>NC_135801.1:45027757-45662757 GCF_964213995.1 Mustelus asterias
TCAAGATCCCGTTGCAATCGGAAATAACTTTCTTCACCTCACAATCTGTCTGATTTCCCTCCTAGCTGATATCCCCAATGGGAACCATGATTTATTTGCCTAATCATCAGACTCTCACTACCCCACCAACATCAGAACCTCATGACGGTGTGGATTAAATCCCCTACTCCCAAAATCAGGCCTGATTTTGTCCTGAACACCAATTCCTTCTTTACCACATCAGATGAGAACCTGCTCCTGATTACCTCTGCTTAGCAACCTATCATCAAAACAGAAACTTCTCCACTAACCTGACCACCCACTGCACCTCCTGTCCACCATTGGAACACACTCATAACAATTGAAAACCCATGACTGGGCTGAACAATTGGAACCCCCTCCATCCCCCAATAAACCTGCAATTGGGACACTCTCCCTCATGATTGGAACATGCCCCTTTCCCTTTTCCCCCTCCACTCCCCCAACTTTTGTGATGGGATTACATGGTTGGAGCCCCCATAAATTTGTCCAATCACATTACCAGCCCATCATCTCATATGGTCTGTAACATGGTGCTATAGACTTCCTCAATCTACAGGCCTCCATTCTGACCATCTCCAGGTGGAAACCTGACAGGAAAAAAAAGACTAGGTCCTGCAAGTACAAACTGTAGGAATCATAGAATGTTTGCAGCAAAGAAGGAGGCCATTCAGCTTGAGCCTGTGCTAGCTCTCTGAAAACTCAACTAGCCCCCTCACCTTTCTTTATAGCAGGGAATAGAGAAATATAAGCGGTTGGTTTATTTTCTCACATGGTAGTTTTGACTTCCACAACAAGACTCTCAGGAAGTGTATTCTATTCAATGTGCAAAATAGATTTCCTCATGTTTTTGTTGGTTTTTGCCAATCATCATAAATTGGTGTTCTCTAACATTCTGTCAGTGGGAAGAGTTTCTCTCTATCCACTCGATCATGATTTTGAATAAATCTCCTTTTGGGTGGGGTTCTCTTATCAAAAACATTAAATAATCCAGCTTCTCCAATCTAACCACAGAATTGAAATACTTCATCGATGCAAGGGTCGCTTGCAGATATTAACATTTGTTGCCATTGTGTACGGGTGATCGGGGGAGAGGAAACGTACTTTCTACATGGTTTTTTTCTGATTGGCAGTCAGTGACTAGTGGGGTTCTGCAGGGATCTGTGCTCGGACCCCAACTGTTCACATATATTAATGATTTGGAAGAGGGAACTGAATGTATTATCTCCAAATTTGCAGATGATACAAAGTTGGGTGGAAGGGTGAGCTGTGAAGCGGATGCAGAGATGCTTCAGCATGATTTGAGCAGGCTGAGTGTGTGGGCATTTGCATGACAGATGCAGTACAATGTGGATAAATGTGAGATTATCCTCATTGGTAGCAATGATAGGAAGACACATTATTACTTGAATGGGTGTAAATTGAGAGAGGTGGATACTCAACAGACCTTGGGGTCTTCGTGCATCAGTCGCTGAAAATAAGCATGCAAGTATAGCAGGCCGTAAAGAAGGCAAATGGTATGTTGGTCTTCATAGCAAGATGATTTGAGGATAGGATGTTTTGCTGCAATTGTTGGTGAGGCCACGTCTGGAGTATTATGTTCATTTTTGATGTCCTTATCTGAGGAAGGATGTCCTTGCTATAGAAGGAGTACAGCGAAGGTTTACCAGGCTGATTCCTGAGATGGCAGGTCTGTCATATAGGCAGAGATTAAGTTGGTTAGGATTATATTCACTGGAGTTAAACTTTATTAATTAGTCACAAGTAGGCTTACATTAACACTACAATGAAGTTACTGTGAAAATCCCCTAGTTGCCATACTCTGGTGCCTGTTCAGGTACACTGAGAGAGAATTTAGCATGACCAATGCAGCTAACCAGCACGTCTTTCAGATTATGGGAGGAAACCGGAGCACTCGGAGGAAACCCAATCAGATGTGGGGAGAACGTGCAAACTCTGCACAGACAGTGACCCAAGCAGGGAATCAAACCCAGGTCCCTGGTGCTGTGAGGCTGCAATGCTAACGACAGTGCCACCATGCCGCATTTAGAATGGGATCTCATAGAAGCCCTCATAAAAATCTAACAGGGTTAGACAGGTAGATTCAGAAAGAATGTTCCCAGTGGTGGGGGAATCCAGAACTAGGGGTCATAGTTTGAGGATAAGGGGAAAACCTTTTAGAACTGAGGGAAGGAGAAATTTCTTCACCCAGAAGGTGGTGAATGTGTGGAATTCACTACCACAGAATGTAGTTGAGGCCAAAACAAAGAACAAAGAACAGTACAGCACAGGAACATGCCCTTCGGCCCTCCAAGCCTGCGCTGATCACGTTTACCTATCTAAACCAACCGCTTATATTCCTCTATTCCCTGTTTGTTCATGTCCCTATCAAGATAAGTCTTAAATGTGGCTAACGTAACTGCCTCAACCACCTCACTTGGCAGTGTATTCCAGGCCCCCACCCTCTGTGTAAAAAAAAACTTCCCCGCACATCTCCACTGAACCTTTCCCCCTTTATCTTGAACTTGTGCCCCCTTGTAATTGTCATTTCTGCCCTGGGATAAAGCTTCCAACTGTTCACCCTATCTATACCTCTCATAATTTTATAAACCTCTATCAGGTCACCACTCAGCCTTCGGCTTTCCAGGGAGAACAATCCCAGTTTATTCAATCTCTCCTCACTGTGTACTGGTGATGGAGGGAGCTGAGTGTATTTTTCAGATGGTACACTTTTCTGCCTCTATATACTGGTAATTGGGAGAGTGGAAGTATACTTTGTAGATGGTACACATTGTTACCAATGTGTACTGGTGATGGAGAGAGTGGAATGTACCTTTTAGATGGTACACTTTGCTGCCACTGTACACTAGTGATGGAGGGAATGAAAGTGTACTTTGTAGATGGTACACTTTGCTGCCACTGTGTGCTAGTGCTGGAGGGAGTGGACTGTACTTTGTAGATACTAGGGGGCTTGCACTTAAGGTGAGAGGGGGAAAGTTCAAAGGAGATGTGAGGGGCAAGTTTTTTTACACAGAGTGGTAGGTGTCTGGAATGCCCTGCCAGGGGTGGAGGTGCAGGCAGATATGATAGTGGATTTTAGATAAGGACATGAATATGCAAGGAATAGGGAGATATGTGCCAAAGGCAGGCAGAAATGATTCGTTTAATTTGGCATCATTTTCGGCACAATATCGTGGGCCGAAGGGCCTGTTCCTGTGCTGTGCTGTGTATGTTTTAGATGGTACATTTTGCTGCCACTGAGTACTGGTGATGGAGAGAGTAGGCTGTACTTTGTAAATGGTACATTTTGTACTGATGATGGAGAGTGGAATGTATTTTGTAGATGGTGCATTTTGCTGTCACTCTGTACTAATGATGGAGAATAGAATGTATTTTACAGATGTACACTGCTGCCACCGTGTACTGGTAGTGGAGGGAGTGGAATGTACTTTGTAGCTGGTACACTTTGCTGCCACTTTGCACTGGTGTTGGAGGGAGTTGAATGTACTTTTTAGATGGTACTCCTTGTTGGTATTGTGTGCTGTTGATCTGGGGATTGGAAGTGTATTTTGCACACAAACACACTGGGCTCTGCACATGAACACTGGAAGAGAACACTCATCCGGACTGAGACACAGCCAGAATGAGTGTGGGTATCAGGAGTTTGGAGCTGAATAGGAAAGCGGTGCAGAGGTGAAAGAGGTGCTTTTTCTCCTCGCTTTCTTACTTTTAAATCTTCAGAGAGTGGGACATTGTACAGCGTCCGTGAGGTGGAGAGTATTATAGATAGCACATATAGAGAGGTGGTCACACCGCAGCTAAGATTCCCCAGGTAGGAAGGGCATTGGGAACCACCAGACAGAGCAAGAGGGTGAGGCAGGCAGTGCAGGAATCTCCTGTGGCCATTCCCCTGAAAAACAGATGTACTGTTTTGAATACTGTTGAGTGGAATGACCACTCAGGGGAAAGCAGCAACAGCCAAATCCATTGCACTACGGTAGGATCTGCTGCAGTGGGGAGGAGCAAAAAGTGTACAAATGCAATAGTTACAGGGGATTCAATTGTAAGGAGAATAGAAAGGCATTTATGCGGTCACAAATGAGCCTCCAGGATAGTATGTTGCCTCCCTGGTGCTAGAGACAGGGATATCTGAGTGGTTACAGGATATTCTGGAGTGGGCGGGTGAACACCATGGTCGTGGTACACCTTGGTACCAGTGATATAGGTAAAAAAAAAGTGATGAGCTCTTAATAGCAGAATATAGGGAGTTAGGAAGAAAGTTGAGAATTTGGACCTCAAAAGTAGTGATCTCAGGATTATTACCAGAGCTACGTGCTAGTCAGATTAGAAATAACAGGATATATTGTATGAACACATGGCTGAAGAGATGGTCATAGAGTCATAGAAGTTTACAGCATGGAAACAGGCCCTTCGGCCCAACTTGTCCATGCCGCCCCTTTTTTTTAACCTCAAAGCTAGTCCCAATTGCCTACGTTTGGTCCACATCCGTCTACACCTATCTTAACCATGTAATTGTCCAAACGCTTTTTAAAAGATAAAATTGTACCCACCTCTACTACTACCTCTGGCAGCTTGTTCCAGACACTCACCACCCTCTGTGTGAAAAAATTGCCCCTCTGGACCCTTTTGTATCTCTTCCCTCTCACCTTAAACCTATGCCCTTTAGTTTTAGACTCCCCTAATTTTGGGAAAAGATATTGACTATCTAGCTGATCTATGCCCCTCATTATTTTGTAGACTCCTATAAGATCACCCCTCAGCCTCCTACGCTCCAGAGAAAAAAGTCCCAGTCAATCCAGCCTCTCCTTATAACTCAAACCATCAAGTCCCTGTAGCATCCTACTAAACCTTTTCTGCACTCTTTCTACTTTCCTTTCTACAATAGGATGACCAGAACTGTGCAAAGTATTTCAAGTGTACCCTTACCAATGTCTTGTACAACTTCAACAAGATGTCCCAACTCCTGTATTCAATGTTCTGACCAATGAAACAAAGCATGCCGAATGCCTTCTTCACCACTCTGTCCACATGTGACTCCACTTTTAAGGACCTATGAGCTTGTACCCCTCGATCTCTTGGTTCTATACCTCTCCCCAATACCTTATCATTAACTGAGTAAGTCCTGCCCTAGTTTGATCTACCAAAATGTATCATCTCGCATTTATCTAAATTAAACTCCATCTGCCATTCATCAGCCCACTGGCCCAATTGATTAAGATCCTGTTGCAATCCTAGATAACCTTCTTTACTGTCCACTATGCCACCAATCTTGGTGTCATCTGCAAACTTACTAACTATGTCTCCTAAATTCTCATCCAAATCATTAATATAAATGACAAATAACAGTGGACCCAGCACCGATCCCTGAGGCACACCGCTGTTCACAGGCCTCCAGTTTGAAAAACAACCCTCTACATCACCCTCTGTCTTCTGTCATCAAGCCAATTTTGTATCCATTTGGCTACCTCACCCTGCATCCCGTGAGATTTAACATTATGCAACAACCTACCATGTCAAAGGCCTTGCTAAAGTCCATGTAGACAACATCAATTGCACTGCCCTCATTTACCTTCTTGGTTACCCCTTTAAAAAACTCAAATTTGTGAGACATGATTTTCCACTCACAAAGCCATGCTGACGGTCCCTAATCAGTCCTTGCGTCCCTACATGCCTGTAGATCCTGTCTCTCAAAACACCTTCGAACAACTTACCCACGACAGATGTGAGGCTCACCACCCTGTGGTTCCCAGGCTTTCCCCTGCAGCCCTTTTTAAACAAACGCACAACATTTGTCACTCTTCAATCTTCAGGCACCTTACCTGTGGGGTAAGGGATGATCCAAACATCTCTGCTCGGGGACCCGCAATTTCCTCCCTCACCTCCCACAATGTCCTGGGATACACTTCATCAGGTCCCACGGATTTATCTACCTTGATGTGCTTTAAGACTTCCAGCACCTCCTTCTCTCTTATATGTACACTCCTCAAAACATCACCATTTATTTCCCCAAGTTCCCTGACAGCCATGCTTTTCTCAACAGTGAATACTAATGAGAAATATTCATTTAGGATCCCGCCAATCTCTTCTGGATCCGCACATAGATGACACTGTTGATCCTTAAGGGGTCCTACTCTCTCCCTAGTTACTCTTTTGCCTTTTATGCATTTGTAGAAGATTCTCCTTTGCCTTATCTGCCAAAATAGTCTCGTGTCCCCTTTTTGCCCTCCTGATTTCTCTCTTAGCTCTACTCCTACACCTTCCATACTTTTCAAGGGATCCACTTGATCCCAGCTGCTTATGCATGTCATATGGCTCCTTCTTCTTCTTGACCAAGGCCTTTATATCCCGAGTCATCCAGGGTTCCCGACTTCTACCAGCCTTGCCCTTCACTTTAAGGGGAACGTGCTTACCCTGAACCCTGGTTAACACACTTTTGAAAGCCTCCCACTTACCAGATGTCGCTTTGCCTTCCCACAGACTCCCCCAATTAACTTTTGAACATTCCTGACTGATACCATCAAAATTGGCCTTGCCCCAATTTAGAATTTTAACTTTTGAGCCAGACCTATCATTCTTCTAGAACATAGAACATAGAACAGTACAGCACAGAACAGGCCCTTCGGCCCACGATGTTGTGCCGAGCTTTATCTGAAACCAAGATCAAGCTATCCCACTCCCTATCATCCTGGTGTGCTCCATGTGCCTATCCAATAACCGCTTAAATGTTCCTAAAGTGTCTGACTCCACTATCACTGCAGGCAGTCCATTCCACACCCCAACCACTCTCTGCGTAAAGAACCTACCTCTGATATCCTTCCTATATCTCCCACCACGAACCTATAGTTATGCCCCCTTGTAATAGCTCCATCCACCCGAGGAAATAGTCTTTGAACGTTCACTCGATCTATCCCCTTCATCATTTTATAAACCTCTATTAAGTCTCCCCTCAGCCTCCTCCGCTCCAGAGAGAACAGCCCTAGCTCCCTCAACCTTTCCTCATAAGACCTACCCTCCATACCAGGCAGCATCCTGGTAAATCTCCTCTGCACTCTTTCCAGCGCTTCCACATCCTTCTTATAGTGAGGTGACCAGAACTGCACACAATATTCCAAATGTGGTCTCACCAAGGTCCTATACAGTTGCAGCATAACCCCACGGCTCTTAAACTCCAACCCCCTGTTAATAAAAGCTAACACACTATAGGCCTTCTTCACAGCTCTATCCACTTGAGTGGCAACCTTTAGAGATCTGTGGATATGGACCCCAAGATCTCTCTGTTCCTCCACAGTCTTCAGAACCCTACCTTTGACCCTGTAATCCACATTTAAATTAGTCCTACCAAAATGAATCACCTCACATTTATCAGGGTTAAACTCCATTTGCCATTTTTCAGCCCAGCTTTGCATCCTATCTATGTCTCTTTGCAGCCTACAACAACCCTCCACCTCATCCACTACTCCACCAATCTTGGTGTCATCAGCAAATTTACTGATCCACCCTTCAGCCCCCTCCTCTAAGTCATTAATAAAAATCACAAAGAGCAGAGGACCAAGCACTGATCCCTGTGGCACTCCGCTAGCAACCTGCATCCAATCCGAAAATTTTCCATCCACCACCACCCTCTGTCTTCGATCAGACAGCCACTTACCTATCCAATCGGCCAACTTTCCCTCTATCCCACACCTCCTCACTTTCATCATAAGCTGACCATGGGGGACCTTATCAAACGCCTTACTAAAATCCATGTATATGACATCAACTGCCCTACCTTCATCAACACACTTAGTTACCTCCTCAAAAAATTCAATCAAATTTGTGAGGCACGACTTGCTCTTCACGAATCCGTGCTGACTATCCCGGATTAATCCGCATCTTTCTGAATGGTCGTAAATCCCATCTCTAAGGACCTTTTCCATCAATTTACCAACCACCGAAGTAAGACTAACCGGTCTATAATTACCAGGGTCATTTCTATTCCCTTTCTTAAACAGAGGAACAACATTCGCCATTCTCCAGTCTTCTGGCACCATCCCCGTGGACAGCGAGGACCCAAAGATCAAAGCCAAAGGCTCTGCAATCTCATCCCTTGCCTCCCAAAGAATCCTAGGATACATTTCATCAGGCCCAGGGGACTTATCGACCTTCAGTTTATTCAAAACTGCCAGGACATCCTCCCTCCGAACATCTATTTCCTCCAGCCTATTAGCCTGTAACATCATAGCTATCTTAAAACTAATGGAATTATGGTCACTGGTCCCAAAGTGATCATTCACTAACATTTCCGTCACCTGCCCTTCCTCATTTCCCAAGAAGAGTTCAAGTTTTGCCCCCTCTCTATTCGGGCCATCCACATACTGAATGAGAAAGATGTGACTAAACACATTGACGAAGGGAAAGCGGTAGATGTGGTTTATATGGATTTTAGCAAGGCGTTCGATAAGGTCCCCCAAGCAAGGCTTCTCGAAAAAGTGAGAGGGCATGGGATCCAAGGGGCTGCTGCCCTGTGGATCCAGAACTGGTTTGCCCAAAGGAGGCAGAGAGTGTGTATAGATGGGTCTTTTTCTAAATAGAGGTCGGTCACCAGTGGTGTGCCCCAGGGATCTGTTCTGGGACCCTTGCTGTTTGTCATTTTCATAAATGACCTGGATGAGGAAGTGGAGGGATGGGTTGGTAAGTTTGCCGACGACACGAAGGTTGGTGGGGTTGTGGATAGTCTGGAGGGATGTCAGAAGTTACAGAGGGACATAGATAGGATGCAAGACTGGGCGGAGAAGTGGCAGATGGACTTCAACCCAGATAAATGAGTAGTGGTCCATTTTGGTAGGTCAAATGGGATGAAGGAGTACAATATAAAGGGAAAGACTCTTAGTACTGTAGAGGATCAGAAGGACCTTGGGGTCCAAGTCCATAGGACTCTAAAATCGGCCCCACAGGTGGAGGAGGTGGTTAAGAAGGCGTATGGTGTGCTGGCCTTTATCAATCGAGGGATTGAGTTTAGGAGTCCGCGGATAATGATGCAGCTATATAAGACCCTCGTCAGACCCCACTTGGAGTACTGTGCTCAGTACTGGTCGCCTCATTACAGGAAGGATGTGGAAAAGATTGAAAGGGTGCAGAGGCGATTTACAAGGATGTTGCCTGGATTGAGTGGCATGCCTTATGAGGATAGGCTGAGGGAGCTCGGTCTTTTCTCCTTGGAGAGACGTAGGATGAGAGGAGACCTAATAGAGGTATATAAGATGTTGAGAGGCGTAGATCGGGTGGACTCTCAGAGGCTTTTTCCCAGGGTGGAAATGGTTGCTACGAGAGGACACGGGTTTAAGGTGCTGGGGGGTAGGTACAGGGGAAATGTTAGGGGGAAGTTTTTCACACAGAGGGTGGTGGACGAGTGGAATCGGCTGCTGTCAGTGGTGGTGGAGGCAAACTCAATAGCATCTTTTAAGAAACTCCTGGATGAGTACATGGGACTTAATAGGACGGAGGGTCACAGGTAGGCCTAAAAGGTAGGGATATGTTCGGCACAACTTGTGGGGCCGAAGGGCCTGTTTTGTGCTGTAGTTTTCTATGTTCTATGTTCTATGAGAAATTCCTCCTGAATACACTCAACAAATTTCTCTCCATCCAAGCCACTAATACTATGGCTGTCCCAGTCAATGTTGGGAAAGTTAAAATCCCCCACTATTAGCACCCTATTTTTCTTCAAGCTATCTGTAATCTCCTTACAGATTTGCTCCTCAATTTCCCGTTGACTATTTGGGGGCCTATGATACAACCCTATCAAAGTGCTTTCCGCCTTCTTATTTCTCAGTTCTACCCATATATACTCAGTGGGCAAACCCTCGGATGTATCCCCTCTCAGTACTGCCGTGATGATTTCCTCAATTAAAAGTGCAACTCAACTCTCCTCTCTTACCTCCTGTTCTATCTTTCCAATAGCATCTGTTCCCTGGAACATTAAGCTGCCAGTCCTGTCCCTCCCTTAGCCATGTTTCAGTAATTGCTATAATATCCCAGTCCCACGTACCCATCAATGCCCTGAGTTCATCTGCCTTGCCCGTCAGGCCTCTTGCATTGAAATAAATGCAGTTTAATCTGGACTTCCCTTGCTCTCTGTCTTGCTTTTGCCTGATCTGTCTCGTACTAGGACTGCTGACACTGCCTTTATAATTTAATGTGCTCTCTTTAACTTCTGTGTTGTCCTCAACTTTCTCTTCTGTCTGACTACTGGTTTGAGTCCCATCCCTTGCCAAACTAATGTAAACCCTCCCAAGTGGCTCTGGTAAATCTCCCTGCCAGGATATTAGTTCCCCTCCAGTTCAGGTGTAATCTGTCCCTCTTGAACAGGTTAGCCCTTCCCCAGAAAAGATCCCAATGATCCAAAAATCTAAATCCCTGCTCCCTGCACCAGCTCTCAAGCCTAATCTTCCTATTCCTACTCTCACTAGCACGTGGCACTGATAATAGTCCAGAAATAACTACCTTCGAGGTCCTGCACTTTAGCCTTCTGCCGAACTCTCTATATTCCCACTTCAGGACGTCATCTCTTTTTCCATCTATGTCTTTGGTACTAATATGTACGACTTCTGGCTGCTCACCCTCCCCCTTAAGAATGTCCTGCAACTGCTCAGAGATGTCCTTGACCCTGGCAACAAGGAGGCAACACACCATCCTAGAGTTTCAATCGCAGCCACAGAAACACCTGTCTGTGCCTCCAACCAGCGAGTCCTCTATTACTACTGCTCGCTTGCTCTTTGCCTGACCCTGCGGCACGGTAGCACAGTGGTTAGCACTGCTGCTTCACAGCTCCAGGGACCTGGGTTCGATTCCCGGCTTGGGTCACTGTCTGTGTGGAGTTTGCACATTCTCCTCGTGTCTGCATGGGTTTCCTCCAGGTGCTCCGGTTTCCTCCCACAGTCCAAAGATGTGCGGGTTAAGTTGATTGGCCATGCTAAAATTGCCCTTAGTGTCCTGAGATGCGTAGGTTAGAGGAATCAGTGGGTAAATATGTAGGGATATGGGGGTAGGGCCTGGGTGGGATTGTGGGCGGTGCAGACTCGATGGGCCGAATGGCCTCTTTCTGTGCTGTAGAATTTCTATGATTTCTTTCTACGATTTCTGCTCTGCAGCAAAGAACAAAGAACAGTACAGCACAGGAAACAGGCCCTTCGGCCCTCCAAGCCTGTGCCGCTCCTTGGTCCAACTCGACCAATCGTTTGTATCCCTCCATTCCCAGGCTGCTCATGTGACTATCCAGGTAAGTCTTAAACGATGTCAGCGTGCCTGCCTCCATCACCCTACTTGGCAGCGCATTCCAGGCCCCCACCACCCTCTGTGTAAAAAACGTCCCTCTGATATCTGAGTTATACTTCGCCCCTCTCACCTTGAGCCCGTGACCCCTCGTGATCGTCACCTCCGACCTGGGAAAAACCTTCCCACTGTTCACCCTATCTATACCCTTCATAATCTTGTACACCTCTATTAGATCTCCCCTCATTCTCCGTCTTTCCAGGGAGAACAACCCCAGTTTACCCAATCTCTCCTCATAGCTAAGACCCTCCATACCAGGCAACATTAATGTAAACCTTCTCTGCACTCTCTCCAAAGCCTCCACGTCCTTCTGGTAGTGCGGCGACCAGAACTGGACGCAGTACTCCAAATGTGGCCTAACCAGCGTTCTATACAGCTGCATCATCAGACTCCAGCTTTTATACTCTATACCCCATTCTATAAAGGCAAGCATACCATATGCCTTCTTCAGGGAGAACCAGATGTGGTGGCACAGCCTGGCTGCTGTTCGTATCTTCCCCTGACAGGCTATCCCCCTCAACAGTATCCAAAATGAAAGGAGAATAGCCACAGAAGACTCCTGAAATACCTGCCTGCCTCTCCTGGCAGTCACCCGTCTATCTGAACCTGTGGTGTGACAACCTCCTTGTAACTAGTTTCTATCACACTCTCTGCCCCCTGTTTGCTCCACAGTGCATCCAGCTGCTGCTCCAACTGAACAATGCGGTCTGTGAGGAGCTGCAGCTGGGGACACTTCCTGCAGATAAAGTTGTCAGGGAGACTAGATTGCTCCCTAATTTTCCACATCTGGCAGGAGGAGCATACCACTGCCCTAGCTGCCATACTGTCCTGATGATGTGGAGATGCCGGCATTGGACTGGGGTAAACACAGTAAGAAGTTTAACAACACCAGGTTAAAGTCCAACAGGTTTATTTGGTAGCAAAAGCCACACAAGCTTTCGGAGCCCCAAGTCCCTTCTTCAGGTGAGTGGGAATTCTGTTCACAAACAGGGCATATAAAGACACAGACTCAATTTACATGAATAATGGTTGGAATGCGAATACTTACAGCTAATCAAGTCTTTAAGATACAAACAACGTGAGTGGAGAGAGCATCAAGACAGGTTAAAAAGATGTGTATTGTCTCCAGACAAGACAGCCAGTGAAACTCTGCAGGTCCAGGCAGGTTGTGGGGGTTACAAATAGTGTGACATGAACCCAATATCCCGGTTGAGGCCGTCCTCACGTGTGCGGAACTTGGCTATCAGTTTCTGTTCAGCTACTCTGCCCCGTCGTGTGTCATGAAGGCCGCCTTGGAGAACGCTTACCCGAATATCAGAGGCCGAATACCCATGACCGCTGAAGTGCTCCCCAACAGGAAGAGAACAGTCTTGCCTGGTGATTGTCAAGCGGTGTTCATTCATCCGTTGTCGCAGCGTCTGCATACTTTCCCCAATGTACCATGCCTCAGGACATCATTATGTTGAGAGAGCCAATTCAACCAGGTTTTCTTGAGTTAAGATAGAGTAAATACATTAACTACTAAAAGATAAGGAGAATGGTAAGCACATGTATCTACATTTATATGGTTTCGAGATAAGAATTGTGTCTATTTGTAAGCACATATTAAAAAGCTACACAGAACAGTCTGCACCAACAATAAGTAAAGGCTCTCTAATCCCATTTTCCTGCACTTGTCCCATATCCTTAAACGTTATGATATTTCAAGTGCTCATCCAGTACTTCAGCTGTGGCCTAACCAACTCTGTAGCCTGTACATCTCCAACATACCACCCTTTATCTTATACTCTATTCCATGACTGATGAAAGCATGTGTCCTATATGCCTTCTTAACTACCCTAGTCCCTAGTCACGTGCTCTGCTGACTTCAAGGATCTGTAAATAAGTACTGTAAGATCCATCTGTTCCTCTGAGCTTTCCAGTGTCCCGCCATTCATTTAATACTCCTCATCTTGTTTCTTCTTTCAAAGTGCATCACCACACACTTATTAGGGTTAAATGCCACCTGCATGCTCTGCCCATCTGACCAACCCATCTCTATCTTCCTGTAACCTGCCACCATCTTCTTCACTATTAACCACCTGGCCAATCTTGGTATTATTTGCAAACTTACTTAATATCCACCCCCCCCCCCCCCCCCCACACACACACACACACACATTTTCATCTATATAATTTATGTATATAACAAGCAATAAGTGTCCCAGTATTGAACCTTGTGGGACACCACTGGATACTTGCCTCGAATAGCCTTCTACCACATTTGGATAGAAACTGACCTATTACTCTGAGCTTTCCAGTTTCCATCCATCAGTTTCTATCCATCTCACTAAGCTTCCCTGAATTCCATGTGCTTTAACCTTCTCAGTCAGTCTCCCATGTGGGACCTTGTCAAAAGCTTTGCTAAAATTCATATAAACTACATCAACTAAACTTCCCTCATCCACACACTTGGTCACATTTTCAAAAAATGCTAATAGGTTTGTTAGGCATGACCTCCCTCTGACAAAGCCATGCTGACTATCCCTAAATAACCCATGCCTTCCCAAGTGGATATTTATTCTCTCCTTCAGAATTTTCTCCAATACTTTCCCTACCACTGACATGAGACTCACTGTTTTATAATTTCCTGGTTCATCTCTACTACCCTTCTTGAAAAGTGGAACCACATTAGCCGTCCTCCAGCCCTCTGGCACGTCCCCTGTGTCCACAGAGGAATTAGAAATTTGTCAGAGCCCCTGAAATTTCCTGCCTCGCTTCCCACAGCAGCCTGGGACGCAATTCATCTGGGTCAGGGAATTTGTCCATTTTTAAGTCCGTCAGAACCTCTAACCTTAACCCTAACCTATTTCCTATATCGAATTGTGCAAGTTCCTTACAGTCCCTTTTCCTGAATTCAGTACCTATGTTCTCCTTTTCCTGAATGAAGGCCAAAGAGAAGTATTCATTTAACAAACTTCCAATGTCCGGTGGCTTCACACACACACATAACCCCTTGATCGCTAATGGGTCATACTCTTTCCCTAGTTAGCCTATTTTCTTTAATGTATATAAGTAGTGTATAATGTATATATGTAGATAGTAGTGGGAACTTGTGCATGGAGTCAGAAGAAATAGGAGAGGCGATGAATGAATACTTTTCTTCAGTGTTCACCAAGGAGAGGGACCATGTTTTTGAGGATGAAAGTGGGATACAGGCTGATAGGCTGGAGGAGGTAGATGTTCTGAGGGAAGGTGTATTAGCAATTTTGAAAAACCTGAGGGTCGATAAGTCCCCTGGGCCAGATGGAATATATCCTAGGATTCTTTGGGAGGCAAGGGATGAGATTGCAGAGCCTTTGGCTTTGATCTTTGGGTCCTCACTGTCCACGGGGATAGTGCCAGAGGACTGGAGAATGGCGAATGTTGTTCCTCTGTTCAAGAAAGGAAATAGGAATGACCTTGGTAATTATAGGCTGGTTAGTCTTACTTCGGTGGTCAGTAAGTTAATGGAAAAGGTCCTGAGGGATAGGATTTATGACCATTTGGAAAGATGCAGCTTAATCCGTGATAGTCAGCATGGATTTGTGAAGGGTAAGCCTTGCCTCACAAATTTGATTGAATTCTTTGAGGAGGTAACTAAGTGTGTAGATGAAGGTAGAGCAGTTGATGTCGTATACTTGGATTTTAGTAAGGCGTTTGATAAGGTTCCCCATGGTAGGCTCATGAAGAAAGTAAGGAGGTGTGGGATAGAGGGAAATTTGGCCGATTGGATAAGTAACTGGCTATCTCACAGAAGACAGAGGGTGGTGGTGGATGGAAAATTTTCAGACTGGAGACCAGTTACCAGCAGTGTACCACAGGGATCAGTGCTGGGTCCCCTGCTATTTGTGATTTTTATCAATGACTTGGAGGAGGGGGCTGAAGGGTGGGTCAGTAAATTTGCTGATGACACCAAGATTGGTGGAGTAGTGGATGAGGTGGAGGGCTGTTGTAGGCTGCAAAGAGACATTGATAGGATGCAGAGCTGGGCTGAAAAATGGCAGATGGAGTTTAACACTGATAAGTGCAAGGTGATTCATTTTGGTAGGACAAATTTGAATGCGGATTACAGGGTCAACGGCAGGGTTCTGAGGAATGTGGAGGAACAGAGATATCTTGGGGTTCAAATCCACAGATCTCTGAAGGTTGCCACTCAAGTGGATAGAGCTGTGAAGAAGGCCTATAGTGTGTTCGCGTTTATTAACAGGGGGTTTGAGTTTAAGAGCCATGGGGTTATGCTGCAACTGTACAGGACCTTGGTGAGACCACATTTGGAATATTGTGTGCAGTTCTGGTCACCTCACTATAAGAAGGATGTGGAAGCATTGGAGAGAGTGCAGAGGAGATTTACCGGGATGCTGCCTGGTTTGGAGGGTAGGTCTTATGAGGAAAGGTTGAGGGAGCTAGGGCTTTTCTCTTTGGAGCGGAGGAGGATGAGAGGCAGCTTAATAGAGGTTTATAAGATGATGAGGGGAATAGATAGAGTGGACGTTCAGAGACTATTTCCTCGGGTGAATGTAGCTGTTACTAGGGGGCTAACTATAAGGTTCATGGTGGGAGATATAGGAGGGATGTCCGAGGTAGGTTCTTTACTCAGAGAGTGGTTGGGGTGTGGAATGGACTGCTTGCTGTGATGGTGGAGTTGGACACTTTAGGAACTTTCAAGCGGTTATTGGATAGGCACATGGGGCACACCAGAATGATAGGGAGTGGGATAGCTTGATCCTGGTTTCGGATAAAGCTCGGCACAACATCGAGGTCCAAAGGGCCTGTACTGTGCTGTACTGTTCTATGTTCTATATATTGATAAAGTACCTTAGGATTCTCCCTAATCCTGTTCACAAGTCCTTTTTCATGTACCCTTATTGCTCTCCTAATTGTTTTCTTAATTTCCCTCTTGTACTTCCTATATTCCTCTAGTGCTACAACTGTATTGCTCCCTTTGGCTAAAAGCCTTTCTCTTCTTCCTCATCCAGTCCTGAATTGCCTTAGACATCCAGGGTTCCCTGAACTTATTGCTCCTACTTTTCCCCCTAAGGGGTACATGTTGGACATGTACTGTCCCAAGCTCCTTTTGGAATGCCCCCCATTGGTCCACTGTGGACTTTTATTCATTTGTGGAACATGGGCATCGCTAGCTGGCTGGCCAGCATTTATTGTCCATCCCTAGTTGCCTTTGAGAAGGAGATGGTGAGCTGCCTTCTTGAATCGCTGCAGCCCATGTTCTGTGGGTTGTCCCACAATGTCGTTAGGGAGGGAATTCCAGGATTTTGACCCAGCGACTGTGAAGGAATGGTGATATATTTCCAAGTCAGGATGATGAGTGACTTGGAGGTGAACTTGCAGGTGGTGGTGTTCCCATGTATCTGCTGCCCTTGTCCTTCTAGATGGAAGTGGTTGTGGGTTTGGTAGGTGCTGTCTAAGGATCTTTGGTGAATTGCTGCAGTGCATCTTCTAGATAGTGCACTATGTTGCTACTGAGCGTCGGTGGTGGAGGGAGTGGATGTTTGTGGATGTGGTGCCAATCAAGCAGGCTGCTCTGTCCTGGATGGTGTCAATCCTCTTGAGTGTTGTTGGAGCTGCACCCATCCAGGCAATGGGGAGTATTCCATCGCACTCCTGACTTGTGCCTTGTAGATGGTGGATAGGCTTTGGAGAGTCAGGAGGTGCGTTACTCACCACAGCATTCCTAGCCTCTGACCTGCTCTTGTAGCCATTGTGTTTATGTGCTGAGTCCAGTTGAGTTTCTGGTCAATGGTAACCCCAAGGATGTTGACAGTGGCGGATTTAGTGATGGTAACACCATTGAATGTCAAGGGGTGGTAGTTAGAGTGTCTCTTATTGGTGATGGTCATTGCCTGGCATTTGTGTGGTGCGAATATTACTTGCCACTTGTTAGTCCAAGCCTGAATATTGTCCAGACCTTGTTGTATTTGAACGTGGACTGCTTCAGTATCTGAGGAGTTGTGAATACTCAATCAGCAGTGCTGCTGCCAAGCCACTCTTGGTGGTGGACTTTGCAATCCTCCACCCAGAGTACCTTTTGCGTTCTTGCCACCCTCAGACTTACCCACAAGGAGCTGTTCCCAGTCAACTTTGGCCAGATCCTGCTTTATTTTAATAAAATTTGCCTTCTCCCAATCCAAAGCCATCTTTTGCAGGCTACATTTCTCCTTGTCCGTAACAAATTTGAACCATACCGTGTTGTGGTTGCTATCGCCAAAATGGTCCCCAACTGCCACATTGAACACTTATCCGGTTTTGTTCCCCAGAACCAGTCCAGCATTATGCAATCCCTTGTTGGGCCTTCCATATATTGATACAAAAAACTCCCCTGGATACATTTCAAGAAATCCACCCCCTCTGAACTCTACCTGATTACCAGTGGGATGAGAATGGGAGTAAATATTTAGGTATGCAAAGGATATCAAGCCAAACTCTCTGACACTAAGGTCATGGCTGGAGATATTTTTGGAAGGGCCCCAGCAGTTTTGTCCAGCTGCAGTGTCTGATGCATAACAATGGTAAAGGTCTGAATGTTCAGCATTCTTGCCATTAGAAGTTCCAGGCCATCTATGATGGACAACAAGTTGTATTCTTATGACATTGGCAGTATAAGCAAAACCTTTGAGCTGTATGCATGACTTTCACAGATATGACTGACTTTGTGCCTTGTTTGTTGTTGTTTTCTCATTTATGTAAGATTATTTAAAATGTTCTCTAGGTTCTCTTATTAGGGAAGTTGCAGTGGTATTGTCACTGGATTAGTACTTTAGAGACCCAGAGTAATGCTCCTGACTCTCGATCTAGGTTTGATTCCCACCATGGCAGATGGTGCAAAAACAGAAAGTGCTAGAAAATCTCAGCAGGTCTGACAGCATCTGTGGAGAGAGAATAGAGCCAACATTTTGAGTCTGGATGACCCTTTGTCAGATGATGCTGTCAGACCTGCTGAGATTTTCTAGCATTTTCTGTTTTTGATTTAGATTCCAGCATCTGCAGTATTTTGTTTTTATATTATGGCAGATGGTGAACCTTCAATTCAATAAAAATCTGGAATGAAAAGTCTAATGATGAGCATGATTGCCCTAAAAACCCACCTAGTTCACTAATGTCCATTAGGGAAGGAAATCTGCTGCTCTTACCTGGTCTGGCCTCCATGTGAATCCAGACCTACAGCGATGTAGTTGACTCTTAAATGCCCTCTGAAATGGCCATTCAGTTCACAGGTGATGAATTCTGGTCCAGCCAGCAACGCTCACACTCCATGAATGAATAAAAATAATTATGATTCCAGGAGACATTGTTATAAAGTTTCTAAGTTGGAGAGTATTTACTATGAATATTTGAACAAATGGTGAATGGAACGTGAAATTATATTGTTGTTCCCAGAAGAAAGGATTGAATAGGAAATCACTGCATAGAGCTTGAACTATGTACCAGTATAAAACTCCTCCCAGTTTGTTGTCATCCATCTGTATTCATAAAGTACCTTCCACTTCTTCCAAAGAGTGATTCAGTTCTAGTAATACTTCTATTACTATACCCAGTATAACAGCTTGATGCAAGATCTTTATTTGATCCTCAATCAAGATTCATTGATCTTCACCATGGATCCTTTGCCACAAATTGAGGCAACTGGTAAGCTTATTGACATAAGTTTTTTTCTATCATTGTTCAAATTACTGCAACAAGCAAATAAATATTTATTTTTTAATATCTGGCATCTTATTAAATGGTTATACTTCAGGTAAAATGTAAAATTAATTTTGTTGTAAAATATTCCAGATTTGCAGTTATTTTCACTCAGACATGAGATGACATGAAATTGTTTATTGAACCAGCGTTATAGCACTGTGGCAGATATTAGTAATATTTTATGGCAGAAATATATTTGGAAAAAATGATCTGTGAGATTTAGATGTTCACCATTGAATGGGAAGTGTGTCGGATGCACCTTGGTAAAAGATTTTGCGCGTACACACCTGATGACTGTCAAAACAGCAGGGCAGGCAGATTATGATGTGCAATTACTGATTTGATACTGGTGCTATCCAATGTGAAATGGACTCAAGCATGTACCCTGTTGTAATCGCTTACACTTGAACAGGAGGTGGAGAATTAACGAGTGACTCTGAGCAGCACAGGTTTAAAAGTGCACAGCACAATAAATTGACTGTGTTAAAAGGTATATATGTATATATAAGGAACATAGTAAATAAAGCTGATAATCTGATGTAAAATTAAGATCATTAATTATTTGCAGGTACGTTGCTAGATTATTACTTTTGACTGCTCATGTGGTTAAAGAATTTTGTGCTCTCTGTGGCCTTCACACGCTTCATGTCACAATGGATAGCAGGGTAGCTGAAGTCCCCAACGATTACTGCCCTATTGTTTTTGCACTCAGAAATCTGTCTACATATTTGCTCCTCTAACTCCCTTCCACTATTTCAGGGCCTATAGTACAATTCTAGCAGTGTGGCTGCCCCTTTTTTATTTATTAGCTCATCCTGTGTGGCTTTATTTGATGCTTCATTTAGTGTATCATCCCTCCTCACAGCTGTCATTGATTCTTTAGCCAGTAATGCTACACCCCCAGCATTTAGTCCTATCCTGCCTGAAAATTCTATATCCAGGGATGTTGAGCTGCCATTTTTGCCCCTCCTTAGTTATAGCGGTGATATCATGCTGCAATGTGTCTGTCTGTGCCTTCAGATCATCAGCCTTATTTACCATTTTCCTTATATTTACATATATACCTTTTAACACTGTCAATTTCTTGTGCTGTTCACTTTTAAACCTGTGCTGCTTCTGTCTTTCAGAGTCCCTCACTAATTCTCCACCTCCTGTTCCCTGTTCTGAACTTCCCATGAGGTTTCCATCCCCCTGCCAATCAATTTAACCCCCCCTACCCCCAGCCAACAACAGTAGCAAATCTCCCTACGAGAATATTCATCTCACTCCTGTTCTGGTGTAGACTGTCCAGCTTGTACACCTTACACAGATGTGGAGTTGCCGGTGTTGGACTGGGGTAGGCACAGTAAAAAGTCTCACAACACTGAGTTAAAGTCCAACAGGTTTATTTGGTAGAACGAGCTTTCAGAGCGTTGCTCCTTCATCAGGTGAGTGCACTCACCTGATGAAGGGGCAGCACGCCGAAAGCTCGTGCCACCAAATAAACCTGTTGGACTTTAACCAGGTGTCGTGAGACTAATAACTGTACCTTACATAGAAACATAAAAAATAGGAGCAGGAGTAGACATTTGGCCCTTCGAGCTTGCTCCACCCTTCATTATGATCATGGCTGATCATCCAACTCAGTAGTCTGATCCCACACCCCGCATATTCTTTGATTTCCCCTTCCTCCCCAAAAGCTTTATCGAAGTCCTTCTTGAGACCATACAATGTTTTGGCCTCAACCACTTTCTATGGTAGCAAATTCCACAGACTTACTATTTTCTGAATGAAGAACAGGCCTACCACTTTTTGGATGGCACTGCTGCCTTACCAGG
Organism: Mustelus asterias; assembly: GCF_964213995.1. Classification (NCBI taxonomy): domain Eukaryota; kingdom Metazoa; phylum Chordata; class Chondrichthyes; order Carcharhiniformes; family Triakidae; genus Mustelus; species Mustelus asterias. Next base: position 45,048,640 of record NC_135801.1, read on the forward strand.
ACTCGGGTTCTGGCCTTGGGTAATTGTCCATGTGGAGTTTGCATGTTCTCCCATGTCTGCATGGGATTTTTCTTGGTACTCTGATTTCCTCCCACAGTCCAAAATGTGTAGGTTAGGTGGATTTGCCATTGTAAATGTGCAAGGTTATGGGGATAGGGCAGGTGGGGGAGGAAGAGGGTGCTGGGTAAGATGCTCTTTCGGAGAACTGGTGCAGACTCAATGGGAAGAATGGCCTCATTCTGCACTGTAGGGATTCTATGGTTCCTATTGCTTCAAATTTCTCCTCATCTCAGTCCTAACAGTTTAACCCCATATGCTTAGATTATGACTCCCACCATCATAAACATCCTCCCTGCATCTACCCTGTCTAGTCCTGTTAGAATGTTATAGGTTTCTATGAGATCCCCTCTCATTCTTCGAAAGTCCAGTGAATATAATCCTAACCGACTCAATCTCTCCTCACATGTCAGTCACGCCATCCCAGGAATAAGTCTGGTAAATCTTCTCTCCACTCCCTCTAACAATTGCAGCAAGACATCCCTGCTCCTGTAATTGAATCATCTCGCTATGACGGCCAACATGCCATTTGCCTTCTTTACTGTCTGCTGGACCTGCACGCTTACCTTCAGTGATTGGTGTATGAGGACACCCAGGTCTCATTACACATTCCCATCTCTTAATTTATAGCCATTCAGAGAATAATCTGTCTTGCTGTTTTTGCTACCGAACTGGATAACCTCATGTCTATCCAAATTATACTGAATCTCCCATTCATTTTCCCACTCATTCAATTTATCAAAATCACATCGAAGGATCTCTGCATTCTCATCACAGTTCACCCTTCCACCCAGCTTTGTGTCATCTGCAAATTTGGAAATATTACATTTAGTTCCCTCATCTAAATCATTAATATATATATTGAATAGCTGGGGTCCTAGCACTGATCCCTGTGTTACCCCACTAGTCACTGTCTGCCATTCAGAAAATAATCCATTTATTCCTACTCATTGTTTCCTGTCTGCTAACCAATTTTCTATCCGTCTCAGTACACTACCCAAATCCCATGCGATTTAATTTTATATGTTAATTTCTTTTGAGGGACTTTGTCGAGAGCCTTCTGAAAGTCCAAATAAGCCACATCCACTGGCTTCCCCTTATCAACTCTATTAGCTACATCCGTGAAGAATTCCAATCGATTTGTCAAGCATGATTTCCCTTTCATAAATCCATGCTTTGTCCAATCCAAGTGTTTTGCTATAAAATCTTGGATAATGGATTCTAGATTTTTCCTGCTACCAACATGAGGCTTACTGTCTATAATTCCATGTTTTCTCTCTACCACCCTTTTTAAATAGTGGGGTTACATTAGCTACCCTTCAATCTGTAGGAATTGTTCCAGAATCTATTAATCTTGGAAGATGATCACCAATGCATCCACTATTTCTGGGACCATTTCCTTATGTACTCTGGGATGTCGATTATCAGGCCCTGGGGATTTATCAGCTGTCAATCCCATCAGTTTCCCGAACATAATTTCTCTACTAATACTGATCTCCTTCAGTTCCTCCTTCTCCCTCTGTTCCCCAGCATTTCTGATATATTATTTGTGTCCTTCTTTGTGAAGACAGAAATATGTATTTAGTGAGTCAGTCATGTCTTTGCTCCCCACTATAAATTCACCAGTTTATCAGTGTAAGGGCATTCTGACATATGTCTTAGAGTCAAAGAGCAATACAGCATGGAACCAGGCCCTTCGGCTCAACTGGTCCATGCCGACCATGGTACCCTCCTAGCTAGTCCCAATTGCCCACTTTTGGCCTATATCCCTCTAGCCCTTTGCCATCCATGCACTTATCCAAATGCTGTATAAATGTTGCTATTGAATCTGCCTCAAGCACTTTCCCTCTCAGCTCATTCCATATACGCACCACCCTCTTCACCAACCTTTTTCTCTTCAACATTCCCACAGAGGTTTTTACAGTCAGTTTTAATGTTCCCTCATCAGTCTTCCTATGCTGAATTCTAAACTGCTCCCAATTCTCAGGTCTTGTAAGCCACAGTTTGGCCATCTTTCCCGTTCCACTTTTACACCAGACAGGAATAAACATTGTTGCAGTTCCCCTATGCACCCTTTGAATCTTAGAGGTGTTTCCCCAATGGCTCCAGTGCAGGTGGTTTAAGGCTGAGCTTGAGTTGAGGAGACAACAGATGGCATTGGAAAGTGATATTAAGCAGCTTTCAGTCATAGAATGTTTGGTGTAAGATTAAACCAGTAAGGCTAGCACAGTCTGGGTTGTCTGGTGAGACAAAAGCAAAAGCATTGACAGAGTAATAGAGTGGGAACAGGAATTTTATCACCTTGGGAGAGGACTACAGGCTTGGCATGACTATGAAGGAAGTGTGCCATGTTTTGTTATAGTCTCACATTTGCTTTCATCAGGGAACACGCAGCTCTACTGTGTTCAAGTTTCGGTACTAAGATAGATGTTCCTTTGTGCCTAGTCACAATAAATGAACCCACAATGTGTTTGCACAATCCCTTATGCATGATTGATGCCTTCTCATCATTATACAAACCCAATGGCCAGAATTCTCACAAAGAATTTGTGGGAAAACTGGAGTGATTCACGCTGTTTTTTGCAGTGGGAGTTCAGACTAGAATTTTCCACACTTTGTGTAATGCAGAGGCCACCATCGTGAATATCATTAAATTTCAGGGAGCAGGGCCTATCTTCGCCCAGGAGGCTGAAACCAGTGGGCCTCTGTGCATGCGCAGTGGCCCCGCAATGTCAGCCTCCCTCTTTGCTGGCCAGCTCGATCACTGGCCAGCCTGGGACCGCCGCAGGGCTGCCCCCCCCCCCCCCCCCCCCGCATGGCTCGATCGCACCGCACAGAACCCCGGCAGACTTCCCCCAATTACTGGCCTCCTTCCTGCCCTCATAGATCCCCATGCAGAGTGGCAGTGGCAAGGTTCCCCCGGGCATGGGCACTTTGACCCTTGGGCAGTGACAGGAGCACAGGCTGGCAATGCCAGGGTGCCCATGCCTAGGGGGCACCATCCCCTCACCGCCCTACCCCCGGGGGGGCCCCAATTTCCCTCCTTCCTTTGTTCTATTAGAGTGAACGTTCAAAGACTATTTCCTCGGGTGGATGGAGCTATTACAAGGGGGCATAACTATAGGGTTCGTGGTGGGAGATATAGGAAGGATATCAGAGGTAGGTTCTTTACACAGAGAGTGGTTGGGGTGTGGAATGGACTGCCTGCAATGATAGTGGAGTCAGCCACTTTAGGAACATTTAAGCGGTTATTGGATAGGCACATGGAGCACACCAGGATGATAGGGAGTGGGATAGCTTGATCTTGGTTTCAAATAAAGCTCGGCACAACATCGTGGGCCGAAGGGCCTGTTCTGTGCTGTACTGTTCTATGTTCACTCCAGGAGGGTCATCCCAATAGGTCCCCAAAAGGGGGAACCTAGTGTAAACGCCACTAGAACATCGAACATAGAACATTACAGCACAGTACAGGCCCTTCGGCCCTCGATGTTACACCGACCTGTGAAACCAATCTAAAGCCCATCTAACCTACACTATTCCAATATCACCCATATGTTTATCCAATAACTATTTGAATGCTCTTAATGTTGACGAGTCCACTACTGCTGCAGGCAGGGCATTCCACGCCCTTACTACTCTCTGAGTAAAGAACCCACCTCTAACATCTGTCTTATATCTCTCACCCCTCCATTTAAAGCTATGTCCCCTCGTGTTAGCCATCACCATCCGAGGAAAAAGGCTCTCACTATCCACTCTATCTAATCCTCTGATCATCTTGTATGCCTCTATTAAGTCACCTCTTAACCTTCTTCTCTCTAACGAAAACAACCTCAAGTCCCTCAGGCTTTCCTCATACGATCTTCCCACCATACCAGGCAACATCCTGGTAAATCTGCTCTGCATCCTTTCCAACGCTTCCACATCTTTCCTATAATGCGACGACCAGAACTGTACGCAATACTCCAAATGCGGCCGCACCAGAGTTTTGTACAGTTGCAGCATGACCTCATGGCTCGGAAATTCAATCCCTCTACCAATAAAAGCTAACACACCGTATGCCTACTTAACAACCCTATCAACCTGGGTGCCAACTTTCAGGGATCTATGCACGTGGACACCCAGATCACTCTGTTCATCCACACTACCAAGTATCTTTCCATTAGCCCAGTACTCTGTATTCCTGTTACTGCTTCCAAAGTGAATCACCTCACACTTTTCCGCATTAAACTCCATTTGCCACCTCTCAGCCCAGCTCTGCAGCTTATCTATGTCCCTCTGTAACCTGCCACTCCCCTCCACACTGTCTACAACTCCACCGACTTTAGTGTCATCGCAAATTTACTAATCCATCCTTCTACGCCCTCATCCAGGTCATTAATAAAAATGACAAACAACAGTGGCCCCAAAACAGATCCCTGCGGTACACCACTAGTAACTGAACTCCAGGATGAATATTTCCCATCAACTACCACCCTCTGTTTTCTTACAGCTAGCCAATTCCCGATCCAAACCACTAAATCACCCTCAATCCCATTTGTCCATATTTTCTGCAAAAGCTTACCATGGGGAACCTTATCAAACGCTTTGCTGAAATCCATATACACCACATCAACCGCTTTACCCTTATCCACCTCTTTGGTCACCTTCTCAAAGAACTCAATAAGGTTTGTGAGGCATGACCTACCCTTCACAAAACCGTGCTGACTATCCCTAATCAAATTATTCCTTTCTCGGTGATTATAAATCCTATCTCTTATAATCCTTTCCAAAACTTTGCCCACAACAGAAGTAAGGCTCACCAGTCTATAATTACCAGGGTTAGAAACCATAGAAACCCCACAGTACAGAAAGAGGCCATTCGGCCCATCGAGTCTGCACCGACCACAATCCCACTCAGGCCCTACCCCCATATCCCTCCACATTTACCCACTAATCCCTCTAACCTACGCATCTCAGGACACTAAGGGGCAATTTTAGCATGGCCAATCAACCTAACGCGCACATCTTTGGACTGTGGGAGGAAACCGGAGCACCCGGAGGAAACCCACGCAGACATGAGGAGAATGTGCAAACTCCACACAGACAGTGACCCAAGCCGGGAATCGAACCCAGGTCCCTGGAGCTGTGAAGCAGCAATGCTAACCACTGTGCCGCGGTTGTCCCTACTCCCCTTCTTGAACAAGGGGACAACATTTGCTATCCTCCAGTCTTCTGGCACTGTTCCTGTAGACAATGACGACCCAAAGTTCAAAGCCAAAGGCTCTGCAATCTCCTCTCTAGCCTCCCAGAGAATCCTAGGATAAATCCCATCCGGCCCAGGGGACTTATCTATTTTTACCCTTTCCAGAATTGCTAGCACCTCCTCATTATGAACCTCAATCCCATCCAGTCCAACAGCCTGCATCTCAGTACTCCCCTCGACAACACTGTCCCTCTCCTGTGTGAATACCGACAAAAAGTATTCATTTAGTGCCTCTCCTATCTCTTCAGACTCCACGCACAACTTCCCACTACTGTCCTTGACTGGCCCTAATCTTACCCTAGTCATTCTTTTACTCCTGACATACCTATAGAAAGCTTTAGGGTTTTCCTTGATCCTACCTGCCAAAGACTTCTCATGTCCCCTTCTGGCTCTTCTTAACACTTTCTTTAGGTCCTTCCTGGCTAACTTATAACTCTCAAGCGCCCTAACTGAGCCTTCACGTCTCATCTTAACATAAGTCTCATTCTTCCTCTTCACAAGAGATTCAACCTAGATTCAACTGGAGTGAAATACTCTGGCGGGGTGGGAGAGGCTAGTGGACCCGGAGAATTCAATCCCGGGCCCAATAATTACATTAGAAACAGAGTTAAATTATATTAAAATCACTTAACTGGTCTTCCCACCGGTTTCCAATGCAGATCTGATGCCAGAAATCTGGTGATGGATGATACTCTCGTGGCGGGAACGTATGTGCGAATCCCGCGCATGTCCGGCCACAAGATTCTCCCACCCCGCACCCTAGAAACTAAGCACGACAGGGTGGGAGAATTGCCCCCAGTATGGGGTACAGCAATGGTTTCTTCTAAATGATATGATGCTCCGCCTGCCAGCAAGATTAAGAACACATACAAATTGGTCATAGATCATGGTACATGACACGAGAGGATCCTCAACATTCAGGTCAGACTCTATGTGAGCCAATATATTGGAGGGTGTTGAGATGGCAGCGCAGAGGGAGTGGAGGAATTTATAGCATCAAAGAACTACTGAAAGATGGATGTAAATATGAAGTGATCCTCAGAGTTTGTCAAAGTTTATCAGTTCCAAGCACACCAATTGTTGATGTTCTAACTACAACACCTGAACATATCAAGACATGTGGAAGATGTGGCCTCTGCATGCAATGTGATGATATTGTGCCTTTTCATAATATATTCATATCTTGTTTCTTGTGAGGAGCCTGTTTGCAATCATTTTTGTTTATACAGTGCCGATCTGTCGAGACCAGGCAGCACATATGATGAGTATGCAGGAGAATAATTCATAGAAACATAGAAACTAGAATGAGGAGTCGGCCATTCGGCCCTTCAAGCCTGCTCTGCGATTCATCTTGATCATGGCTGATCATCGAATTCAATATTGTGATTCCTCCTCTTCCTCCCATTATTACTTTGAGATAATGGGGTGTTTGTTTTAATCTTAGCTAATGCCAGAGTAGGGTTTGATTATGTTGGTTGACACAAGACAGATTCATGTCTCATGAATTAGTGGCCTAATCTTACAGATAAAAGCAGGTATTTTCTGCTTGGGTCTACAAGATACATGATGTGTCTTTCTCTCTCTGGATGCTGCTGTTTTGGAGCTGTTGGAAGACAGGTGTCTCTCTGTCACTCTCTCCAGGGTGTCCAAGGACTATTAACAAGCAAAAACAAAACCTAGTCTAACTTCATAATATACATTTGGGTTTCTGATCTGGTCCCTAACAGCAATAATAAATACTTAGCTTTCCAGCAATGCTGCAAAACATGTGGCAGAAAAAGTTATTGGCAGCAACAGTGCATTAGAGCAAAGGCTGATGCAGCTACAAAGGACTATGCACCGACCCAGACTTTACAAAGCAGTACTTTCAAGCAATAAAAATGATCATCTGGTATCCCATCAGAAACAAATATATGAGGTGATTGACAAACCTGATAATGACGATGATGTGCATGATAAGATGAAGAGCAGTGAGAACATGTTTCACACCATCAATCTCATGGAAAACATAGACACTGTCACAGTGTCTGAAATGTTTGTAAGATTCAAATTATCTGCCCTAAGGAAGTTGGTAAGTACTCGTTCTTGGCCAACATTGACACAGGGAATGTGCTAACCCTGAAAATTCTAAGATATGCATCCACAGACATGGAATGTTATGGCAAACACCACTGCTACAAAACACAGCATACAACGGTTCACTAATTACATGCACATCGTCCTGGAGCGCAAGTACTGCGTGTCACAGGTGTTTTATATCACGTATACTAAAGTGTTAGGAGTTTGATAGGTTAACGAGGTTAGTAGTTGAATTCGAGATGGAAACAAAATAACAAACAAGTTACAGGATTATCAGATGTCCAGAGAAATTGAGGTGTGAATTGTCATGTCAGAAAAACTGTCCACCAGAGAAAAGTGTCTAAAGACAAGGGAGTGAGACATGTAGATAGCCCCATCCACAGGGTGGAATATCAAAGAAACTGAATAGCACCCTCATTGGGGAAGGAGGCTAGTTTTCCATTCAACAGTCAGACAGAGGCTTGTTCCATCTAACATCTAGAGCCATGGCAGATTGCAGATATTCTCCTCTAAAAGACGCAGTTTCACGCATTCGCTATAGCAAGAAAAGATGTTTTCCAAGACTTGGTCATCTAAGCTGTATTGTGTGGTAACTATGAGCTGGATTTGAATTAGAGATTTACTAAAGTGAATATTGTTTGGAAAAAGGGGTGTCTCAGTGAGTTGAGGGAACATGTGGATATTTTGGGAACAATAGATAATTTCAAATAAAACAGAGTGTTTAGTTATTAGAGTCATAGAGTTCACATAGAATTACATAGCATAGAAACAAGCCCTTTGGCCCAACTTGTCCATGCTGTCCAGTTTTTACCATTAAACTAGTCCCAATTGCCGATTTGGCCTATATCTCTCTATACTAATCTTACCCATGTAACCAATCAATTGAACATCAGTGGTGGGCAAGTTTCTACAAACAGTTATTCAGGATAGAATTAGTAATCACATGGAAAAACGTGGGTTGATTAGGATGAGCCAGTATAAATTTCTCAAGGTGAAAGCATGTTTAACTAACTTGCTGGAGTTTTTTGAAGAGGTAGTAGAAAGGGTTGATGAGGGTAATGTTGTTCATCTGGTGCACATGGACTTTCAAAAGGCATTTGTTACAGTGCGACACAATAGACTTGTGAGAAAAGTTAAGCTTATGGAATAAAAGGGATAGGAGCAATGTGGATACAAAATTGGCTGCGTAATAGGATGTGGAGATGCTGGCGTTGGACTGGGGTAAACACAGTAAGAGTTTTAACAACACCAGTTTAAACCTTTAACCTGGTGTTGTTAAAACTCTTACTGCATAATAGAGAGTAATGGACAATGGATATTTCTGGCTGGAGGAAGGTTTGTAGTGGTGTTCCCCAGGGTACCTTGATTTTCCTGATATTATTTCCTGATATCTAGATCTTGGTGGGTGGGGGAACATTTCAAAGTTTGAAGATGATAGAAAACTTAGAATTATTGTAACCTGTGAGGAGGACAGTGTAGAAATTCACAAGGACATAGACAAGTTGGTAAAGTGGGCAGATAAGTGGCAGATGCAGTTCTTAGAATCATAGAAACTCTACAGTGCAGAAGGAGGCCATTCAGCCCATCGAGTCTGCACCGACCACAATTCCACCCATGCCCTATCCCTGTAACCCCGCATATTTACCTTACTAATCCCCCTGACACCGAGGGGCAATTTACCAAGGCCAATCAACCTTGGTAAAGAAATGTGGAGGTGTTGCATTTGAACAAAGAAAATTACAGCACAGGAACAGGCCTTTCAGCCCTCCAAGCCTGCACCGACCATTCTGCCAGTCTGAACTAAAACCCCCTACCCTTCTGGGGACCATATCCCTCTATTCCCATCCTATTCATGTATTTGTCCAGATGCCCCTTAAAAGTCGCTATCATATGTGTTTCCACTACCTCTCCCAGCAGTGAGTTCCAGGCACCCACCACCCTCTGTGTAAAAAAAAACTTGCCTCGTACATCTCCTTTAAACCTTGCCTTTCGCACCTTAAACCTATGCCCCCTCTTAATTGACTTATCCACTCTGGGAAAAAGCTTCTGACTATCCACTCTGTCCATGCCCCTCATAATCTTGTAGACTTCTATCAGGTCACCTCAATTTTGGTAGGAAGAACATGGAAAGACAATATAAAATAAGGAGAAAATTTTTGAAGGGGTACAGGAGCAGAGGGATCGGCATATATCATAGATAGATCATAGATCACACAACCCTACAGAGCAGAAAGAGGCCATTCGGCCCATCAAGTCTGCACCGCCCACAATCCCACCCAGGCCCTACCCCCATATCCCTACATATTTTACCTGCTAATCCCTCTAACCTACACATCTCAGAACACTAAGGGGCAATTTTAGCATGGCCAATCAACCTAACCCGCACATCTTTGGACTGTGGGAGGAAACCGGAGCGCCCGGAGGAAACCCACGCAGACATGAGGAGAATGTGCAAACTCCACACAGACAGTGACCTGAGCCGGGAATCGAACCCAGGTCCCTGGAGCTGTGAAGCAACAGTGCTAACCACTGTGCTACCGTGCCGCCCAATATATATTTATAAGAACTCCTCAGTAGTATAGTAGTTAGTATCCCTACCTGTCATGCAGGAGACTGGGGTTCAATTCCCCACCAGGGAGGAATACCTTTTGAGCGACAAGGTGGCACAATGGTTGGCACTGCTGCGTCACAGCGCCAGGGACCGAGGTTCAATTCTGACCTTGGGTGATTGTGTGGAGTTTGCATGTTCTACCCGTGTCTGTCTGGATTTCCACCAGGTACTCTGATTTCCTCCCACAGTTTAAAGATGTGCCAGTTAGGTGCATTGGCCATGCTAAATTGCCCCTTAGTGTCCCAAGATTTGTAGGTTAGGTGGATTAGTCATGGTAAATGCAGGGGATTACGGGATAGGGCAGAGAGGAGGGGCTGAATGGGATGTTCTTTCGGAGAGTCAGTGTAAACTTGATGGGCCAAATGGCCATCTTCTGCACTGTAGTGATTCTATGTGTGCATAAGTGACAGGACAGGTGGAGAGATCAGTTAATAAAGCATATAGTATCCTGGGTTTATTAATAGGGGCAGAGAGTACAAGATCAAGTCGGTTTTGCTGAAATTATTCAGGCACCAGTTAGACTTCAGCTGGAATATTGTGTACAGTTCTGGGTGTCACACTATAGGAAGGATGTGAACACATTGGAGAGAGTGCAGAAGGGGTTTATAAGAATGCTTTCTAGGATTGAGAAACATCAGTTATAAGGATAGATTGAAGAGTTTCTGATTGTTCTCTTTGGAGAGGAGAAGGTGAAGAGATTTGATAGACGTGTTCAAAATCATGAAGGGGCTGAACAGATAGGTAAGGAGATGTTGTTCCCACTCGTAAAAGGATCAAGAAGGAGAGGGCACAGATTTAAAGTTTTTTTTCACACCGAGTGGTTGGTGTCTCGAATGCACTATCTGAAAGTGAGGTGGAGGCAGGTTTAAATTAGGCATTCAAGAGGACATTAGACTATTAGAATAGAAACAATGTACAGGGGTATGGGGAAAAGGCACTAAGTAGTAATACTCATTTGGAGAGCTGGTGCGGACATGATGGGCCAAATGGCCTCATTCTGTACCATAACAATTTTGTGATTCTGCCAGGTTATGTGTCAGTTATGCAGGGCACTAATAAGACCACAGTTGGAGCACTGTGTACAGAATTGGTTAACTTATTTAAAGAAAGATGTAAATGTGTTGGAAGTAGTTCAGAGAAGGTTTGTCAGAATAATACCTAGAATGTGTAGGTTGTCTTATGAGGAAAGGTTAGAGAAGTCTAGGCTTGCATCTGCTGGAGTTTAGTAGAGTAAGAGGTTAATTGATTAAAAACATATAAGATCATGAGGGGTCTTGACAGGGTTCCTGTGGACAGAGTGACTGAGATTTTCTGGTCCTGCCCATTGTGGGAGTTGTAGCGGGCAGGACAGAAAAGAGATGCGTTGACCCTGGAAGGGAATTTCCAATCTTGGAGTGTGCACTGCCGAAAAATCCCACCCAATGTTTCTTGTTGAATCTATTCTGTTCACCAAGATTCTTGGTGAATCTATAACTAGGGAGTCACTATTTAAAAATTAGAGATCGGCTATTTAAAACAGCAATGAGGGGCAATTCTTTCACTTTAGACTGTGGTGAATCTTTTGATGTCTCTTCTTGAAAAGGTTGCAGAAGCAGAATCTTTGAATATTTTTAAGGCAGAGACACATGTATTTTTGTAAGCAAGAGCGTGATAGATTATTGAGAGTAGGTGGAGTACAGATTTGAGGTCATTATCAGATCAACCATGAAAAATAGGGTGGTAATAGCAGGGGATTTTAACTTTCCCAACATTGACTGGGACAGCCATAGTATTAGAGGCTTGGATAGAGAGAAATTTGTTGAGTGTATTCAAGAGGAATTTCTCATTCAGTGTGTGGATGGCCTGACTAGAGAGGGGGCAAAACTTGACCTCCTCTTGGGAAATAAGGAAGGGCAGGTGACAGAAGTGTTAGTGAGGGATCACTTTGGGACCAGTGACCATAATTCTATTAGGTTTAAGATCGCTATGGAGAATGATAGGTCTGGCCCAAAAATTTTAAATTGGGGCAAGGCCAATTTTGATGGTATCAGTCAGGAACTTTCAAAAGTTAATTGGGAGAGCCTGTGAGAAGGCAAAGGGACGTCTGGTAAGTGGGAGGCTTTCAAAAGTGTGTTAACCAGGGTTCAGGATAAGCACATTCCTCTTAAAGTGAAGGGCAAGGCTGGTAGAAGTAGGGAACCGTGGATGACTCGGGATATTGAGGCCCTGGTCAAGAAGAAGAAAGAGGCACATGACATGCATAGGCAACTGGGATCAAGTGAATCCCTTGAAGAGTGTAGGCGGTGTAGGAGTAGAGTTAAGAGAGAAATCAGGAGGGCAGAAAGGGCACACGAGATTGTTTTGGCAGATAAGGCAAAGGAGAATCCAAAGAGCTTCTACAAATACCTAAAGGGCAAAAGAGTAATTAGGGAGAGAGTAGGGCCTCTTAAGGATCAACAAGGTCATCTATGTGCGGATCCACAAGAGATGGGTGAGATTCTAAATGAATATTTCTCATCAGTATTTACTGTTGAGAAAAGCATGGATGTTAGGGAACTTGGGGAAATAAAGAGTGATGTCTTGAGGAGTGTACATATTACGAGAAGGAAGTGCTGGAAGTCTTAAAGCACATCAAGGCAAATAAATCCCCGGGACCTGATGAAGCGTATCCAAGGACATTGTGGGTGGCTAGGGAGGAAATTGCAGGTCCCCTAACAGAGATATTTGAATCATCGATAGTCACAGGTGAGGTGCCTGAAGATTGGAGGGTGGCAAATGTTATGCCTTTGTTTAAAAAGGGCTGCAGGAAACAGCCTGGGAACTACAGGCCAGTGAGCCTCACATCTGTGGTGAGTAAGTTGTTGGAAGGTATTTTGAGAGACAGGATCTAGATTTAGAGACGCAAGGACTGATTAGGGACAGTCAGCATGGCTTTGTGAGTGGAAAATCATGTCTCACAAATTTGATTGAGGTTTTTGAAGGGGCAACCAAGAAGGTAAATGAGAGAAGTGCAGTTGATGTTGTCTACATCGACTTTAGCAAGACCTTTGACAAGGTACCGCATGGTAGGTTGTTGCATAAGATTAAAAGTCACGGGATCCAGAGTGAGATAGCTAAATGGATACAAAATTGGCTTGATGACAGAAGCCAGAGGGTGGTTGTAGAGGGTTGTTTTTCATACTGGAGGCCTGTGACCAGCGGTGTGCCTCAGGGATCAGTGATGGGTCCACTGTTATTTGTCATTTATATTAATGATTTGGATGAGAATATAGGAGGCATGGTTAGTAAGTTCAAATGACACCAAGATTGGTGGCATCGTGGACAGTGAAGAAGGTTGTCTCGGATTGCAACAGAATCTTGATCAATTGGGCCAGTGGGCTGACGAATGGCAGATGGAGTTTAATTCAGATAAGTGCAAGGTGATGCATTTTGGTTGATCGAACCAGGGCAGGACTTACTCAGTTAATGGTAGGGCGTTGGGGAAAGCTACAGAACAAAGAGATCTAGGGGTACAGGTTCATAGTTCCTTGAAAATTGAGTCACAGGTGGACAGATTGGTGAAGAAGACATTCAGCATGCCTGGTTTCATTGGTCAGAACATTGAATACAGGAGTTGGGACGACTTGTTGAAGTTGTACAAGACATTGTTAAGGCCACACTTGGAATACTGTGTTCTGGTCACACTATTATAGAAAGGATATTATTAAACTAGAAAGAGTGCAGAAAAGATTTACTAGGATGCTACCGGGACTTGATGGTTTGAGTTATAAGAAGAAGCTGGATAGACTGGGACTTCTTTCTCTGGAGTGTAGGAGGCTAAGGGGTGATCTTATAGAGGTCTATAAAATAATGAGGGGCATAGATCAGCTAGATAGTCAATATCTTTTCCCAAAGGCAGGGAAGTCTTAAACTAGAGGTCATAGGTTTAAGGTGAGAGGGGAGAGGTACAAAAGTATCTAGAGGGGCAATTTTTTCACACAGAGGGTGGTGAGTGTCTGGAACAAGCTGCCAGAGGTAGTAGTAGAGGCGGATACAATTTTGTCTTTTAAAAAGCGTTTAGACAGTTACATGGGTAAGATGGGTATAGAGGGATATGGGCCAAATGTGGGCAATTACGACTAGATTAGGGGTTTAAAAAAAGGACAGCATGGACAAGTTGGGCTGATGGACCTGTTTCCATGCTGTAAATCTCCATGACCTCTATGATCTTATTGAATCGCAGAGCAAACTCAAGGGGCTGAATGATTCCTTGTTTGCATGCCAGAAAAACTCAAGGGCAGCATCAGCTGAAAGAGTTGGAAGTATACTGATTTAGCTGTCAATCCTCTGAAATTGAATCTCATGAAAAGTAATTGACCCAACTGTGGGGGCTGGAGTGTGTGTTGCACAGTCTGTCCCGTTCAGGAGACAGTAAGGAAAATATATATATATCTACATTAGTCTGTCCACTTTATATTGTTTTTCAAGAATGACTAGCCATGATGCTAACCAAAGGAATTTCTTGCCTTCGGAAAGCCAGCAGGGACCTCTTTATCTTTAAGGGGATGTGAATGCCCCCTGTGACTGAAGATTTCTAAAGAATTGCATGAATACCCTTTACAGTTATAAGGCAGAGCTCTGATCCACGGACATCAAGGGCATGAATTCTCCTGGCCCACTGCACTGCTCAAGTAGTGCTGCAGGCTGGGAGACATCAGCGGGGGTCCAACGTTCAGTTGATTGCGAGGCTCCCAGGCCCTTTTCTTTATGTAATCTGCCTCATGCCGGAAATCAGCGCAAGGCAGATTACAATATGGGAGTTCACATTTCCACATCATTAGCGAGTCCAGAACAGTATTCTCCAGGCTCGTTAGTGTCTTCCCGCCCCACCAGGACTGGAGGTTCTCACCAGCGGGGATTAAAGCTGGTCCCTATCAGGGATCAGGCGTGATCACCTTCCTCGTCGAGACACCATTGAGGCCCCCCCCAGGAGATTGGCGACAGGGGTGCTGTCCCTTGGCATTGCCCACCAGGCACCCTGGCAATGCCCACTGGGCACATTGGCACTTCCCATCGTGCACTGGGCAGTGCCAAGTTGGTGGGGCCTACTAAAGACAAGACCGATCGGTGATGGGGAGGGAGAGACTAATTCCGCACTCTGCAATGTGATCGGTGGGAGAGGGAGGGAGGAGGGTGATTGGGGCTGCACATGGGGGGAAGGAGATCGGGGCTGCACATGGGAGAGGGACAGTTCGGGCTGCATGTGATGGGGGGTCAGGGCTGGCAATTGGGGCTGGCCGGGGTGGGGGAGGGGGTGATCGAGGGGCCAGTGACCAGGGGTGGCGGGTCTGGGAGGAAGGTGATCGGGAGTGGGCTTGGGGAAGCCAACGATTGCGGGGGAGGTCCCGAGAAGCAATTGGGAGGCCGGCAATGCGGGAGACAGTGCGCTTGCACCAATCTCCCCACTGATAGATCAGCGCATGTGCAGTGGCCCACTCAGCGCGCTGATGCCGGCCAATCCAGTGGGATGAGGCCCCGCACCCCACTTACTGGCATGAATTCCCCCAGAGTGCCCGAGATTCATTCAACTAAATACATCCAAAAAAATGGGTGGGAAAATCTCTCATTTACTTTCCGCCACCATTGGGCTCTTTAGTTTTTTTCTGGGAGAATTGCCCCCACATATTTGCAAAGATAAAAGGGACCCTGAGTCCTCTATTAAACATCTCAAGATTCCAGACCTGAATCCTTTGTCCAGGAGAAGAAGTAGGAAGTTTGTAACAAGCTGTTACAACGTGTAGTATTGCCTTGTGGAACTGACCCCAGTCTACCATATTATCACCTCACAGGTAGCAGGAGACAGTCTGTCTAGATAAATTGCCTGGCCCACAGAGTAGTAGCGGAACATCAGAACTCTTGTATCGGTGCCTATAAAACTCATTCATTTTTGCAATGCTTCTTTCATTATGGAATCCTTGCTTCTGTAATGATGGATCACTCTGCCACAGTTTCTTTTATTGTGTGGGTGCAAAAAGGATGGACATTGCAAAACCCCTTTCTGCATTTTGTGCGTGTGTAAAATAAACCAACCCTCTTATTTTACCTTATCTCGAGTTTGCTGTGGGGTTATAAATAGAGGATCAGATCACTCCAAATCGAAGGGATGGGGGAAAATACTTATACAATGGAAATTAAAAATCAAGACACCTTTCTGTTTATGGACGTGTAGTGAGAGGAGAAATCAGAGTTCTTTGAATTAACCCCCTTTCTAACCGTAACAAGGCACTGATGTAGAGCTAGTCAGAGCAGCTTTTGAGGGAAGTCAAAGGTTAGGGGCGGTGGGGGCAATTCTCCCAAAAAAACCCTAAGTGCTCAACAGGCGGGAATACAGGAGTTTATCTGGTGTGAGGCTGATTCAACTTAAAAATACAAGGGCCTGGAAGAGTCGCGATCAGCTGGAGGCTGGTCACAAATCCCGTTGATATTTCCTGGCCTGTTGCACTACTCAAGCAGCACAGCAGGCCGGGTGAATCACACCCAAGAACTTCGAAAGTGAAGAGTTGAGATCTCTTTTGAGGGAGATAGTTTTAATGAGATCTTGCAACACATAGCATTCACTGATGTCTGGGTGGTGCTAAGAAATCAGTGGGATCTGTCTTGATTGCAGTTTACCTATTAATAATTATTTACCATGGGGTGGGGGGCGGGAACGCAACAGCAATTTTATGCTCCTATTATGGGGAGGTAGGAACGGTGGAGGGGTTGAAGAATCAGGCGGGGGTCCCAAAACAGTTTTTACACTGGCAGAGTTTCCCCAGTAAGAAGTCTCACAACACCAGGTTAAAGTCCAACAGGTTTATTTGGTAGCAAATACCATAAGCTTTCGGAGCAATGCTCCTTCGTCAGATGGAGTGGTCTCTGTTCTCAAACAGTGCACAGACACAGAAATCAAATTACAGAATACTGATTAGAATGCAAATCTCTACAGCCAGCCAGGTCTTAAATGTACAGACAATGTGGGTGGAGGGAGCATTCAACACAGGTTAAAGAGATGTGTATTGTCTCCAGACAGTACAGCTTGTGAAATTGTGCAAGTCCAGGAGGCAAGCTGTGGGGGTTCAGACTAGCTCCCCACTTTTGGGGAACTAGCGGGATGATCCCACTGGAGTGAAGAGGGGGCAATTGGGGGCATTGGGGTGGTGGTGCCCCTGGGCATGGGTACCCTGGTAGTGCCAATCTGCTCCTCCGGCACTGCCCAAAGGGCAAAGTTCCCATTCCCATACCCCCACAGCTTGCCTCCTGGACTTGCACAATTTCACAAGCTGTACTGTCTGGAGACAATACACATCTCTTTAACCTGTGTTGAATGCTCCCTCCACCCACATTGTCTGTACATTTAAGACCTGGCTGGCTGTAGAGATTTGCATTCTAATTAGTATTCTATAATTTGATTTCTGTGTCTGTGCCCTGTTTGAGAACAGAGACCACTCCATCTGACGAAGGAGCATTGCTCCGAAAGCTTATGGTATTTGCTACCAAATAAACCTGTTGGACTTTAACCTGGTGTTGTGAGACTTCTTACTGTGCTTACCCCAGTCCAACGCCGGCATCTCCACATCAAGAGTTTCCCCACCCATTGTTCCTGCCTCCGCCAATGATGTAATGGAAATTGCGATTTTAAATGTTAGGACCCCCATGTGGATCTATTCAATGATGCATATCAGGACTGATAGTCCATCCACACTAAATTATCCATTCACATTGGCATTGAGGCACACCAATATGAATCACAACAAGTTTCTCAGCATGTTCACCTGCTGATCAGAATCTGCAGGAGATACACAGCTGAGTACAGGCCCCAGGAATGACAAGATCATGCTTGGCTAGCCCCAGGGGGAAGGGTGCTGAGGGGTTCCACCCCCACCAATCGGCCCTTAGGCTCCACCACCAGCAGGCCCCGCCACTTGGCACTGCCCAATCCCCAGAGAGCAGTGCCAAGGTGCCTGCTGGGCATGGGAACTTTGCCCTTTGGGCAGTGCCGGAGGAGCAGATTGGCACTACCAGGGTACCCATGCCCAGGGGGCACCACCACCCCAATGCCCCCAATTGCCCCCCCCTTCACTCCAGTGGGATCATCCCGCTAGTTCCCCAAAAGTGGGGAGCTAGTCTGAACCCCACTGGAGTGAAATACTCCTGATGGGGTGGGAAATGCTTGTGGGCCCAGAGAATTCAGAAAAAGTTTCCAGCGCGACTCAGACGGTTCTGGATATCCAGCACTGGGAGATGCACTTGCGGCGGGAATGCATGTGCGAATCCCACAAACAGGTGGACATACAATTCTCCGGGCCCATCACGATAAAAAATTAGCACGGCAGGATGGGAGAATCACCCCGTGTTACTGTTCTGACTTAACATAGTAAGGTTTATTTTTGTTTGTTTCAAACGATGGAACCTTGTGACTTTACTTTCTTAGTAAGTACCCAGGAATTCAAACTTTGTCCACATTAAACAAAACGTTTCTGGTCCCTAACCAGATTATAACAGTAACATGCAACAGACCACAATAAACAATCACTGCTCCAGTGAGCACTTCAGGTTTCCTCAAGGGTGATCCATGCAGAAGAAGCATTGATTGATTTTTTTTTAATGCTCTTTTCATGTGTTGCATATCGCTAATAGTCCTTGAAAAAAGGATGTGAGCCACCTTCTTGAACCGCTGCAATCCATCTGGTGAAGATTAACAAACAATGATATTAAAGAAAGTAGTTTCAGGATTTTGAACTGGTGACAGTGAAGGAATAGTAATACAGTTCCAAGTGAGGATGGTGTGTGGCATTGAGGGAACATTAAGATGGTGGCGGTCTATTGCCCTTGATCTTATAGATAGTAGAGATGGGGATGAAAGATGCTTGTCAACTTGATTAGTTGCTGCTGTGTATCTTGTAGATGGGACACAGTGTTAGCATTGTGCGTCAGTAGTGGAGAGAGTGAATGTTGAGGGGACAATTAAGCTAATTAAACAATCTGCTTTGTCCTGGGTGGTATCAAAAGAGGAAAGTATTCAAGGGGAAAGTATTCCATCACACTCCTGAGTTGTGCCTTATAGATGGTGGACAGGCTTTGAGGAGTCAGGAATTGAGTTACTGGCTGCAAAATTTCCAGTCTCTGGCCTGCTCATGTAGCCACAGTATTTATATGGCTGATCCAGTTCGGTTTCTGCTCAAAAGTTACCGCAGAATGTTGATAGCAGGGGATTCAGCCACTGAATGTCAAGGGAGTGTCTGTGATTCTGTGGGAGATGGTTGAATTCTCAATACTGCAGATGGTCATTGACTGACACTTGTGTGACATGAATGTTACCTGCCACTTATAAGTCTGAATGTTGTACAGGCCCTGTTGCATTTGGACACAAACTGCTTCAATATCTGTGGGTTGAGAATAGTGCTGAACATTGTGCAATTATTTGTGAACCAGCAGTGAACTTTTCTATATTGGACCTTATGGAGGAAGGAAGGTCATTGAAGCAGCGGAAGATAATTGCTCCTCACCCAGGGCTCTGAGGAACTTCTGCAGTATGTCCTAGGACTGAGGTGATTGACCTCCAACAATCACAACTATCTTCCTTTGTGCGGATTCCAATTTTGCTTGGACTCCTTGATGCCACAGTTGTCAAACATTGCCTTAATTTCAATAACAGTGACTCTCACCTAATCTCTGGAGTTCAACTCTTTTGCCTATGTTTGAACTAAGGCTGTAATGAGGCCAGGAGCTGAATGGCCCTGGCAGAACCCAAACTGAGTGTCTGTGAGTAGGTTACCGTTGAGCCTGTGCCACTTGATAACCCTGTTGACGACCCCTTCCGTCACTTTGCTGATGATTGAGACTGATGGGGCAATATTTGGCTGGGTTGTCTTTGCACTGCTTTTTGTAGACAGGACGTACCTGTTTCACATTGCTGAGTCAATGCCAATGTTGTAGCTGTACAGGAAAACTTGGCTAAGAGCGCAGCTAGTTCTGGAACTCAAGTCTTATTGCTAGAATATTGTCAGGGCCTTTCCTATCCAATGGTTCAGCCATTTCTTAATATCACGTGGAATGGATCCAATTGGCTGAAGACTGACAACTGTAATTCTGGGGTCATTCGGAGGAGGCGGAGATGGACTATCCACCCAGAGCTACTGGCTGAAGATTGGTCCAACTACTTCAGCCTTGTCTTTCACACTGATGTGCTGGGCTCTCACGTCACTAAGAATTGGGATAATTGTGGAACCTCCTCCCCTGGTTAGTTGTTTAAATGTCCATCACCATTCATGACAGGCTGTGGTAAGATTTCAGAGCTTAGATCTGATCAGTGGGTTGTGAGGTCACTTAGTTCTCATAGAATCACCACAGTGCAGAAAGAGACCATTTAGTCCATCCAACAGAATTCTACCACCCCGCCATCCACAGAATCGGAGCGAGCGAGGGGCGGACAACGGAAATGTCCGTTGATCTCGGGCGGGAATTTTCAGTCTTGTTCGAGCGAAGCCGTAAAATTCCCCCCATTGAGTCTGCACCAACTCTCCGACAGAGCATCCCACCCAGGCCCTATTCCCATAATTTCACACATTTACCCTGCTAAAGTTTGCTGATGATACAAAGATGGGAGGTGTAGTGGACAGTGAGGAAGGTTTTCAAAGCTTGCAGAGGGATTTGGACCAACTAGAAAAATGGGCTGAAAAATGGCAAATGGAATTTAACGCAGACAAGTGTGAGATATTGCACTTTGGAAGGACAAACCAAAGTAGAACGTACAGGGTAAATGGTAGGACTCTGAAGAGTGCAGTTGAACAGAGGGATCTGGGAATACAGGTACAGAATTCCCTAAAAGTGACGTCACAGGTGGATAGGGTCGTAAAGAGTGCCTTTGGTACATTGGCCTTTATAAATCGGAGTTTCGAGTATAAAAGTTGGAGTGTTATGGTAAGGTTATATAAGGCATTGGTGAGGCCGAATTTGGAGTATTGTGTACAGTTTTGGTCACCTAGTTACAGGAAGGATGTAAATAAGGTTGAAAGAGTGCAAAGAAGGTTCACAAGGATGTTGCCAGGACTTGAGAAGCTGAGTTACAGAGAGAGATTGAATAGGTTGGGACTTTATTCCCTGGAGCGTAGAAGATTGAGGGGAGATTTGATAGAGGTGTATAAGATTTTGATGGGTATAGATAGAGTGAATGCAAGCAGGCTTTTTCCGCTGAGGCTAGGGGAGAAAAAAACCAGAGGGCATGGGTTAAGGATGAAAGGAGAAAAGTTTAAAGGGAATATTAGGGGGGGCTTCTTCACGCAGAGAGTGGTGGGAGTGTGGAATGAGCTGCCGGATAAAGTGGTAAATGCCCATTTAAGAAAAACTTGGACGGGTTCATGGATGAGAGGGGTGTGGAGGGATATGGTCCAAGTGCAGGTCAGTGGGACTAGGCAAAAAATGGTTCGGCACAGACAAGAAGGGCCAAAAGGCCTGTTTCTGAGCTGTAATTTTCTATGGTTCTATGGTTCTAATCCCCCAAACCTACACATCTTGGGACAGTAAGCAGCAATTTAGCATGGCCAATCTACCTACTCGCCACATCTTTTGATTGTGTCTATTCTGTCTATTGCTTGGCTGCTTTCACTGTGTGGCATGCAAGTAGTCCATTGTTTTTTTTCATTATTAGATATGCATGCTGCTGCTTCTGACATGCCCTCCTGCACTCTTCATTGAATGAAGGATGATTCCCTGGCTTGCTGGTAATGGTAAAGTGGGGATGTGCCGGGTCATGAGGTTACAGATTGTGGTTGTATGCAATTCTGCTGCTGCTGATGGTCACAGCACATCATGGATGCCCAGCTTTGAGTTCTGAGATCTATTTGATCCCTATTTCATCTTGCATGGTGGTAAGTGTGGTGAACCATCGTTGGTTACCACTGTGGGGTTATTCCAATGTTACTGTTGGGCTAGGGTGTTGACACTGTGGGGTTGTTATAATGTTGTTGTTGGGTTAGGGTGTTTACACTGTGGGATTAATATACCTGTGGTGGATGCTGTTATGGCACATCCCGGTCGGGCCCCGCCTCCTGGGGAGAGGTATAAGACCCTCTGCTCAGGCGGGACCCCTCCAGTCTGGAATGGTGTACTCGTGTTTAGATAGTTCCATTGTTTGTCAAAAAAAGCCTTCAATCGCTGAAGCCTTGTACCTCGTGCTTGATTGTCGCGCATCAATTTTATTGACAAACACAAAACTCTCGACAGTAAAGAGAGTATGGAGCAAATGCTGAAACCAGAGCGTCTGACGCTGGACCCACGTGCGGTCGGTGCCTCTAACACCTTCGACCACTGGCTGAAGTGTTTCGAGGACTACCTGGTGGCCTCTGCAGCAGTTACTACGGACAACGACAGACTCCAGGTCCTCCATGCGAGGGTAAGCGACACGGTCTATCTCGCGATTCGTGCGGCCACCACTTACCCGAGGGCCATCGAGCTCTTGAAAAAACGATACACGAGACCACCCAACGAGATTCACGCTCGTTACCTCCTCGCTACAGGACGTCGGCAGTCGGGCGAAACCATGGAGGACTACGCCAATGAGCTCTTGCAGCTTGATGTGGAGATGCCGGCGTTGGACTGGGGTAAACACAGTAAGAAGTTTAACAACACCAGGTTAAAGTCCAACAGGTTTATTTGGTAGCAAAAGCCACACAAGCTTTCGAGGCTCTGAGCCCCTTCTTCAGGTGAGTGGGAATTCTGTTCACAAACAGAACTTATAAGACACAGACTCAATTTACATGAATAATGGTTGGAATGCGAATACTTACAACTAATCCAGTCTTTAAGAAACAAAACAATGGGAGTGGAGAGAGCATCAAGACAGGCTAAAAAGATGTGTATTGTCTCCAGACAAGACAGCCAGTGAAACTCTGCAGGTCCACGCAACTGTGGGAGTTACAAATAGTGTGACATAAATTCTGATTCTAGGATCGCATGATAAAGACTCAGGAGGAAAAAAGCAGAAATATTTATGTGAAATAGTGTGACATAAACCCAATATCCCGGTTGAGGCCGTCCTTGTGTGTGCGGAACCTGGCTATCAGTTTCTGCTCCGCGACTCTGCGCTGTCGTGTGTCGCGAAGGCCGCCTTGGAGAACGCTTACCCGAATATCAGAGGCCGAATGCCCGTGACCGCTGAAGTGCTCCCCAACAGGAAGAGAACAGTCTTGCCTGGTGATTGTCGAGCGGTGTTCATTCATCCGTTGTCGCAGCGTCTGCATAGTTTCCCCAATGTACCATGCCTCGGGACATCCTTTCTTGCAGCGTATCAGGTAGACAACGTTGGCCGAGTTGCAAGAGTATGTACCGTGTACCTGGTGGATGGTGTTCTCACGTGAGATGATGGCATCTGTGTCGATGATCCGGCACGTCTTGCAGAGGTTGCTGTGGCAGGGTTGTGTGGTGTCTTGGTCACTGTTCTCCTGAAGGCTGGGTAGTTTGCTGCGGACAATGGTCTGTTTGAGGTTGTGCGGTTGTTTGAAGGCAAGAAGTGGGGGTGTGGGGATGGCCTTGGCGAGATGTTCGTCTTCATCAATGACATGTTGAAGGCTCCGGAGGAGATGCCGTAGCTTCTCCGCTCCGGGGAAGTACTGGACAACGAAGGGTACTCTGTCCACTGTGTCCCGTGTTTGTCTTCTGAGGAGGTCGGTGCGGTTTTTCGCTGTGGCGCGTTGGAACTGTTGATCAATGAGTCTAGCGCCATATCCTGTTCTTATGAGGGCATCTTTCAGCGTCTGGAGGTGTCTGTTGCGATCCTCCTCATCCGAGCAGATCCTGTGTATACGGAGGGCTTGTCCGTAGGGGATGGCTTCTTTAACGTGTTTCGGGTGGAAGCTGGAGAAGTGGAGCATCGTGAGGTTATCCGTGGGCTTGCGGTACAGTGAGGTGCTGAGGTGACCGTCCTTAATGGAGATGCGCGTGTCCAAGAATGCAACCGATTCCGGAGAGTAGTCTATGGTGAGCCTGATGGTGGGATGGAACTTGTTGATGTCATCATAGAGTTGTTTCAGTGATTGTTCACCATGAGTCCAAAGGAAGAAAATGTCATCGATGTATCTAGTGTATAGCACCGGTTGAAGGTCCCGTGCGGTGAAGAAGTCTTGTTCGAACCTGTGCATGAAGATGTTGGCATATTGAGGTGCAAATTTGGTCCCCATGGCTGTTCCGTGTGTCTGGATGAAGAACTGGTTGTTGAAGGTGAAGATATTGTGGTCCAGGATGAAGCGGATGAGATGTAAAATTGCATCTGGAAACTGGCAGTTGTTGGCGCTGAGCACTGAGGCCGTTGCAGCAATGCCATCGTCATGGGGGATGCTGGTGTAGAGTGCTGAGACATCCATTGTGACGAGGAGCGCTCCTGGTTCAACTGCTCCATGTGTGCCGAGTTTCTGTAGGAAGTCCGTCGTGTCGCGACAAAAGCTGGGGGTTCTTTGTACAATGAGTTTCAGGATGCCCTCGACATAGCCGGAGAGGTTCTCGCACAGGGTCCCATTGCCCGATACGATGGGACGGCCGGGTGTGTTTGCCTTGTGTATCTTCGGGAGGCAGTAGAGATCTCCAACGCGGGGAGTACGTGGGATGAGAGCACGGAGGGTGTTCTGAAGGTCCGGATCAAAGGTCTTGATCAGAGTGTTGAGTTGACGGGTGTGTTCTTTGGTCGGATCTGCAGGTAACTGTCTGTAGTGTTCCTCGTTGTTGAGTTGTCGGTACACTTCTTTGCAGTAATCCGTTCTGTTCAGTATGACGATGGCCCCTCCTTTGTCTGCTGGTTTGATGACAATGTTGCGGTTGGTCTTGAGAGCGTGGATGGCGTTACGTTGTGCTTGGGTGATGTTCGGGGCTGTCTTGTGAGTGCGGCTGATGAATTTGGTGTTGACGCACCTCCTGACGGCTTGGGCATACATGTCAAGTCGAGGGCAGCGGCCTTCCGGAGGAGTCCAATTCGACTCTTTCCTCTTCGGATGCACTGCGGATCTCTCTGTCGGCTGTTCCGGTTCATTGGCTGTCTCATTGTGTTCGTTGTTGGCCTCTTGGGGTTTGTGGAAGAACTCCCTCAGCCTCATTCGCCTGATGAATTCCTCTGTGTCTGCTGCGAGACTGATGGGGTCTATTTTGGTGGTGGGGCAAAAATTAAGCCCTCGGCTGAGAACTTCGATTTCATCTGGTTGAAGTGTGTAGTCGGACAAGTTGACAATGGACTTCCCTGCAGTGGGACTGTTTCCTACTGTGGTACCGGGGGAGGCTTGGTTGCTGCTGGTGGTGATGCCGAGTTTCTCAAGTTTCCTGTTCTTGGTGTGCATGTAGATGGTGTAGTTCCTTTGTCTCGTCTGCTTGGCAGACTTTCGCAGCTGGTCTGCGTCCTGAGCGCAAGTTGAGAATATGGATTCGATCTTGGTTTCCAGGCTGCGGCGTTTGCTGTAGAGTTGGTGTATGAGGTGGTTGAGGAGGGTGAGAGAGGTGCGACGGCAAAGTCTCTCAGCGTAGTCTGTGTTATAGGTTGACCTGAGTGGGTTTGTGATCTGTAGTCCTTTCGGTATCTTGTCTGCTTTCTTGCATCTTTGTAGAAACTTGATGTCTGTGTCGATATGCGCGATCTTCTTGGCGATCCTCTCCACTTGGAGCCGGCAGTTTGCGGTGTCTATGGTAGTCATGATGTGGAGATGCCGGCGTTGGACTGGGGTAAACACAGTAAGAAGTTTAACAACACCAGGTTAAAGTCCAACAGGTTTATTTGGTAGCAAAAGCCACACAAGCTTTCGAGGCTCTGAGCCCCTTCTTCAGGTGAGTGGGAATTCTGTTCACAAACAGAACTTATAAGACACAGACTCAATTTACATGAATAATGGTTGGAATGCGAATACTTACAACTAATCCAGTCTTTAAGAAACAAAACAATGGGAGTGGAGAGAGCATCAAGACAGGCTAAAAAGATGTGTATTGTCTCCAGACAAGACAGCCAGTGAAACTCTGCAGGTCCACGCAACTGTGGGAGTTACAAATAGTGTGACATAAATTCTGATTCTAGGATCGCATGATAAATACTCAGGAGGAAAAAAGCAGAAATATTTATGTGAAATAGTGTGACATAAACCCAATATCCCGGTTGAGGCCGTCCTTGTGTGTGCGGAACCTGGCTATCAGTTTCTGCTCCGCGACTCTGCGCTGTCGTGTGTCGCGAAGGCCGCCTTGGAGAACGCTTACCCGAATATCAGAGGCCGAATGCCCGTGACCGCTGAAGTGCTCCCCAACAGGAAGAGAACAGTCTTGCCTGGTGATTGTCGAGCGGTGTTCATTCATCCGTTGTCGCAGCGTCTGCATAGTTTCCCCAATGTACCATGCCTCGGGACATCCTTTCTTGCAGCGTATCAGGTAGACAACGTTGGCCGAGTTGCAAAGCATCATGGCCTCAACCGGGATATTGGGTTTATGTCACACTATTTCACATAAATATTTCTGCCTTCAAGGCTTTGAAAAGCGACATTGCGAAAGCCACGATGCACGCGGTGGATGAATCCATCCCTTTTCAGGTGGAAAGTGATGCATCGGATTTCGCCCTGGCCGCCACACTGAACCAGGCAGGCAGGCCCGTCGCGTTTTTTTCCCGCACCCTTCAAGGTCCCAAAATTCGGCATTCAGCGGTGGAGAAGGAGGCTCAGGCTATTGTGGAGGCCATCAGACACTGGCGCCATTACCTGGCGGGGAAGCGGTTCACCCTGATCACGGATCAACGATCCGTGGCGTTTATGTTCAGTAATACGCAGAGGGGCAAGATCAAGAATGATAAGATCTTGCGGTGGAGAATTCTCCTCGGACTAAACTTTATGGTCCACATGAAGAGTGTGATCCTACAGTACGGTGGGCCACTCCCTTCGCTGGCAGTAGGGAATCAGCCGCAGCCTCCAAATTGTCCAAAGCGCCCCGCATGCAATCTTTCCACACAAAAGATCACCACACCCTCTTTATTTAAGAATCTGGTACCAGGCTGCAAGCCCATCGCTACTAAAAGTAGGCGTTACAGCGCTGAAGACCGGATCTTCATCAGATCTGAGGTTCAGCGGCTCCTCAAAGAAGGGATCATACAGCCCAGTGCTAGTCCGTGGAGAGCGCAGGTCGTGGTGGTTAAAAGCGGGAACAAACCCCGGATGGTCATCGACTACAGTCAGACCATTAACCGTTATACGCAGCTGGATGCGTATCCTCTCCCGCGCATATCTGATATGGTCAATCAGATTGCGCAGTACCGGGTGTTCTCCACCATAGACCTTAAGTCCGCCTGTCACCAACTCCCCATCCGCCCAGAGGACCGACAGTACACGGCTTTTGAGGTGGATGGTCGTCTGTATCAGTTTCTTAGGGTTCCATTTGGTGTCACCAATGGGGTCTCGGTCTTCCAGCGTGCTATGGACCGAATGGTGGACCAGAACAGGTTGCGGGCTACCTTCCCGTACCTGGATAACGTCACCATCTGCGGCCATGACCAGCAGGACCATGACACAAACCTCCAGAACTTTCTGCGCACTGCGTCTCGCCTGAATCTGACCTACAACAGGGAGAAGTGTGTATTCCGTACGCGCAGGTTAGCTATCCTGGGATACGTGGTGGAAAACGGGGTTATCGGCCCTGATCCAGACCGTATGCGCCCCCTTACTGAACTTCCCTTGCCCGCTAGCGCAAAAGCACTGAGGAGATGCCTCGGCTTCTTTTCTTATTATGCGCAGTGGGTCCCCAACTACACGGACAAAGCCCGTCCGCTCATCAAGTCCACGACTTTCCCACTCACGCCGGAGGCTCAATTGGCCTTCAAGGCTTTGAAAAGCGACATTGCGAAAGCCACGATGCACGCGGTGGATGAATCCATCCCTTTTCAGGTGGAAAGTGATGCATCGGATTTCGCCCTGGCCGCCACACTGAACCAGGCAGGCAGGCCCGTCGCGTTTTTTTCCCGCACCCTTCAAGGTCCCAAAATTCGGCATTCAGCGGTGGAGAAGGAGGCTCAGGCTATTGTGGAGGCCATCAGACACTGGCGCCATTACCTGGCGGGGAAGCGGTTCACCCTGATCACGGATCAACGATCCGTGGCGTTTATGTTCAGTAATACGCAGAGGGGCAAGATCAAGAATGATAAGATCTTGCGGTGGAGAATCGAGCTCTCCACCTATAATTACGATATTATGTATCGTCCAGGGAAACTCAATGAGCCCTCGGATGCCCTCTCGCGCGGAACATGCGCTATCATGCAGGAGGACCGCTTGAACGCCCTCCATAATGACCTGTGCCATCCTGGGGTCACTCGGCTCTACCACTTCATCAAAGCCCGCAACCTGCCCTACTCGGTGGAGGATGTCAGGTCAGTAACGAGAAGCTGTCGGATTTGCGCGGAATGCAAACCGCACTTTTATCGACCTGACCGGGCACAATTGGTCAAGGCCACTCGCCCCTTCGAGAGGCTGAGTGTGGATTTTAAGGGCCCCCTTCCCTCAACGGACCGGAATGTGTACTTTCTCAATATCATAGATGAATACTCCCGGTTCCCGTTTGTTGTCCCCTGTGTGGACACGTCGACTGCCACAGTGATTAAGGCATTCCGTGATCTTTTTACCCTGTTCGGGTACCCCTGCTACATACATAGCGACAGGGGCTCGTCGTTCATGAGTAACGACTTGAGGCAATTCCTGCTCTCATACGGGATTGCCTCTAGTAGAACCACGAGCTACAACCCTAGGGGTAACGGACAGGTGGAGAGAGAGAATGCTACAGTCTGGAAGGCTGTCCTATTGGCGCTGAAGTCCAGGGGCCTTCCAGTCTCCCGTTGGCAGGAGGTCCTTCCAAATGCGCTTCATTCCATTCGCTCCCTCCTGTGTACGGCAACCAATGCTACTCCCCACGAGAGGATGTTCTCATTCCCTTGGAAGTCGTCCTCGGGGATATCTTTACCAGCCTGGTTGACGTACCCAGGACCCGTCCTTCTGCGGCGACATGTGAGGGCCCGCAAGTCCGACACCTTGGTCGAACCGGTCCAACTCCTCCACGCCAACCCTCAGTTTGCCTGTGTGGCATATCCTGACGGGCGAGAGGACACGGTCTCGATTCGAGACCTGGCGCCCGCAGGGGACGTAGCAACTCCTGTCGCTCCCATACCCCCTGTCACGAATCCCCTATCACTTCTTTCTTCCCCGGACGTGGCGCGGTCAGCACCGGGACCAGTGCATAACAGTTATACTCCCATGTACAGCTTGCCTGAGACTCGGAGATCGGCGCCACCACAGAAGGTACCGGGATCCCCTGCACCTCCGCTTCACCAGGGTCAACCGGCCCGTGAGTCCTCGAGGGGACAGCCGGACGCTGTTTTGGAGAGAACGCCACCGCAAGCACCTGCTCCGGTGTCACAACCGGTGTTGAGGAGATCACAGCGACGGTGCGGTCCTCTCGACCGTCTGGACTTGTAGATTTTTTTTGTATATATGTAATCTGTTTTCGCACCCCGCCGGCCTTTGTTTTCAAAGGAGGGGTGAATGTGGTGAACCATCGTTGGTTACCACTGTGGGGTTATTCCAATGTTACTGTTGGGTTAGGGTGTTGACACTGTGGGGTTGTTATAATGTTGTTGTTGGGTTAGGGTGTTTACACTGTGGGATTAATATACCTGTGGTGGATGCTGTTATGGCACATCCCGGTCGGGCCCCACCTCCTGGGGAGAGGTATAAGACCCTCTGCTCAGGCGGGACCCCTCCAGTCTGGAATGGTGTACTCGTGTTTAGATAGTTCCATTGTTTGTCAATAAAAGCCTTCAATCGCTGAAGCCTTGTACCTCGTGCTTGATTGTCGCGCATCAGTAAGTCACACAACACAATGGAGAGTATCCTCAATGTGATGGTGCGATTTTGCCTCTATAATGTCTGTGCGATGGTCATTCCTTGGTAGGTCTGTCATGGGTAGATATACCTGTAACAGGTTCATTGGTTAGGACAAGGTCAAATAGGTCTTCCCTCACCTATTGTGGTGAGCAGATCCATTGTGGCAGTTGTTCCTTAGGACTACACCAGCTTGGTCTGGAGTGGTGCTTCCATGACATTGAGGTTCCCTGCTTGGAATACATTCTGTGCCCTTGTCACTCTGTGTTACTTTCACTTGGTGTTCAAATAGTCAGTATGTGTGACCTGAGGCCATGAGACTTCCTGGGGCCCAGAGTCAATGTTGAATTCTCCTAGCAGTTGTCCATCCTGACTGTATACAACTATGCTGCCAGCTGTACTGGGTCTGTCCTGACGGTGAGACAGGACAATTCTCAGGGATGGTTTCTGGGATATTATCTGTAAGCTTAGGTTCCATGACTAAGACTATGGGCTGATTTTTCCCGTTCCGCCCACCATGGGAATCGTAGCAGGCAGGACATGGACCACGCAAAGGTCCATTGACCTTGGATAGGAATTTCCGGCCTTGGGGTGAGCACGGCCAGCAAATCCCGCCCTATGTCAAGCTGTTGGGACTGCTCTCCCAATTTTGGCACAAGTGTCCAGATGTTGGTAAGGAAGACCTTTCAGGGTCGACAGGGCTGGGTTTCCATTGTTATTTCTGGTGTCATAGAGGTTTACAGCATGGAAACAGGTCCTTCGGCTCAACTTCTCCATGCTGCCCTTTTTTTTAAAAAACCCCTAAACTAATCCCAATTGCCCGCATTTGGCCCATATCCCTCTATACCCATCGTACTCATGTAACTATCTAAATGCTTTTTAAAAGATAAAATTGTACCCGCCTCTACTACTACCTCTGACAGCTTGTTCCAGCCACTCACCACCCTCTGTGTGAAAACATTGCCCCTCTGGACACTTTTGTATCTCTCCCCTCTCACCTTAAACCTATGCCCTCTAGTTTTAGACTCCCCTATCTTTGGGAAAAGATATTGGCTATCTACCTTGTCTATGCCCCTCATTATTTTATAGACCTCTATAAGGTCACCCCTCAGCCTCCTACGTTCCAGAAACAAAAGTCCCAGTCTATTCAGCCTCTCCTTATAACTCAATCCATCAAGTCCCGGTAGCATCCTAGTAAATCTTTTCTGCACTCTTTCTAGTTTAATAATATCCTTTCTATAATAGGGTGACCTGAATTGCACACAGTATTCCAAGTGTGGCCTTACCAATGTCTTGTACAACTTCAACAAGACATTCCAACTCCTGTATTCAATGTTCTGACCGATGAAACCAAGCATGCCGAATGCCTTCTTCACCACTCTATCCACCTGTGACTCGACTTTCAAGGAGCTATGAACATGTACCCCTAGATCTCTTTGTTCTGTAACTCTCCCCAACGCCCTACCATTAACTGAGTAAGTCCTGCCCTGGTTCAATCTACCAAAATGCATTACCTCGCATTTGTCGAAATTAAACACCATCTGCCATTCGTCAGCCCACTGGCCCAATTGATCAAGATCCCGCTGCAATTGGAGATAACCTTCCTCACTGTCCACCATGCCACCAATCTTGGTGTCATCTGCAAACTTACTAACCATGCCTCCTATATTCTCATCCAAATGATTAATATAAATGACAAATAACAGTGGGCCCAGCACTGATCCCTGAGGCACACCGCTGGTCACAGGCCTCCAGTTTCATAGAATCATAGAATCATAGAAACCCTACAGTGCAGAAGGAGGCCATTCGGCCCATCGAGTCTGCACCGACCACAATCCCACCCAGGCCCTACCCCCACATATTTACCCACTAATCCCTCTAACCTACGCATCTCAGGACTCTAAGGGGCAATTTTTAACCTGGCCAATCAACCTAACCCGCACATCTTTGGACTGTGGGAGGAAACCGGAGCACCCGGAGGAAACCCACGCAGACACGAGGAGAATGTGCAAACTCCACACAGACAGTGACCCGAGCCGGGAATTGAACCCGGGACCCTGGAGCTGTGAAGCAGCAGTGCTAACCACTGTACTACCGTGCCGCCCACTTTGAAAAACAACTCTCTGCAACCACCCTCTAGCTTCTGTCAAGAAGCCAATTTTGTATCCATTTAGATACCTCACCCTGGATCCCAAGAGATTTAACTTTATGCAACAACCTACCATGCGGTACCTTGTCAAAGGCCTTGCTAAAGTCATGTAGACAACATGGTGTGTACATTGATGTCGGGTCGTCCATCTTGTTTCATTCCTTTTAGACTTTGTAACAGCTTTAATACAAATGAGTGGCTTGTTCGGCCATTTCAAGGGGCAGTTAAAAGTCAAACACATTGCTGCGGCTCTGTAATTACATGTTGGCCAGACCAGGTAAGGAAGGTAGATTTCCTTCCCTAAAGGACATTAGTGAACCAGATGGGTTTTCATAACACTCACTGTGTAGGAGGATTCCCTAATGTGGGCAACATGGTGGCACAGTGGTTGGCACTGCTGCCTTACAGTGCCAGCGACCCAGGTTCAACTCCAGCCTTGGGTCACTGTCTGTGTGGAGTTTGCACATTCTCCCTGTGACATTTTGTACATAAAGACAGGTAGCAAAAATATGACATCATAATCATCACTTGGTGATTGTTCGTTAAATAATTTTCTCATAACTTTTGACTGGAGTCAAATTGAAAATCTTGATAGCACTTATGAAGCAATGATCAGAAGTGGATCAACATGTGATGCTCCACAGGCAGGTATGATTTTAAGGAAAAAGATCACTTTGTGACATGGAGAGGGGAACAAAATATGCAAATATATTACAAGTTTTGTAAAATAGATGAATGATGTGCACAAACTGTAATACTTTTACTTGGTAACTTATGTATAGCCAAAGTGAAGTATGTCAATTCTAAGGAATGGAACATTTTTTTCCATTCAGCATTGAGTATAATAGCTTTAAAAAGAAATGCTCCCTTTACGTTGACAACACAGAAGCAAAATACAATGGATGCTGGAAATCTGGAATAATAACATACTGAGATGAACAAAGTTAATTTTATAGGGAACCATTTTGTCAACAAACTTTCCATTGCCTCAGTCTGGACCAGGTTTGAGCCCAGAGATGAGCCGGGCCCGATTCTCCCCCTAAAATTCTAAGTGCTGAATTTGCGGGAAAACTAGTGTAATTCACGATTGTTTTTTCAGCGGGAGTTCAGATTTGAATCTCCCACACTGTGCAAAGCAGAGGTCACAATTGTGAATATTATTAAAAGATCAGGGGGCGGGGCCTATTCATGCCAGAGTCTGACAGTCCTGGGCTTCTGCGCATGCACAGTGACCCCAGTCTCTCAGCCTCCCGTCTGCTGGGCCAGCTCAATCGCTGGCCAGCCTGGAATCCTCACAGAGCTGCCCCAACACCCCCCTCCCCATCCCAGAGTGAGCATCCGATCTCCAGCCCCACCCCCCCCCAAGCAGTGACGATGCCTACCCCCTCACCTCACCAGACGCAGACCCCTCCAACAGACCACTCCCCCAGCCCACCCCGATCGCTGGCCTCCCTCTCGCCCCAACCGATCCCATGCAAAGTGGCAGCAGGACCCCCCCCCCCACCCTTACTGATCGCCCTAAGTCCCACCCACAATAGGCACTGCCCAATGGGCAATGCCAACCTGCCCCCGGGCATGGGCACTTTGCCCCTTGGACAGTGCCGGGGGCACAGGCTGGCACTGACAGGGTTCCCATGCCCAATGGGCACCACCCCCCCACCACCTGACCCCTGGAAGGTCCCGATTGCCCCCCCCTTCACTCCAGCGGGGCCTTCAGATAGTTCCCCGAAAGTGGGGAGCTACTCCACTGAAGTGAAATACTCCTGGTGGGTGTGGGACATCCTATCGGGCCTGGGGAATTCAGTCCCGGGCCCGATAATCACATTTAAATTACATTAGAAGTAGATTAAAATGACTTACCTTGTCTTCCCGCCAGTTCCCAGCATGGTCTCGACTGTGCCTGCTCTCTGGCGCTAGGAGATGCGCATGCATCGGGAACGTATGCGCAAATCCCATGAAATGGCCGACAGGTGCATCTCCCAACCCGATGCACCAAAAAATTAGCACATCGCGATGGGAGAATTGGGCCTGAGAAGTTTGCTTAAAAAAAAATTCTAAATGTTTGCATCTACATTATTAAATGGACTTGCAATCAAGAGATACAGGGAATTGTTCCAGGGATCTGTGTTCGAATCCCACCATGGCATTTGGTGAAATTTGAATTAAATAATTATTTGGAATTAAAAGTCTAACCATTGTCGATTGTTATAAAAACCCATCTGGTTCACTAATGTCCTTTAGGGAAGGGACCCAACCATCCTTACCCAGTCTGACCTACATCCAGATCCACAACAATGTGGTTGACTCTCAAACTCTAAAAAAGGGCAATTAGAGATGGGCAATAGATGCAGACCTAGCAATAAAATACAGATGGAACCTGAGAAGGTAAAATCCAATACCTGTGTCTTGTACTTAAACAAAGGAGAC
Organism: Mustelus asterias; assembly: GCF_964213995.1. Lineage (NCBI taxonomy): Eukaryota > Metazoa > Chordata > Chondrichthyes > Carcharhiniformes > Triakidae > Mustelus > Mustelus asterias. The sequence continues at coordinate 45,083,073 of NC_135801.1, forward strand.
TACAAAGGGATGAGGGAGGCGTTGGCTAAGGTAGACTGGGAGCAAACACTTTATGGTGGGACATTTTAGGAATAGTGGAGGACTTTCAAATCGATCTGTCACAGTGCTCAGCAAAAGAATATACCAGTGATAAGGAAGGACTGTAGAAAACAGATAATCAGCCATGGATATCTAAGGAAATAAAGGAGGATGTCAAATTGAAAGAAAATGCATACAAAGTAGCAAAGATTAGTGGGAACCGAGCAGATTGGGAAATCTTTAAAGGTCAACAGAAAGCCACGAAAAAAGCTATGAAGAAAAGTAAGATGGATTATGAGAGTAAACTAGCTCAGAATATAAAAACAGATAGCAAAAGTTTCCACAAATACATAAAATGAAAAAGAGTGGCTAAAGTAAACATTGGTCCTTTAGAGGATGAGAAGGGGGATGTAATAACTGGAAATGTGAAAATGTTTGTGTCGGTCTTCACAGTGGAAGACACAAATAACATGCCAAAAATTGATGACAGGAAGGCTATGGCAGGTCAGGACCTAGAAACGATCATTATCACGAAAGAGGTAGTGTTGGGCAAGTTAATGGGGCTAAAGGTAGACAAGTCTCCTGGTCCTGATGGAATGCATCCCAGGGTACTAAAAGAGATGGCGGGAGAAATAGCAAATGCACTAGTGGTAATTTACCAAAATTCGCTGGACTCTGGAGTGGTTCCCGCAGATTGGAAAACAGCAAATGTGATGCCACTGTTTAAAAAAGGAGGTAGACAAAAGGCAGGTAACTATAGGCCGGTTAGCTTAACTTCTGTAGTAGGGAAAATGCTTGAATCTATCATCAAGGAAGAAATAGCGAGACATCTGGATATAAATTGTCCCATTGGTAAGTCGCAGCATGGATTCATGAAGGGAAGGTCATGTTTGACTAATTTAGTGGAATTCTTTGAGAATATTGCATGTGCAGTGGACAATGGGGAACCTGTGGATGTGGTGTATCTGGATTTCCAGAAGGCATTTGACAAGGTGCCGCACCAAAAAACGCTACATAAGATAAAGGTGTACGGTGTCACGGGCATAGATAGAGGATTGGTTCACTAACAGAAAGCAAAGAGTGGGGGTAAATGGGTGTTTTTCTGGTTGGCGATCAGTGACTGTGATGTGCCTCAGGGATCAGTGTTAGGACCGCAATTGTTTATGGAACATAGAACAGTACAGCACAATACAGGCCCTTCGGCCCTTGATGTTGTGCCGAGCTTTGTCCGAAACCAAGATCAAGCTATCCCACTCCTTATCATTCTGGTGTGCTCCACGTGCCTATCCAATAACCGCTTGAAAGTTCCTAAAGTGTCCGACTCCACTATCACAGCAGACAGTCCATTCCACACCCCAACCACTCTCTGAGTAAAGAACCTACCTCGGACATCCCTCCTATATCTCCCACCATGAACCTTTAGGGAAGGGACCCAACCATCCTTACCCAGTCTGACCTACATCCAGATCCACAACAATGTGGTTGACTCTCAAACTCTAAAAAAGGGCAATTAGAGATGGGCAATAGATGCAGACCTAGCAATCGATGTCCACATCCCATGAATGAATTTTTAAAAGCAGCATAACGAAATGTATGCTAAATGCAAATTGCATAATTGGTATATATTTGATAACCTTCCCTTCAGGAAATCAATGACTGTTATCTTTTGTTTGCATTTTTTAGGCACATTGAAAAAGATTTGGTCTTTTTTATTTGGAAAAGTGTTGCAGTCCATCGAGAATATCCGACACTTTGATCATGAGTTTGCAGCATCAACTTCTTTCCATGGTTTACGAAATGCACTGCAAAGCAAACGTAGAACTCGCAGGGTTTTCTGGATGCTTATTGTCTTTGGCTGTGTTATTGTGGTTTTTTCTCAGATCACCCAGTGTTTCATTCGCTACTTCAGCTGGCCAACATCTACATCTGTCACTATAAAGTATGTTGAGCAAATTGAATTTCCTGCTGTTACTCTCTGCAACTTAAATAGGTATGGCATGTTATATTTTAATATACTTTTGCATGTTTCCCTGTGACTTTTAAAATTAACATTCATATAAGAGAAGTGGAAAACACGAAAAGATCTTGTTGACAAACAAAAATTAGCTATGACAACATGTGATGCTCCACAGGGATGAACATGAAACAATTTACATCAACTCTGATGGAAAGTAAGATTACATGAAGTATCCAATCAATTGTGTGAAGGCATGAAACAGAGAAGGGAACCAGCACAAGCAAAGACTGTTCACTTCCAGATGCAGATGCATGCAAGATCTGATTAACTCAATATCTATGCTCAAATCATACAGCCCCTGTAAAGCTAAGTCACACAGATTTTGTGTACCATGCAACAGTTTTATGCTAGTATTCTGAGATTTCCTTGATGTTACAGCACAATATCAGATGGAACCCTACAGGTACATATCTTAGGGTGTGCCAACATGAATTGTCCTTATCATAGTGAGTGTGAATGTTAATTGGCTGCCTGAAGTGAGATGACAAATTGTTCAATATGCACAACCTTTACAACTAATGCATGAGGTAATAAACATTCATTCGACCACTTTGCATAGACTATACATTCTAAGCTGTAAGTGTAATATACTTCTTCAATACTTGCAACCAGAGGTATTTGTCTTAAGAAATCTGGATGAAACATTTCTAAAGATAACTCAATCAGAAAACCCTCATAGCTCGTGTGGCAAACATAGTTCAAAAACAGCAGTAAAGGAAGAAAATAGAGTAACAGCCAGAAATTGTGTTTTATATATATGTGGTAATGTGGCCCCTTTAAAGGGCGATCCCTGAGGCAACATCATCAGACTGGACCCTATGAAGTGACAGCACAGGAATCCAAGCCAATTGGGAGCAAAGTCCTGGGTCGGGGGGGGGAACCTCAGTAGGAGCCAGGGAGGAGAAGAGAGTAGACATGTATTGCAGTTCTGTCTGACCTTTGATTGTACATATATAAATATTGTTGTTAATAAATCAGTAGTAACTTGAAGCCACAATGAATCGCCTTCAAAGATATTACACTGGTGATGAGAAAAAACTTTGTTAGTCACTGGGGATCATAGTGTGCAGCCAGAGGAGAAGGAGATTGAGTGTCAGGTACATACGCCATGTAAAAATGCCGTTATTTGGAAAGATTGAGTTGTCTGACCCAGAACTGGAAAACTGGGGACAATATATTGAAAGGCTATGTTATTTCTTTGAAATGAAGTAATTCAGGAGCCATTTTGTGTACTTATACAGAGACGTTGAAGAAAGTAGTATCAGCTACGGTACCATATCCTACTGAAATCAAACAGCACAATTGCCTGTCCTCATGATTGAGGGTTACAGACTTTGTCTCATGGATTGAGATTAGTTGAAACAGATAAAATTAGACCGGTTGGAAATATTAAATATTCGGGATGGAAGTTTAAGAGTTATTGTGCAAATACTGAAGTTTTCCACAAGGAACTGGGAAAATAAAACCTGCACAGTTCTCTAAATGGTCTATCCTATTCTAAAAGCAGATTACACTGTAAGAATCTGTGTAGATTATAAATTAACTGTAAATTGAGGAGTTTAGATACTCCATTCTGAGAGTTGAGGACCTCTACTCCAAATTAGTAGGGGGCCTGAAGTACACCAAGTTAGACCTCAGTCATGCCTACCAGCAACTGGAATGGGATGCAGATTCCCAGTTACCATCAACACGCACATGACCTTATACCAGCACTCATTTTGGAGTCTCATTGGCCTGTGCTATTTGCCAGTGTGTGAAGGAAAGTACATTTCAGGGCATTCCTAACATAGTGGTATATCTGGATGACGTCCTAATTACAGGAACTTCAGTTAGGAGTACAGGGTAAAGATAGAGGAAGTTTTGTAAAAAGAGAAATGCATTTTTCAGGTGGATTAAGTTATATACCTAGTGTTCAGGGTAGAAGCTAATGGCCTACATTATTTGGAGGATCAAGTTAAAGTCATGAAGGAAGTACCACAGCCTAGAAATTGGCACAGCTTGTACACTTTCATCCAACCAAATCATTAGCAGTTACCTATGATGCTTCACCATATGGAATGGGAGCAGTTTTTTTCCAAAAGATGTCACATGGTGTAGAGAAGCCAATTATATTTACATCAAGAAAGTTATCAGATGTTGAGAAAAAGTATTGTCAGATTGACAAAAAAAGTTTGGCGGTAATTTATACATTGAAGAGGGCGGCACAGTAGTTAGCACTGTTACATCACAGCACCAGGGACCGGGGTTCAATTCCAGCCTTGGGTGACTATCTGTGTGGGGTTTGCACATTCTCCCCATGTCTGTGTGGGTTTCCTCCTGGTGCACCGGTTTCCTCCCACAGTCCAAAGATATGCAAGTTAGATGGATTAACCATGCTAAATTGACGCTTAGTGTCCCAGAAGGTTAGGTTAGGGGGATTAGCGGGGTAAATACGTGGGGTTATGGGTAAACCTGGTTAAGAGTTGGTGCAGACTTGATAGGCTGAATGGCCTTCTTCAGCACTGTAGGGATTCTATGAACATTTATATGGCAGGCATTTCACCACAGTATCAGATCACAAGCCATTGTTGGGTTTATTCTGAAAGGAAAAATCAATGCTACCAATTGCCTCTGCAAAGAGATGGGCTTTATTGCTAGCTGCAAACAGCTACTCTTTCTAACATCGTCCAGGGATGAAAATAGTGAATGCAGATGCACTCAGCCGCTAACCTTTGCCGCAGAAATTACCTTCACCACCACAACAAATAGTGTTGGAATTGCACCTGAAAAGAACTATGTCAGGTCTCAGCTACTCATATAAAAACGTGGACCGAAAGGAACCCAGTGCTATCAAACGTTAAGAGGATGGTGATGCAATAATAGTGCCAAGATAAGTCAGAGTGAGTTAAAACTTACAAGCAGTGTAAAATGGAGATAACATGTGAGAATGGGTTGTTATGGGCTGCAGAGGGGAAGGGTAAAAAGTGTCCCAGTGTAATAGTTATAGGGGATTCAATTGTAAGGGGAATAGACAGGCGTTTCTGAGGCCGCAAACGAGACTCCAGGATGGTATGTTGCCTCCCTGGTGCTAGGGTCAAGGATGTCTCGGAGCGGCTGCAGGACATTCTGAAGGGGGAGGATGAACAGTCAGTGGTCGTAGTACATGTTGGTACAAACGGCAGAGGTAAAAAGAGGGATGAGGTCCTAAAAGCAGAATACAGGGAGCTAGGAAGAAAGTTAAGAAATCAGACCTCAAAGGTAGTGATCTCAGGATTACTACCGGTGTCACGTGCTAGTCAGAGTAGAAATGAAAGGATATATCGGATAAATACGTGGCTGAAGAGATGGTGTCAGGGGGAGGGTTTCAGATTCCTGGGGCATTGGGACCGGTTCTGGGGGAGATGGGACCTGTACAAATTGGATGGGTTACACCTGGGCAGGACTGGGACTGATGTCCTCGGGGGAGTGTTTGCTAGAGCGGTTGGGAAGGGTTTAAACTAATATGTCAGGGGGATGGGAACCTATGTAAGAAGTTAGAGAAGGAAGGCGCAAGGCCAAAATGTGGAGAGAAGGTTCCAACTACATCAAAAATCAGGAAAAAAGTTAAAAGGAAGGAGAACTCAGGAGATGTTATTAATGGAAGTGTTAGAATTCAAAAACAAGGTACAAAAACTAGCATAAGGACACTTTATCTGAATGCTTGTCACATTCGAAATGAGGTAAATGAGTTGACGGCACAAATCATTGCGAACGAGTATGATTTGGTGGCCATTACAGAGACATGGTTGCAGGATGGTCATGACTGGGAGTTGAATATCCAGGGGTATCAGACTGTTCGGAGGGACCGACAGGAAGGTAAGAGAGGTGGTGTAGCTCTGATATTTAAGGATGACATCAGGGCAGTAGTGAGAGATGATATAGGTTCGATGGAAAAAAAGATTGAATCCATTTGGGTAGAAATTAGAAAAAGAAAGGAGAAAAAGTCACTGATAGGCGTAGTCTATAGGCCACCAAATAATGATATCATGGTGGGGCGAGAAATAAACAAAGAAATAACTGATGCATGTAAAAATGGTACAGCAATTATCATGGGGGATTTTAATCTACATATCAATTGGTCAAACCAGGTCGGTCAAGGCAACCTTGAGGAGAAGTTCATAGAATGTATCCGCGATAGCTTCCTTGAACAGTATGTAATGGAACCTACAAGGGAGCAAGCTATCCTAGATCTGGTCCTGTCTAATGAGACAGGAATAATTAATGATCTTGCAGTTAGGGATCCTCTTGGAAGAAGTGATCACAGTATGGTTGAATTTAAAATACAGATGGAACCTGAGAAGGTAAAATCCAATACCTGTGTCTTGTACTTAAACAAAGGAGACTACAAAGGGATGAGGGAGGCGTTGGCTAAGGTAGACTGGGAGCAAACACTTTATGGTGGGACATTTTAGGAATAGTGGAGGACTTTCAAATCGATCTGTCACAGTGCTCAGCAAAAGAATATACCAGTGATAAGGAAGGACTGTAGAAAACAGATAATCAGCCATGGATATCTAAGGAAATAAAGGAGGATGTCAAATTGAAAGAAAATGCATACAAAGTAGCAAAGATTAGTGGGAACCGAGCAGATTGGGAAATCTTTAAAGGTCAACAGAAAGCCACGAAAAAAGCTATGAAGAAAAGTAAGATGGATTATGAGAGTAAACTAGCTCAGAATATAAAAACAGATAGCAAAAGTTTCCACAAATACATAAAATGAAAAAGAGTGGCTAAAGTAAACATTGGTCCTTTAGAGGATGAGAAGGGGGATGTAATAACTGGAAATGTGAAAATGTTTGTGTCGGTCTTCACAGTGGAAGACACAAATAACATGCCAAAAATTGATGACAGGAAGGCTATGGCAGGTCAGGACCTAGAAACGATCATTATCACGAAAGAGGTAGTGTTGGGCAAGTTAATGGGGCTAAAGGTAGACAAGTCTCCTGGTCCTGATGGAATGCATCCCAGGGTACTAAAAGAGATGGCGGGAGAAATAGCAAATGCACTAGTGGTAATTTACCAAAATTCGCTGGACTCTGGAGTGGTTCCCGCAGATTGGAAAACAGCAAATGTGATGCCACTGTTTAAAAAAGGAGGTAGACAAAAGGCAGGTAACTATAGGCCGGTTAGCTTAACTTCTGTAGTAGGGAAAATGCTTGAATCTATCATCAAGGAAGAAATAGCGAGACATCTGGATATAAATTGTCCCATTGGTAAGTCGCAGCATGGATTCATGAAGGGAAGGTCATGTTTGACTAATTTAGTGGAATTCTTTGAGAATATTGCATGTGCAGTGGACAATGGGGAACCTGTGGATGTGGTGTATCTGGATTTCCAGAAGGCATTTGACAAGGTGCCGCACCAAAAAACGCTACATAAGATAAAGGTGTACGGTGTCACGGGCATAGATAGAGGATTGGTTCACTAACAGAAAGCAAAGAGTGGGGGTAAATGGGTGTTTTTCTGGTTGGCGATCAGTGACTGTGATGTGCCTCAGGGATCAGTGTTAGGACCGCAATTGTTTATGGAACATAGAACAGTACAGCACAATACAGGCCCTTCGGCCCTTGATGTTGTGCCGAGCTTTGTCCGAAACCAAGATCAAGCTATCCCACTCCTTATCATTCTGGTGTGCTCCACGTGCCTATCCAATAACCGCTTGAAAGTTCCTAAAGTGTCCGACTCCACTATCACAGCAGACAGTCCATTCCACACCCCAACCACTCTCTGAGTAAAGAACCTACCTCGGACATCCCTCCTATATCTCCCACCATGAACCTTATAGTTATGCCCCCTAGTAACAGCTACATTCACCCGAGGAAATAGTCTTTGAACGTCCACTCTATCTATCCCCCTTATCATCTTATAAACCTCTATTAAGTCGCCTCTCATCCTCCTCCGCTCCAAAGAGAAAAGCCCTAGCTCCCTCAACCTTTCCTCATAAGACCTACCCTCCAAACCAGGCAGCATCCTGGTAAATCTCCTCTGCACTCTCTCCAATGCTTCCACATCCTTCTTATAGTGAGGTGACCAGAACTGCACACAATATTCCAAATGTGGTCTCACCAAGTCCTGTACAGTTGCAGCATAACCCCATGGCTCTTAAACTCAAACCCACTGTTAATAAACGCGAACACACTATAGGCCTTCTTCACAGCTCTATCCACTTGAGTGGCAACCTTCAGAGATCTGTGGATTTGAACCCCAAGATATCTCTGTTCCTCCACATTCCTCAGAACCCTGCCGTTGACCCTGTAATCCGCATTCAAATTTGTCCTACCAAAATGAATCACCTTGCACTTATCAGTGTTAAACTCCATCTGCCATTTTTCGGCCCAGCTCTGCATCCTATCAATGTCTCTTTGCAGCCTACAACAGCCCTCCACCTCATCCACTACTCCACCAATCTTGGTGTCATCAGCAAATTTACTGACCCACCCTTCAGCCCCCTCCTCCAAGTCATTGATAAAAATCACAAATAGCAGAGGACCCAGCACTGATCCCTGTGGTACACCGTTGGTCTCCAGTCTGAAAATTTTCCATCCACCACCACCCTCTGTCTTCTATGAGATATGATGTGGAGATGCCGGCGTTGGACTGAAGTAAACACAGTAAGAAGTTTAACAACACCAGGTTAAAGTCCAACAGGTTTATTTGGTAGCAAAAGCCACACAAGCTTTCGGAGCTCCAAGCCCCTTCTTCAGGTGAGTGGGAATTCTGTTCACAAACAGGGCATATAAAGACAGAGACTCAATTTACATGAATAATGGTTGGAATGCAAATACTTACAGCTAATCAAGTCTTTAAGAAACAAAACAACGTGAGTGGAGAGAGCATCAAGACAGGCTAAAAAGATGTGTATTGTCTCCAGACAAGACAGCCAGTGAAACTCTGCAGGTCCACGCAACTGTGGGGGTTACAATGTGGGGGAGACAATACACATCTTTTTAGCCTGTCTTGATGCTCTCTCCACTCACATTGTTTTGTTTCTTAAAGACTTGATTAGCTGTAAGTATTTGCATTCCAACCATTATTCATGTAAATTGAGTCTCTGTCTTTATATGCCCTGTTTGTGAACAGAATTCCCACTCACCTGAAGAAGGGGCTTGGAGCTTCGAAAGCTTGTGTGGCTTTTGCTACCAAATAAACCTGTTGGACTTTAACCTGGTGTTGTTAAACTTCTTTCTATGAGATAACCAGTTACTTATCCAATCGGCCAAATTTCCCTCTATCCCATACCTCCTTACTTTCTTCATGAGCCTACCATGGGGAACCTTATCAAACGCCTTACTAAAATCCAAGTCTCCGACATCAACTGCTCTACCTTCATCGACACACTAGTTACCTCCTCAAAGAATTCAATCAAATTTGTGAGGCAAGACATACCCTTCACGAATCCGTGCTGACTATCACAGATTAAGCTGCATCTTTCCAAATGGTTATAAATCCCATCCCTCAGGACCTTTTCCATTAACTTACTGACCACCGAAGTAAGACTAACCAGCCTATAATTAACAGGGTCATTCCCATTTCCTTTCTTGAACAGAGGAACAACATTCGCCACTCTCCAGTCCTCTGGCACTATCCCCATGGACAGTGAGGACCCAAAGATCAAAGCCAAAGGCTCTGCAATCTCATCCCTTGCCTCCCAAAGAATCCTAGGATATATCCCATCTGGCCCAGGAGACTTATCGACCCTCAGGTTTTTCAAAATTGCTACTACACCTTCCCTCAGAACATCTACCTCCTCCAGCCTATCAGCCTGTATCCCACTTTCATCCTGAAAAACATGGTTCCTCTCCTTGGTGAACACTAAAGAAAAGTATTCATTCATCGCCTCTCCTATCTCTTCTGACTCCATGCACAAATTCCCACTACTATCCTTGACCGGCCCTAACCTCACCCTGGTCATTCTTTTATTTCTCACATAAGAGTAAAAAGCCTTGGGGTTTTTCTTGATCCGACCCGCCAAGGACTTCTCATGCCCCCTCCTAGCTCTCCTAAGCACTTTTTTTTAGCTCATTCCTTGCTACCTTGTAACCCTCAAGCGAACCAACTGAACCTTGTTTTCTCATCCTTACATACGCTTCCTTTTTCCTCTTGACAAGACATTCAACCTCTTTTGTGAACCATGGTTCCCTCACTCGGCCATTTCTTCCCTGCCTGACAGGGACATGCCTATCAAAGACACGCAGTATTTGTTCCTTGAATAAGCTCCACTTTTCATTTGTGCCTTTCCCTGACAGTTTCTGTTCCCATCTTATGCCCCCTAATTCTTGCCTCATCACATCATAATTACCCCTCCCCCAATTATAAACCTTGCCCTGCCATAAGGCCCTATCCCTCTCCATTGCAATAATGAAAGACACTGAATTATGGTCACTATCTCCAAAGTGCACTCCCACAACCAAATCTAACACTTGGCCTGGTTCATACCCAGTACCAAGTCCAATGTAGCCCCACCTCTTGTCGGCCTATCCACATATTGTGTCAGGAAACCCTCCTGCACACACTGTACAAAAACTGCCCCATCTGAACGATTCGACCTATAAAGGTTCCAATCAATAGAATCATAGAAATAGAAACCCTACAGTGCAGAAGGAGGCCATTCGGCCCATCGAGTCTGCACCGACCACAATCCCACCCAGGCCCTACCCCCACATATTTACCCGCTAATCCCTCCAACCTACGCATCCCAGGGCTCTAAGGGGCAATTTTTTTTTTTTAACCTGGCCAATCAACCTAACCCACACATCTTTGGACTGTGGGAGGAAACCGGAGCACCCAGAGGAAACCCACGCAGACACGAGGAGAATGTGCAAACTCCACACAGACAGTGACCCGAGCCAGGAATCGAACCCGGGACCCTGGAGCTGTGAAGCAGCAGTGCTAACCACTGTGCTACCGTGCCGCCACCACTGTGCTACCGTGTTTGGAAAGTTAAAGTCACCCATGACAACTACCCTGTGACCTCCACACCTATCCATAATCTGCTTTGCAATTTCTTCCTCCACATCTCTATTACTATTTGGGGGCCTATAGGAAACCCGCAACAACATGACCGCTCCTTTCCTATTTCTAACTTCAGCCCATATTACCTCAGTAGGCAGATCCCCCTCGAACTGCCTTTCTGCAGCCGTTAAACTATCCTTGATTAACAATGCGACTCCTCCACCTCTTTTACCACCTTCCCTACTCTTACTGAAACATCTATACCCCTGAACTTCCAACAACCATTCCTGTCCCTGTTCTAACCATGTCTCCATAATGGCCACAACATCGTAGTCCCAAGTACCAATCCACGCTCCAAGTTCACCTACCTTATTCCGGATGCTCCTTGCATTGAAGTAGACACACTTCAACCCACCTTCCTGTCTGCCGGTACATTCCTGCAACCTTGATACCCTCCTCAGTACCTCACTACACTCAACACTGGCTTCTGGACTACAGCTCGTTTTCCCATCCCCCTGATAAATTAGTTCAAACCCCCCCGAAGAGCCGTAGCAAATTTCCCTCCCAGGATATTGGTGCCCCTCTGGTTCAGGTGCAAACCGTCCTGTTTGTACAGGTCCCACCTTCCCCAGAATGTGCTCCAATTATCCATGTAACTGAAACCCTTCCTCCTACACCATCCCTGCAGCCACGTATTTATCTGCACTCTCTCCCTGTTCCTCAACTCGCTAGCACGTGGCACCGGCAACAAACCAGAGATGACAACATGGTTTGTCTTGGCTCTCAGCTCCCACCCTAGCTCCGTAAATTCCTGTTTTAAATCTACGTCCCTTCTCTTACCTATCTCGTTGGTACCGATGTGTACCATGACTTGTGACTGTTCCCCCTCCCCCTTAAGGATCCTGAAAACACGGTCCGAGACGTCACGGAACCTGGCACCCGGGAGGCAACATACCATCCGTGAGTCTCTTTCGCTGCCACAGAACCTCCTATCTATCCCTCTAACTGTCGAATCCCCAATAACTATTGCTCTCCTGCTCTCCCCCCTTCCCTTCTGAGCCACAGGGACGGACTTAGTGCTGGAGATCCGGTCACCGCGGCCCACCACTGGTAGGTCCTCCCCCCCAACAGTAACCAAAGCGGTATATTTGTTACTAAGGGGAACGACCACAGGGGATCCCTGTACTGACTGCTTCCACCCAGCCCCTCTCACCATCACCTATTTATCTTCATTCTTCGGAGTAACTACATCCCTGAAGCTTCTATCTATGACCACCTCTGCCTCCCGAATAATCCAAAGTTCATCCAGCTCCAGCTCCAGATCCCTAACACGGTCTTCAAGGAGCTGGAATTGGATGCACTTCCTGCAGGTGTACTCAGCTGGGATACTACTGGTGTCCCTCACCTCAAACTTCCCACAGGAGGAACATTGCACTGCCTGCACTGACATCCCTGCTAATTTCCCTTCATAAGAAACGAAAGAGAGAGAAAAAAGCTTACCTACTCTCACTCCGAGTCCTTTTTTTTAGGTTAGAGGAGGAGGGGGCGGTGGGAGACTCTAAACTGAGATTAAACCCAAACAACTGAGATTAAATCCAAACAACTGATATTAAACCCAAACAACTGATATTAAACCCAAACAACTGATATTAAACCCAAACAACTGAGATTAAATCCAAACAACATGTTTATGATTTACATAGATGATTTGGAGTTGGGGACCAAGTGTAGTGTGTCAAAATTCGCAGATGACACTAAGATGAGTGGCAGAGCAAAGGATGCTGAAAGTCTGCAAAGGGATATAGATAGTCTAAGTGAGTGGGCGAGGGTCTGGCAGATGGAGTACAATGTTGGTAAATGTGAGGTCATCCATTTTGGTAGGAATAACAGCAAAATGGACGATTATTTAAAGGGTAAAAAATTGCAGCATGCTGCTGTGCAGAGGGACCTGGGTGTCCTTGTGCAGGAATCTCAAGGAGTTGGTTTGCAGGTGCAGCAGGTAATTAAGAAGGCAAATGGAATTTTGTCCTTTATTGCTAGAGGGATGGAATTTAAAAACAGGGAGGTTATGTTGCAGCTGTATAAGGTGCTGGTGAGGCCACACCTGGAGTACTGTGTACAGTTTTGGTCTCCTTACTTGAGAAAGAATGTACTGGGCACTGGAGGGGGTGCAGAGGAGATTCACTAGATTGATTCCGGAGTTGAGAGGGTTGGCTTATGAAGAGAGACTGAGTAGACTGGGGCTATATTCATTGGAATTCAGAAGAATGAGGGGAGATCTTATAGAAACATATAAGATTATGAAGGGAATAGATAAAGATAGAAGCAGGGAAGTTGTTTCCATTGGCAGGTGAAACTAGAACTAGGGGGCATAGCCTCAAAATAAGGGGAAGCAGATTTAGGACTGAGTTGAGGAGGAACTTCTTCACACACAGGGTTGTGAATCTGTGGAATTCCCTGCCCAGTGAAGCAGTTGAGGCTACCTCATTGAATGTTTTTAAGGCAAGGATAGATACATTTTTGAACAGTAAAGGAATTAAGCGGAATGGTGAGCCAGCAGGTAAGTGGAGATGAGTCCACGAAAAGATCAGCCATGATCTTATTGAATGGTGGAGCAGGCTCGAGGGGCCAGATGGTCTACACCTGCTCCTAGTTCTTATGTTCTTATTGTGGAGGGCTCGTGTTATACTGCCACCCCAGGGGCGACGGCTTTTATTATCGGAATTGGATGACACACACCCTGGATAATGGAGGATGAAAGCACAAGCCCGAAGTTATGTTTGGTGACCAGACATCAATACAGAAATTGAAATAATGGTTGGCCAGTGCCCGAGTTGTGAAGCCCAGCAGTCATTGCCACCACTGGCCAATATGTATGCATGGGAACGGCCATGTTGGCCATGGTCAAGATTTACATAGATTTCACAGGACTGTTCATGGGGCATATGTTCCTCATTGATTGAATTATTTATTTATTTAATTAATTAGTCAGTTAGTGTGTGTTTTTTTTTGGCCTTTACTTTTGTAGTAGTATTTTTCTTAAGTTTAAAGTGATAACTGGAAGTGGGCTGCTAAGGAGTCTGGGAAGGGTATTTTAAGCGCGCGAAGTATAAAAGGTAGGCTGCAGTATACAGCAGGCAGCGTCGGGAGCGGGCAGGAGAGTGTGTGGGAAGTAGAGTGTGAGCTATAAGGGCTTTGGCTCACAGGACTTAGGCAGAAAGGGCGAGCAGGGGTGAGTTTAATTCATTTTTGCTGTTTCTACCTGGTACTGGCAAGGTATCTAGAGGGCATGGGTGTGCAGGCAGTGCTATGTTCCTCTTGCACTATGTTTGAGGTGAGGGACGACGTCAGTGTCCCTGCTGATTACATCTGTGGGAAGTGCACCCATCTGCAGCTCCTCCAAAACCGTGTTAGGGAACTGGAGCTGGAGTTGGATGAACTTAGGATCATTAGGGACGCAGAGGTGGCCATAGACAGAAGCTTTAGGGATACAGTTACTCCGAGGAATGAAAACAGATGGGTGACAGTGAGAGGGGCTGGGAGGAAGCAGTTCGTGCAGGGATCCCCTGTGGTCGTTCCCCTTAGCAACAAGTATTCCGCTTTGGATACGGTTGAGGGGAACGACATACCAGTGGTGAGCCGCAGTGAGAGGATCTCCAGCACTGTGTCCGTCTCTGTGGCTAGGGAGGGTAAGGGGCAGAGCGGGAGGGCAATAGTTATTGGGGACTCGTTAGTTAGAGGGATAGATAGGAGGTTCTGTGGCAGCAAAAGAGACTCTCGGATGGTATATTGCCTACCGGGTGCCAAGGTCCGTGACGTCACGGACCGTGTTTTCCGGATTCTTAAGGGGGAGGGGAAACAGTCACAAGTCGTGGTACACATTGGTACCAACGACATAGGTAAGAGAAGCGACGGGGATTTAAAACAGGAATTTCAGGAGCTGGGCTGGAAGCCGAGAGCCAAGACAAAACATGTGGTCATCTCTGGTACGTTGCCGGTGCCACGTGATAGCGAGTTGAGGAACAGGGAGAGAGTGCAGTTAAACATGTGGTTGCAGGGATGGTGTAGGAGGGAGGGTTTCAGATACGTGGACAATTGGAACACATTCTGGGGAAGGTGGGACCTGTACAAACAGGATGGGGTGCACCTGAACCAGAGGGGCACCAATATCCTGGGAGGGAAATTTGATACGGCTCTTCAGGGGGGTTTAAACTAATTTGTCAGGGGAGTGGGAAAAGGAGTTGTAGTCCAGAAGTCAGTGAGGGTGGTGAGGTATTGGGGAAGATATCAGGGTCAAGGGTGGGTACCGGTAGACAGGAAGGTGGGTTGAAGTGTGTCTACTTCAATGCAAGGAGCATCCGGAACAAGGTAGATGAACTTGGGGCGTGGATTGCTACTTGGGACTACGATGTTGTGGCCATTACGGAGACGTGGGTAGAACAAGGGCAGGAATGGTTGTTGGACGTTCCGGGGTATAGATGTTTCAGTAAGTGTAGGGAAGCTGGTAAAAGAGGTGGAGGAGCAGCATTGTTAATCAAGGATAGTTTAACGGCTGCGGAAAGGCACTTCGAGGGGGATCTGCACACTGAGGTAATATGGGCTGAGGTTAGAAATAGGAAAGGAGCGGTCACGTTGTTAGGAGTTTACTATAGGCCCCCAAATAGTAATAGAGATGTGGAGGAAGAAATTGCTAAGCAGATTATGGATATGTGTGGGGGTCACAGGGTAGTTGTCATGGGGGACTTTAACTTTCCAAATATTGACTGGAACCTTTGTAGGTCAAATAGTTCGGATGGGGCAGTTTTTGTGCAGTGTGTGCAGGAGGGTTTCCTGACACAATATGTGGATAGGCCGACAAGAGGTGAGGCCACATTGGATTTGGTACTGGGAAATGAACCGGGCCAAGTGTTAGATTTGGTTGTGGGAGAGCACTTTGGAGATAGTGACTACAATTCGGTGTCTTTTGTTATTGCAATGGAGAGGGATAGGGCCGTACGGCAGGGCAAGGTTTACAATTGGGGGAGAGGTAATTATGATGCGATTAGGCAAGAATTAGGGGGCATAAGTTGGGAACAGAAACTGTCAGGGAAAGGAACTAATGAAAAGTGGAACTTTTTCAAGGAACAAATACTGGGTGTCCTTGATAGGTATGTCCCTGTCAGGCAGGGAAGAAATGGCCGAGTGAGGGAACCATGGTTCACGAAAGAGGTGGAATGTCTTGTGAAAAGGAAGAGGGAAGCTTATGTAGGGATGAGGAAACAAGGTTCAGATGGCTCGATTGAGGGTTACAAGTTAGCAAGGAACGAGCTGAAAAAGGGGCTTAGGAGAGCTAGGAG
The DNA here is from genome assembly GCF_964213995.1 of Mustelus asterias. Classification (NCBI taxonomy): domain Eukaryota; kingdom Metazoa; phylum Chordata; class Chondrichthyes; order Carcharhiniformes; family Triakidae; genus Mustelus; species Mustelus asterias. The sequence goes on from NC_135801.1 coordinate 45,099,414, forward strand.
GGGACATGAGAAGTCCTTGGCGGGTCGGATCAAGGAAAACCCCAAGGCTTTTTACTCTTATGTGAGGAATAACAGAATGACCAGGATGAGGTTAGGGCCGGTCAAGGACAGTGGTGGGAACTTGTGTATGGAATCAGTAGAGATAGGCGAGGTGATGAATGAATACTTTTCTTCAGTGTTCACCAAGGAGAGGGGCCATGTTTTTGAGGAAGAGAAGGTGTTACAGGCTAATAGGCTGGAGGAAATAGATGTTCGGAGGGAGGATGTCCTGGCAGTTTTGAATAAACTGAAGGTTGATAAGTCCCCTGGGCCTGATGAAATGTATCCTAGATACTTTGGGAGGCAAGGGATGAGATTGCAGAGCCTTTGGCTTTGATCTTTGGGTCCTCACTGTCCACGGGGATGGTGCCAGAGGACTGGAGAGTGGCGAATGTTGTTCCTCTATTTAAGAAAGGGAGTAGAAATGACCCTGGTAATTATAGACCGGTTAGTCTTACTTCGGTGGTTGGTAAATTGATGGAAAAGGTCCTTAGGGATGGGATTTACGACCATTTAGAAAGATGCGGATTAATCCGGGATAGTCAGCACGGATTCGTGAAGGGCAAGTCGTGCCTCACAAATTTGATTGAATTTTTTGAGGAGGTAACTAAGTGTGTTGATGAAGGTAGGGCAGTTGATGTCATATACATGGATTTTAGTAAGGCGTTTGATAAGGTCCCCCATGGTCGGCTTATGATGAAAGTGAGGAGGTGTGGGATAGAGGGAAAGTTGGCCGATTGGATAGGTAACTGGCTGTCTGATCGAAGACAGAGGGTGGTGGTGGATGGAAAATTTTCGGATTGGAGGCAGGTTGCTAGCGGAGTGCCACAGGGATCAGTGCTTGGTCCTCTGCTCTTTGTGATTTTTATTAATGACTTAGAGGAGGGGGCTGAAGGGTGGATCAGTAAATTTGCTGATGACACCAAGATTGGTGGAGTAGTGGATGAGGTGGAGGGCTGTTGTAGGCTGCAAAGAGACATCGATAGGATGCAAAACTGGGCTGAAAAATTGCAAATGGAGTTTAACCCTGATAAATGTGAGGTGATTCATTTTGGTAGGACTAATTTAAATGTGGATTACAGGGTCAAAGGTAGGGTTCTGAAGACTGTGGAGGAACAGAGAGATCTTGGGGTCCATATCCACAGATCTCTAAAGGTTGCCACTCAAGTGGATAGAGCTGTGAAGAAGGCCTATAGTGTATTAGCTTTTGTTAACAGGGGGTTGGAGTTTAAGAGCCGTGGGGTTATGCTGCAACTGTACAGGACCTTGGTGAGACCACATTTGGAATATTGTGTGCAGTTCTGGTCACCTCACTATAAGAAGGATGTGGAAGCGCTGGAAAGAGTGCAGAGGAGATTTACCAGGATGCTGTCTGGTTTGGAGGGTAGGTCTTATGAGGAAAGGTTGAGGGAGCTCGGGCTGTTCTCTCTGGAGCGGAGGAGGCTGAGGGGAGACTTAATAGAGGTTTATAAAATGATGAAGGGGATAGATAGAGTGAACGTTCAAAGACTATTTCCTCGGGTGGATGGAGCTATTACAAGGGGGCATAACTATAGGGTTCGTGGTGGGAGATATAGGAAGGATATCAGAGGTAGGTTCTTTACCCAGAGAGTGGTTGGGGTGTGGAATGGACTGCCTGCAGTGATAGTGGAGTCAGACACTTTAGGGACATTTAAGCAGTTATTGGATAGGCACATGGAGCACACCAGGATGATAGGGAGTGGGATAGCTTGATCTTGGTTTCAGATAAAGCTCGGCACAACATCGTGGGCCAAAGGGCCTGTTCTGTGCTGTACTGTTCTATGTTCTATCCTGGCTGTTGTCATTCTAAATGACTGGATGTCCAATTGGTGAAACTTAAAACGGCCACCATTGACAAGTTGCGGCCGATTTCTTTCCATCCATGGCATCCCAGAGGTCTTAGTATCAGACAATGGCACAGCACCTACAGTGGAGGAATTTTGGAAATTTGTTCAGTCAGCCCCTTACCACCCAGCTTCCAATGGCTTAGCAGAACGAGCTGTACAAATGTTGAAATCATCAATGAAAAAACAAGTTCATTGGCCATGACCTTTACATTTGGCAAGTTTCTTGTTGTCATACTAATGTCCAAATGTCAAACGTAACCACAGGGGCCACAACAGCGGAATTACTAATGGGATGTCGCTTACGGACCCGCCTGGATTTAATATTTCCAGATTTGGCAGAGAGGGCAGAGGCTAAACAAGCCGCAGCCCATTCTGAAAACTGCAACGGGCTTGATGATGCCCAAGTCTTCCACCCTTTGCAGTTCAATCTCCACTGGTACTGGATGAGCTCAGCACAACCCATAGTAGCCTTGGGGATCAAATACACTTTGGCTTTCACCTCTTTTATTTAACCAAGTTCCCTCTGAACTAACTCATGGTATTTAGAACCATAGAATCCCTACAGTGCAGAAGGAGGCCATTTGGCCCATTAAGCCTACACCGATTCTCTGAAACAGCATCCCGCCCAGGCCCTCCCCACTATCCCCCTAACCTTGCACATTTACCACAGCTAATTCACCTAACCTGCACATCTTTGGACACTAAAGGGCAATTTAGCATGGCCAATCCACCTAACCTGCATATATTTGGACTATGGGAGGAAACTGGAGCACCTGGAGAAAGCCTATGCAGACATGGGGAGAACATACAAACTGAACATAGGATCCCTGCTGCTGTGAGGCAGCAGTGCCAACAACTGCCACCGTGCCGCCCACAGGAGTCCTTGGAATCCTGTCCCAGAACTTAAATATTTCCAGCCAGTCTAGTTTTATTTGTTTTAACCAGTCCCGTCCCATGAGACTGGGCTTCTGTCCTTCAATCACCATGGTGGGCAGTTGAGCAGACTGACTCCTGTACAATACTGGCAGAGGCTGTCCCCACAATTCTTAATGTTACCCCAGTATATGTCACCAAGTTAGCTTCAGAATGGGTAAGGTTTAAGGGTTGTAGTCCCTTCTGGAGATTCTGGAATGTCTTTTCCCTGATGACAGTGGCTGCCGGGCCGGGTTAACTTCCATTTTCAGGGGGTGACTATTTACAATTAGGATAATCTCTATAGCTGGTACTTTCCTGAGTTGGATTTGATTGACTGTTGAGCCTTGGATTCCTCCTTTTGTTCCTCTACCAGGGGTTATTTACAGGGAGTGTATTAATTGTTTCCCTTTTTCTGGAGTATTCTGTGCAACCTGCTTCACTCTACACATAGCTTGCGGGTGACCCTTCTTTTTACATCTGAAACAGATAAAATTCTTGCACTGGCATGTCTCTTGGGAGTGGTCTCCCCCACACCGAAAACATGCCTCAGACTCTGGTGCTGAACAGCTCTTAAGCTCCACTGCGCTGTCACTCAGGCTATTCATAGCAGTAGTCAATTCCCTCCACAACTGTTCACTTTATTCTGCATGGCTTGCAGCTCACACATGCCTTACTCAGTGCACTCAGTCTATTGGACTGACTCTACTGCTTTTTCAAGTGAAATTTTGATTTCAGCAGACAGTTTGTTTTGGATGTTGAGGTTGTTGATCCCACATATTAAATGGTCCCTCAACATGTCTCCTAACAATTGCCTGAGCTTGCAGTGCTGAGCCAGCCAAGAAGACAAAGACCATCTTTTTTTTAGAATCCCTACAGTGCCATTCGGCCCATCACATCTGCATCGACAACAGTCCCACCCAGGCCCTATTCCTGCAACTCCACGCATTTTACCCTGCTAATCCCCCTGACACTAACAGACAATTTAGCATGGCCAATCAACCTAACCTGCATATCTTTGGACTGTGGGAGGAAGCCGGAGGAAACCCACGCAGACACAGGGAGAATGTGCAAACTCCTTACAGACAGTGACCAAGGCCAGAATTGAACCTGGGACCCTGGCGCTGTGAGGCAGCAGGGCTAACCATTGTGCCACCGTATGCTCCACGGTCTCTCCTGGCTCTCTAACAGTAGAGTGGAATATGTACCTTTGTATGGTTATGGAAGGTCGAGGGTTATCATAGAAACATAGAAACCCTACAGTGCAGAAGGAGGCCATTCGGCCCATCGAGTCTGCACCGACCACAATCCCACCCAGGCCCTACCCCCACATATTTTTACCCACCAATCCCTCTAACCTACGCATCTCAGGACTCTAAGGGGCAATTTTTTTTAACCTGGCCAATCAACCTAACCCGCACATCTTTGGACTGTGGGAGGAAACCGGAGCACCCGGAGGAAACCCACACAGACACGAGGAGAATGTGCAAACTCCACACAGACAGTGACCCGAGCCGGGAATCGAACCCAGGACCCTGGAGCTGTGAAGCAGCAGTGCTAACCACTGTGCTACCGTGCTGCCCACGGTAATCAACAGATTAGGTTATAATGACCCTTAACTAGATTGACTAAGTGGTCAAAGGTTATTGTGATCCATAACTTCAGGTGACATCAAGCTCCTCACCAGGTAGAGATTCTCCTCGGCCGTTGATTTGTTTGCCACAAGAAAATACCGAGCCTCTCAGTTTACAGCTCCAACTCTCGATCTCGGGGTTAAATAGTTCTACCCAAATAATGGAGTCTTTACCTTTTTGCACTTTGAACTTCAAGTGATCACTCTCCTCCCCCTCCAACACAACACTGCAAGCTTTCAATGACTGATCCGCTTTATTCTGAGTGCCAGTGTAATAACACAAGGTAACTCGATACAGCAAATAACTACTAAAGGATTTATTAATAAGAACAATATACAACAAAGGGTTTAACAGCACAACTAATGCAGGATTATTCCTAACAACACCCTGACTCCAGCTGAAGCCCTTCAGCTCCAGAAATGCTCTCCCTCACTCCCAATTAGCCCAGTTTCACATACTTGAGGTCTATTGGCTCTGGATCAGTCACATGGTCCATGAAGGCTCACCTTTTAAAGAGGCCATGCTACCACAGGGACTTTACCTAATGTCAATTAAATAAGGAAGTAGTGGACCGACTGAATAATTACTTTGCCTCACTATTCAATATATGAGGAAGAGGTCAGTATATCAGGCATCCTAAGGAAACTATGATTGAATCAGAGAGAGAGACTCCCCAAAATTAACGTAAGCAAAATAACATTAATGAAGAAAATAATGCCACAAGTAGTAACAAAACCCCCAAGTTCAGATAGTTTCCATTCTAAGGTTTTAAAAGGTACAAGTGAGAACATTGTTGAACCTGAACAATAAGCTTCCAAAGTTCTTTTGAATACATGTCAAGGAAGGCATGACGTGGAGATGCTGGCATTGGACTGGGGTGGGAACAGTAAGAAGTCTCACAACACCAGGTTAAAGTCCAACAGGTTTATTTGGTATCACTTTGAACTTCAAGTGATCACTCCACTCCGCCCCCGCCCCCCTCCACTTCGCCATCGCTACACTGTAAGCTTTCAATGACTGATCCGGTTTATCCTGATCACCAGTGTAATAACTCAAGGTTATTCTGCTGTTTGTGATTTATATAAACGATCTGGAAGAAGGTGTAACTGGGGTGATCAGTAAGTTTGTGAGTTTGCGGACGACACGAAAATGGCTGGACTTGCAGATAGTGAGGAACATTGTCAGAGGCTACAGAAGGATATAGATAGGCTGGAAATTTGGTCAAAGAAATGGCAGATGGAGTTCAATCCAGATAAATGCGAAGTGATGCATTTTGGTAGAACTAACGTAGGGGGGAGCTATACGATAAATGGCAGAACCATAAAGGGTGTAGATACGCAGAGGGACCTGGGTGTGCAAGTCCACAGATCCTTGAAGGTGACGTCACAGTTGGAGAAGGTAGTGAATAAGGCATATGGCATGCTTGCCTTTATAGGACGGGGCATAGAGTATAAAAGTTGGGGTCTGATGTTGCAGTTGTATAGAACGTTGGTTCGGCCGCATTTGGAATACTGCGCCCAGTTCTGGTCGCCACACTACCAGAAGGACATGGAGGCTTTAGAGAGAGTGCAGAGGAGGTTTGCCAGGATGTTGCCTGGTATGGTGGGGCTTAGTTATGAGGAGAGATTGGGTAAAATGGGGTTGTTCTCACTGGAAAGACAGAGGTTGAGGGGTGACCTAATAGAGGTGTATAAAATTATGAAAGGCATAGATAGGGTGAACGCTGGGAAGCTTTTTCCCAGGTTGGTGGTGACGTTCACGAGGGGTCATAGGTTCAAGGTGAGGGGGGGAGGTTTAACACGGATATCAGAAGGACGTATTTTACGCAGAGGGTGATGGGGGCCTGGAATGCGCTGCCGGGCAAGGTGGTGGAGGCGGACACACTGGGAACGTTTAAGACTTACCTAGATAGCCACATGAACGGAGTGGGAATGGAGGGATACAAAAGAATGGTCTAGTTTGGACCAGGGGGTGGCGCGGACTTGGAGGGCCGAAGGGCCTGTTCCTGTGCTGTATTGTTTTTTGTTCTTTGTTGTTCTTTGTGACTCGGTACAGCAAATAACTAACAAAAGGGTTTATTAATAAGAACTGTATACAACAAAGGGTTTAACAGTGATACCAAATCAAACTGTTGGACTTTAACATGATATTGTGAGACTTCTTACTGTGTCAAGGAAGGTGAGAGAGGGAAACCAGGGAATTATAGAACAGTTAGTGCATCATCTGGCCAGATTTTGCACACTCTGGGGAGGTTGGAAGGTGGGTGGGGGTAATATAATTTTGAGTTTAATGCCAGTAGGCAATGTTCCTGTCACTTATCAACCATACCCCTCCCTTGTGCTTAGAAACATAGAAACATAGAAAAACTACAGCACAAAACAGGCCCTTCGGCCCCACAAGTTGCGCCGAACATATCCCTACCTTTTAGGCCTACCTATAACCCTCCATCCTATTAAGTCCCATGTACTCATCCAGGAGTCTCTTAAAAGACCCTATTGAGTTCGCCTCCACCACCACTGACGGCAGCCGATTCCACTCGCCCACCACCCTCTGTGTGAAAAACTTCCCCCTAACATCTCCCCTGTACCTACCCCCCAGCACCTTAAACCTGTGTCCTCTCGTAGCAGACATTTCCACCCTGGGAAAAAGCCTCTGAGAGTCCACCCGATCTATGCCTCTCAACATCTTATATAAGAACATAAGAACATAAGAAATAGGAGCAGGAGTAGGCCATCTAGCCCCTCGAGCCTGCCCCGCCATTCAATAAGATCATGGCTGATCTGACGTGGATCAGTACCACTTACCCGCCTGATCCCCATAACCCTTAATTCCCTTACCGATCAGGAATCCATCCATCCGCGCTTTAAACATATTCAGCGAGGTAGCCTCCACCACCTCAGTGGGCAGAGAATTCCAGAGATTCACCACCCTCTGGGAGAAGAAGTTCCTCCTCAACTCTGTCTTAAACCGACCCCCCTTTATTTTGAGGCTGTGTCCTCTAGTTTTAACTTCCTTACTAAGTGGAAAGAATCTCTCCGCCTCCACCCTATCCAGCCCCCGCATTATCTTATAAGTCTCCATAAGATCCCCCCTCATCCTTCTTAACTCCAACGAGTACAAGCCCAATCTCCTCAGCCTCTCCTCATAATCCAAACCCCTCATCTCCGGTATCAACCTGGTGAACCTTCTCTGCACTCCCTCCAATGCCAATATATCCTTCCTCATATAAGGGGACCAATACTGCACACAGTATTCCAGCTGCGGCCTCACCAATGCCCTGTATATATATATATATATATATATACCTCTATTAGGTCTCCTCTCATCCTACGTCTCTCCAAGGAGAAAAGACCGAGCTCCCTCAGCCTATCCTCATAAGGCATGCCACTCAATCCAGGCAACATCCTTGTAAATCTCCTCTGCACCCTTTCAATCATTTCCATATCCTTCCTGTAATGAGGCGACCAGAACTGAGCACAGTACTCCAAGTGGGGTCTGACGAGGGTCTTATATAGCTGCATCATTATCCCCGGACTCCTAAACTCAATCCCTCGATTGATAAAGGCCAGCACACCATACACCTTCTTGACCACCTCCTCCACCTGCGGGGTCGATTTTAGAGTCCTATGGACCCGGACCCCAAGGTCCTTCTGATCCTCGACAGTACTAAGAGTCTTTCCCTTTATATTGTACTCCTTCATCCCATTTGACCTGCCAAAATGGACCACTACGCATTTATCTGGGTTGAAGTCCATCTGCCACTTGTCCGCCCAGTCTTGCATCCTATCTATGTCCCTCTGTAACTTCTGACATCCCTCCAGACTATCCACAACCCCACCAACCTTTGTGTCGTTGGCAAACTTACCAACCCATCCCTCCACTTCCTCATCCAGGTCATTTATGAAAATGACAAACAGCAAGGGTCCCAGAACAGATCCCTGGGGCACTCCGCTGGTGATCGACCTCCATTTGGAAAAAGAGCCATCTATACCCACTCTCAGCCTCCTTTGGGCAAGCCAGTTCTGGATCCACCGGGCAGCAGCCCCTTGGATCCCATGTCCTCTCACTTTTTCTAGATGCCTTGCATGCGGGACCTTATCGAATGCTTGTCAAATCTTTACATGCAGTAGGTGGAGAGTGCAATGGGTCAAAACCCGGCAGATAACACCTCTTGGGCTTTGCACAGAAAATAGGGATGGATGTGCCTCCTTTACAGACCCCTTTTCTGTCAGAAGTTGTCCCTCTCACCCCAAGTTCCAGACAATCTATATTTTGCCCCCTACTCTGTCCGCTAAGGACAGGATGAAATTAAGGATAAAATGACTGAACCTGTAACAATTTCAACTAATCAGAGAACGTTGACGTCGATTTGGAAAGAATAGATAATGCCTGGAAAATTGGATTAAAATTTTTGAAGAGGTGACTAAAGTTGTGGACAGGAAAGTGCCTTGGATGTTATTCCTATGAACATCCAACATTCCTCATGAGAGAACTGCTAACTAATGTTGAAGCTTATGGAATTGACCTTGTTAAGAAATTGGCCACATAACAGGAGACAGAGAGCAGGAATAATGGGGAGGTACTGGCAGAATACAAGTGGTGTCCAGCAAGTATCTATCTTGGGGCCTCAACAATATCCATTCGTTATGAACTTAAATAATGGGATAGAAAGCCATCTCTGCACTTTCTGGTGACACAAGCTAGGTCTGGCTCCTGCTCTAACCAAGACTGCAAGAAACTACAAGAGTTGTGAATGTAGCCCAGTCCATCACGCAAACTTGCCTCCCATCCATTGACTAAATTTTCAATTGATCACTTGACTCAATATTTTCACAATGTCAGCTGTACTTTCAAAGGTGAATTTCATATAATGGTTTTCACACATTGGTGTTCAGCATGAAAAAGTAATTTTGTTTTGTGCCCTATAGATACCAAGCCCAAGCAGTAGCCAACTTGAACATCATATACATGTTGTGGTCTATTGTGTGTGCTGCTCTAAGAATTGGTCAAAGTGATGGAAATAGCAGCACCTCTCAAGAAATCCTAGACTTTCTTCAAGGAAATCCATCTTTCAGCATCAAGAATTTCACCAAAAAATATGGTTACCAACTTGATAACTCCACTCTCCTAAAATGTGACTTCTTTGGGGAGCCCTGCTCTGCAAAGGTAAATTAAACTATTTATTTTATCTTGGAATTAAAATTCTTAGGGGTGAATTTCCACAGGGTTCTTCTTGTCTCCTAGTGTTAATTCAATTGATGGTTGGTAGAGACCTTGGAGAAGCAGTGTAAATAACAATTGAAGATATTGATGAAACTAAGACCTAAATTCTAACACCAACCTGTCTTCATCCAGCCCTTTTCCAATTTTAGCAAAGGTAGGACAGAGTTTTATTATTTGAATACTATAATGTTTGGCCATTTGTGAGTCATTTAAACCTAATTTTAAATTTAACCTTGGTGGGCTAAGTGTATAGGATTTTCTGAAACCCAATGGCTAAAGAGAGGTGAGGACAGCTGAATCCATGAGGTCTTTCCATTTGCCTATTGAATTCAGCTTACCTGCTTCATCCATTCTCCTGTGATCAGACATTTCCCCAACCATTTGGATCTGGCCTGACCTTTCCAATCTTGAATCCCACCTGACCAGCCTCCAACTTTTCCTCTGACCTTCAATCGCCCTAAGTCCAGCCTGCAACATTCTCTTTGTTCTCCAATGTTGCCACTCATCTGCATGCTGATCTCCGTCTGGCCTCTAATTTTATTTGAGCCACTGATCTTCTTCACCCATCACCTTTCCAATCATGTGGTCCCATTTCTCTGCTCCCTCACGGTGGCTTGATGTTGAAGGATTTCCCATTGAGTAATCCACCAGCCTCTCAACCTGGTGAGGAAGTGGAGATAGGAAATGATAATCTGATCCTGACATTAAATTCACACAAAGAAAGAACAAAGAACAGTACAGCACAGGAACAGGCCCTTCGGCCCTCCAATGAGGGGCACAGATCAGCTAGATAGTCAATATCTTTTCCAAAAGGTAGAGGAGTCTAAAACTAGAGGGCATAGATTTGAAGTGAGAGGGGAGAGATACAAAAGTGTCCAGAGGGGCAATTTTTTTACACAGAGGGTGGTGAGTGTCTGGAACAAGCTGCCAGAGGTTTTGTCTTTTAAAAAGCATTTAGATAGTTACATGGGTACGATGGATATAGAGGGATATGGGCCAAATGCGGGCAATTGGGATTAGCTTAGGGGTTTTTTAAAAAAAGGGCAGCAAAGACAAGTTGGGCCAAAGGGCCTGTTTCCATGCTGTAAACCTCTGTGACTCTATGGGCCCTACTTTACCATTTGGAGTCTAAGTGCCGAATCCAGGCGTCAAATATTATTGGGGGGCGGCACGGTAGCACAGTGGTTAGCACTGCTGCTTCACAGCTCCAGGGACCTGGGTTCGATTCCCGGCTTGGGTCACTGTCTGTGTGGAGTTTGCACATTCTCCTCGTGTCTGTGTGGGTTTCCTCCGGGTGCTCCGGTTTCCTCCCACAGTCCAAAGATGTGCGGGTTGAGGTTGATTGGCCATGCTAAAAAAATTGCCCTTCGTGTTCTGAGATGCGTAGGTTAGAGGGATTAGTGGGTAAATATGTAGGGATATGGGGGTAGGGCCTGGGTGGGTTTGTGGTCGGTGCAGACTCGATGGGCCGAATGGCCTCTTTCTGTACTGTAGGGTTTCTATGACTTCTATGACAAATAGATCCGCGCCTGGAATCCTCTTTCCAGCGCGCCATTATGCTTTTTGCCGGCTCCGTTCCGATTTGTGCTGTGGGCGGGGCATAGCGCTGCCGGACTGATTGGAGCTCTGAACTGCGCATGCACAGTTCGAAAAAAATCCGAAGCAGCGTGCCCGGGCGGGTAGAAAAAAGCAGAGAGAGCGGCTCTCTGACCCAGATCATCTGGACGGGTGGGGGGGGGGGGGGGGGGGGGGGGGGGGGGGGGGGGAGGGGAAGAGGAGAGGGGGCAGGACCCAGATCACCCTCTGGTGGGGGGTGGGGGTGGGAGGAGGAGAGGGGGCGGGACCCAGGGGGTGGGAGGAGGAGAGGGGGTGTGACGGGTCCATCTGGCTCAACAAGTCAGTTACAATACTGCGTTCAGCATCTACTGAACCATCTTAGATACAAAGGATAATGGCATTAGGGTTCTGCATGTAAGCCTTGCTTATGCTAAAAATTATATCCTTGGTGTCGGCAGTCATTCCTAATGTTACAGTACTGATAACACCAGGAAGATCGACCAGTACCATTCATTATCCTTTGTATCCAAGGTGGTTCAGTAGATGCTGAATGCAGTATTGTAACTGACTTGGTGAGCCAGATGGACCCACAAGGCAGAAGGACCATCTTTGTGTTGACCAAAGTGGATCTAGCTGAGGAACATACAGCTTATCTTGCTAACGGAAGGATGATGGAGGGAGACCAGCGATCGAGGTAGGTTGGGGGTGTGCTCTGCCGAGAGGGGCCTGCCTCCCAGGGGGGTCTGATCCCGGTGGGGGTGAGGGGTTGTGCTCTGCCAGGGGGGCCTGCCTCTCAGGGTTTTCTGATCCCGGGGGGTGGGGGGGGGGGGGGTGGTCTGCCGGGGTGGTTAGTGGGGGGGTCCACAAGGATGGTCAAGGATTATGGGCTTCAGAGGTTCCCCTACAGAAGAGAAATCCGCTTTGGACATTTATTCTGCAGGTCGCTAAAAGCACGGATCCGGATTGGGCTGCGCGGTGGTAAAGTGGGATTTGGTGGTAGAGCTGGGCGCGCGGTTCATTAAGTCGATTTAAATGCATGCTAATTCGGGCGCGGACCGGATCCGCGCCCGAATCGGGTGTCTGCTCGGAATCGGGTGCAGATCGCGTTAAAGGCCCGACGCCCAACTTTATCGTGATTTTGCGCCCGAAAACGGGCGCGAAGTTTTGGTAAAATCGGGCCCTATGACTCTAACCCTGCGCCGATCATGATGCCTGCCTCAACTAAAACCATGTGCACTTATGGAGTCCGTATCCTTCCATTCTCATCCTGTTCATGTATTCGTCTAGTTGCCCCTTAAATGCTGATATCGTACCTGCTCCCACCACCTCCCCGGGCAGCGCATCCCAGACATTCACCACCCTCTGTGTAAAACACTTGCTTCGCACATCTCCTCTGAACCTTAACCCATGCACCTTAAACCTATGTCCCCTAGTACTTGACTTTTCTACCCTAGGAAAGAGCATCTGACTATCCACTCTGTCCATGCCACTTGTAATCTTCTAAACCTCTATCAGGTCACCCCCTCAACTTCCTTCATTCCAGTGAGAATAAATCGAGTTGATCCAACCTCTCCTCATAGCTAATACCCTCCAGACCAGGCAACATCCTGGTAAACCTCTTCTGTACCCTCTCCAATGCATCCACATCCGCATACAATTGATAAATAACCAGAATGAGATATTGATTTATTTTTAATGATCTGGAATGCATTGTTTAAAAAAGTTTGGAAGCAGGTTCAATAGTAACTCTCTGAAAGAAACTGGAGGTATTGTTAAAAAGGAAAAAAGAAAGGCTTTGGGGAGGAGCAGAGAAGTGGGATTACTTGGAAGCTCTGAGAATGAGCCAGCACTGGCATGATGAACCAAATGGCCTTCTGTGTTCTTTGGTTCTTTGACTGCAAAGTTGTACTCTGTTACCTTTATGATATGTTTCATGATCTTCTTGTATGTGGTATTAACAGTTAAAGCCCGGTACACACTCACAACGCATGTACAGTCTCTCCCTATTGTGAATGGTGCAATATTAATTCAGGCTGTATAATTGGTTAATGTTCTTTCTACAGTCAATACACTGAAACACTCTCAGTTTGTTGTGTTTTTGCCTTTCATGTTGCTGTTTTGGTGCCAAAGTGGTGTCTGTGCCATGTGCCAAGTCTGGCACAACCCATACCAGATATCACCTTAGTGAGCGTATTAAGCGTGGGGGGGTGTGGTTGGGCGGCACGGTAGCACAGTGGTTAGCACTGCTGCTTCACAGCTCCAGGGTTCCGGGTTCGATTCCCGGCTCGGGTCACTGTCTGTGTGGAGTTTGCACATTCTCCTCGTGTCTGCGTGGGTTTCCTCCGGGTGCTCCGGTTTCCTCCCACAGTCCAAAGATGTGCGGGTTAGGTTGATTGGCCAGGTTAGAAATTGCCCCTTAGAGTCCTGGGATGTGTAGGTTAGAGGGATTAGTGGGTAAATATGTGGGGGTATGGCCTGGGTGGGATTGTGGTCGGTGCAGACTCGATGGGCCGAATGGCCTCCTTCTGCACTGTAGGGTTTCTATGATCTATGATTAACATGGGCACCAGAAGCATGTTGAGTAGGCAGACCCCACCTGACTATGAGTCAATATGTGACAAACACAGCTGAACATGGAATTAAAAACAGAAACTGGAGGAAATATTCAGCAGGCCAGACATGATGTATGGAGAGAGAAATGGGCTGGGATTTTCCAACCCTTCCCACTGGAGGATCTTCCAGTCCCATCGAAGGTGACCCCCTGCGGCAGGTTCCTGGCAGCAGGGTGGAGGTGGGGGAGGGAGGGAGGTGCTGGTGGTGGCAGTGGGGGGGTGTGGTTGTGACAGGGAGGTGGTCTTGGGAGGGGTGGGGGGGTTGTAGGGACCACTACAATTCCCGACCCTCCATTATTGGGCGGCACAGTGGTTAGCACTGTTGCTTCACAGCTCCAGGGACCTGGGTTCGATTCCCGGCTTGGGTCGCTCTCTGTGTGGAGTTTGCACATTCTCCTCGTGTCTGCGTGGGTTTCCTCCGGGTGCTCCGGTTTCAAAGAACAAAGAACAAAGAACAGTACAGCACAGGAAACAGGCCCTTCGGCCCTCCAAGCCTGTGCCGCTCCTTGGTCCAACTAGACCAATCGTTTGTATCCCTCCATTCCCAGGCTGCTCATGTGACTATCCAGGTAAGTCTTAAACGATGTCAGCGTGCCTGCCTCCACCACCCTACTTGGCAGCGCATTCCAGGCCCCCACCACCCTCTGTGTAAAAAACGTCCCTCTGATGTCTGAGTTATACTTCGCCCCTCTCAGCTTGAGCCCGTGACCCCTCGTGATCGTCACCTCCGACCTGGGAAAAAGCTTCCCACTGTTCACCCTATCTATACCCTTCATAATCTTGTATACCTCTATTAGATCTCCCCTCATTCTCCGTCTTTCCAAGGAGAACAACCCCAGTCTACCCAATCTCTCCTCATAGCTAAGACCCTCCATACCAGGCAACATCCTGGTAAACCTTCTCTGCACTCTCTCCAATGCCTCCACGTCCTTCTGGTAGTGCGGCGACCAGAACTGGACGCAGTACTCCAAATGCGGCCTAACCAGCATTCTATACAGCTGCATCATCAGACTCCAGCTTTTATACTCTATACCCCGTCCTATAAAGGCAAGCATACCATATGCCTTCTTCACCACCTTCTCCACCTGTGTTGCCACCTTCAAGGATTTGTGGACTTGCACACCTAGGTCCCTCTGTGTTTCTATACTCCTGATGACTCTGCCATTTATTGCATAACTCCTCCCTACATTATTTCTTCCAAAATGCATCACTTCGCATTTATCCGGATTAAATTCCATCTGCCACCTCTCCGCCCAATTTTCCAGCCTATCTATATCCTGCTGTATTGCCCGACAATGCTCTTCGCTATCCGCAATTCCAGCCATCTTTGTGTCATCCGCAAACTTGCTGATTACACCAGTTACACCTTCTTCCAAATCATTTATATATATCACAAATAGCAGAGGTCCCAGTACAGAGCCCTGCGGAACACCACTGGTCACAGACCTCCAGCCGGAAAAAGACCCTTCGACCACTACCCTCTGTCTCCTATGGCCAAGCCAGTTCTCCACCCATCGAGCCACTTCTCCTTGTATCCCATGAGCCTTAACCTTCTTAACCAACCTGCCATGTGGGACTTTGTCAAATGCCTTACTGAAATCCATATAGACGACATCCACGGCCCTTCCTTCATCAACCGTTTTTGTCACTTCCTCAAAAAACTCCACCAAATTTGTAAGGCACGACCTCCCTCTTACAAAACCATGCTGTCTGTCACTAATGAGATTGTTCCGTTCTAAATGCACATACATCCTGTCTCTAAGAATCCTCTCCAACATCTTCCCTACCACGGACGTCAAGCTCACCGGCCTATAATTTCCTGGGTTATCCCTGCTACCCTTCTTAAACAACGGGACCACATTCGCTATCCTCCAATCCTTCGGGACCTCACCCGTGTCCAAAGAAGCGACAAAGATTTCCGTCAGAGGCCCAGCAATTTCACCTCTCGTCTCCCTGAGCAGTCGAGGATAGATGCCATCAGGCCCTGGGGCTTTGTCAGTTTTAATGTTCCCTAAAAAACCTAACACTTCCTCTCTCGTAATGGAGATTTTCTCTAACGGGTCAACACCTCCCTCCGAGACACTCCCGGTTAACACGCCCCTCTCCTTCGTGAATACCGATGCAAAGTATTCATTTAGGATCTCCCCTATTCCCTTGGGTTCTAAGCATAATTCCCCTCCTTTGTCCCTGAGAGGTCCGATTTTCTCCCTGACAACTCTTTTGTTCCTAACGTCTGAATAGAATGCCTTAGGATTCTCCTTAATCCTGCCTGCCAAGAACATCTCGTGCCCTCTTTTTGCCCTTCTAACTCCCCGTTTGAGATCTTTCCTACTCTCTCTGTATTCCTCCAGAGCTCCATCTGTTTTCAGTTGCCTGGACTTAACGTACGCCTCCCTTTTCATTTTAATCAGATCCTCAATTTCCCTGGTTATCCACGGCTCTCGAATCCTATCTTTCCTATCTTTCCTTTTTACAGGCACATGCCTATCCTGCAGCCTTATCAATAGTTCCTTAAAAGACTCCCACATGCCAGACGCGGACTTACCCTCGAACATCCTCTCCCAATCAACATCCACCAATTCCTGCCTAATCCGGCTATAGTCAGCCTTCCCCCAATTTAGCACCCTGCCCGTAGGACAGCACTCATCCTTGTCCATTACTATTCTAAAGTTAACAGAGTTGTGGTCAATATTTGCCACATGTTCCCCTACCGAAACTTTGACGACCTGACCGGGCTCATTTCCCAGAACTAGGTCCAGTATAGCCCCCTCTCTAGTCGGGCTATCTACATACTGTTCCAAAGAACCTTCCAGTACGCATTTTACAAATTCCTCCCCGTCCGGTCCCCCAGCTCTAAGCACTTTCCAGTCTGTGCCAGGGAAATTAAAGTCCCCCACTACAACAACCCTATGTTTTCTGCACCTATCCAGAATCTCCTGACATATCCTTTCCTCCACTTCCCGTGGGCTGTTGGGTGGTCTGTAGTACGCCCCCAGCATAGTGACTGCACCCTTCCTGTTTCTGAGTTCCACCCACAGCGACTCAGTACATGACCCCTCTAAGTTGTCTACCCTCTGCACCGCGGTAATATGCTCCTTAACTAATATCGCTACTCCCCCACCTTTTTTAGCCCCTCCTCTGTCTCGCCTAAAACACTGATACCCCGGAATATTCAGTTGCCAGTCCTGTCCTTCTTTTAACCAAGTTTCCGTCACCGCAACCACATCCAAATTCCGCACAAGCATTAAGGCCCTAAGTTCGTCTGTTTTACCCGTTACACTCCTCGCATTGAAGCAGATGCACTCCAGACCTCCAGGCCCAGTCAGGTCCTCCTCCTCCAGAGTGCTCCTCTTCTTAGCTAGCCTTGCCCTGGCCCCCAGCTCGACCCCAGCCTCAGTATTTACTGACCTCCTGTTTTGTTCCCCACCCCCCTGCCACACTAGTTTAAATCCTGCCGAAACACTCGAGCAAAACTCCCAGCCAGGATATTTGCTCCCTTCCAGTTAAGGTGTAACCCATCCTTTCTGTACAGTTGCCATCCTGACTTGAAGATTTCCCAGTTATCTATGAATTTAAAACCCTCCCTCTTGCACCAGTCCTTTAGCCACGCGTTCAACTGTAGAATCTCCCTGTTCCGAGCCTCACTTGCACTAGGCACCGGGAGCAGTCCAGAGATTGCTACACTGGAGGTCTTACTTTTTAGCCTAGCACCCAACTCCCTGAATTTCTCTCGTATGACCCCCCTGCTCTTCCTACCTACATCATTTCCCCCAATGTGTACAATCACATCCGTTTGACTACCTTCCTTTTTAAATATGCTTCCTACCCTCTCGGAGACATCCAGTACCCCGGCACCAGGGAGGCAGACTACCATCCTGGATTCTCGTTCAGTCCCACAGAAGCGCCTGTCCGTGTCTCTAACTATTGCGTCCCCCACAACTATCGCTCTCCTAAACCCCTTCTTTCCCTTCCGGACCCCTGAGCCTGTCTCCGTGGAGGCGATCTGGTCCTCGTGGCTTACCCCTGGAGGGTCATCCCCCTCCACAGAATCCAAAACAATATACCTATTGTGGAGGGGGACAACCACAGGGGATCCCTCCACAGACTGCTCACTCCCTTCCCTTCTCCCATCTGTTGCCCATCCCTTTCTCTTATGGGAGACTGCCACTGGGGTGCTTTCTGGCACATCACCCTTCTGACTATTACCCCTCCTAACCACGACCCACGTGTCTTCCTTCCGAGACCCTGGTGTCACTACCTGACTATAACTTTTATCTATGACTCTCTCATTTTCCCTAACTAAACTGAGTTCATCGAGCCTCAGCTCCAGCTCCCTTACACGATCCTTCAGGAGATGCAGTTCCACACATCTGGCACAGATATGGACTTCCGGGAGGCAAGTTGTCTCCAGGAACTCCCACATCCCACACCGAATGCAGTATACTGGCCTCCCACTCATACCAGCCATGTCCTTTTTAGTTTTGGGGATAAAACAAAAAGGGGGTGTAACCGAAGAAAAACAAACAAACAACCTTCCTCGCCGAAGCCCTGTGAGCCAAAGCCCTTTTAGCTCTCACTCTGTCCCCTGCTCACTCCACTGCCCGCTAACGACGCTGCCCGCTCAAAGGTGCGGCCTACTTTTAAACCCTCCAAAATCTTCCCAGGCTGCTGCTGGGCCTATTTCCTGTTTAGAAAAAAAAACCTCCGATTTTTTTCACTAATTGAACTGAAAAATAATTAAATAAATTAATTACTCTACTGCAGCCCGAGCAGCACTCCCACAGTGAGACACCAACTGTCACACTCTACTGCAGCCCGAGCAGCACTCCCTCACTGAGACACCAACTGTCACACTCTACTGCAGCCCGAGCAGCACTCCCTCACTGAGACACCAACTGTCACACTCTACTGCAGCCCGAGCAGCACTCCCTCACTGAGACACCAACTGTCACACTCTACTGCAGCCCGAGCAGCACTCCCTCACTGAGACAGCAACTGTCACACTCTACTGCAGCCCGAGCAGCACTCCCTCAGTGAGACACCAACTGTCACTCTCCTCCCACAGTCCAAAGATGTGCGGGTTAGGTTGATTGGCCATGCTAAAAATTGCCCTTCGTGTCCTGAGATGCGTAGGTTAGAGGGATTAGTGGATAAATATGTAGGGATATGGAGGTAGGGCCTGGGTGGGATTGTGGTCGGTGCGGACTCGATGGGCCGAATGGCCTCTTTCTGTACTGTAGCGTTTCTATGATTTCTATGATTATTATGCAGCAATATAAATTCCATTCAGCTGTTAGGGACACGGGGGGACAGTTTCTGCTTTTGCTGCCAAACGACCAAACAGTTTGACACATCTGTTATGTTATATGATTGTCTCGTATGTGATATTAACAGTTTGAACATTCAAAAGAAGCTGCTGGCAGAAATGAAACTATGTCTGGATAAAGTGGTTGAATTGGCTCGAGCGATGAAAGTGCTGAACAGAGAACTTTTGAACTGCAAGGCATGCAGGGAAAGATGAACAAAGTTTGTCAGACAATGGCGGCTGCTCAAAATACCAGTAGCGAGGGACCAGCAGAGCCCGTGAGAAGGAAGGGAAATCACCAGCCATAAGGGGCTGACGAGTGTTATCATTATGGGGGGACACCATCCCCAAGACAGATGCAAATGTAATTGTTAATTTGTTTCAGATGTAATTGGTAGGGCCACATACAAGCCAGATGCAGAGTCAGACAGATGACACCTGGTTGCCAGAAAATAAAACAAGGACTCCAGTGAACAAGATTGAGGAATATTTGGAACAGAAGTGCAAAGTTTATGGCTGGTATTCTCCCCAAAAAATTCCAGATGTCAAATTTGCGTGAAAACTGGAGTAAATCCTGCTGTTTTTTCAGTGAAAGTTTCAAAATGAATCTCCCACACTCTGTGCTGCAGAATGCACTAGCATAAATCACGTGAAAAATCTGTGGGCGGAGCCTATTCCCACTGGAGAGGCCGACAGCAGAGCACTGAGCAGGCCACTATACATGCGCCGATCTGTCAGTGCCAAGATCGGCACACGCGCAATGGCCTCTGCCTGCTGGCCTCCCAATTGCTGGCCAGCCCCACGATCCCCACATTGCTTCTGCTCCCCCACGACCCAACCGCTCGCTCATCCTGAGCATGCCTGGACTTCAACCTCGCGCCCCCCAACCCCCCACCCCCAGCCTGCCTAAATCTTGCTCCCCTCTCCCCCCCTGGCAACCCCAACCTCTTCCCCCCTGCAGCTCCACCATACCCCCACCCCCTGGCAGCCCCAATTGCTGACCTCTCTCCCTCTGCTCGAACCCAAAGTGCAGAGTGGCAGCGGGAACCCCCACTGATCCCCCATTAGGCTCTGCTCCCTACTAGGCTCCACCTCCTTGGCACTACCCCACGCCCGATGGACAGTGCCAAGGTGCCCCTTGACCATTGGCACTTTGCCCATTTGGCAGTTCCAGGGGGCACAGGCTGGCACTACCAAGGTGTCAATGCCAGGGTGGCACCCCACTGGCATCTGACCCTCTGGGGTGGCCCCCGATTGCCGACCCTTCACTCCAGTGGGGTCAGGCTGCCAGCTCCCTGAAAGTGGAGAGCTACTGTAAACCCTACTGGAGTGAAATACTCCTGACAGGGAGAAGGGAGATGCTAGCAAGAGTCCGGAGATTTCTGTCCCGGGCCCACTAATAGCATTTAAATTATATTTAAATTATTTGAATAATTTATGCGGCTCCTCACTTATTTCCAGTCCGGATCTGACGCCGCCAGAAATCCAGCACTGGGAGATGCTTGCGAGACGGGATGCCCAGCGTGGATCCCGCGCATCGGGCGCTGCTCGAATCTCCTGGCCTGCTGTGCTAAAAAATTAGCGCAGCCGGATGGGGGAATCACGCCCTATAACCTCAACATTGTAAAGTTAAATAAAACAACCCCCCATTAAAATCACCTTTATGGCTAACGGGCATCCATTAACTATGGAGGTTGATACAGGCAATTTCACCATGGTAATAGATGAACAGAGTATTTGCAGGGAAACCTGCAACCTACGAGGCTCAACAGTGCCTCGGCAAAGTTGGCAACCTACACAGGAGAGGCACTGAAAATATTGGCATGCCGTCAACTTTGGTGTCTTGCCAGCACCAGTCTGCTTAGCCTACCCCTATGGTAGTGAAAGGACCAAGGCCTAGCCGAATAAGATAATATTAGCTGAAGCATCTCAAGTTGAATTGGCTGGAAATATTCAACATCACAGCTGGGGTTTTCAAGAAGCTCTTGTCGGCATGTTAAGAAGTTTTTTCAGAGAGAGTTGGGATGCATACCAGGAGTTAAGGTCAAAATTTATGTGAACCCTGAGTCAAAACCAACATTTTTTAGAGCTCGTCCTGTCCCTTATGCCCTACATAAAAAATTGTTGATAAAGGTGCAGCAAGCCATTAGGTAGATAAATGAAATGTTGCCCTTCATTGCACGAGGATTTGATTACAGGAGCAAGAATGCCTTACTGCAGCTGTACAGGGCCTATGTGAGGTGATACTTGTAGTACTATGCGCAGTTTTGATCTCCTTTTCGAAGAAAGTATATACTTGCCACACAGGGAGTTCAGCAAAGTTTTACCAGACTGATTTCTGGGATGGCTGGAGTTTCATATTAGGAGAGATTGGGTCAACTGGGCTTACATTAACTGGAATTCAGAAGAATGAGAGGGGAGCTCATTGAAACATATAAAATTCTGACAGGGCTGGACAGACCGGGTGCAGTGATGTTGTTTCCTCTGGTTGGGGGAGATGAGGGGTGGGTGTCGGGTGGGGGGGTGATCTCGAACTCTCAGGATACAGGATAGACCATGTAGGACTCACATATAGAACAATTTTCTGACTTGAGGGTGGTGAAACTGTGGAATTCTCTACATCAAAAGGCTGCAGGAGATGCTCATTTGGAGAGTCGGTGCAGACTCGCTGGGCTTCTGCACTGTAGGGATTCTATGGTTCTGGAAAAAACGATTTCTAGTCTCTAAAGGCATCCAGGGGTATGGGGAGAGAGCAGGAGTATGGTGTTGGGATAGAGGATTAGGCATCAAGGCTGTTATTGATTCGTAGAAGCGGCTCAAGGAGCCAAATGGCCTACTGTTCCTATTTTCTATGTTTCTATGGATGGAATTTTCCACTTCCATTTGCACTGGGCAGGTTCAGCGATAGACGCAGAAAATATCATGAGAAGTTTAAAGTCATGTTTCACAACAATGTGAAAGCATGATGCAGTTTTCCCTTCCCCCAGTCAGTGACAGGCTATATTTCCTGACATTCAACGCTGGAAGCCTCACTGTGCCAGAAAAATGCCCCATGTCAAAAAATCCATCCACGACGACATGATGGCAGGATGGAGGGAAGCATAACTTGTCTTAGATGTCATGCTCCTGCCAAGCATTATAAATAGAATCATAGAATCCTACAGTGCAGAAAGAGGCCATTCGGCCCATCGAGTCTGCACCAACCACAATCCCACCCAGGCCCTACCCCCATATCCCTACATATTTACCCACTAACCCCTCTAACCTTTGCATCCTGGGACACTAAGGGGCAATTTAGAATGGCCAATCAACCTAGCCCGCACATCTTTGGACTGTGGGAGGAAACCGGAGCACCCGGAGGAAACCCACGCAGACACGGGGAGAATGTGCAAACTCCACACAGACAGTGACCCAAGCCGGGAATCGAACCCAGGTCCCTGGAGCTGTGAAGCAGCAGTGCTAACCACTGTGCTACCGTGCTAAGCAGTGCTAACCACTGTGCTACCGTGCCACCCCTCAAACAGCGAGTGTCTGAGTTGCTGGTGGGATGGTGAATCAAAGGCTGCCCCGCCAGCAACAAGTTGTGGGACTCATGATTTTAAGCTTCTTTTTCAAATTTCTGCACCAAATGACCGAGAAAGCCGCATTTCTGTTGGCGATTTCAATGCTGTTTTTTCCACCCAAGATCTATTTCCAGCACACTTTAGATGGTATCAATCTCACGGATATAGGTTACACTCTGCTTTCTTCTTTGGGTGGCATAGTGGTTGGCACTATTGCCTCAATACGAGGGACCTGGGTTCAATTCCGGCTTTGGGTGACTGTGTGGAGTTTGCACATTCTCCCTGTGTCGGCGTGGGTTTCCTCCAGGTGCTCCGGTTTCCTCCCACAGTCCAAAGGACATGCTGGTTAGGTGTATTGGCCATGCCAAATTGCCTCTTAGTGTCAGGGGATTAGCAGGGTAAATACATGGGGCTACAGGGATGGGGCCTGGGTGGGATTGTTTGTCGGTGCAGGCTCAATAGGCTGAATGGCCTCCTTCTGCACTGTAGGTATTCTATGTATTCTATTCTATGATTCTCCCTGCCAGAATTACTCTTCAAGTGCCTGAAATAAATCTCAATTCCTAGACTATGAAAATTTATTGCAAAAATAATTTTGTGATAAATGATACAATTCACAGTAAAAGCCCCACACAATAGATGAGTTACTTAAAATATTAAATTGATACCTGTAACGTTCTTGGAAGAAAAAGGTGACTTCAAACTAAAAGCAGAAAATAATAAAAATACTCAGCAGGTCTGATAGCATCTGTGGAATGAAGTTTCAGGTTATTCTCTTTTTATGGTTCTCAAAGTTTTCCATCACTCAGGAGTTTTCCTCACCTCATGTTTGGGTCTGTATTGGATAAACAGAAGGATATTGATTGCTATGATAAGTCGTATTATAAAACAAACAGGATGGCAAATGGTGAAGACGATGAACCTTGGTCCTTGTACTCTAATAATTCCGATGTTCCTATATAAAGTGCAATTACTGTTTATTATGAGAATCCCTTTATGGTGCATGATTTTTTCGCTATCATGTTAAGTAAATCAATTAGCTGGTTAAACTTTTATTATCTGACTGATGCGCGATTAAATCACTCGGGAGGCTAGATCGTACCCGGGAAATAAAGGCTTTTATTAGTAACAATACTATATAACAATACAATCCCAGACTAAAGGGTCACCAGGCAGTGCAGTGACCTTTATACTCCTCCAGGTAGGCGGAGCCAACTGGAGTGTACCACAGAACAATATCAACAGGTAGAACACCCCAACCCTAACCCCAACAGTGACAACAGTAACATATCTACAAGTACCCATAGTGGTAACCATCTATGGTTCAGTACCCATAGTGGTAACCATCTATGGTTCACCACATTCACCCCTCCTTTAAAACAAAGGCCGGCAGGTCAAAAAAAAACAGAACGAACTGTCCATATATTCACAAGTTCAGTCGCATTGGAGGACAGCACCGTCTCTGCGACCTCCTCAACACTGGCGGTAGCGCCGGTTCTGGTGACCGTGATGACCCTCTCTCCAAGGCGGTGTCCAGTGACTCCTCCACTTCCTCACGGACAGGTGGACCACGAGGTGGCGACAATCTCCTGGACTCGAGCACGCCTCGAGGTGGCAACAATCTCCTGGACTCGAGCACGCCTCGAGGTGGCGACAATCTCCTGGACTCAGGCAAGCTGTACACGGGAGTAAGAGGATTAAGTGGTGGTCCCGATACTGCCCGCGCCATGTCAGGAGGGGAGATAAAGGTCAAGGGGTCCCTAACCAGGGGTGTGGGAGCGACAGGGGTTTCCAAGTCCCCTGCAGGCGCCAGATCTCGAATAGAGACCGTGTCCTCTCGCCCGTCAGGATATGCCACATAGGCATATTGAGGGTTGGCGTGGAGGAGATGGACCTGTTCAACCAAAGGGTCAGACTTGCAGGTCCTAACATGCCGCCGCAGGAGGACAGGTCCTGAGTACATCAACCAAGACGGCAATGAGGTCCCAGAGGAAGACTTCCTAGGGAAGGAAAACATCCGCTCATGTGGAGTAGCGTTGGTTGCCGTACACAGGAGGGACCGGATTGAATGGAGCGCATCAGAAAGTACCTCTTGCCAACGGGAGACTGGAAGACCCTTAGACCTCAACGTCAGTAAGACAGCCTTCCAGACTGTAGCATTTTCTCTTTCAACCTGCCCATTACCCCTGGGGTTGTAACTCGTAGTTCTACTTGAGGCAATCCCTTTTGAGAGCAGGTATTGCCTCAAGTCGTCACTCATAAATGACGAGCCCCTATCACTGTGGAAATAGCTGGGGTAACCGAACAGGGTGAAAAGATCCCGCAATGCTTTGACAACCGTGGCAGCGGTCATGTCTGAACAGGGAATGGCAAAAGGGAATCGTGAGTACTCGTCAATCACGTTGAGGATCTGTCGAAGGGAGGGGGCCCTTGAAGTCCACACTCAGTCTTTCAAAAGGGCGAGTGGCCTTAATGAGGTGTGCCCTGTCAGGTCGATAGAAGTGCGGTTTGCATTCAGCACATACCTGGCAACTTCGGGTTATTGACCTGACATCATCCACTGAGTAGGGTAGATTCCGGGCCTTTACGAAATGGAAGAGCCGAGTGATCCCCAGATGGCAGAGATCATTGTGGAGGGCCTGTAATCGATTCTCCTGCACACTTGCATATGTTCCACGCGACAGGGCGTCTGAGAGCTCATTGAGCTTCCCCGGACGGTACATGATATCATAGTTGCAGGTGGAGAGTTCGATTCTCCACCTCAAGATTTTATCATTTTTGATCTTGCCCCGTAACGTGTTGTTGAACATGAACGCCACGGACCGCTGGTCCATGAGCAGGGTGAATCGTTTTCCCGCCAAGTAATGGCGCCAATGTCGGACGGCCTCCACAATGGCCTGGGCCTCTTTTTCCACCGCAGAGTGCCGAATTTCAGGGCCTTGGAGGGTGCGAGAGAAAAAGGCGACGGGCCTGCCCGCCTGGTTAAGTATGGCGGCCAGGGCGAAATCAGCTGCATCACTCTCCACCTGAAAGGGGATGGACTCATCGACAGCGTGCATCGTGGCTTTCGCGATGTCAGCTTTTATCCCTTCAAAGGCTAAGTGAGCCTCTGCTGCTAGGGGAAAAGAGGTAGAATTGATGAGCGGACGGGCTTTGTCCGCATAATTGGGAACCCACTGTGCATAGTATGAAAAGAAACCTAAGCATCTTCTCAGTGCTTTGATGCTAGTGGGTAGGGGAAGTTCAAGGAGGGGACGCATACGGTCTGGATCAGGGCCAAGGACCCCGTTTTCCTCCACGTATCCGAGAATTGCTCGGCGGCGCTTGCTAAATACGCACTTCTCCCTGTTGTAGGTCAGATTCAGGCGAGGCGCAGTGCGTAAAAATCTAAGGAGATTGGCATCGTGGTCCTGCTGGTCATGGCCACAGATAGTGACGTTATCCAGGTACGGGAAGGTAGCCCGCAGCCCATTCTGGTCCACCATTCGGTCCATAGCACGCTGGAAGACCGAGACCCCATTCGTGACACCAAAGGGAACCCTTAAAAAGTGGTCAAGACGACCATCCGCCTCAAAGGCCGTATATTTTCGGTCCTCTGGGCGAATGGGGAGCTGGTGGTAAGCTGACTTCAAGTCAATGGTGGAGAACACCCGGTACTGCGCGGGAGAGGATACGCGTCCAACTGCGTGTATCTATTAATGGTCTGACTATAGTCTATGACCATCCGGGGTTTGTCTCCAGTTTTAACCACCACGACTTGCGCTCTCCATGGACTAGTGTTAGGTTGAATGATCCCTTCCCTGAGGAGCCGCTGAACTTCAGATCGAATAAAGATCCGATCCTCAGCGCTGTAACGCCTGCTCTTAGTTGCGATGGGCTTGCAGCCAGGCACGAGATTCTTGAATAAAGATGGTGGGGTGATTCTGAGTGTCGAGAGGCTACACATGGAGAGCGCTGGGCAATTTGGAGGCTGCTGTGCTCCCACTGAAAGTGGAGGGAGTGCCCATCGTACTGCAGGGTTACACTCCTCAGGTGGACCATAAAGTCTAGTCCCAGGGGTATCGGAGCACAAAGGTGCGGTAACACGAGGAGCCTGAAGTTCTCATAAACTGTGCCCCGCACCATTAGGTTGACCACGCAGCTCCCAAGCACGGTAACAGATCGGGACCTCGACGCCATCGAAATTGTCTGTCTGACGGTCCGTACTCGGAGACCGCACCGTTTCACGGTGTCAGGGTGAATGAAACTCTCCGTGCTCCCGCTGTCAAACAAACAATGAATTAGGCGTCCATTTACCTCTATGCCCATCATGGACTTGTCGGGTCTGTGAGGCTTGGCCTAGTCCAGGATGATTGACGCCACCGTTGGGTCTTGAGTGCAACTGCAGGCAGCTGAGATGGTTGATGATGGTGACCCCTGCTGGTCGTCTGCGGTCGGTGCCGACCAAAATGGCTGCGCCCATGGATCGCACGTGGTCGGTAGCGCTAAAAGTGGCGGCCCCTGCAGGTCACACATGTCTTGCGTCTTCGTCGTCAGGAATGGCGGCGCTCGGGAATCGCATGTGGTGGAAGACCTCGAAGAAGCTGGAGACAAGGAGACAGGCTCTGGAGAATCACATGCCGCACTGCTATGTTTGGAGGGTGGTTTGGTCCTGCATACTTTGGCATAGTGCCCTTTCTTCCCACACGCGGAGCAAAATACCGTTCTGGCTGGACATCGCTGCCGAGGGTGTTTCGCCAATCCACAGAAATAGCACCGCGGGCCTCCTGGAGCTGCCGCCGTCGTCAGGTCCGAGGTTGAAAGCACAATCGCGCTGTTTTTCGGAGCCGCTGGGTAGAGTTGAGTCGGTGGCTGTACTTGCCACGATGTTCCCACGTGGTCAGTGGGGTAAGTTTCTAGACTTCTGGAGGCCGTTTCCATCGTGTCAGCCAATTCCACCATTTTAGCTAGGTCTAGGTTACCTTGCTCTAGAAGCCGCAGTCGAATATAAGATGAGCCGATTTCCGCCACGAACGCATCTCGGATCAAGTCATTAGTATACTGGGCCGCCGACACTGGCTTGCAGTTGCAGGCTCTGGCTAGCTGCTGAAGTTCGCGCAGGTACTGTTCTGTCGTTTCGCCGGGCTGCCGCCGTCGAGTGGCTAGAAGGTGTTGAGCATGAATCTCGTTTGGCGGTTTGTTGTACAGTTTCTTAAGTAGTTCAATGGCCCCTTTGTAGTCTTGGGCATCGCGGATTGATGAGTATACAGTGTGGCTTACCCTTGCGTGGAGGACCCGCAGTCTATCGGCGTCGTTTTTAATGGCTGTTGAAGCATCGATATAGTCTTGAAAACACTTCAACCAATGGTCGAAAGTGTTCGACGCTCCCACTGCACGTGGATCTAAGGTAAGCCGATCGGGTTTCAACATTTGCTCCATGGGTTTTTTTTTACCAAAATTTGTTACTAATAAAATTGATGCACGATTAAATCACTCGGGAGGCTAGATCGTACCCGGGAAATAAAGGCTTTTATTACTAACAAGAATGGAGCACACTATATAACAATACAATCCCAGACTAAAGGGTCACCAGGCAGTGCAGTGACCTTTATACTCCTCCAGGTAGGCGGAGCCAACTGGAGTGTACCACAGAACAATATCAACAGGTCGAACACCCCAACCCTAACCCCAACAGTGACAACAGTAATATATGTACAAGTACCCATAGTGATAACCATCTATGGTTCACCACACTGACCAATGAATAAATAGTCCCAGTTGTTTACTGTTATTGAGTACCATATTTAGAAAATATATAAAAATAATTGAAATCACAAGTTAGACTCAAGGATGACAGAAACTGAAAATACCTTTTCAGCATTCAAGATAACCTTTATAAGTGTATTTTCCTCCAACTATTCTGATCTGATAGTGTTTACTGTCTGCCAAATGTTTTTACATTTTGCTTTTGTGTATTTTTGTATCTTGAAACATCCAATAAAACGAGGGAAAAAAAACAAATATCATTGGGCTAACTTTTGTATTTGCCTTCTAGGATTTTCAACATGTTTTTACTGAATATGGCAGTTGTTACACTTTCAACTATGATGATAACGCTAAAAGGAGAGCAAACATTTCAGGAAGAGGACTAAGCGTGATGCTTGATATTAAACAGGTTAACTTTAACAATACTAAGCAATAGAATAAGCTGTTTGGTGTGGATAATTGTGGGAAATTTCAATATTTGGGGTTAAAGAAAACAAGTAATTAGTAATATAAGATTTAAGTCATTGAGATAAATTCATTGAAATAGAATGTGTTCAAAGGCACATGTGGGGTCTTATGATCTTAAAATCAGAGTGGTAAGGATACCATTCAAAAAACTTGGTGTGCTGCGTTGAAAGTCATATTGACATAAAATTATTTGCAACTCACAGCAAACAAACCACTCTATACCAATATTTATGTTCCACATTTAAAAAAATCATCGACTGGTTACAGTACAGAAGGCCATTTGGCCCATCGATTATGTGATGGCATTCAGAAGGAACCATTCATCAACTGTCACTCCCCCTGCCTTTTCCCCGTAGGTCTGCAAATTTTTATTTTCATATAATGTTCAGATTCCCTTTTGAAAGCCTCAGTTGACCTTGTTTCCATCACACATTCAGTGTATTCCAGATCTATAAAAATCACACGTCCCCATTGCTTCTTTTGTTGCTTACCTTAAATGTGTGCCCTCTAGTCCTCAATCCTTTCAGTGGGAATAATTTTTCCTGATCTACTCAGTCCAATTTCTTCATGATTTTAAATTAAATCTCCTCTTCATGGAGAACAGTCCCAGTTTCTTCAATCTTTCGATGTAACTGAAGTTCCTCATCACTGAAACCATTCTTGTGAATCTTTTTTGTACTTTCTCCAATGCCTCTACATCTTTCCTATAGTGTGGTGCTTAGAGCAGGAAATGTTTCACCAGTTGAGGTTGAACATGAATGTCATTTGCATTCATTTACATCGCATGAATGAATGCTCATTGAAACAACTGCCCACTCCGGAATTTGCTCACACCTTCCAGTCCTCCAGTACCTTCCCCCTATCCAGTGAGGATTGGAAAATCATCCTCAGAGCATCCTTCAGCAACCTTGGAAACAATCCATCTGGCCCTTCAGGAACATGCCTTCTGGAACTTACAAGGTTAATAATTAGAGCTCACAGATTCAAATTCATTGACAAACAATTTCCAAGGTGGATGAGGAAAAATGTTTTCATTCAGATTGTCGTTGGGATTTGAAATCAATCTATCTGAAAAGATGGTGGAAACTGATTCCAGAAATAATTTCAAAAGGGATTTGGACAAGTAATGGAGGATGGGAAAGCTTGAGGCTTACAGACAAAAGATGAGGTGAGGGCCTGAGCAGGACAGCTCATTTAAAAAGCCTACATGGTAATGGTGGGCTCAATAATTTCCTTCTTCAATGTAAGTTTATATGATTCTATGGTATTTGTTCAGAATTTCATCAAATAGCTTATCTGGCATATTATGACAAAATTTATGTTGATCGTCCCATTGGCAACTAATGTCAAAATGCCGCCCAGACCCAAACTCAGCAACCCAGATTTCCTCCTGCCAATTGTTAATCAGTGATCCCAGCGAGACCCATATGTACCTGTGGACATCCACTAAGGACAATTCTTGGTCTGACACTTCTGTCATGCACGAGAAGAATTTTTTTATCAAGGTTCACAATGAACAATGTCTAACTCATAAATGGTACTTGGCACCTGTGAAAACGTGGTCTGGAATCTCCTCCAGACACATTGAAAAAGGCATCTCCGGATATCCACTAGCCCATTCTACCAATTCATCGTAATCTTGGGACATAATCATCCCCATTTTTAGGATGACCTGGTGAGCGCTGGAGAGTCCATCCTTAAAAGCCAGGATGAACACTCAATCCCCTCGACCTGGGTTCCCTTGTCCTGAGCACTCTTGATATACCTGGAACAACCGTTCCCCGTATTCAGAAGCTCCTTCCCCTTTTAACTGTTTTGTTGTGGTAATTCTGCTCCAGTTAGTGGGAGCATTCCCTAATACCCTCTGAATCTCTGCTTTAAACTGGGTGAAGGGTGCCTGTTGGGCATCTATTTCTGATGTTAGGGCGACTGCATGTGTCCACCGTCCCCCACTATAATCCTGTGCTGGAGGAACGGCGGGTCCACCTGCTACCTGCCTCCACTTACCCGCTGGACAGGCTGCCCTGACCAGCTGGTGTATGTCTCTCAGGTGTAATTGGTGTCCTACCCAGATTGCGTCTAATTCTTCCCAGAATTTAGTGTTTGCGCTTCTAGGTTGTAATTTACCCAGGGAAGCCATTATCTGTTGTCTCTCACCTGGGGTGAAGGGTTGATAAATTGCCTTTGGTCATGCATTTGTTCCCCCTCGGGTTACTGGTGCTAAGTTGTGCTCTAGCTCTTCCCACTCCTCTGAAGGAGCGGTTGGTTCCTGCTGTGTGGACTCATAAGGAGGTAGAAGAACAGTTTCCCCTCTCCGTTGCCTTTCTTCTAAAACCTGGTTTTGCTTCTCCAGTTCCCTCACTCGGGATTCTAATTCTCTGATCCTTTCTTTATCTTCACTCCACTTCTTAGTAGAGGTGACTACTTGCTCAATTAGACCAGCTAACTGATGTATTAACATTACTCCTATCTTCTTTGTCTTGTTTCTCTTTTCTTTATCTATCCACTTTCTCTGCTGCTCTAAGGTGTGAGAAGTATCCCAGCCATCATTTTGCATTCTCTTTATTAACTCTTTCCTGTCTGTCATGTAAACTTCAATGAGAGATCCTGCAGGTCCCCTTTTAACTTCATTATCTGCCATTTCGCAGACTTCACTAACCCCGGCCACGATTACTCCCTGGTAAAGTGTGCTCTCTCCCGTAGGGACTTCACTACCCCCGGTCACTATTACTACTCTAGCACCGTGTTTCACTACTGTTACGGGGTGTCAAGTTATACTCACGGCTTCCACCATTACCACCTCGGCAATGTGCTTCTCCACCGGAGTCCGGTTTAGGTCAGAGTTGATCAAGCTCCTTTTCCGCCCCGCTTTTCACAACATTGACAGTACAGTTCCCAACTTTTCAAACTTTCATGCAATCAGATAGCAACTCTGCGTTTGTTCGCCACGACAGAGTGTGATGTTAACCGACCTCTGCCACTTGTGCTTCACAATCCTAAGGGCCCTTGGTGTCTCTTTACCCACTTCAATCTCCTGACCTTCGCGTGGGAGATTTCTCCTCTTAACAGCCGGTCTAAGGCAGGGTTTTGAGACAGGCACTACCTTGTCCTCTTTGTCGGTCAGCACAAGCAACAGTTACTTATCACTATCAGCAGTTAGTACTTATCACTATATCATATACAACAATACTTATTACTACAAATACCCCTTAAGTTTAACCCCTTAAGTTTAACCCCTTGCAAACTGTATTCTTGACCTTGCCTGACTCTCACAGATTCAGTGATCTCTACCCCGGCTCCGATCGTGGCCAATCGATCTCACCAGTAATAGGATCCCAGCCGACTACGCCAATTGTTGTGGAAATGTACCACTGAGTCAGGCTTGAAGGTTTCAAGAATACCGTTTTTATTTTAATGAAGCTTCATGGAGACAAGGCACTAACAAGCAGCAAACCTTCTCTCAATGAGACAATAGGAGCGGTCCATCTTTATACCTTTTACACAATAGATGGACCGGACATCTAGCCATTATCACATCGTTGTAATCAAGTAGGTGATCGATCGTTAACACATCGTTATAGACAAATACAGACATAAGCATGTTAACATCGCATTGTTCTATGAATGGATACATTTCCTACGTCAGTTTTAGTTTCGGGTCATTCATATAATAATTGGCTTTCTTGCATTTATGTATTCCCGATCCCACCTGCAGCTAATCTCTTTACCCAACCCTAAAGCTCGGCACAACATCGTGGGCCGAAGGGCCTGTTCTGTGCTGTACTGTTCTATGTTCTATTGTCCTTATCCTAAAGAGTGCCTCAAGCCCTGGCTGGCTTCCTGCAGGATCTGATTCCTGCATGTTTAACTTTAGTAAGAAGTCTCACAACACCAGGTTAAAGTCCAACAGGTTCATTTGGTAGCAAATACCATAAGCTTTCGGAGCACTGCTCCTTCGTCAGATGGAGTGGATACCTGCTCTCAAACAGTGCACTGTGCTTACCCCAGTCCAACGCCGGCATCTCCACATCATGTTTAACTTTAAACAGCTGTCTGTCCTTTATGTTTCAATCTCAAGTGGCTGTCTGTACTAAAAGTCAGTGCCTGTTTAATGTCTCTTTCCCAGGTGACTGTTTATGTGCCAGGCAGTCATTTTTTAAAGTGTACTCATCTGTATATTTTTCCCCACTTCAATGTTATATAGGGAACAGGCGCAGGAGAAGGTCATTCTGCCCTTAGTGTCCACTCCATCTTTCAATGAGATCACAACTGATCCTCTACTTCAATTATTTTTCTGTACCAATCCCATATCACTTGATATTTTTAATATTGAGAAATTTATTGATCTCGGACTTGAACATACTTAGTGTTTGAGCCTCCACAGCCATCTGGGGTAGAGAATTCCAAAGATTCACCACCCTCTGAATAAAGAAATTCCTCCTCACCTCAATCCTAAATGCCCTACCCCTTATTCTGAGATTGTATCACCTGGTCTGGAACCCCGCCAGACAGGGGAAATATCTATCCCACATCCACAGCAGTTATCATAGGAAATTTTAAACTACATGTTGATTGGTCCAACCAGGTCAGTCAAGTAAAAAGTCACGCAATACCAGGTTAAAGTCCAACAGGTTTATTTGGTATCACAAGCTTTCAGAGTTCTGCTCCTTCAAGGAGCAGCGCTCCGAAAGCTTGTGATACCAAATAAACCTGTTGGACTTTAACCTTGCATTGTGAGACTTCTTACTGTGCCCAACCCAGTCCAACACCAGCATCTCCACATCAGGTCAGTCAAGGCAGCCTTGAGGAAGAGTTCATAGAATGTATCTGCAATAATTTCCTTGAACAGTATGTAATGGAACCTACGAGGGAGCAAGCTATCCTAGATTTGGTCCTGTGTAATGAGACAGGAATAATTAATGATCTTACAGTTAGGGATCCTCTCGGAAGAAGCAATCACAGAATGGTTGAATTTAAAATATAGATGGGGTGGCACGGTGGTACAGTGGTTAGCACTGTTGCCTCACATGGCCAAGGACCTGGGTTCGATTCCTGTCTTGGGTCACTGTCTCTGTGGAGTTTGCACATTCTCCCCGTGTCCGCATGGGTTTCCTCTGGGTGCTCTGGTTTCCTCCCACAGTCTGAAAGACATGCTGGTTAGGTGCATTGACCCGAACATGTGGCGACTAGGGTAATTTCACAGTACCTTCATTGCGGTGTTAATGTAAGCCTACTTGTGACTAATTAATAAACTTTAGCTTAGGTGGAACGTGAGAAGGTAAAATCCAATACTAGTGTCTTGTGCTTAAACAAAGGAGACTACAATGGAATGAGGGAGGCGTTGGCTAAGATAAACTGGGAGCAAAAGCTTTATGATGGGACAATTGAGGAACAGTGGAGGACTTTCAAAACGATTTTTCACAGTGCTCAGCAAAAGTATATACCAATTGGAAGAACTGTAGAAAAAGAGATAATCATGGACATCTAAGGAAATAAAGGAGGGTATCAAATTGAAAGAAAATGCATACAAAGTGGCAAAGATTAGTGGGAACCTAGAAGATTAGGAAGTCTTTAAAGGTCAACAGAAAGCCATGAAAAAAGCTATAAAGAAAAGTGAGATGGATTATGAGAGTAAACTAGCTCCAAATATAAAAACAGATAGCAAAAGTTTCCACAAATATATAAAACGAATAAGAGTGGCTAAAGTAAACATTGGTCCTTTAGAGGGTGAGAAGGGGGATGTAATAACTGGAAATGCGGAAATGGCTGAGGCATTGAACAGGTATTTTGTGTCGGTTTTCTCAGTGCAAGACACAAATAACATGACAAAAATTGATCATAAGAAGGCTAAGGCAGCTGAGGACCTAGAAATTATCATTTTCATTAAATAAGTAATATTGGACAACCTGATAGGGCTAAAGGTAGACAATTCTCCTGGTCCTGATGGAATGCATCCCAGGGTATTAAAAGAGATGGCGGGGGAAATAACAAATGCACTAGTGGTTATTTATCAAAATTCGCTGGACTCTAGGGTGGTTCCCGCAGATTGGAAAACAGCAAATGTGACGCCACTGTTTAAAAAAGGAGGTAGACAAAAGGCGGGTAACTATAGGCCGATTAGCTTAACTTCCGTAGTAGGGAAAATGCTTGAATCTATCATCAAGGA
Source organism: Mustelus asterias (assembly GCF_964213995.1). Taxonomy (NCBI): domain Eukaryota; kingdom Metazoa; phylum Chordata; class Chondrichthyes; order Carcharhiniformes; family Triakidae; genus Mustelus; species Mustelus asterias. Next base: position 45,134,506 of record NC_135801.1, read on the forward strand.
AGAAATAGCGAGACATCTGGATATAAATTGTCCCACTGGGAAAATGCAGCATGGGTTCATGAAGGGCAGGTCATGTTTGACTAATTCTTCGAGGACATTGTGTGCATGGTGGACAATGAGGAACCTATGAATGTGGTGTATCTGGATTTCCAGAAGACATTTGACAAGGTGCCGCACCAAAGGCTGCTGCATAAGATAAAGGTGCACAGTGTTACGAGTAATGAATAGAGGATTGGTTAATTAACAAAAAGCAAAGAGTGGGGGTAAATGCGTGTTTTTCTGGTTGGTGATCAGTGACTAGTGGTGTGCCTCAGGGATCAGTGTTGGTACCGCAATTGTTTACAATTTACATAGATGATTTGGAGTTGGGCACAAGTGCAGTGTGTCAAGATTCGCAGATGACACTAAGATGAGTGGTACAGCAAAGCGTACAGAGGACACTGAAAATCTGCAAAGGGACACAGATAGTCTAAGTGAGTGGGCAAGGATCTGGCAAATGGAGTACAATGTTGGTAAATGTAAGGTCATCCATTTTGGTAGGAATAACAGCAAAATGGACTATTATTTAAATGATAAAAAATTGCAGCATGCTGCCGTGCAGAGGGACTTGGGTGTCCTTGTGCATGAATCACAAAAAGTTTGTTTGCAGGTGCAGCAGGGTAATTCAGAAGGCTCATGGAATTTTGTTCTTCATTGTTAGAGGGATGGAGTTTAAAAACAGCAAGGTTATGTTGCAGCTGTATAAGATGCTGGTGAGGCCACACCAGAAGTACTATGCACAGTTTTGATCTCCTTACTTGAGAAAGGATGTAGTGGCACTGGAGGGGGTGCAGAGGAGATTCACTAGGTTGATTCCGGAGTTGAGAGGGTTGGCTTATGAGGAGAGACTGAGTAGACTGGGGCTATACTCATTGGAATTCAGAAGAATGAGGGGAGATTTTATAGAAACATATAAGATTAGATAAGGTAGATTAGATAAGATAATTAGATTAGATAAGGTAATTAGACAAATAGATAAGGTAGAAGCAAGGAGGTTGTTTCCACTGGCAGGTGAAACTAGAACTGGGGGGCATAGCCTCAAAATAAGGGGGATCAGATTTAGGACTGAGTTGAGGAGGAACTTCTTCACACGAAGAAGTTGCACCGGAGTAGGAGAGAGACAGGAGAGCTGGTGGATACAGTGATACAGAGCTAAGGGTAAGGGAGCTACTTTAAATATCTATTTTTTCACGGGGTTTTAGTTATTTAAGAGTGTAAGAGTAACCCGGAAGTAGCCCAGGCGCGGGGTCACGTGGGCGGACATTTTGTAGTCTTTTAAGCACGCGAAGTATAAAAGGGAGGCCGCAGTATACAGCGGGCAGCATCGGGGCGGGCAGGGGAGTGAGTGGGAAGCAGAGTGAAAGCTGTAAGGGCTTTGGCTCACAGGGCTTCGGGGGGGAAGGGCGAACAGGGGTGAGTTTCTTTTTTTTAATTTCTAATTTACTTTTCTCTGTGTACCTTGGTAGAAAGGGTGAAATATGAGTGTTAAGCCAGTGTGTTGTTCGCAGTGCAATATGTGGGAGGTCCTGGAGGCACCTGGCCTCCCGGACATCCACATCTGTGAGGGGTGTGTCGAGCTGCGGTTCCTGAGGGCTCGTGTTAAGGAGCTGGAAGTGCAGCTCGCGGATCTTGGGCTATTATGGGAAAATGAGGAGGTGATAGACAAGAGCTATCATCAGGTGATCACACCAGGGCCACGGGAGGAGGCCAAGTGGGTGACGGCCAGGAAGGGTAAAACACGGGTGATTGAGAGCACCCCGGTGGGTGTGCCCCTACACAACAAGTACTCCTGCCTGAGTACTGTTGGGGGGGACAGCCCATCTGGGGGAAGCAGCAGTGGCCGTGTCTCCGGGGTGGAGTCCGGCCCTGTAACTCAGAGGGCTAAAGAAAAGAGGAGGAAGGCAGTATTAATTGGGGACTCGACAGTCAGGGGGACGGACAGGAGATTTTGCGGAGGCAGGCGGGAGTCTCGCATGGTGATCTGCCTCCCTGGGGCTGGGATCCAGGATGTCGCTGGGCGAGTCCCAGAAATCCTGAGGGGGGAGGGAGAGGAGCCGGAGGTAGCGGTACATATTGGTACCGCTGATGTGGGTAGGAAGGGGGAAGGGGTCATGAAAAGAGAGTATAGGGAATTAGGGAGACAGCTGAGAAGGAGGAAAGCAAAGGTAGTAATCTCAGGATTGTTGCCTGTGCCACGGGAAGGTGAGGACAGGAATGGAGTGAGGTGGAGGGTGAATGTGTGGCTGAGGGACTAGTGCAGGGGGCAGGGATTCAGGTTCCTGGACCATTTAGGGGCAGGTGTGACCTGTACACAAAAAACAGGTGGCACTTGAATCCCAGGGGGACCAATATCCTGGCGGGAAGGTTGGCTAAGGCTACTGGGGAGAGTTTAAACTAGATAGGTTGGGGGGAGGGGATCAAAATGAGGTGACTGAGAATGAGGAAGGTAGCTCGCAAACAGAGAAGGGTTATAGGCAGTGCAAAAGGGCGGATGGACGGGGGATAGAGAAGGGGAGAGCTCAGACCAAAGGATTGAGATGTGTTTACTTTAATGCCAGGAGTATAGTGAATAAAGGGGATGAGCTCAGAGCGTGGATCGATGCCTGGAAGTGTGATGTGGTGGCCATTACGGAGACTTGGATGTCTCAGGGACAGGGCTGGATACTCCAGGTGCTGGGATTCAGATGTTTCAGGAAGGACAGGGAGGGAAGCAAGAGAGGGGGTGGAGTAGCACTGCTGATCAGGGATAGTGTCACAGCTGTAGAGAAGATGTATGCTGTGGAGGGATTGTCCACCGAGTCTCTGTGGGTGGAAGTTCAGAGTGGGAAGGGGCCGATCACTTTGCTGGGAGTTTTCTATGGGCCACCCAATAGTAACAGGGAGGTGGAGGAGCAGATAGGGAAACAGATCCTGGAGAGATGCAGTAATAGCAGAGTTGTTGTGATGGGAGACTTTAATTTCCCAAACATAGATTGGAATATCCCTAGGGTAAGGGGATTGGATGGGGAAGAGTTCGTTAGGTGTGTTCAGGAGGGTTTCCTGACACAGCATGTGGACAAGCCTACAAGAGGAGAGGCTGTACTTGATCTGATACTGACCAATGAACCTGGACAGGTGTCAGATCTCTCAGTGGGAGAGCATCTTGGGGATAGCGATCATAACTCTATCTCCTTTAGGCTTGCATTGGAAAAAGAGAGGATCAGGCAAGCTAGGAGTTTCTATGGAGTAAGGGGAAATATGAAGACATGAGACAGCAAATTAGAGGAGTAAATTGGAAGGAGGTATTCTCGGGGAAATGTACTGAAGAGAGGTGGCAGTTTTTCAAGGAATGTCTGTCTAGAGTTCTACAGGACAACGTTCCGAGCAGACAGGGAGGTGTTGGTCAGTTAAAGAAACCATGGTGCACGAAAACTGTAGAGGACCTAGTCGAGAAGAAAAGGAAAGCGTACAAAAGGCTCAGAGAGCTTGGCGAAGATAGGGATTTAGAAGAGTATACGGCTTGTAGGAAGGGACTAAAGAAGGAAATTAAGAGAGCCAGAAGGGGTCACGAGAAGGCCCTGGCAGGTAGGATTAAGGAGAACCGTAAGGCGTTCTATAAATATGTGAAGAGTAAAAGGATGAGACGTGAAGGAATAGGGCCTATAAAAGGTGAAGGCGGGAAAGTCTGTACGGAACCAGTAGAAATGGCAGAGGTGCTCAATGAGTATTTTGCCTTGGCTTTCACAGAGGAGAAGGACCTGGGTGGATGTACTGCGGGCGTGCGATGGACTGAAAGGATTGAGTATGTGGACTTTAACAAAGAGGTTGTGCTGGAATCTTTGAATGGCATCAAGATAGATAAGTCGCCGGGTCCGGATGGGATGTACCCCAGGTTACTGTGGGAGGCGAGGGAAGAGATTGCAGAGCCTCTGGCGATGATCTTTGCGTCGTCAATGGAGACGGGAGAAGTGCCGGAGGATTGGAGGATTGCGGATGTGGTTCCTATTTTCAAGAAGGGGAATAGGGATAGCCCAGGTTATTACCGACCGGTGAGTCTAACCTCAGTGGTTGGTAAACTGATGGAGAAGATCCTGAGGGACAGGATATATGAGCATTTAGAGAGGTTTAGTATGCTCAAGAATACTCAGCATGGCTTTGTCAAGGGCAGATCGTGCCTTACGAGCCTGGTGGAGTTCTTCGAAAATGTGACTAAACACATTGACGAAGGGAAGGCGGTAGATGTGGTTTATATGGATTTTAGCAAGGCGTTCGATAAGGTCCCCCATGCGAGGCTTCTAGAAAAAGTGAGAGGGCATGGGATCCAAGGGGCTGCTGCCCGGTGGATCCAGAACTGGCTTGCCCAAAGGAGGCAGAGAGTGGGTATAGATGGGTCTTTTTCTAAATGGAGGTCGGTCACCAGTGGTGTGCCCAGGGATCTGTTCTGGGACCCTTGCTGTTTGTCATTTTCATAAATGATCTGGGTGAGGAAGCGGAGGGATGGGTTGGTAAGTTTGCCGACAACACGAAGGTTGGTGGGGTTGTGGATAGTCTGGAGGGATGTCAGAAGTTACAGAGGGACATAGATAGGATGCAAGACTGGGTGGACAAGTGGCAGATGGACTTCAACCCAGATAAATGCGTCGTGGTCCATTTTGGTAGGTCAAATGGGATGAAGGAGTACAATGTAAAGGGAAAGACTCTTAGTACTGTCGAGGATCAGAAGGACCTTGGGGTCCGGGTCCATAGGACTCTAAAATCGGCCCCGCAGGCAGAGGAGGTGGTTAAGAAGGCGTATGGTGTGCTGGCCTTTATCAATCGAGGGATTGAGTTTAGGAGTCCGGGGATAATGATGCAGCTATATAAGACCCTCGGCAGACTCCTCTTGGAGTACTGTGCTCAGTTCTGGTCGCCTCACTATAGGAAGGATGTGGAAAAGATTGAAAGGGAGCAGAGGAGATTTACAAGGATGTTGCCTGGATTGAGCGGCATGCCTTATGAGGATAGGCTGAGGGAGCTCGGTCTTTTCTCCTTGGAGAGACGAAGGATGAGAGGAGACCGAATAGAGGTATATAATATGTTGAGAGGCATAGATCGGGTGGACTCTCAGAGGCTTTTTCCCAGGGTGGAAATGTCGGCTACGAGAGGACACAGGTTTAAGGTGCTGGGGGGTAAGTTTTTCACACAGAGGGTGGTGGGCGAGTGGAATCGGCTGCCATCAGTGGTGGTGGAGGCGAACTCAATAGGGTCTTTTAAGAGACTCCTGGATGAGTACATGGAGCTTAATAGAATGGAGGGTTATAGGTAGGTCTAGAAGGTAGGGATGTGTTCGGCACAACTTGTGGGCCGAAGGGCCTGTTTGTGCTGTAGTTTTTCTATGTTTCTATGAAGGGTTGTGAATCTGTGGAATTCCCTGCCCAGTGAAGCAGTTGCGGCTACCTCATTGAATGTTTTTAAAGCAAGCATAAATAAATTTTCGAACAGTAAGGGAATCAAGGGTTACGGTGAACGGATGGGTAAGTGGAGCTCAGTCCACGAACAGATCAGCCATGATCTTATTGAATGGCGGACAGGCCTGAGGGGCCAAATGGCCTACTCCTGCTCCTAGTTCTTATGTTCACGCTGTCCAGTGCTGTAAGAATTTTGTATGTTTGAATGAGATCACCTTTCATTCTTCTAAGTACATAGAACATAGAACAGTACAGCACAGAACAGGCCCTTCGGCCCACGATGTTGTGCCGAGCTTTGTCTGAAACCCAGATCAAGCTATTTCCTCCCTATCATCCCGAAGTACTCCATGTACCTATCCAATAGCTTCTTAAATGTTCCTAAAGTTTCTGACTCCACTATCCCTGCAGGCAGTCCATTCCACACCCCAACCACTCTCTGAGTAAAAAACCTACCTCGGACATCCTTCCTATATCTCCCACCATGAACCCTATAGTTATGCCCCCTAGTTACCGCTCCATTCACCCGAGGAAATAGTCTTTGAACGTTCACTCTATCTATCCCCCTCATCATCTTATAAACCTCTATCAAGTCTCCTCTCAACCTCCTCCGCTCCAAAGAGAAAAGCCCAAGTTCCCTCAACCTTTCCTCATAAGACCTACCCTCCAAACCAGGCAGCATCCTGGTAAATCTCCTTTGCACTCTTTCCAGTGTCTCCACATCCTTCTTGTAGTGAGGTGACCAGAACTGCACACAATATTCCAAATGTGGTCTCACCAAGGTCCTATACAGTTGCAGCATAACCCCACGGCTCTTAAACTCAAATCCCCTGTTAATGAACGCCAACACACTATAGGCCTTCGTCACGGCTCTATCCACTTGAGTGGCAACCTTCAGAGATCTATGGATATGAACCCCAAGATCTCTCTGTTCCTCCACATTCTTCAGAACCCTACCTTTGACCCTGTAATCCACATTTAAATTTGTCCTACCAAAATGAATCACCTCGCATTTGTCAGGGTTAAACTCCATTTGCCATTTTTCAGCCCAGCTCTGCATCCTATCTATATCCCTTTGCAGCCTACAACAGCCCTCCACCTCATCCACTACTCCACCAATCTTGGTGTCATCAGCAAATTTACTGATCCACCCTTCAGCCCCCTCCTCCAAGTCATTTATAAAAATTACAAATAGCAGAGGACCAAGAACTGATCCCTGTGGCACTCCACTGGTAACCGGTTTCCAGTCCGAAAATTTTCCATCCACCACCACCCTCTGTCTTCTGTTAGATAGCCAGTTACCTATCCAATCGGCCAAACTTCCCTCTATCCCACACATCCTTACTTTCTTCATAAGCTGACCGTGGGGGACTTTATCAAAGGCCTTACTAAAATCCATGTATATGACATCAACTGCACTACCTTCATCTACATACTTAGTTACCTCTTCAAAATATTCTATCAAATTTGTGAGGCAAGACTTGCCCTTCACAAATCCGTGCTGACTATCCCGGATTAAGCTGCATCTTTCTAAATGGTCGTAAATCCTATCCCTGAGGACCTTTTCCATCAACTTACCGACCGCCGAAGTAAGACTAACCGGCCTATAATTACCAGGGTCATTTCTATTCCCTTTCTTAAACAGAGGAACCACATTCGCCACTCTCCAGTCCTCTGGCACCATCCCCATGGACAGTGAGGACGCAAAGATCAAAGTCAAAGGCTCTGCTATCTCATCCCTTGCCTCCCAAAGAATCCTAGGATATATTTCATCAGGCCCAGGGGACTTATCAACTTTCAGTTTATTCAAAATTGCTAGTACATCTTCCCTCCTAACATCTACTTCCTCCAGCCTATACTGGCAAAGAAAGGCCCAGTCAATTTAATCTTTCCTCATAGGACGATCCTTTCAGCCCAGAGATTAATTTAATGAACCTTTCTTGCAGTCCCTCTATGGCAAATATATATTTCCTTCGGTATGGAGACCAAAACTGCACATTCCAGATGTAGTCTCACCAAAGCGCTATATAATTGCAGTAATTCATCTTTACTCCAATACTCAAATACTCATATAATAGAGGTCAACATACCATTTTCCTTCTTAATTGCTTGCTTTACCTACATGCCAGCTTTCAGTAACTCATGGACAGGGGCACCCAAGTCCATTTAAATTTCAACAGACTCGATGGGCCGAATGGCCTCCTTCTGCATTGTAGGGTTTCTATGATTTTTTTTTTCTATAACACTTCTCGGTCCCTTGAAGCAGCTTTGCATCCTCCTCACAACTCACACTTCCACTGAGTTTTGTGTCATTTGAAAACTTGGAACTATTACATTTAATCCCCACATCCAAATCATTGATTTAGATTGTGAATAGGTGGGAACCAAGAACTGATCCTTGCGGCACCCAACAAGTCACCGCCTGCTAAGCAGATAATGAGCCATTCATTCCTACTCTCTGTACTCTGTTAATCAGTTCTCAATCCATGCCAGTATATTACCCTCAGTCCTATGTTCTCTAATTATGTTTACTAACCTATTGTGTTATTGAAATTCTAAATACACCAGTTCCATGCCCGCTCGCTCACCATAACCCTCTAATTCACCAGTTCCTCTTCATCTATTCTAAAAGTTACATCCTCATAAAACTCCAAAATGTTTGTTAAAAATTGTTTCCTTTTCCTAGATTCATGTTGACTCTGTCTAATCCTACCATTATTTCAAAGCGTCTTGTTATGGCATACTCTATTATAGATTCTGCCATTTTCCTATGACTGATGTTAGGCTAACAGGTCTGTAGTTTCCTGTTTTCTCTCTCCCTCCTTTCTTAAATAATGGGGTTCACAATTTTTTGAAATGTCATTTTCATTAGGAAACATTAGGAAAAATTATTTTTGCAAAGTTGCGTTGCCTGTTGTTATTGCTGTTCATTTTGTTTATTCATTTGTAGCCAGAAATGATAGATAATCCTTCTCTTGGGTTTCTTGATGCTGGAATTTCCTTTGTTATCCACTCACCGAAGGAACCACCACAAGTTGAAACAATGGGCTTGTCCACAGGTGTTGGAATGCATGCTCATGCTGCAATACGACAAATGAAGGTAAATTTTAAAAATTCTCACAACAATCTGAAAATGTTAATTCAAAAAACTTTGTGTTTTATTTGATAAATGACCAAAATTGAATAAACAAATTTTGTTGGTATTATTCATCAGAGTAATTGAGTATTTGATTTGACTTGATTTATTATTGTCACAAGTATTAACATACAGTGAAAAGTATTGTTTCTTGCGCACTATACAGACAAAACATACCGTGCATAGAGAAGGAAACGAGAGAATGCAGAATTTAGTGTTACAGTCATAGCTAGGGTGCAGAGAAAGATCAACTTAATGCAAGGTAAGTCCATTCAAAAGTCTGACAACAGCAGGGAAGAAGCTGTTCTTGAGTCGGTTGGTACGTGACCTCAGACTTTTGTATCTTTCTCCCGAAGGAAGAAGGTGGAAGAGAGAATGTCCGGTGTGTGTGGGGTCCTTAATTATGCTGGCTGCTTTGCTGAGGCAGCGGGAAGTGTATACAGAGTCAATGGATGGGAGGCTGGTTTGCGTGATGGATTGGGCGACATTCACGACCTTTTGTAGTTCCTTGCGGTCTTGGGCAGAGCAGGAGCCATACCAAGCTGTGATACAACCAGAAAGAATGCTTTCTCTGGTGCATCTGTAAAAGTTGGTGAGAGTCGTAGCTGACATGCCAAATTTCCTTAGTCTTCTGAGAAAGTAGAGGCGTTGGTGGGCTTTCTTAACTATAGTGTTGGCATGGGGGGACCAGGACAGGTTGTTGGTGATCTGGACACCTAAAAACATGAAGCTCTCGACCCTTTCTGCTTCATCCCCATTGATGTAGACAGGGGCATGTTCTCCTTTATGCTTCCTGAAGTCAATGACAATCTCCTTTGGTTTGCTGACATTGAGGGAGAGATTATTGTTGCTGCACCAGTTCACCAGATTCTCTATCTCATTCCTGTACTCTGTCTTGTCATTGTTTGAGATCCAACCCACTACGGTGGTATCGTCAGCAAACCTGAAAATTGAATTGGAGGGGAATTTGGCCGCATAGTTATAGGTGTATAAGGAGTATGGTAGGGGGCTGAGAACACAGCCTTGTAGGGCACCAGTGTTGAGGATAATCATGGAGGAGGTGTTGTTGCCTATCCTTACTGATTGCGGTCTGTGAGTTAGGAAGTTCAGGATCCAGTCGCAGAGAGAGGTGCTGAGGCCTAGGCCACGGAGTTTGGAGATGGGTTTCGTGGGAATAGTAGTGTTGAAAGCTGAGCTGTAGTCAATAAATAGGAGTCTGACATAGGTGTCCTTGTTATCTAGATGTTCCAGGGTTGAGTGCAGGGCCAGGGAAATGGCGTTTGCTGTGGACCTGTTGCGGCGATAGGGAAACTATAGTGGATCCACACATCGAGCACATGGACAGCACACAGACACACAGGGACAGTTTACAGACACACATGGACAGCATATAGACACACACATGGACAGCATATAGACGTACACATGGACAGCACATGGACACACATGCATGGACAGCACATGGACATGCACTTGGGCACACACATAGACAGCACACAAACAGGCACATGGACATACCCATACATGGACAGCAATTGACATACACTCAGACAGCACACAGACACATACATGGACAGCATAAAGACACACACATGCACAGAGAGCACACAGAGACACACTTGGACAGCTCATGGACATGCAGACACATGGCAGTGCACACGTGCACACGCATGCACATACATATAGACAACATTCATATTGGCAGCACACTCATGTATACCATGCATGCATGCACACTGCACTTGCAACCGAGGGATCAGGGACACCCCTACGATAAGGTTCTAAGATCAGAATTTGGACCCCGGTGAATAACGTGTACATCAGGAGGAATGTCCAATTCCCATCAGGCTGCAATTTTCCCCTTGCCGTCACAAAGTGGGCATGGCAGCAGAACACCATGGTGCTCACCAAGGTGGTGAGCACCATGGACAAACATTGCTAAAGTTGGATTGAGTGCCAGAAACACTTCAGTGATTTGCAGTCCGGCAAGTTGAGTGAGACTTCTCTATTGGGTGTGCCCCCTTGACTCTCATAGTATGCAACAAGCCAAATATCTCATGGACATAGGTCACATGTTACATCTCAACCTTGGTAGAGTGTGTGCCCAAGTCATTGATGCAGCAACTGCTGCTAAAGTTTAAGGATGTCAAAGAGGAGATGTTGTTCCAGACCAGGTGAAAGTTGTAGTATAAGGTGTGACACATATAGAGTTAATGTGAGACTGAGTACAATGCTGCCCATACAGTGATATAAAAAGGCACATGAGGCAGACCTTGGGTCAGTGTGGTGTTGAGCAGAGACATGCCTTTGTCAAAGGCAGATCATGCCTCACGAGCCTGGTTGAGTTTTTTGAGGATGTGACTAAACACATTGATGAAGGAAGAGCAGTAGATGTAGTATATATGGACTTCAGCAAGGCATTTGATAAGGTGCCCCATGCAAGGCTTATTGAGAAAGTGAGGGGGGCATGGGATCCATGGGGACATTGCTTTGTGGATCCAGAACTGGCTTGCCCACAGAAGGCAAAGAGTGGTTATAGATGGGTCATATTCTGAATAGAGGTCGGTCACCAGTGGAGTGCCCCAGGGATCTGTTCTGGGACCCTTACTCTTTGCGATTTTTATAAATGACCTGGATGAGGAAGTGGAGGGATGGGTTGGTAAGTTTGCTGATGACACAAAGGTTAGAGGTGTTGTGGATAGTGTAGAGGGATGTCAGACGTTGCAGCGAGACATTGATAGGATGCAAGGCTGGGCAGAGAAGTGGCAGATGGAGTTTAACCCAGGTAAGTGTGAGGTGGTTCATTTTGGCAGGTCAAATAGGATGGCGGAATATAATATTAATGGTAGGACTCTTGGCAGTGTGGAAGATCAGAAGGATCTTGGGGTCCAAGTTCATAGGATGCTCAAAGCAGCTGTGCAGGTTGAGGCTGTGGTTAAGAAGGCCTTCATCAATCGAGGAATTGAGTTTAGGAGTCGTGAGATAATGTTGCAGCTATATAGGACCCTAATCAGACCCCACTTGGAGTACTCTGCTCAGTTTTGGTCGCCTCATTACAGGAAGGATGTGGAAGCCATAGAACGGGTGCAGAGGAGATTTACAAGGATGTTGCCTGGGTTGGGGGGCATGCCTTATGAGGATAGGTTGAGTGAGCTCGGCCTTTTCTCCTTGGAGAGACGAAGGATGAGGGGTGACCTGATAGAGGTGTATAAGATGTTGAGAGGTATTGATCGAGTGGACAGTCAGGGGCTTTTTCCTAGGGCTGAAATGGTTACCACAAGAGGACACAGGTTTAAGGTGCTGGGGAGTAGGTACAGAGGAGATGTCAGGGGTAAGTTTTTCACTCAGAGGGTGCGTGGAATGGGCTGCCAGCAACGGGGGTGGAGGCAGATTCGATAGGGTCTTTTCAGAGACTTTTAGATAAGTATATGGAACTTGGTAAGATAGAGGGTTATAGGTAAGCCTAGTAATCGCTAAGGTAGGGACATGTTCGGCACAACTTTGTGGGCTGAAGGGCCTGTATTGTGCTGTAGTTTTTCTATGTTCTATGTTTTCATAGAAATCATAGAAACCCTACAGTGCAGAAGGAGGCCATTTGGCCCATCGAGTCTGCACCGACCACAATCCCACCCAGGCCCTACCCCCACATATTTACCCAATAATCCCTCTAACCTACGCATCTCAGGATTCTAAGGGGCAATTTTTAACCTGGCCAATCAACCTAACCCACACATCTTTGGACTGTGGGAGGGAACCGGAGCACCCGGAGGAAACCCACGCAGACACGAGGAGAATGTGCAAACTCCACACAGACAGTGACCCAAGCTGGGAATCGAACCCGGGACCCTGGAGCTGTGAAGCAGCAGTGCTAACCACTGCGCTACCGTGCCGCCCGTTTTCTATGCATATACCTAAGCATAGAGGCACTTCTCAGCTTGTACCCTTTATTATACATGTTCTAGTTCATAGAGGCTTACAGTTAACCTATGGAAGACTACACAGACTTTCTTAAGACATACTGATCCCTGGGGGTGGTATAGTGGTATTGTCACTGGTCTAGCAATCTAGAGACCCAGGGTAATGCTCTCGGGACTCAGGTTCAAATCCCACCATGGCAGATGGTGAAATTTGAATTCAATAAAAATCTATGGTTAAAAATCTCATGAAACCATTGTCGATTGTCATAAAATCCCATCTGATTCGCTAATGCCCTTGAGGGAAGGAAATCTGTTGTGTTTACCTATATGTGACTCCAGATCCATAACAATGTACTGCCCATTAATGACCCCATGGATGGGCAATAAATGCTGGCCAAGCCAGCCTATGTTCCATAAATTAATAAAAAACCAACACCCACCATAAAGGGGACTTCCATCTCCAAGCAGAACAGAGCCACCTCATTACACTTACCCTCTTCTCCAATTCCTAGCCAGCATTATTCACACCCTATTAGTGATTACAAAAATGCCTGAAAAATGGAAGCGGGGAACCGTGCTTTGAGACATTTGACCTGTGATAACAGGATGATGAAAAATGTCCCCTCCCAAGTGCACAGGGAAGTGGCGATGTTGGCTTGGTGGAGTACCTTGGGCAATAGCATTTGTGGGGTGTGGATGAGGGTTTGGAGAATGGAAGGATGCCACTGAATGATGCCAGGAAAATCGAGACTGGCAGAAGGCTAAACACTGCGAACAATGTGGGAAGCAGTCATTGAGGATTGAAAAGACTCTCCATGGATTCATCTCAAGAGTCTCTTTTGTTCATTTCGCAGGTCCCAGTGATGTAGTCCATCCCCAGGAGAAGAACATAGTGTTGAACACCCTGCAAGGGAACACTGTCATACCAGATGAAATCATCAGGCACCAGACGGAGGCATCTTTGGAGAATTTCCTTGAAGAGATGAGTGCTGTGCCATAGGGCAATGAGATGGATCCTCAGGAGTCTCATTTTAGTGCTCAGTATTTGCAGGAATCTGGCAGGGTTTGTTGGGGCAATGCGAACTCAAGCCCTGTGAAAGGAGGAGTTCAGAGTGGTGCGCAGTTCAACTATGTCTCGAGCTCTCAAACAGGAGCACAACCCATGAGTGAGAATATGACCAACCTCTTGGCGAGCCACATGCAATTCAGTAGCTGGAGTCAGCACAGAGTTAAGAGACCTGAACAGGACAATTTCACAGGTGTCATATACTGGCTGGAAACCATGCCAGCTTTGTCCCAGCAGCAAACACCTTCAAACCAGCAGGAGACCACACCAAGGGCTGTGAACCTACAGAGAAAGGTCAGGATTCCCTGCACTATGAGTGAATCTCACCATTCTCACCATCCTTGTGTCAGAGGATGCCTCTCTGAGCTGGGATCCATCATCAATGGCTGCCCCTGTCTGCAAAGATGCATGATGTGGAGATGCCGGCGTTGGACTGGGGTAAACACAGTAAGAAGTCAAACAACACCAGGTTAAAGTCCAACAGGTTTATTTGGTAGCAAAAGCCACGAGCTTTCGGAACAGGCTGTCCCTTCGTCAGGTGGGTGGGACAGCCTGTTCCGAAAGCTCATGGCTTTTGCTACCAAATAAACCTGTTGGACTTTAACCTGGTGTTGTTAAACTTCTTACTGTGCAAAGATGCAGTCAGTGCAGTCACAGGAAGGGCCACAACAGGTTCCTGCAAAGTAAGGCCAAGCACCAGGGTCATCACAATCAGAAGACATGGGCTGCCTGCCTTTATCAAATCAGAGGCAACAAAGGGAGTGCATCAGAGTGTCCGAGTGTGGAGGATACCTCATCAGTTAGATCACTGTGTTGTTTAAAACATATAGGTTGCATAGAAAACTGTCAAAATCATTTGTACATCAAAACAAAGTGTTTTATGCAAAGATCTGCATTTTATTTCATAGAATCATAGAAATCCTACAGTGCAGGAGGAGGCCATTTGGCCCATCAGGTGTACACCAACCCTCCAAAAGACCATCCCATTCAGCCCCACCCTACCTCCTCCCCATTCCCACGACCCTGCGCATTTACCACAGCCGGCACGGTAGCACAGTGGTAGGGCGGCACGGTAGCACAGTGGTTAGCACTGCTGCTTCACAGCTCCAGGGTCCCGGGTTCGATTCCCGGCTCGGGTCACTGTCTGTGTGGAGTTTGCACATTCTCCTTGTGTCTGCGTGGGTTTCCTCCGGGTGCTCCGGTTTCCTCCCACAGTCCAAAGATGTGCGAGTTAGGTTGATTGGCCAGGTTGAAGGTTGTCCCTTGGAGTCCTGGGATGCATAGGTTGGAGGGATTGGCGGGTAAATGTGTGGGGGTAGGGCCTGGGTGGGATTGTGGTCGGTGCAGACTCGATGGGCCGAATGGCCTCCTTCTGCACTGTAGGGTTTCTATGATTATCTATGAAACCACCTAACCTCCACATCGTTGGACTGCATTATTTGCATTATTTACAAAAACTGTTGACTACTATATTCAGGCAGGTCATCAATTTCCCATCTAAATCCAAGAAGACTGGCCAGTAGACCTTCTAAATGTGTCTATTGTATTGGAAAAGATGTTGGCTTGTCTGCCATTCCTGTAAAGATATGGCCCTTGGTTAATTCTAAGCACATGCTCTGTCATCACCACGTGAGGCATCCCTCAGGTGAAGCGCTGTTGAATGAGAAGGTTTTTCACTACTAAAGTAGCATTCATGGACTCCTCAGCACATCTCCGGGCCCATACTACAACAAGTCACCATCCTCAACTCAGTGGCTCAGCCTTTTGGCCTCAGACTCCCCAGAGCTGCTTCTCCAGGCTCTGCCTCTTTCTCCTCGTCCTAAAACTCATCCTAAAAACTCGTTCCTCCCCCTCTTCCATTTCAAGCACACACCTCCACTGCACTAGGTTGTACAGCATGTAACACATCTCTACCATCTGGGAAACCTTGGCTGGAGACTATTGAAGAACATGGCAGAGTTTTTAAGACATCTGATTCTCATCTTTGGCAGGTCTCTGGTCTCCTCAATGTGTGTCCTTGTTTGGAGGTAGTTGTCATTGTATCGGCACTGGGCTCTGTCTCACGATCACAAATGGTAGAATTTCATCCTTGACCAGCGCAATGGGCAGAACTGGAAGTGGCTACAAATCTCGAATCCAATTGAAACTCACCATAAATGCTGGCTGCCACGAAGTCAAAGTGCTGAATTACATTGAGTGGGGCCGGCAGAGGTGGGTGTGTGGTGGTACTGTATCCAATGACAGCTTACCGCAAACTTGAAAAGTGGCCTCCACAGGCATCAAAGAATCTGTCTGAGCAATGGCAGCAGCAGGAGGCCAAGCAGACAGGAGGGGAATTTGGGCAGCCAGCAAACACCCAGTTTCCTGGATGACTGCCTCCAAGCCCTAGTGGGAGCAGTAACAGTGAGGAGGAATGTGCTGATGCTGAGGGATGTGATGAGGTCATCCCACCTCCCCAAGAAGACATGGACTGAGGTGATAGTGGAAGTCAGTGGCCATGACCTTCCGGAGAACCTGGATCCAGTGCTGGAAAAGGTTCAATTACCTTCTGCAGGTGGCACAGATGAGTACTGAGTGGGCATTGTGCTGAATGGGGCACTGAGGAGGGTGGCCACCCATGGTCAAGTTTGTGGATTCTATGTAGTTAAACTTAATAGAGGTTTATAAAATGATGAAGGGGATAGATCGAGTGAACGTTCAAAGACTATTTCCTCGGGTGGATGGAGCTATTACAAGGGGCATAACTATAGGGTTCATGGTGGGAGATATAGGAAGGATATCAGAGGTAGGTTCTTCACGCAGAGAGTGGTTGGGGTGTGGAATGGACTGCCTGCAGTGATAGTGGAGTCAGACACTTTAGGAACATTTAAGCGGTTATTGGATAGGCACATGGAGCACACCAGGATGGTAGGGAGTGGGATAGCTTGATCTTGGTTTCAGATGAAGGTCGGCACAACATCGTGGGCCGAAGGGCCTGTTCTGTGCTGTACTGTTCTATGTTCTATGTTCTATGTTCTAGTCTCAGAGCACAGATGTGCTGGTGCATCTCAAAGCTGGAGAGATGAAGCCTCTGGTCCAAAGGTTCAGGTGTCCAAAGGGGTAGCAATGTTCTCAAACCTCTCGGGGGAATGTTTTGAGTTGGGGGTCTGCATAGTATGACATTCTAGGTGAAGCTCTCTGCACACATTGGAGCTCTACATTGACCTGCAGGAGGAACAAAGTCACAACAATCGGGAGCAATCTGCAATTGGTGGTAAATATGTAACCTGGAAAACCTCACCAACCATGAACAGGGAATCCAGGAGCTGGAGAGGGTGCAAGGAAGATCGTCAGGCTGCAGAGATGCTGACGTCTCTGAGGAAGCTTAGAGCCCATTGGGCTGAAACACGATACATTAAGGTGATGATGGAAGCTCTTCTCCATCAGAACAACTTCATTTCTGTGCCCAAACTGAGAAACCTCAATGCAACTACAACCTATCATGATGGTCAGCATGTACTGAGATGTCAATATGTGTGATATGACTAATCACTTTTACTCCTTGTTTTCACCCCTCAGGTGAGCCGTCCACCAGGGCCTGCCAGCAGGCAGATTGACCCCCCCCCACCATGCCACCTGGGAGCAGGCAGGTTGAACCCCCCCCCAACATGCCACCTGGGACATCAATGGGATGCACATAGAAATAATCATAGAAATCCTACAGTACAGAAAGAGGCCATTCGGCCCATCGAGTCTGCACCGACCACAATTCCACCCAGGCCCTACCCCCATATCCCTACATATTTACCCGCTAATCCCTCTAACCTATGCATCTCAGGACACTAAGGGCAATTTTTAGCATGGCCAATCAACCTAACCCGCACATCTTTGGACTGTGGGAGGAAACCGGAGCACCCGGAGGAAACCCACGCAGACACGAGGAGAATGTGCAAACTCCACACAGACAGTGACCCAAGCCGGGAATCGAACCCAGGTCCCTGGAGCTGTGAAGCAGCAGTGCTAACCACTGTGCTACCGTGCCGCCCACATGCGGCACACCATTTCCCAGCACCCAGTACCAGCACAGATACATGCACACTGGGGGCTGTGACTGGTCGGGAGAGTTGTTAGGGCACAGTGGTGAGGGCACATCAAACTCACAGGGGCGAGGTAGGGAATGCCCAGGCCACCAGCACTCGGAAGAGGGCTGCTGGAGACCAGGACCATGCTGAGTCCGTGGGAGATGATGAGTCTCTGGAGTGGTTAATAAGGTGGCAGAAACTGGATGTCCAGCTGGATGCATGGGGAGATCTGGCAGAGATTCCTGAGGGTCTGTGTGCCAGTTTCTCTGTCATGGAGGAGTCTTTGAGGAGCATGGCCATTGTGTTGACTCTGAGCTACAATTGCATAGACTCATCCGTTGAGAGCGTAGCGATGCTCATGGAGAAGCAGTTTCAGGAACACAGTGATACATTATAGGGGTTCGGCTTGGATCTGCAAACCCTCACACAAGCATTGACCTCAGGAGGTCAATACCTGAGCGAGAGAAGGAGGTGCCAACCAGTGTCACCAATGGTTGCCCATCCTTCATTGCTGAACAGGGAGGTGAGGACTCATTTCAGACTGGCAGATGAGCTGGCTGCCATCTCAGTATTCTCCTCTTATGAAGCACTGGACAAGGGCACCAGTTCCTCCGTCTCCCTGCCAGTCTCTGTTCCATCCCAGAAGTCCGCGGCAACTGAGGTTTGCCTAAGAAATGTTGTTGAGTGAATCCTCCCAGGCAAAAACTGCTCAGGTCCCACCAACCAGAGGATGGTCATTTGTATCATCATAGAATCATAGAAACCCTCCAGTACCGAAAGAGGCCATTCGGCCCATCGAGTCTGCACCGACCACAATCCCACCCAGGCCCTACCCCCATATCCCTACATATTTACCCGCTAATCCCTCTAACCTATGCATCTCAGGACTCTAAGGGGCAATTTCTTTTAGCATGGCCAATCAACCTAACCTGCACATCTTTGGACTGTGGGAGGAAACCGGAGCACCCGGAGGAAACCCACGCAGACACAAGGAGAATGTGCAAACTCCACACAGACAGTGACCCAGGCCGGGAATTGAACCCAGGTCCCTGGAGCTGTGAGGCAGCAGTGCTAACCACTGTGCTACCGTGCCGCCCACGGGTCAACAGGTCAACAAGAAAAGCAACCTGCCTCCAATGCCACGGGGGGAGAGGCGGACACTGAGACATAGCACCTAATAACATAACATTACCTATTTGTCCACCTCTTGGATTACAAGGTGCCAAGTCAGGGTGTCAGTATCAGGGTGCCAGGGGGCAGTGGAAGATTGGCACTGGGGGTCTTAAGGGGTTCCTGAGGGGACACATCTGGGACTGTGTCTCTTGCATCAAATTTGCATCAATAAGGTGGGTGAATCCTACCTGACAGGTGCTGCTAATGCCATCAAGAAACACTCCGCGTTTTCCACTAGCGTCAGCACTTAGAAACGATTTGAGTGAATTGCACCCTTTCCTGTTCTGGCACTCTATCCTCTCCAGGTAGGTGTGATATTTGTGTTTATATGGTGCTCAAGGTTTCTCTGGTTCCCCTTCTCCTCCTTGTACTGCCTGAACATCTGGTGCCTCTTGCTGCCTGAAGAACCTGTCTTGTGTTACATAAAGCTGCTACTGCTGAGGTCTGGTTAGTTTTTTACTTGAGTGGTGTAAATATTTTGAATTTGTTTATTTGAAAGATATAATTATTTTAAACTATTTATGACATGGTGTTAACAAATTTAGGTGAGGTGATGGCACAATGATATTATCACTCGGCTATTATTTCGGAGTTCAGGGTAATGACCCAGGTTTGAATCCCACTATGGCAGATGGTGAAATTTGAATTGAATAAAAACCTGGAATTAAAAATCTAATGATGACCATGCACCCAATGTCGATTGTTGTAAAGATCCATCTATTTCACTAATGTCCTTCAGGGAAGGCAACCTGCCATCTTTACCTGGTCTGGCCTACATGTGACTCCACACCTACAGCGGTGCAGTTGACTCTTAAATACCCTTTTAATTGGCTGAGCAAGCTTCTCAGTTCAAGGACAATTAGGGATGGGCAATAAATGCAGGCCCAGCCAGTGACATCCACTTCGCCTGAATGAATAAAAAAATATAAAGTGTCAAATACTTTTCCATGTGGCTTTTTCTATGTTTCTATGGCCTAGAAGGTAGGGATATGTTCGGCACAACTTGTGGGGCCGAAGGGCCTGTTTGTGCTGTAGTGTTTCTATGTTTCTAAATACTTATTTTCACTAATAGCAGTTTTTCCGTTGTGCACTGTGGCATCGGACAGTAATTGAATATGTGTAGTTTTTTTATTCATGGGACATGGGTGTTGCTGGCTGACCAGCATTTATTGCCCACCCCTATTTGCAGTTAAGGGTCAACCACATTGGCTCTGGAGTCACATTTAGGCCACACCAGGTAAGGACAGCAGATTTCTTACCCTAAAGGGCATGAGTGAACCTGATGGGTTTTTCCGACAATCAAGGATAGTTTCATGGTCATCAGTAGATTCTTAATTCCAGACATTTTTAATTGAATTCAAATTCGACCATCTGCCGTGGCGGGATTCGAACCCAGGTCCCCAGAACATTAGCTGAGTTTCTGGATTAATAGTCTAGCAATGATACCACTGGGCCACTACCTCCCCAATATCTCGATGATTGAGAAAAAACGTTCAGTCTTCATGTTTTTTGCAGACTATAAACCAGGAGTATCCATGGGGAGAATGTAATCCCAACATGCAGCTGGAATATCATGACACTTATACAACTTATGGCTGTTTACAAGAATGTAAATCAAAACATATAAAAGAACACTGTGGCTGCACACCCTTTCTGCTGCCAGGTTGGTAAATAGTTAAAAAGGGCATTTAAAGTGGACCAGACAGTCAAACAATCCCTTCAGTTTAATCGAATCATAGAATGGGTTTATTGGCCTCTTTACATGTTGTAATCGATGTGTATGCACTGATCCTCTAAAGGAGCAATCCACCGAAAGTCACTCCCTACTCTTTTCCCCTTAGCCCTGCAATTATTTTCTTTTTGGATAATGATCCAATTTCCTTTTGAATGAGATAATTCAAACTGCCTCCACCATACTATTGACTTTACACTTGTTGAAACACAATTTGTATCCTAAAGATATGGATGGACTTTTTGAGGACTATTACTCAGTGGAAATGGGTGACTCTGCTCTAAAAATGGTGGTGATGCCATACCGCTCCATCCTTCCATTGTTGGGGCTGATGAAATCTCTGTTCTGCTGAGACTCTAGCCTTACCCCCATCTTGGAAGGTGAGGTGAGTGTTGCCATTGTCCGGGGGCGGGGGGAACATGAGGAAGCCACCATGAGGTGCCCTCTGATGAGGCTCCAGCTGCAAGGCCACTCAAACAGGACGCCAGCACGCTGCTAGCTGTGGCTCTCGAGGGGCAGTGGGGGTGACTGGTCTCCCCCAGGCCAGCTATTTGCAAGCTGCCTCTAGGAATCTGCCAGGCTTGGTCCTCAATATCATCCGGAGACAGGAATATGGACCACTGACACAATGTGTATTTCTCCGATTTTTTCCTCCTGGTCTTGCCTTGCAGCCTGTCCCATGAGACTGGGAGGATTCTGCCCAATATGCTAATTGCTGCTACATGACATACATGGGGTCCCCTTGATCATTTTACAACATGATTAGGTGTAGAATGCACTATACATTCTGCGCAAAGTTACCTGGCAGTCCTGCTAAAGCAGAATCTAAAGATACTAGAAGGAATTGGAGTTTCCCAATGAGTTCCACAAAACCAGATTGGGCCACTTTAAGTCTGGGCCTACCCCAGTCCTGAAATTGCGCCACCAGTCCTCCACAAACCTATATACTGTTGTCCTGGCAACTGACTGGCCTTGCTGTCCACTACAGCGGCTGGTCAGCGTGAGCTGGTCACCCTAAGGGTGCATGATTTCCACTCACTGCCTGCTGCAACTCGTAGGTGGCCAGTTGGCACTCTACATCTTGCAGATGACCCAAACTTGCACCTGGCAAAAATCATAGAAATCATAGAAACCCTACAGTACAGAAAGAGGCCATTCGGCCCATCGAGTCTGCATCGACCACAGTCCCACCCAGACCCTACTCCCATATCCCTACATATTTACCTACTAATCCCTCTAACCTACGCATCTCAGGACACTAAGGGCAATTTTTAGCATGGCCAATCAACCTAACCCGCACATCTTTGAACTGTGGGAGGAAACCGGAGCACCCGGAGGAAACCCACGCAGACACAAGGAGAATGTGCAAACTCCACACAGACAGTGACCCAAGCCGGGAATCGAACCCAGGTCCCTGGAGCTGTGAAGCAGCAGTGCTAACCACTGTGCTACCGTGCCGCCCTATGTAACCCGTCGCAGGATCAAATTCCATTTCAGTGGGGTGAGTTATTGCTGACCATCCTACTCTCCATCCTGTTTCTTTTAGCATGAAGTTAGTGGAAAGGAATATTATGCAGATGTATAACTGAGGGCAATGCAGCCTATCTGATAGAAAATTGCATTTCAACCCTAATGTTCTCTCATCTAAATCAGTGCTGGCTTTCCTGAATACGGTTAATTTGGGAATTTTCCATGTGTTTTAATGATTTGCTTAATCGATCAATTAGATTTCTATTAATGTCATTTATAAAATGCCTAAATTGAGCTCTGTCAACATCATCTATGAGGTAAGATCAAGCAATGGGAAATTTAGGAACTCCAAGCAAATTGGACTTCTGTTTTACTTCTTTTTGGAAGTTAGAAGGGATTAGAAGAGTGGGTATTAGCAACAATATGGTTATAGAAACATAGAAAATAGGTGCAGGAGTAGGCCATTTGGCCCTTCGAACCTGCACCACCATTCATAGAATCATAGAAACCCTACAGTGCAGAAAGAGGCCATCTGGCCCATCGAGTCTGCACCGACCACAATCCCACCCAGGCCCTACCCCCATATCCCTACACATTTACCCGCTAATCCCTCTAACCTACGCATCTCAGGACACTTAAGGGGCAATTTTAGCATGGCCAATCAACCTAATCCGCACATCTTTTGGACTGTGGGAGGAAACCGGAGCACCTGGAGGAAATCCCCGCAGACATGAGGAGAATGTGCAAACTCCACACAGACAGTGACCCAAGCCGGGAATCGAACCCAGGTCCCTGGAGCTGTGAAGCAGCAGTGCTAACCGCTGTGCTACCGTATCATATCAATATGATCATGGCTGATCATGCACTTTTAGTATCCCACTCCCACTTTCTCTCCATACCCCTTGATCCCTTTAGCCACAAGGGCCACGTCCAGCTCCCTCTTGAACAGATTTAACAAAGTGGCCCCAACAGCTTTCTGTGGTAGAGGATTCCACAGGTTCACAACTCTCTGAGTGAAGAGGTTCTTCCTCATCTCAGTCCTAATGGCTTACCCCTTATTCTAAGACTGTGACCCCTAGTTTTACACTTCCCCAACATCAGGAACATTCTTCCTGCATCTAACCTGTCCAGTTCCATCAGGATTTTATATCTCTCTATGAGATCCCCTCTCATTCTTCTATATTCCTGTGAATACAAGCCCAGTTGATCCAGTCTCTCTTTATATGTCAGTCCTGCCATTCCAGGACTCAGTCTGGTGAACCTTCGCTGAATTCCCTCAATAGCTAGAATCTCCTTCCTCAGACTAGGAGACCAAAACTGCACACACTACTCAAGATGTGGCCTCACAGAGGTGCTGTATAACTGCAGCAAGACATCTTTACTCAAATCCTCTTGCTATGAAGGCCAGTATGCCTTAGCTTTCCTCAGCACCTGCTGTATCTGCATGCCAATCTTCAGCACTGTTCCACCATGACACCCCCAGGTCACATTGCACTTCCCCTTTTCCAAAACTGCCATCATTCAGATAATCTTTCTTCCCGGTTTTTGCCACCAAAATGGATAACCTCACATTTATCCACATTATATTGCATTTGCCAAGTATTTGCCCACTCAGCCAGCCTGTCCAAGTCACCTTACAACTTCTTAGTATCCTCCTAACAGCACACACTGCCACCCAGCTTAGTGTAGTCTGCAAATTTGGAGATATTGCATTCAATTCTTCATCCAAATCATTAATGTATGTTGTGAATAGCTGGGATCCTAGCACCGAACCCTGCGGTACCCCGCTAATCACTGCCTGCCACTCTGAAAAGGAGCCATTTATTCCTACTCTTTCTTCCTGTCTGCCAACCAGTTCTCTATCCATGACACTACATTACCCCCAATACCATGAGCTTTAATTTTGCTCACTAATTTCTTGTGTGCGACCTTGTCAAAAGCCTATTGAAAGCCCAGATGCACGACAACCACTGGTTCACCCTTGTCCACGCTACTGGTCACATCCTCAAAAAATTCCAGAAGATTTCTCAAGCACGATTTCCCTTTAATGAATCCATGCTGGCTTGGACCGAACCTGTCATTGCTTTCCAAATGTTCAGATATTGCATCCTTAATAATTGACTCCAGCATTTTCTCCGCCACTGATGTCAGGCTAACCGGTCTATAATTCTCGGTTTTCTCGGTCCCTCCTTTTTTAAAAAGTGGGGTTACCTTAGCTACCCTCCAATCCACTGTAACTCTTCCAGAGTCTATAGAATACTGCAAAATGATCACCAATGCATCCACTATTTCTAGGACCACATTGCACTTTCTCTTTTCCTAAAATGTCCCCATTCAGATAATCTTTCTTCCCAGTACCGTGGGATGCAGAGCATCAGGCCCTGGGGACTTGTCAGGTTTTAATCTCAACAATTTCCCCAATACAATTTCCTGACTAATAAGGATACCTTTTAATTGCTCCTTCATGCTAGACCCTCTGTCCCCTAGTATTTCTGGAAGGTTATTTGTGTCCTCCTTCGTGAAGATGGATCCAAAGTATTTGTTCAGCTGGTCTGCCTTCTCTTTATTGCCCATTATTTACCTGATTCTAACTGTAAGGGATCTACATTTGTCTTCACAAGTCTTTTTCTCTTCACATATCTATAGAAGCTTTTGCAGTCAGTTTTTATGTTTTCTGCAAACCTACGCTCACATTCTATTTCCTCTTCTGAATTAAACCCTTTGTCCTCCTCTGCTGGATTTTAAATTTCTCCCAGTCCTCAGTTTTGCTGCTTTTTCTGGCCAATTTATATGCTTCCCTCTTTGGCTTTAACACTATCATGTATATACTTTCTTACTGGACAGGGTAGATGAATAAAGGAAGAAGAGCAACACTAAATTGTTTTTGCTGTTCCTTCAGCATCACTGGGTCAAAATCCGAGAACTCCTTTCCTGAAAAGGATGTGGGTGTTCCGACAACACATGCACTGGATTGTTTTAAGGAAGCAATTCAGTATAGCAATTCGACAAGTATGCTAATGGGAAGTGGATAACCAGCAAAAGAGTTGGGCTCATTAGGGACAAGGAGGCAATCTGTGCTGGGAGCCAGAGGACATTGGTAGAGTGTTGAATAAATACTTCACATCTATTTTCACCCAAGCAAATGAGGATGAAGGTATGGAATTCAGGGAGAGACACTACGAGGTTCGTGAGCAAATTGACATAGCGAAGGACAAGGTATTGAAGGTGTTGGCAGGCTTAAAAGTGGACAAATATCCAGATCCAGATGAATTGTGTCCCAGGCTGCGAGGGAGTTGATTGCAGGGGCTCTGACCCAAATTTTCAATTCCTCTTTGGCAACAGGAGAGGTGCAAGAGGACTGGAGAACAGCTTAAGTGGGTCAGCTATTTAAGAAGCGTTGTAGAGATAGTCTCACGTCAGTGGTGGGGAAATTACTGGAGAAAATTCTGAAGGAGAGCATCTATCTCCACTTGGAGAGGCAATGCTTGATTAGGGATAGTCAGCATGGCTTTGTCAGAGGGAAGTGATGCCTAATTTGAATTGTTTGAGGAGGTGACCAGGTGTGTAGATGAGGATAGTGCAGTTGATGTAGTTTATATGGATTTCAGTAAAGCCTTTACAAGGTCCCACACGGGAGACTTAGAAAGAAGGCAAATGCACATGGGATACAGGATAGTGTGATAAAATGGATTCAAAATTGGCTCAGTTCGAGGAGACAGAGGGTGATGCCAGAAGGCTGCTTTAGTGACTGAAAGCTAGTGTCCAGTGGCAAATCACATGGATCTGTGCTGGGTCTCCTATTTTTCATAATTTATGAAAGCAACATATGTGGGAGATAAGATTAGTAAATGAGTAAGTTTGCGGATGACACAAAGATTGGCTGGATGGTTAATAGTGATGTTGAGTGTCTTGGACGACAGGAAGATATGGATGGGATTGTCAAATAGGCAGATAAGTGGCAAATGGAATTTAACCTTGAAAAGTATGAAGGAAGGAGTAATTTGACAAGGAAGCATGCAATGGATGGCATGACAGTAGAATTTTCTGTGGAACAAAGGAACCTTGGCATATTTATCCATATATTTTTGAAGTCTGAAGGGCATGTTAAGGGCAGCATGGTGGCACAATAGTTAGCACTGCTGCGTCACAGTGCCAAGGACCGGGGTTCAATTCTGGCCAAGGGTTGCCGTGTGGAGTTTGCACGTTCTCGCTGTGTCTGTGTGGGTTCCTTCTGGGTGCTCCTGTTTCCTCCCACAACGGAAACAGTGGAGTAAGTCATCTAATGTGATGAGTGCTTGTAAATACATTGTATAAAAAAAATAGACTGTATTGGGATACCTTTGAACTTGTATAATGTTTGAAATGATACTTGAAACTTGTTCATCTGATGTGCTGATCATATCTGATGTAAATTTTAAATTTAAACTTTTAAGATGTGCGGATTATTTTGATTGGGCATGCTAAATTGTCCATTAGTGACAGGGGGATTAGCACGGTTAATTCCGTGGGGTTATGGGGATAGGGCCTAGGTGGGATTGTTGTTGGTGCAGGCTCGATTGGCCAAATGGCCTCATTTTGCACTATAGGATTCTATGTTAGTAAGGTGATGAAAAAAGCATATGGGACACTTCCCTTTATCAATTGAGGCACAGATTACAAAAGCAGGGAAATCATGTTGGAGTTGTATAGATCTTTGGTGAGGGGAGATAGGGTGCGACCTGATCGAGGTGTACAAGATTATGAGAGACATGGACAGAGTGGATAAGGAGCAGCTGTTCCCCTTAGTTGAAGGGTCAGTCATGAGGGGTCATAGGTACAAGGTGAGGGGCAGAAGATTTAGGGGGGATGTGAAGAAAAACTTTTTTTATCCAGAGGGTGGTGAGGGTCTGGAATGATAGATGCGAGTTTTCTCACATCCATTAAAAGTACCTGGATGTGCACTTGCAAATGTCATAATATTCAGGGCTATGGACCAAGTGCTGGTAAATGGGATTAGGTAGAGAGTGAGGTATTTCTAATGTGTCGGTGTAGACTTGATGGGCCAAAGGGCCTATACTGCATGATTCTATGACCTCCATTTATCTTGTGGTACATTTTTACATCTACATTGAAAAATTAAGATTGAGCACTGGGGAGGATGTGACAAACCAATGTAATGGCCATCAATTTCCGAAACATGTGGTTTAATATTAAAAACATCAAGAAGATCATCGCAAATTCCTGCGCTTCCACCTGAGTTCAAAGTAAAAAAAGTATTTTTGAGTTTTAAGAAATATGCCAGAGTGATTGTAGCATTGGCAAAGTGGTGCCACCTCATAGATTAATATTGAAGATAGTACCATTGAAGGTGTAGTACCAATGCAGGGATTAGAGATAGAGATGATGCTTTTGTTGCGTGTAACCATCACAGATGATTCTCCAATACCATCAACTGTAGTAAATATACAGCGTTAATGGCTCAGCAATGGGCCATTTAATATTAATGGTGTCCCCATTTTTGGCCAGCTGTGCACCAAATACCCCTGTGTAGCTACTAATAGGGAGACTAACATATTGTGCACACTTTATAAGATCAAATACAATAACAGTTGGGCCCTATTATTAATGTAATTTATTGGTAACCTTATTACAATGTATCCTTAAGTCCGAATCTACCCTTTGACAAACAAATACTTGGCCAGTGAGGGAATTACATGCAACAGTTTTAACATTGTTACATGCATTTTTTTTTCAAGGAAGGGGGCCTGAATGTGAACCAGAAAAGTATTACAACTGTGCATATCCCATTCTACGTAAGTATCATGCCTTGGAAGCATCACTTTAACGGAAATGGTAAAGTAAGCAAAAACAGTACAAGCTGATTTATTTAAACATGATCAAATCAATTCTTTAAAGCATTAAAAATCAAACCAAGAGGCATCAGTTGGCCACCACCACCTGTCCCACTAAATTGCTGGTTCCAAATTGGGACACATGTTAGTTAAGTATCAGCCTGCAATAATCATACTGACATACTTGCCAACATCTCAGATTCCTCCTTCTCTATGCAGTCAGGAACGATTCACTATGGGAGCCCTCAGCATGGACTTCATATCCCATAAAATCTCATGGCATTAGGTTAAACATGAGCAAGGAAACCTCCTGCTGATTACTAACTACCCACTCCCTCTGCTGATGAATCCGTACTCGTCCTCCAAGTTGAACATCACTTAGAAGTTGCACTGAGGGTAGCAAGGGCACAGATGCACTCTGGGAATGTCCATCATGAAGAGTGGTTTGAGAGTGCCACTGCTGATCAAACCTCTGCAAATATCTGCCAGAAAACTAACATCAGGAAAAAATAATAATTCTTACCAATCTACCTGTTGCAAATGCATATGCTGTATCAGCAGGAGTGACCGCTGCACAGTTCTTGTGGTGATGTGGTACTTTTTACTGAGGACACCTTCCACCATACTAAATAGGATAAATTCAGAACAGATTCAGCAGCTCAAAATTTGACATCTATAACATTCTATAGGATACCAACAACAGCAGGTTTGTATTCCTCTACAATCTGTAAACATGTGGCCCACCATCATCATTGCCATTAAACTGATGGACTGACCCATATTCAATAAACACTTTGGAGATAGCATGTCAGAATCAGCACTAAGTGCACTTAATTGCAATTCAGTTTTAGGCAACAGCTAACACTACTGCCTCACAGCGCCAGGGACCTAGGTTCAATTCCCGGCTTGGATCACTGTCTGTGCGGAGTCGGCACATTCTCCTCATGCCTGCATGGATTTTCTCCAGGTTCTCTGGTTTCCTCCCACGGTTCAAAAGATGTGCTGGTTAGGTGCATTGGCCATGCTAAATAAAGTGCCTGAGAACAGGTTTTACAAGTCGGATCTGAATCATGCCCAGATTCAGTACTTAGAATCAAAATGGTAAAATCAGGCCCTTTACGTTGC
Source organism: Mustelus asterias (assembly GCF_964213995.1). Taxonomy (NCBI): domain Eukaryota; kingdom Metazoa; phylum Chordata; class Chondrichthyes; order Carcharhiniformes; family Triakidae; genus Mustelus; species Mustelus asterias. The sequence goes on from NC_135801.1 coordinate 45,163,479, forward strand.
AATCTCTGGAACCTGGATCCCTTCCTGAGAATTTTCAGGTGCTGCGGAGTGCTGTAGAAGAGCTGGGTTGGAGTTGTTGGGTAGCGATGGAGCCAGGGGGTTATGGAAAAAAACACTGGGGGGTCCATGGAAGAAGCTGGAGGTCAGGGAGTGGGCGTGAGCTGTGGGTAGGGTAGTCCTGCCCAATTGCACATGTACCTACTCAAAGGTATCCATAGAATTTCCATACTTTGCATTCCATGAAAGGAAAGGAAAGGAAAGGAAAGGGAAGAGCGAGTGCACGTGATACATGTACATGGTGATGTCTAAAATCTGTCCTGTAACTTAACTTTCAGTCTGGTCTTTACTTTTCACCTGCACTAAAAACCAAGCTTTATGCTTGTGATCCAAGTGCAAAAGCAACTTTCTGTACATCAACCAATCAATCTTTGTGCAGAAGAGTTGAGAGTGCATATTCTATCATGAGAATCTTCATAGTTTTGTTAAACCTTTCCTCCTCTGATGTCCAGCCATAAAATTTCCATCTTCACCAACTAACAGAGCAGTCTGCCCATCCATTGTATAACTGGCACCAATTTTATTTCAATGACTCAAATGAGGTGCAAAGTGAGTGGACTCGAGTCCACTCAGAAAATGCACTGCCAGATCGTTGCCCACACTGCAAAGACAAATGTTTGTTGGGAAGGTGGTAGCCTAACTATAATGTCACTGGACTAGTAATCCAGAGGCCCAGGCTAAAATTCTGGGGTTCCAAGTTTAAATCCCACCGTGACAGCAAGTGGACTTTAAATGTAATTAATAATGTAATTAATAAAAAGGTAGTTTCAGTAATGGTGACCAGGAAACTATTGTCAATTATTGTAAAAGTCCATCTGGTTCACTAATGCCTTTTAGAGAAGGAAATCAGGCATTCTCACCTAGCCTGACTTACATGTGACTCCAGGCTCACTGCATTGTGTTGACTCTGAACTGTCTTCTCAAATGTTCAAGGACAATTAGAGATGGGCAACAAAAACTCCCTGGTCTCCTAGCAGTGAATTCTGTGAATACCACACATCCCAACTCCAGGAGATCACTGCAGGAGTTCATCATCTCTTTTCTCATATTTTAAGAACCATCATTCCAAGCTTCCCTTCTGGGATATGGGATGCCTTTGAATTGAACATCAATGGGATTCATAATAACAATGAAAGAAACCTTGGTCAATTTAAATTTTATTTCTTGTTGTGTTTTAAATGCTGGTCTTACCGATGACATCCATATCCCATGAAAGATTAATTAATTTACTCTATGGTCTAGCAGTGCAGGAGTCTTTTGACAATGTCAGAAAGTGGGAATGAAATGCAAAGTAAAAGAATTGGGTAAAAAAAAACCTGATAAGGATTTAGCTGCACTGAGGACTTGACTACCCAGATTTGCCTAGTAGGAGTGTAAAGAAAAAGGGCTGCGATTCTCCCATCCCGCTGCGCTAAAACATTAGCCAGGAGGATCCCGTGGTGGCTGATTCGCGGGTTTTGCGCAAGCGTTCACGCCCCGCTTGCATCTTCCAGCACCGGATTTATGGTGGCGTCTGCTCCACCCCGGAAATCTGTGGGGAGATGCAGAAATGTTTTAAATAATCATTTCCCTACAGTTTAAATTCAGTCCGGGCCCATTCGCCACTCCTACCCCGCCAGAGTATTTCACTCCAGCAAGGATGACACTAGCTCCCCACTTTCAGGGAACTAGTGGCCAGACCCACTGGAGTGATGGGGGGGCAATCAGGGCCCCCCAGGGGGTTCGGTGGGAGGTGTTTGTGCCCCCTGGACCTGGGCACCCTGGCAGTGCCAGCCTGGGCCCCCTGGCACTACTCAAGTGGCAACGTACCAAAGCCCCAGGGGCACTTTGGCACACCCAATGGGCATTAGGCAATGCCGGAGGGGGCAGAGACTATTGGGGCAGGACCTAGGGGGTGGGGTCTGAAGGGGGCAAGGCCTAGGAGATGATCGGTGGAGGTGGGGTGTCCTGCTGCCACCCTGCCGAGGGAATGGTCGAGAAAGGATGGAGGAGTTAAATGTCGGTGGGGGGGGAGACTGGAAAAATCGGGGCGGGCTCGGAGGAGAGGGGGTTCAGGCCCGGGAATGGTCGGTGGCGCGAGCAATCGGGTCATGGGGGAGCGAAAGGCCGGCATTGCAGGAGTCGCAGGGCTGGCCAGCAATTGATCTGGCCAGCCAAGAGGGAGGCTGGGAATATGGGGGGAGAAATGGCAGATGGAATTTAATCCAGATAAATGCGAAGTGATGCATTTTGGTCGATCTAATGCAGGAGGGAGCTATGCAATAAATGGCAGAACCATCAGGAGTATAGACACACAGAGGGATCTGGGTGTGCAAGTACACAGATCCTTAAAGGTGGCAGCACAGGTGGAGAGGGTGGTGAAGAAGGCATATGGCATGCTTGCCTTTATTGGACGGGGCATAGAATATAAAAGTTGGCATATGATGTTGCAGTTATATAGAACGTTGGTTAGGCCACATTTGGAATACCGCGTCCAGTTCTGGTTGCCACACTACCAGAAGGACGTGGAGGCTTTGGAGAGAGTACAGAAAAGGTTTACCAGGATGTTGCCTGGTATGGAGGGTATTAGCTATGTGGAGAGATTGAGTAAACTAGGGTTGTTCTCCCTGGAAAGACGGAGGCTGAGGGGCGACCTAATAGAAGTTTATAAAATTATGAAGGGCGTAGATAGGGTGAACAGTTGGAAGCTTTTTCCCAGGTCAGAAATGACAAACACAAGGGGTCACAAGTTCAAGGTAAGGGGGGCAAGGTTCAATACAGATATGCGGGGGACATATTTTACACAGAGGGTAGTGGGGGCCTGGAATGCACTCCCAAGCAAGGTGGTTGAGGCAGACACGCTAGGATCATTTAAGACTTATCTAGATAGCCACATGAACAGACTGGGAATAGAGGGATACAAACGGATGGTCTAGTTAGGAACACATGATCGGTGCAGGCTTGGAGGGCCGAAGGGCCTGTTCCTGTGCTGTACTGTTCTTTGTTCTTTGTTCACTGTGCATGCGCCGATTTTGGCACTGACAGATCGGTGCATGCGCAATGGCCCGCTCAGTGTGCTGATTTCAGCCTCTCCAATGGAAACAGGCCCCACCCCCTGAAATTTCATAATATTCACGCTGGTGGCCTGAGTGTGGGAGATTCTTCTCTGAACTCCCAGTGAAAAACCAGCGTGAATTACTCCAGTTTTCATGGGAAATCCACACTTAGAATATTTTTTGTTAAAGCAAAATAGAGACTTGCGGTTGAGGGATAGATAATAGCCATGCCCAGTTGCAAAGTGGAGCACTCTCAGAGAACCAAGCTGTTGTGCAGAAGAAGTCTGTCTGTGTGAGACCCCATAATTTCTACTCTAAACTAAAATAAAAGTTTTCTTTCTGCATCGTCTGGTGGAACCGAGCCTGCTGTCAGCCCAACACAGGTCAGCTAACTCATTCATTCTGATACATAGAATGCAATATAATCTTGATGCCTATGAACTACTTACTAGGAAAGTTGAATAACTTGCAAGGACTTTTTCAATAATTGCAATTATTTGTTTCCCCTTTGCAAATTAAATTAAAGGGGATGCACTGCTTCCTATTTCCCTCTCAATATTTTGTTATTTCGAGTATCCTATTAAGTAAACATCAGTTAAAATATTTTGTAATTTATCATCTTCATAGAAAGAATCATAGAAACCCTACAGTGCAGAAGGAGGCCATTCGGCCCATCGAGTCTGCACCGACCACAATCCCACCCAGGCCCTACCCCCACATATTTACCCGCTAATCCCTCTAACCTACACATCCCAGGACTCTAAGGGGCAATTTCTAACCTGGCCAATCAACCTAACCCACACATCTTTGGACTGTGGGAGGAAACCGGAGCAAACCCACGCAGACACGAGGAGAATGTGCAAACTCCACACAGACAGTGACCCGAGCCGGGAATCGAACCCAGGACCCTGGAGCTGTGAAGCAGCAGTGCTAACCACTGTGCTACCGTGCCGCCCATGTTGAAATGTTACTTGAAAGGAATCAGGAATTGTTTATACAACAGTTGACCAATTTAGCAAAATGGAGATGTGTTCCACTTTCTTTTCAAATCAAAAGAAAATTAATCCTTTTACAGAAAATAACCATTTTGATGGAGTAAAATGACCAATATGTATTAAAAATGCCTGCAAAAAAATCTGAGCCCAAAATTAATGATTACCATTAGGATACTGATATTCAGATGAGACTCTAGGACCCTTGTCATCACCCAGCCTTCTGATCTTGAGGAATATTTAGCAAAAATGGTTTCTGCCAGTGGTGGAGTGAAAGCATTGCCAATGAAATTTGCAAACATAAATCTTTAGAATAATTCAGGAGTAGATTTATTTATGTGACAAGATTCAAATATTTATCTATGGAGAATTGAGCATTCATTTGAGATTTAATCCTTCTGCTAACATAGAGTCATAGAGGTTTACAGCATGGAAGCAGGCCCTTCAGCCCAACTTGTCCACGCCGTCCTTTTTACATTGCCGGAAGTTTCCAGCTGTTCACCCTGGCAGCATCGTCTGGTCGTGCTGGCAGTAAATCCCTGCCACAGGTTTATCAGTGGCTTGGGGTGGAGTCAATAGGAATCTTCTGCTCCCGCCACTGGCCAACAGTGCGTCACCTCCTACTGCAATAAAAACAGAGGAAGGAGTTAGGTGGGCTAAAAGGGGTCATGAAAAGTCCTTGGCAAACAGGATTAAGGAAAATCCTAAAGTATTTTAAGAGCAAGAGGGCAGCCAGGGAAAGGGTTGGTCCACTCAAGGATAGTGGAGGGAATCTATGCATGGAACCAGAGGAAATGGGCGAGATACTAAATGAATACTTTGCCTCAGTATTCACCAAACAGCGGGACTTGGTGGATATGGAGCCCAGGGTAGGGTGTGTAGATATTCTGGGTCATGTTGATATCAAAAAGGAGGAGGTATTGGGCGTCTTAAAAAGCATTAAAGTAGATAAGTCCCCAGGGCCTGATGGGATCTACCCCAGAATACTGAGGGAGGCAAGGGCGGAAATTGCTGGGGCCTTGACAGAAATCTTTGTATCCTCATTGGCTACAGGTGAAGTTCCAGAGGACTGGAGGAAAGCCAATGTTGTTCCATTGTTTAAGAAGGGCAGCAGGGATAATCCAGGAAATTATAGGCCAGTGAGCCTTATGTCAGAGGTAGGGAAATTATTGGAAAAGATTCTTCGGAACAGGATTTACTCACATTTGGAAACAAATGGACTTATTAGTGATATACAACATGGTTTTGTGAAGGGGAGATTGTGCCTCACTAACTTGATTGGGTTTTTCGAAGAAGTGACGAAGGTGATAGATGAGGGAAAGGCTGTGGATGTGGTATACATGGACTTCAGTAAAGCCTTTGACAAGGTATCTCATGGTAGACTGGTACAAAAGGTGAAGTCACATGGGATCAGAGGAGAGCTGGCAAGTTGGATACAGAATTGGCTTGGTCATAGAAGACAAAGGGTAGCAGTAGAGGGGTGCTTTTCTGAATGGAATGCTGTGACTAGCGGTGTTCCACAGGGATCAGTTCTGGGACCTTTGTTGTTGCAGTATATATAAATGATTTGGAGGAAAATGTAGCTGGTCTGATTAGCAAGTTCGCAGGTGACACAAAAATTGGTGGAGTTACAGATAGTGAAGAGGACTGTCAGAGGATACAGCAAGATATAGACCGGTTGGAGACTTGGGCGGAGAAATGGCAGATGGAGCTTAATCTAGACAAGTGTGACATAATGCATTTTGGAAGGTCCAATGCACCTAGGAATTATACAGTAAATGGTAGAACCTTTAGGAGTATTGACAGGCAGAGAGATCTGGGCGTACGTATCCACTGATCCCTGAAAGTGGCAACGCAGGTGGATAAGATAGTCAAGAAAACATACGGCATGCTTGCCTTCATCAGTCGGGGAATTGAGTATGAAACTTGACAGCTCCTGCTGCAGCTGTACAGAACCTTAGTTAGGCCTCATTTAGAATATTGTGTACAATTCTAGTTGTCATACTACCAGAAGGATGTGGATGCTTTGGAAAGGGTACAGAAGATGTTTACCAGGATGTTGCCTGATCTGGAGGGTATTAGCTATGAGGAGAGGTTGGGTAAACTCGATTTGTTCTCAATGGAACGACAGAGGTTGAGTGATGACTTGATAGAGATTTACAAGATTATGAGTGGCATGGACAGAATGGATAGTCCGGTGCTCTTTCCTCAAGTAGAAAAGTCAAGTACTGGGGATATAGGTTTAAGGAACGTGGGGAAAAGTTTAGAGATGTGTGAGGCAAGTTTTTTACACAGAGAATGGTGAGTGTCTGGAACGCACTGCCTGGAGAAGTTGTGGGAGCGGCATTTAAAGGAAAACTAGACAAATACATGAGTAGGATGGGAATGGAAGGATACAGACTCCATAAATGCATACGGTTTTAGTTTAGGCTGGCATTATGATCGGCACGGGCTTGGAGGGCCGAAGGGCCTGTTCCTGTGTTGTAGTTTCCTTTGTTCTTTGCCGCAGGGAGGCCAGGAAATCCGGTCCATTGTATTTAGGAAAAGTTAAGTACAACTTATGGATTTAATCTCATAGCTGTTACAGAGATATGGTTAAAAGGAGATCAAAACTGCGAACTTAATATCCCCAGATATTTCACCTTTTGGAAAGACAGGAAGGAGGGAAAGATGGTGGGGGATAGCATTGCTAATAAGAGATGAAATTAGGTCCGTTGTGAGAGATGATGTAGGCTCAGATAATGTCAGGTCCATTTGGGTGAAGATAAAAAACAGCAAGGGAACGAAGACATTGGTAGGAGTAGTGCATAGACCCCCAAACAGTAGCCACACTGCAGGAAAGGATATAAATCAGCAAATAATAGGAGCATGTAAAAAGAATACAGCAATAATTAGAGTGACTTTAATCTTCATGTTGATTGAGTTAATTTAGTTGGAAAGGGTAGCTACGACAATGCATTCAAAGGGGGTGATTTTCCCCCAAGAAATCCTAAGTGTCATAAAAGTCTGAAAACGGGTGTGTTCCGCATCTCTTTTTTGGGTGGGTTTGGCACTGCAATCTTTCCACACTCATCAGTTTTTCTCACAGCAGGGAGATTCGCCATTGCGCAGGATGCCCTGATCTTGCAGTGAACTGAGAGACCTCCTTCCACATGACCCCTTCCCCTCCCCCACGGACATTGGACCCCCTCCTGTCATCAGCGGCATGTTCTCCCACACGCCAGCACGGGTCACCAACATCGGGGCAGAGCTCCCCTTACATAGCAGAGTTGCATAGCACCCCCTTACATCATGCCCCAACCTGCATAGCCCTTCCTTGCATGGTTCCCCCTTGCAATGTCCCCCCATTGCATAGTCCCCTTGCATACCCAAATTGTATAGCCACCCTTTTGCAGGTCCTCCCCCCATCTTTTATAACCCCACCCAAGTGCCCCATATGCCCTCTTAACTATCCTCTTCACCTGCTCTGCCACCTTCAGGGACCTGTGAATAAGTACCCAAAATCCATCTGTTCCTCTGAGCTTCCTAGTGTCCTTCCATTCATTAAATGTTCCCTTGTCTCACACTTATCAGGGTTAAATACCAGCTGCCATTGCTCTGCCCACCTGACTAACCCATCTATATTTTCCTTTAACCTATGACCTTCTTCTTCACTATTAACCACCCTACTAATCTTTGTGTAATCTGCAAACTTGCTTATCATTTCCCCCACATTTTCATCTATATAATGTATGTATATAACAAACAGTAAGGGTCCCAGCACTGAACCAATGCGTATATTTAAGGCTGAGATAGATAGATTTTTGATCAGTAATGGAATCAAGGGTTACAGGGAAAGGACAGGAAAGTGGACTTCAGAAATGGTGGAGCAGGCTCGAGGACCTGAACAGCCTACACCTGTTCTTATTTCTTATGGTCTTATTTAGGAAAAGGTAAGTACAACTTACTAAATTACATGAACTAAGATAAGCAACATGGATTTTGTGTTATGGATATCAATTGCTCATTAAAAATAAACAGTTTTCATTGTCTGCTTTATATTCCAGATTACTTAGAAAAAGAGGGACTTTGCAAAGCAGGAGCACATAACCTCAACTGCCCAGTTCCATGCGAAGAGATTAAGTACTCTACTATCGTGTCATACTCAACTTTTCCAAGTCACAGGGGATTGCAGTTTCTGTCTGAAAATTTTCGGAAAAGCAAACAGTACATCAAGTGAGTAATGTGGTCTATTTGTAATGAGATTAAAGGTGTGTATCAGGGCAAAGTTTTTTCCTGGAGGACTAAAGGGCCACATGTGGGTATGGAAATGATAATGGGAAGCAGCCATCAACTCTTAGCCAGGGTACTATTTTAATAGTGATCATTTTTGGTACAAATAAACATAAAACTTATATTATCATAATAATTATACTATCGGAATAATGCATCACATACAGTGATAAAACCAAACTTACCTCTTTGTCACATGTGAGCAATGAAAATAATAATACAGCTTTACACTGGTATCATGTGACTTTTTTCACTCTCCATTCATGCTCGCTGATTGGCTGAGTACTTCCAGAATTTTCTGTTTTTATATCAGATTTCCATGATTCTCAGCCTTCCAAAGTAAATGATGCTTTATTGTGATGTACAAATGGGGCCAAATTCTCCTCTTGGAGGTAGGAATTGGGAGTCTGGTTATTTCCCGACATTGTGATTCCACCTCCTGATCTACAGTGCCTGCCCATGTTATCAATATGGTTAGATGGAAGGGAAGACCTGGAGATGGGGTCGGCAGCTCACACAGTAAGTCCTATATGGAGATGGAGGTAGGTAGATGCCAAGATGGCTGGGTTAATGGCCCACCTCTATTTGAGGTGGGATATCCTCTAGCCCTCACCCCAACTCTGCTTAATCCCTTCCTCAACCCCCTGAACACTCATACCACTTCACCCTCTGATACAACATACTCCAATCACCCTCATATTACCTCAGCCCCATATCCCCTCATGCCTTATACCCACTTACCCAGGATCTACTATGGATAGAATTCATAAACTTTATCATAACACTCCTTAAGAAGCTCATACATCTTTGCAAAATAAACAAAGAATAATTCATATCCAAAATCGTGTTAACTGCTCATATATCTGACAAGATAATCAAGCTCACACTCCCTTTGACAACTGTACCAATTGCCCTTCTGAGTTGAATCCATTAGTGGGTTTGGAGCTTAGCCAAGTATTTATAATGTGAATCCATCGAACAACTGTGTTAAGAAAACTTCCAGAGCTGAATATATTAAAGCCTTTGAAGTCAACCAGAAAATCAACCATCTGTCAAAGCTTTGAAGCAGCCAAACAGATGAATTTCAAAGTGCTCAGCCACTGTTGAAGCTTTGAACCAGGTTCATTGAAATTCAAAGAAAACATTTATGCAAAGTCAGACATTTATGCAAAGACCTGGCAGAGTCAAATCTGAATTTTGATTATATACAATGCAGAAAAGCACTTTATCCAGTTGACAATGTGCTCCAATGCATCTGAGACTTACCCATTTTCACAGTTCTATTCACATTAATGGTCACAAGTTTTCAAAACAATTCCACAATTGAGTTGGCATGTGGGGGCATCAGCATGCAGGTTCCAGATCTCTTTATTCTACACTGATGAAAATCGCCAGTGACAGGAATGAGAGCAGGAATCCTGGAATGGAGATACACCTGCTATTTTTAAGGTTGCCTGATATGGGTCAGCTCTGATTCAGGGCATGAAAATCCAGCCTAAAGAATTGCAAGAACCAGTAAGGGAAAAGCAGTAAAGGAAAGAGGAAGAAAATGTGGAGAAACCAAGAGGCACCTGAAACCAGGGAGTTGAGTGATCTGAATCCTATCTCTTATTTCTATAGCTGGGATCCAACAAACTCACAGTATATTTTAAATGAGGAGTTACCTTGTACATCTGTAATCTATTCCCCATTGTTAGGGAATGTATTCCTAAGGAATTGAACATAAAAGCAAGGATGGTATGCTTCAGCTGTGCATGGTCACATCTAGAATACTGTGTTGGTCTCCTTGTTTAAGGAAGGATGTAAATGAATTGGAGGCAGTTCAGGTTTATTGGAATGATACCGGGAAAGGTTGTCTCCTGAAGATTGGTTGGAAAGGCTGCGTTTGTTTCCTCTAGAGTTTAGAAGAGTGATGGGTGACTTGATTGAAGTATGTAAGATCCTGAACGATAATGACAAGGTGGACGATCAAAGGATGCCTACTCCTGTGAGTGACTCCATAACTAGGGGGCACTATTATAAAATGGAAGGTCAAACTTTTAGGATAGAGATTAGGAGAATTTTTTTCCCTGAGGTTGTGCGACTTTGGAACTCTGCCTCAGAAGGCAGTGGAAGTGAGGTCACAGAATATTTTTAAGTCAGAGGTAGATGGATTCTTGTTAGGCAAAGGAATCAAAATTATTGGAGATCGATAGGGAATGTGAACCTCAACACAAAGAAATCTGCCAGGATCTTATTGAATGGTGGAGCAGGCTTGATGGGCCATATTATCTACTTCTGCTCCTATTTTGTCTGTTCATATATAATTTTCAACCAAAATGTTAAATCCAACCTAAAATCACATACTCTTCACTTTCTATTACTTTCATTATATGCCCATAAAGGGCATAAATGAAATTAAAGGTGCACTCGGTCAGAAATAGAAGATGCTTTTGTCAACTCTAATTTTGAAAGTGCAGAAACAAATAAATCACTGAGATGCCCACCTTAAAATGTTAGGCCAAAGTTGCATGTGGAGACCTTCATAGAACCATAGAATCCCGACAGTTCAGAAAGAGCCCATTCGGTCCATCAAGTCTGTACCATCTCTCATAAAGAACATCTTGCCAAGGCACCATATTCCTGCCACCCCTCCACCGCCCTGCCCTACCCTAAACCTGTCACCCCACGCATATACCATGGCTAATCCACCTAAACTGCACATCTTTGGACAGTAAGGGGCAACTTAGCATGGCTAATTTACCTAAACTACACATCTTTGGACTGCGGGAAGAAACTGGAGCACATGGAGGAAACCCACGTACTCACGGGGAGAATGTGCAAACTCCACAAAGACAGTGACCCAAGCTGGGAATCAAACCCATGTCCCTGGCACTGTGAGACATAAAAATCTTGGGACACACTGCAGATAATAGCATTTATGCTTCGATATTTCAATCTCGCCCATCAGCATAATTGTAGAATGAGTTTTGGCTGGATCCTCAAATTAGCTACACTCTGGATCTTTTGCAAATTACCTTAAGTCTGTATCCTCTCATTAGTCACCCTTTTGCCACCAGAAACAATTTTGTCTTATTTATCTAATCAGGATCCTTTATGATATTGAACACCTCTATTGCTCAAAGAACAGTGCCAGCTTTTTCCATCTCTGCAATTTCACATCCCTGATACCATCATAATTGTGGCTCAAAATTTAACATGTTAATAGTTGACAGGATGTACTCACGGATATATAAAGATTCTAGTGAGTGAAAGTACTCCCAGTGTTTCACCATGCCAATGCAGAATTAAAGGTAATAAAGACAGAAAATGCTGGAAATCTTTGGCAGGTCAGGCTGCACCTGTGGAGAAAAGCAGAGTTAATGTTTCAGGTGAATGAACATTATGGGTGGAATTTTCTGGCTCTGTCGCAGAAGGAGTAGTGCTGGAAAATGTGGCAAGCTGTTTAAAGATCCATTCACTTTGACAGGTCAGGAAGATCCTACCAGTAGGAGGGGATTCCTGCCAATAATTTGGTTTCTCTCCACAAATGATACCTGACCTGTTGACTATTATCTCTGTTTTTATTTCAGCTTTTCACATTTGCAATATTTTGCTTTCATGTTTCAGAGCTGAATATTCCAAGTACAAATCCTGGACTGCCAGTACCCAGGACACTAGAACAAAAAGGATCTGCACATCCAGTGAGGGAATGAGCAAAATAGGGAAACCAAACTAAATAAAATGGGGGGCGATCTTTCCAAAAACATTCAAGCAGGGGACAAGGCTAGCCTTCTGCACTTGGGGTGTGCTGACACCTTTGATCGTGGTTTCCCTAAGCTAGGGTAGAGTAAAGAATTAGGATAGACAATGAAGTTAAACCAAGGCTTTACCTGATGCAATTTTTCAAAGCCATCTCGGCCTTTTGGCTAAGATGAAGCATTAGATCAAGCCCGCGGGGGGGTGAAATGCCTCATCCTGTCAGCTTGCATCTTGTTTGATCAAGCCCAAGATGGGATGCAAAATCTTGTCTTGTAAGCTTGGATCTTCTTTGTCCCTCAGATGGGGGGGTCATGATTGGACTTGATTTGAATTGGGTTTTTTGATTAGAAACAAAGTACCGAAACGTAGCAAATAAAATTCACAGCTGAGGTGGAGGCAGCGTGCTGACTGCTATGCCCTGTTGTCTGTGATAACCTTGGTGGGCTCTGAGGGTCAAGGTATGGAGGGCCCTAGCCTGCTTTGTGTCTCCAGCTGTGGAGCTCAAGATGATGGGGATTGGGGTTGGCTGGACAGTCTCAGATTCTTCTAGGTAACTGACCTTTTGGTTGCCTGAGGGGCACTTCCTGACCTTTTGAGGAGAAGAGCAACTGGAGAATTGTCAGAAAGTCCCATTCCTCTCTTGCCTAGCCACTGATGGGTCCCACTTGTGTCCAGAATGATGGAGTGCAGGTGTGAGTGCAAATCCTGCAGAACCTGTTGACCAAGATCTCCAAGGCGGTTGCCATCTTTCCCAGCACTACAAGGTGCTTGCATGTCAGGGCTACAACATCAGACATACACGGACAGACCCCTTCATCCTTCATGTCAGTCTGTTGCCCGCCTCTCACAACTCTGGCCGATGTTCCACCACCTGCCTTTGTATCTCCAGTATGTGTGCCATGGTTGGTGCAGAGGCTCATCATCTGACTCCGGCTCAGCAAATATCTGGTCTCAGCAAGTCGTCCAAGTGTCAGAGACCTGGGTTGTTACTGCCTCTGACTGCTGTGTAGAGCAGTGACCCCAGGCCTCAGCTAAATCTAATCCACTGAAGTGTGTCTTTGTACTGGTGAAGGGCGCAGGTGAACACAGTGGTGAACACAGGTCTTCATCAAATTCATTAAATTGATCCTCATCTGATGTGGGCTAGCGATGATTGTTTGGCTGGTGCCTGTAAGAGAGAGAAGATAGATTTAGTTCATGAGCAGGCAAAGTGTATCATTGCATGTCACTCACAGTGAATGTCAGGATGTGATCAATTATATTTTTATTATTTATTCATGGGACATGGGTGTTGCTAGCTGGCCAGCAGTTATAGCCATTCCCTAGTTGCCCAAGAGCAGTTGCTGTGACTCTGGAGTTACATGTAGGCCAGACAAGATAAGGACAGCAGATTTCCTTCCCTAAAGCACATTAGTTTACCAGATGGGGTTTTCCAAAATTCAATAATCGTTTCATGGTCATCAGTAGATTCTTAATTCCAGAAATGTTTTATTGAATCCAAATTCCACCATCTGCTGTGGCAGGTTTTGAACCCAAATCCCCAGAACATTGGCTGGGTTTCTGGATGCATAGTCTAGCAATAATACCACAAAGCCATTATCTTCCTGTTCTGTACTGAGTTAATGGGGGAAACAATGTCGCTTTTAGCACAGGAGCGATGCCTGTCCTCGCTTGCCAACTCAGCTGCGTCCAACTCTAGGGGAGAGTTCCTGGATGTCTGTCATTCCTCCTGTTATGGACTTGGGAAGCATGCCTGCTGACTGTGTATACTGAAGGTGCTGTTTGTGCAGCATAGAACATAGAACATAGAACATTACAGCGCAGAACAGGCCCTTCGGCCCACGATGTTGCACCGACCAGTTAAAAAAAAAAACTGTGACCCTCCAACCTAAACCAATTTCTTTTCGTCCATGAACCTATCTACGGATCTCTTAAACGCCCCCAAACTAGGCGCATTTACAACTGATGCTGGCAGGGCATTCCAATCCCTCACCACCCTCTGGGTAAAGAACCTACCCCTGACATCGGTTCTATAACTACCCCCCCTCAATTTAAAGCCATGCCCCCTCGTGCTGGATTTCTCCATCAGAGGAAAAAGGCTATCACTATCCACCCTATCTAAACCTCTAATCATCTTATATGTTTCAATAAGATCCCCTCTTAGCCGCCGCCTTTCCAGCGAAAACAATCCCAAATCCCTCAGCCTCTCCTCATAGGATCTCCCCTCCATACCAGGCAACATCCTGGTAAACCTCCTCTGCACCCTCTCCAAAGCCTCCACATCCTTCCTGTAATGTGGGGACCAGAACTGCACACAGTACTCCAAGTGCGGCCGCACCAGAGTTGTGTACAGTTGCAACATAACGCTACGACTCCTAAATTCAATCCCCCTACCAATAAACGCCAAGACACCATATGCCTTCTTAACAACCTTATCTACTTGATTCCCAACTTTCAGGGATCTATGCACACATACACCTAGATCCCTCTGCTCCTCCACACTATTCATGGTGGATTCGATACTGATGATGTTAAGGTGTACATGTTGTCTCCTCCACTAAGATGTGGGAGATCCCTAAGGAGTTGAACTCTTTGTGTACCAGATGCCATTATAAGAGTGTGAGTTTGGACTGAGCAAATGGCTGACTTACTCTGATGGAGCGACTTAATCACTCTTCCTCTTCCTGCACTGCAGTACCTTTCTTTTTTGGGTCACAGCAGCACAGAGCACCCCACAAACCCGTCCCAGGCTAGTGAGGCTGGAGGACCTCCTTGTTCCATCCCTCAAAGTCGGCATCACGGTGTTTGCAAACAATGTCGAGGAGAGCCACCAGGGAGTCACAGCTAAATTTTGGGGTTGATGGCTTCTGCTATGAGGTTCTCAGTGAATCTGGATGTACTGTGCAAACAGGAGAGGATATCACAAATGATTGAGTTTTAGACAAGTTGCTGGCTCCAGATTTCCTCTTGGGTTTTCTCTCTGCCTCCATGGGATTGCTTTCAAAGGAGACTACACTTCTTTTTATTTGGTTATGTCAGATGCAGCAAACATGGTTGAGCCTCTCCCAGGACCGAAGGTCGATATCAGTACGCTTATATGAAGCCTTCAGGGTGTTCTTGTAGTGCCTCCTTTGATTTCCATGATAGTGCAATCCAGACTCAAGCTCTCTATATTCACTTTGGTCAGTGAGTGTCAGGCATTTTAGCTATGTTGTAGATGCTTGACATGCCAGCTCAAGTGAGCACCTGAGCATCTGGCATTTTGTCCTACCTAAATAAGCACTGATACAAAGCATGGTAATGATGGTTTCATCTCCTTTCACCCGGAGTATAAACTCGTCATAATCACAGATGACCATAGACTGCAGTCCCCGTTGAGGGGAAAGCTGAATAGTGGTGATATAACTTGAGGATCACCACACCTCAGGTAAGGGGTAAAGTTGAGAAGGTGAACTTTCATGAATAAGCTCAGCCAGTACGTGGATTATAATCATGCTGTTGCTGTTGCTCTGCATCACTAACCAGCTTAATCATAGATCATAGAATCCCTACAGTGCAGAAGGAGGCCATTTGCCCATTGAATCTGCACCAACCACAATCCCACCCAGGCCCTATTCCTGTAACCCCAAGTATTTTCCTTGCTAATCCCCCTGCCACCAAGGGTCAATTTAGCATAGCCAATCCACCTAACCTGCACATCTTTGGAGTGTGGGAGGAAACTGGAGCACCTGGAGGAAAGCCATGCAGACATGAGGAGAACGTGCAAACTCATACAGACTGTCACCCGAGGCCGGAATTGAACTCGGGTCCCTGGAACTGTGAGGCAGCACTGTTAACCACTGTGCCACCGTGCCACCCAGCTGTCCAGCAAACAGAACTAAACCGACCGAGAGTATAACAGCATTGCTGGAAAACATAAATAGCTGTCATAAGCAGAACATCTGATTAGACCCATCATTTACAGCTCATTTTTAGGAGCCAGGAATACAATTGTGATATTAATGGCCTCGATAGGCCTTGGGTAAAGTCCACAGCTAGAATGGCAATGTCTGTAACACTCACAGGTGCAGAGATTTCGCATATTTACAGTGTAAAGAATGAATTTGAAATGTAAAGTGACCAGACCAGAACTGGGAGAATACGGAATGTAATAAACCTGTCAGCTGAGAACATATGCTGCTCTAGAAATTGGAAAAATCAGTTTGTTATCAATGACAACAGTACTAAAGCCATTTAATAGTTCTTCAGATTAAACATTTTATGGTCCATTGCAAATACTCTGAAATGTTTGATATTTTGTAACCAAGGTATTTCCCGTGTACTTAACAATTATTTGCATAGCCTTGATCTCTCAGAGGTTGTCCATTGCTACTCATTGCTAATCAAACATTGTGGCTGGCTACATTTTTATTCTGCTAAAGTATTATCTGTACTGGGCAGTAAATATCCATTACCAATCTTCGATTACCAAGAAAGTGCCTTTTTTACCTCGTCAATTTAAATTTGCTAATGTTTAGTCCTCAGCAGTTTTGTAAATAATTGGGCATTGTTTGCATTACTGCAACAAGTAAACATTTGTGCAAATCAGGTTGAAGCAATAAACTGATTGGTTGTAGGTGAAAGGGACTGGGCAGTAGAATTTTGCACAATCTCAAGTTTATCAGGGTAAAATGTGAGAGGCTTTTGAAGCAGTTAAGTTTATAACAGTGATATGACTGCAAATTTCAGCCACAGATGAGCCGAGGCAGAATAGAGAATGATAAAGTTGCAAAGGTGGAAATAGATGGTCTTAGTCATGAATAGGAAACACAGGGGAGGAGAAGGGATGGCAATATTGGTAAAGTAGAACATGGCAGTGTAAAAGAGATGTAATGTTCCAGCAGGGTCAAAGATCAGCAAGGGGCATGAGAGGAGACAGGTAACTACACCACAGTGAGATCTAGAAGCTGAACTGCAAACACGATGCAACATAAGAGGGAGGGAGAACACTTTTTTCCAGAGGACGATCATACTTCGCAGACCTTGCTTTCATCCACACAGGTTGTGAGCACCTAAATCCTGTTTGACAGTTGCAAAGTCCATGAGACAGGTGTCCCACTACTGTCTCACGGATCACTACTGGAGGACCACTACTGTCTGTTTTGGTTATCAGTAAGGACAAGAGTAAGGTGGCACGGTAGCACAGTGGTTAGCACTGCTGCTTCACAGCTCCGGGGACCTGGGTTCGATTCCCAGCTTGGGTCACTGTCTGTGTGGAGTTTGCACATTCTCCTCATGTCTGTGTGGGTTCCCTCTGGGTGCTCCGGTGTCCTCCCACAGTCCAAAGATGTGCGGGTTAGGTTGATTGGCCATGCTAAAATTGCCCCTTAGTGTCCTAAGATGCGTAAGTTAGAGGGATTAGTGGGTAAATGTGTAGGGATATGGGGGTAGGGCCTGGCTGGGATTGTGGTCCGTGCAGACTCGATGGGCCAGGTGGCCTCTTTCTGCACTGTAGGGTTTCTATGATTCGAAGAGGATATGACCGTAAGTGAGGCAGGTAAAGGGACAAGCAGACAAGTAAATTGATGGCACACTTCGAAGTAAATAAATCTGATCTTATAGCCATTTTGGAAACATGGCCATAGGATGACAAAGGCCGCGATTCTCTGGCTGGGCCTGATGGGGGCAGGACATAGGGTATGATCAGTGGGGGTGGGAGGTCCCGCTGCCACTCTGCATTGGGATCGATGGGGGCAGGAAGGAGACCAGCGATCGGGGTGGGCTGGGGGTTGTCTGCTGGCGAGGGGTTTCTGCCAGGGGTGTCTGCCAGGGGCAGAGGTGGTCTGCCTGCAGGGGTGTCTGCATGCAGGGGGATGGAAAGGATTGGCACTGCAGGAGGCGGGGGCGGGGGGGGGTGGGTGGGGGGGAATGCTGCTGGAGATCCGGGCAGTCCGGGATGCTATGAGTGCCCGGAATTGTTGAGGGAGCGACCATTGGGCTGTGGGGGTGTTGGGGGGCAGCACTGGGGGGGTCCTGGGCTGACCAGCAATTGAGCTGGCCAGCAAATGGGAGGCTGACAGTTTGGGACCATTGCGCATGCGGAGATGCCCGCTGGCTTGGCTTTGCCCCCTGAAATTTAATGATATTCATGCTGGTGGCCTCTGCAGTGCACAGATTCTGGGAGATTCTAGTGTGAACTCCCACTAAAAAAAACAATGTGAATTACTTCAGTTTTCCCGTGAATTCAACACTTAGAATTTTTTTGGGAGGATTCTGCCCGAAGTGTCTGTTTCTTTACGACGGAACAATAGAAGAAGGTCACCTGGCTTGAGGGAGCAATGGGAGCCGAGACTGAATGATCACTCGAGACGGTGGATACATATCTCTGTCAGAATATATCTGGAAGTGATGGAGTAAGGCATTGATGGGGCCTCAGGGGGAAGACACGTGGGCCACAGTTAGGAGGAGTAAAAGTCATAAGGGTAACGTACCAGAGAGTATTCCAGTGGCGACAGGTGTGAGAGGGGAGGGGAGTGAGCAATTAGTGGCGGGGTCACCTGTGGTTGTCCCACTCCAAAACAGGTATATTGTTTTGGATCGTGTGGAGGAGGATGACTCTCCAGGGGTAAGCCACAGTGACCAGGTCACTGGCACACAGTCAGGCTCTGTGGCCCGGAAAGGAAAGAGAGGGATTAGGAGAGCAATAGTGGTGGGGGACGCGTCAGTTAGAGGCACGGACAGGCGATTCTGTGGGTGCGAACAGGACTCCAGGATGGTAGTCTGCCTACCTGGTGCTGGGATACTGGATGTCTCCCAGCGGATAGGAGGCATATTAAAAGGGGAGGATAAAGAAACGGATGTCATTGTACACATTGGTGCAAATGACGTAGATAGGAAGAGCAGGGGGATCCTACGAGAGCAATTCAGGGAGTTGGGAAATAGGCTAAAAAGTAGGGCCTCCAGAGTGGCAATCTCTGGGCTGCTCCCAATGCCTAGGGCCAGTGAGGCTAGGAATAGGGAGAGAGTACAATTGAACGCTTGGCTAAAGGACTGGTCCAGGAGGGAGGGCTTCATATTCCTGGATCACTGGGAAGTTTTCAAGAGAGGAGGGCACCTGTACAAGAAGGACGGGTCACAACTAAATTGGAAGGGCATGAATATCCTGGCTGGGAGTTTTGCTAGTGCAGTTCGGGTGGGTTTAAACTAATATGGCAGGGGGGTGGGGATCAAAAAATTAGGTCTACAAGTGTAGAGGCTGGGGACGAGCTTGGGGCCAGGACAAGGTCGGCAAAGAAGAAGAGCACTCTGGGGGCGGATGACCTCACTGGGCCTGGAGGTCTGGAGTGCTTATACTTCAATGCAAGGAGCGTAGCAGGTAAGACAGACGAACTTAGGGCCTTAATGCTCACGAGGAATTTGGATGTAGTTGCGGTGACAGAGACTTGGTTAAAAGAGGGACAGGACTGGCAGCTGAATATTCCAGGGTACAAGTGTTTTAGGCGAGACAGAGGAGGGGCCAAAAGAGGTGGGGAGTAGCAGTATTAGTTGGAGAGCATATTACAGCAGTGCAGAGGGAGGACAATTCAGAGGGGTCGTGTAACGAGTCACTGTGGGTGGAGCTCAGAAACAGGAAGGCTGCAGTCACTATGTTGGGGGTGTACTACAGGCCCCCCAACAGCCCAAGGGAAGTGGAAGAACGGATAAGTCAGTAGATAATGGATAGGTGCAGGAAAAATAGGGTTGTTGTCGTGGGAGACTTCAATTTCCCTGGTATAGACTGGAAATCGCTGAGAGCAGGGACTCTGGATGGGGAGGAATTTGTAAAATGCGTACAGGAGGGTTCTTTGGAACAATATGTAGATAGCCCGACTAGAGAGGGGGCTATACTGGACCTAGTACGGTCAGGTCAGGTCTTCAAAGTTTCGGTAGGGGAACATGTGACAAATAGTGACCACAATTCTGTTAGCTTTAGGTTAGTGATGGAAAAGGATGAGTGGTGTCCCAAGGGTAAGGTGTTGGATTGGGGGAAGGCTAACTTTAATGGGATTAGGCAGAAATTGGCAGCTGTTGATTGGGAGAGGCTGTTTGAGGGTAAATCCACATCTGGCATGTGGGAGTCTTTTAAGGAACAGTTGTTAGGGCTGCAAGATAGGCATGTGCCTGTAAAAAAGGATAGGAAGGGAAGGATTCAAGAACCGTGGATAACCAGGGAAATTGGTCAAAAAGAAAAGGGAGGCGTACGTTCGGTCCAGGCAGCTAAAAACGGAGGGAGCTCTGGAGGAATACAAAGAAAGTAGGAAAGAACTCAAACGAGGAATTAAAAGGGGAAAAAGGGTCACGAAATGTCCTTGGCAGGCAGGATTAAGGAGAATCCCAAGGCATTTTATTCATACGTTAGGAACAAAAGGGTTGCCAGGGAAAAAATCGGACCTCTCAGGGACAAAAGTGGGGAATTATGCTTAGAGCCCAAAGAAGTAGGGGAGATCCTAAATGAATACTTTGCGTCGGTATTCACAAAGGAGAGGGATGTGTTGACTGGGAGTGTCTCGGAGGGGAGTGTTGACCCGTTAGAGAAAATCTTCATTCCAAGGGAGGAAGTGTTCGGTTTTTTAGGGAATATAAAGACTGACAAATCCCCAGGGCCTAATGGAATCTATCCCAGGCTGCTCAGGGAGACGAGAGATGAAATCGCTGGGCCTCTGACGCAAATCTTTGTCTCATCACTGGACACAGGTGAGGTCCCAGAGGACTGGAGGATAGCTAATGTGGTCCTGTTATTTAAGAAGGGTAGGAAGGATAACCCGGGAAATTATAGGCCAGTGAGCTTGACGTCCGTGGTGGGGAAGTTGTTGGAGAGGATTCTTAGAGATAGGATGTATGCGCATTTAGAAAGGAATAAACTTATTAACGATAGTCAGCATGGTTTTGTGAGAGGGAGGTCATGCCTCACTAACCTGGTGGAGTTTTTTGAAGAAGTGACTAGAATGGTTGACGAGGGAAGGGCCGTAGATGTCGTCTATATGGACTTTAGTAAAGCATTTGACAAAGTCCCTCATGGTAGGTTGGTGCAAAAGGTTGGATCTCATGGGATAAAGGGGGAGGTGGCTAGATGGGTGGAGAACTGGCTTGGTCACAGAAGACAGAGGGTGGTAGTGGAAGGGTCTTTTTCCGGCTGGATGCCTGTGACAAGTGGTGTTCCGCAGGGCTCTGTATTGGGACCTCTGCTGTTTGTGATTTATATAAACGATCTGGAAGAAGGTGTAACTGGGGTGATCAGTAAGTTTGCGGACGACACGAAAATGGCTGGACTTGCAGATAGTGAGGAACATTGTCAGAGGCTACAGAAGGATATAGATAGGCTGGAAATTTGGGCAAAGAAATGGCAGATGGAGTTCAATCCAGATAAATGCGAAGTGATGCATTTTAGTAGAACTAATGGAGGGGGGAGCTATACGATAAATGGCAGAACCATAAAGGGTGTAGATACACAGAGGGACCTGGGTGTGCAAGTCCACAGATCCTTGAAGGTGACGTCACAGGTGGAGAAGGTAGCGAATAAGGCATATGGCATGCTTGCCTTTATAGGACGGGGCACAGAGTACAAAAGTTGGGGTCTGATGTTGCAGTTGTATAGAACATTGGTTCGGCCGCATTTGGAATACTGTGCCCAGTTCTGGTCGCCACACTACCAGAAGGACGTGGAGGCTTTAGAGAGAGTGCAGAGGAGGTTTACCAGGATGTTGCCTGATATGGAAGGGCTTAGTTATGAGGAGAGATTGGGTAAGCTGGGGTTGTTCTCACTGGAAAGACGGAGGATGAGGGGTGACCTAATAGAGGTGTATAAAATTATGAAACACAGTAAGAAGTTTAACAACACCAGGTTAAAGTCCAACAGGTTTATTTGGTAGCAAAAGCCACACAAGCTTTCGAAGCTCGAAGCCCCTTCTTCAGGTGAGTGAAGGGGCTTAGAGCTTCGAAAGCTTGTGTGGCTTTTGCTACCAAATAAACCTGTTGGACTTTAACCTGGTGTTGTTAAACTTCTTACTGTGTTTACCCCAGTCCAACGCCGGCATCTCCACATCATAAAATTATGAAAGGCATAGATAGGGTGAACGGTGGGAAGCTTTTTCCCCCAGGTCGGTGGTGACGTTCACGAGGGGTCATAGGTTCAAGGTGAGCGGGGGGAGGTTTAACACGGATATCAGAAGGACGTATTTTACACAGAGGGTGGTGGGGGTCTGGAATGCGCTGCCGGGCAAGGTGGTGGAGGCGGACACACTGGGAATGTTTAAGACTTATCTAGATAGCCACATGAACGGAGTGGGAATGGAGGGATACAAAAGAATGGTCTCGTTTGGACCAGGGAGCGGCGCGGGCTTGGAGGGCTGAAGGGCCTGTGCCTGTGCTGTATTGTTCTTTGTTCTTAAGCATATGTGGGCTGGAGCATCTGAGTTGATACTCCAGGGCAGCTTATTGCTGAAAACTCCTTTTGATCCTAACAAAGTCTGAAGTCTGTTGACAACGCCAGAAATGCCACTACACAACCATAGGATGTGACAAGTGGAGACCCACAGTGGCCTGTGCCAGGACCTCAACTTTTGACAATTTATATCAATGAGTTAGAAGAAGTGAGTGATAGCATGTTAGCTAAAATTACAGATGACAAAAAGATAGGTAGGAAAACATGTTGTGAAGTGGACATATGGAGGTTTCAAGTTGAGTGATTGAGCAAAAAATCTGGTAGCTGGAATATAATATTGAAAAATTGTTCACTTTGGTGGGAAGAATAAAAAGACAGAGTATTACTTAAATGGAGAACAACTGCAGAATTCTGAGGTGCAGAAGGATCTCGATGTTGTGGTGCATAAGTCACAACATGTTAGTGTGCGGGGACACCAAGAACTTAAGAAGGCTAACAAATGCTATCCTTTATTGCAAGAGAAATTGAACATAAAAGTAGGGATGTTGTACTTCAGTTATACGGGGCATTTGTGAGAGTACATCTCAACCACTGTGTGCAGTTTTGGTCTCCTTATTTAAGGAAGGAAAGCGGTTCAATGGAGGATTACCTGGAATGAATGGATTGTCTTAAGAGAAAAGCGTTGACAGGTGGGGCTTGTATCTATTGACTTATTTGAAGTATATAAAATCCTGAATAGTCTTGTAAAAGTTCATGTGGAAAGAATGTATCGTCTTCTGGATGAGACCAGAGCTAAGGGCCACTTTTTTAAAATTAGGGGTCACCCTTTTAGTACAGGTGAAGAGAATTTATTTTCTCTCAGAGGGTTGTCTTTGGAATTGTCTGCCTCAGAAGGCAGTGGAGGCATGGTCATTGAGTATTCTTAAGGCAGAGGTCGATAGATTCTGATGAAGGGTCATCAAGACTTGAAACATTGGCTCTATTCTCTCCCCACAGATGCTGTCAAACCTGCTGAGATTTTCCAGCATTTTCTGTTTTTGTTTCAGATTCCAGAATCCGCAGTATTTTGCTTTTATCGATAGATTCATGTTGGGCAAGGGAATCAAAGATTATCAAGGGTTGATGCGAATGTGGAATTCAAAATACAAACAGATCAGTATTCTGTAAATTGATTTTGTGTCTCTGTTTGCCTTGTTTGGGAGCAGATATCCACTCCATCTGATGAAGGAGCAGGGCTCCGAAAGCTAATGGCATTTGTTACCAAATAAACCTGTTGGACTTTAACCTGGTGTTGTTAAAACTCTTACTATGGACCTTAGGCCAGGCCTCCTCTCGAAGTTGCACTATGCGATATAGGGCTCTTCACCTCCTCCTCATCAGATCACTACCATCAAAACAGCAACATTGAGTGCAAGCTCCATTATTCAATCAGCCTCGGGACTGATAGATGCAACCGATTAATGAACATTGAGCAAGAAGGTTCATTTACCCAAGTGGCACAAATTAAATCATTGGCCTTTTTTCTGTACTGCAGGGTGGTCCTCCTTTGTACCCCAAGAACATTGACAACTCAGCCTGCCTGTTCCCACCCCACAGTGATCATCTTGGATGGCCTCATGTAGCCATCCCCAGGGTAGAGGACATTCCACCTTTCCCGAACAGCTTCCAATAAATGCTCCGGGGATCTGCCACTGAAGCAGGAGCCATGGCTTGCTGCCTTCTATTCATCCTTTCCTTCTTCCCATTAATGAAAACCTGTCCAGGTTCTGTTAAATATGGCACTTGGACATGATGGCGGAACATTAAACTTTCTGCCTGCCTCACCATGAGACTTGATACGCAATGCACACATCTATAATTAATGAGGTGGGAATTACATGATCGCTCATAAAAACTATTCTGTAGCGTGAATTACTTCCACTTTCTCATCCAGCAACAGAACTTATGGTGGCCTGAAGGGCCAAATGTAACTATGATGCTATGATTTATTCTGTGGTCAGAACTCATCTCGAAGTCAAATGTGACACCAAGATTTTAAGCGGTCAGGTTTCGCCTGGGAATCTGCTAGTAAGCAGAATGGAGCCAGTGGCTAAGAAATCGAGGTTGTGGCAAGTGCAAAGAAAATGACTAAGATCTTCCCAATATTTGTCAGAGAATCATAGAATTCCTACTGTGCAGAAGAGGCCATTCAGCCCTTCGAGTATGCACCGACATTCTGAAAGAGCATCTTGCCAGGGCCCTCTCTCCTGCCCTACCACACGTATTCATGGCCAAACCATCTAATCTACACATCTTGTGTCGGGGCAATTTAGCATAGCCAATCCACCTAAGCCTCACATCTTTGGATTGTGGGAGGTAACCAGAGCAACTGGAGGAAACCCATGCAGACACGGGGAGAAGGTGCAAACTCCACACAGACAGTGACACATGCCTCGATTTGAATCCGGGTCCCAGAGCTGTGAGGCAGGAGTGCTAGCCACAATGCCACTGTGCTGACTTATAATTGGAGGAAATTTCTGTTGATTTTCTGGATGTCAGATAAGCAATGTGACAATTTAACTGGAGTGGGGGAGTGAGAGGGTTTGTGGTATTGTACAACTGAGTCCTCAGCGTATATGTGAAAATGAATTCTGTGCTATCAAATGATGTTACCAAGCGGAAGCTTGTTGATGAGAAATAAGATGGGCTGAGGCAAAATCGTTGGGAGACAATAAGATGGGAATGCGAAGAGGAACCATTGCAAGTGGTTCCCTGGTTACAATTAGATAATGAAATGAGAGCTGTCTCAATCAGCTCATCAAAATTATCAATATGTTTGGAGAATGTTGGACATGGTTGTAAATAAAATATTATTTATTTCACCCCTAGGGAAAACTTTGTTTACATTGATATAGCTTACAAGGATCTCAATTATGAAATGACTCAGCAGCAGAAGGCACTGCCAGTTACTGAGCTTATTGGTGAGTTGCACTCTTCTCCCAAACATTTTTCCATTCTTACTACACAATGGGGAAATATTATTTAAACCAATGATTAAAATAAAATACCAAATGCTATCCTGTAAATAACAATGCTCCTATTTTCCATGTCAGAATATATGTGAACAATAGATTCAAAAACTGTGCTGCACATAAGTAATCAGATGAACATGTAACAATCTAAATGAATCTTTCATGGGAACATTGGAACAGGAGCAGGAACACACCATATAATCACTTGAATCAATTCTGCCATTCAACCAGATTGTGATTGATTAGTATCTTAACTCCATCAATCACAGAATTGAGGGCAGAATGGTGGCACAGTGGTTAGCACTGCTGCCTCACAGCTCCAGGGACCCGGGTTCAATTTCTGGCTTGGGTCACTGTCTGTGTGGAGTTTGCACGTTCTTCCTGTGTCTGCATGGGTTTCCTCCGGGTGCTCCGGTTTCCTCCCACTGTCAGAAACTCGTGCTGCTTAGGGTGCATTGGCCATGCTAAATCCTGCCTCAGTGTATCCGAACAGGCGTCGGAGTGTGGCGACTAGGAGATTTTCACAGTAACTTCATTGCAGTGTTAATGTAAGTCTTACTTGTGACACTGATAAATAAATTTAAGAATTGCTAAGGCACAGGGGACCATTTGTCCCATCATGTCTGCATCAGCTTTCCGAACGAATATCATGACTTAGTGCCTGCCTTTTGCCCATGACTCTGCACATTCATCTCCTGCCGTCTTGAATGCCTCGATGAACCTGCCTCCACTACACTTCCAGATAGTGCATTGGTTTCTTCCTGTGGCTATTATAGATTACTGAACTGGTAAACCACAAAGCGAGGGTAATGTTTTGGGGTTACTGGCTCATATCCCACCACGGTAGATGGTTTCAATGAAACATTGTCCAGGCAATGCATGACAGACTTGAACCACTTGCTATGTGAAAATATTTTTTCTCACATCATAATTGCTTCTTTTGCAAATCACTTGAAATCTGTGCCCTCTTGTTCTTGATCCTTTTACAATCAGAATTTCACAATTTTCTCCCTATCTACTTTGTTCACCCCCACTCATGATTTTGAACTTCTCTATAAAATCTCCTTTTATGTTCTTTGCTCCAAGGAGAACTGTCCAAACCTCTCCAATTTATCCTAATTACTGAAGTTTTTCATCCCTGGAACCATTCTTGTAAACCTCTTCTGCATTCTCCAATATATTCATATCCTTCCTATAGTGCAGCACCCAGAACTGTAGACAATGCTTCAGCTGAGATCTAATTACTGTCTTGTATAAGTCCAGCATAACCTCGTTGCTCTGGTACTCTATGCCCTATTAAAGCTCAGAATACTATATGCTTTATTAACGTCTCTCTCAACCTGTCCTGCCACCTTCAATGATCTATGCACATATGCACCCAGGTTCCTCTGCACCTGCTTAAGAATTTTACCCTTATTTTACCTTGTCTCCCCATGACCATCCTACCAGAACAAATCACTTCTCACTTAACCACATTGAACTTCATCTGAACTTCATATACTTACTCCACAAACTCGTTTATGTCCTTTTGAAGGACACTGTTCTCTTCAAAATTTACAGTACTTGCAAAGATCTGTGACATCCACAAACTTTGAAATTGTTCTCTGCACATGGAGATCCAGATTATTAACATATATCAGGAAAAGCAAAGGTCCCAAATACTGACCTCTGGGGAACACCACTACAAACCTTCATCCTGCCCAAAAATAACCATTAACTATTACTCTCTGATTCCTATTATTCAACCAATTTTGTAACCATGTTGCTACTGTCCCTTTTATTCTTTTCTCACAAGTCTATTGTGTCGCACTGTATCAAATGCCTTTTGAAAGTCCATGAACACCACATAAACAGCATTACCCTCATCAACTCTTTCTGATCAAATAACTCTTGCAAATTTCTTAAAAACAATTTTCCCTTCAGAAATCCATGCTGGCTTTTCCTAATCAACCACATTTTTCCATGTGACTACTAATTCTATCCCAAATAATTGTTTCGAGAAGCTTGCCCATCACTGATGTTAAACTGACTGGTCTGTAATTAGTGGGGCGATTCTGACAACCTTTTCGAAACAAGGGCGTAACATTTGCAATTCTTCAGTCCTCTTGCACCTCCCCTGAATCTAGAGAAGACTGGAAAATTATGTCCAGCATCCCCAGTAATCCAGAGGCCCAGGCAATGCTCTGGGGACCCAGGTTCAAATCCCGCCACTACAGATGGTGAAATTTGAACTAAATAAAAATCTGGAATTAAAAGTCTAATAGAAACATAGAAAATAGCAGCGGGGGGGGGGGGGGGGGGGGGGGGGGTGGGGGGGGATCATTCAGCCCTTTGAGTCTGCTCTGTCATTCATTATGATCAAGGCTGACCATCCAACTCAATCACCTGATCCTGCCTTCCCCCAATATCCTTTAATCCCCTTCACTTCAAATGCTATATCTAACTGCTTCTTGAAAACATTCAATGTTTTGGCCTCAACTACTTTCTATGGTAGCAAATTCCATAGGCTGACCACGCTCTGGCAGAATAAATTTCTCCTCATCTCTGTCCTAAACCATCTATCCTCTATCCTCAGACTGTGAACCCTGGTTCTCGACACTACCACCATCGGGAACATCCTTCTTGCATCTGCTTTATCTACTCCTGTTAGAATTTTATAGGTTTCTATAAGATCTCCCCCACATTCTTCTGAACTCCGCAAATACCATGCTAATGTACTCAATCTCTCCTCAGTCCCACCATCCTAAGAATCAGTATGGTAAAACTTCTCTGTGTTCCCTCTAGAGCAAAAACATCCTTTCTCAAATAAGGAGACAAAACTACACACAATGGGGCAATTCTCCCAAAAGTGCTGAATTAGTGGGAAAATTGTTCTAGATCACACCTGTGCTGACAGTTCAGCTTCTCACCTGAATCTCCACATTCCGTGGACTGAAGAGGGCCCAATCATGAATCTCATTAAAAACTCAGCGGAGGCTGGGTCTATTCACGCCAGAGTTTGACAGTTTTGGAGCTTTGCGCATGCGCAGTGGCCCCAAACTGTCAAACTCCCGTTTGCTGGCCAGCCTGATCGCTGACCAGCCCAGGATCCCCGCAGTGCTGCCCATCCAGCCCCCTCCACAGCCCGATTGCGGTCCCCACAACAATTCCCGGGCCAGCCCTAACCCCCCGCCCCCACGTCCCAGAGCGCCCCGATGCCCAGGCACCATCCCCCAGCAGTGGCAATCCCCCCTGCCCCCCCTCACCCCGGAGACCCCCCCCCCCAGCCAGCCCCAATCGCTGCCCTCCCTCCATCCCAGATCAATCCCAATGCAGAGTGGCAGCGGGACCCCCCACCCCCACCGATCACCCCTAGGCCCTGCCCACAATAGGCCTCAACCCCTTGGCACTGCCAGATGCCTGTGGGCAGTGCCAAAGTGCCCCCTGGGCATGGGCATTTTGCCCTTTGGGCAGTTCCAGTGGGCACAGGCTGGCACTGCCAGGATGCCCATGTCCAGGGGCACCACCCCCCCCACCACCCGACTCCCTGGGCTGCCCCCATTTCCCCCCTTCATTCCGGCGGGGTCTCCTACTAGTTCCCCGAATGTAGGGAGTTCGTCTGAACCCTGCCAGAATGAAGTACTCCTGGCAGGGTGGGAGATTCGATCAGGACCTGAAAGGCTCACAATACTGTTAGGGAGAGAATTCCAGGATTTTGACCCAGCGACTACGAAGGAACGGCGATATATTTCCAAGTCAGGATGGTGAGTCGCTTGGAGGGGAACTTGCAGGTGGTGATGTTCCAGTGTGTCTGCTGCTCTTGCCCTTCTAGATGGAAGAGGTCATGGGTTTGGATGGTGCTATCTGAGGATCTTTGTTGATTTGTTGCAATGCATCTTGTAGATAGTACACACTGTTCCTACTGAACGTTGGTGGTGGAGGGAGTGAATGTTTGTAGATGTGGTGCCAATCAAGCAGGCTGCTTTGTCCAGGATGGTGTCAAGCTTTTTGAGTGTTGTTGGAGCTGCACCCATCCAGGCAGGTGGGGAGTACTCCATCACATTCCTGACTTGTACCATGTCGATGGCTTTGGGGAGTCAGGAAGTGAGTTACTCACCGCAGTATTCCTGGCCTCTGACCTGCTCTTGTCGCCACTGTGTTTATGTGATGAGTCCAGTTGAGTTTCTGGTCAATGGTAACCCCAAGGATGTTGACAGTGACGGATTTAGTGATGGTAACACCATTGAATGTCAAGGGATGGTGGTTAGAATGTCTCTTATTGGTGATGATCATTGCCTGGCATTTGTGTGGTGCGAATGTTACTTGTCACTTGTCACCCCAAGCCTGGATATTGTCTCAATCTTGTTGCATTTGAACATGGACTGCTTCAGTATCTGAGGAGACGCGAATGGTGCTGAACATTGTGCAATCATCGCGAACACCTCCACTTCTGACCTTACGATGGAGGAAAGGTCATTGATGAAGCAGCTGAAGATTGTTGAGCTAGGACATTACCCTGAGGGACTCCTGCAAAGATGTCCCGGAGCTGAGATGACTGACCATCCAGAACCACAACCATCTTCCTATGAACCAAGTATGACTCCAACCAACAGAGAGTTTGTCCTCTGATACCCATTGGTTCCAGTTTCGCTGGGGTTCCTTGATGCCACACTCGATCGAATGCGGCCTTGATGTCAAGGGCTGTCATTCTCACCTCACCTCTGGAATTCAGCTCTTTTGTACAAATTTGAACTACGGTTGTAATGAGGTTAGGAGCTGA
This sequence comes from Mustelus asterias, assembly GCF_964213995.1. NCBI lineage: Eukaryota > Metazoa > Chordata > Chondrichthyes > Carcharhiniformes > Triakidae > Mustelus > Mustelus asterias. Next base: position 45,193,745 of record NC_135801.1, read on the forward strand.
GTGACCCTGGCGAAGCCCAAACTGGGTGTCACTGAGCAGGTTATTCCTGAGCAGGTGCTGCTTGATAGCACTGTTGATGACCCCTTCCATCACTTTACTGATGATCGAGAGTAGACCGATTGGGCGGTAATTGGCCAGGTTGGATTTGTCCTGCTTTTTGTGTACAGGACATACCTGGGCAATTTTCAACATTGTAGATGTCAGTGTTGTAACTGTACTGGAAGAGTTTGGCTAGGGGAGCGATAAGTTCCAGAGCACAAGCCTTCAGTACTATTGCCGGAACGTTATGAGGGCCCATTTTCTTTGCAGTATCCAGTGCCTCCAACTGTTTCTTGATGTCACACGGAGTGAATCGAATTGGTTGGAGACTGGCATCTGAGATGCTGGGAACCACTGGAGGAGGCCGAGATGGATCATGCACTCGACACTTCTGGCTGAAGGTTGGTGCGAATACTTCAGCCTTATCTTTTGCACTGATATGCTGGGCTCCTCCATCTTTGGGGATGGGGATATTTGTGGAGCCTTCTCCACCAGTGAGTTAGAACATAGAACATAGAAAAGCTACAGCACAAACAGGCCCTTCGGCCCACAAGTTGCGCCGAACAATTTCCTTACTTTCTAGGCTCATCTATAACCCTCTATCTTACTAACCTCCATGAACCTATCCAAAAGTCTCTTAAAAGACTCAATCGAATCCGCTTCCACCACCACTACCGGCAGCCGATTCCACGCACCCACCACCCTCTGAGTGAAAAACTTACCCTTAACATCTCCTCTATACCTACTCCCCAGCACCCTAAACCTGTGGCCTCTCGTGACAACCTTTTCAGCCCTGGGTAAAAGCCTCTGAGAATCCACTCTATCAATACCTCTCAACATCTTATACGCCTCTATCGGGTCACCTCTCATCCTTCGCCTCTCCAAGGAGAATAGACCTAGCTCTCTCAACCTATCCTCATAAGGCATACCACTTAATCCTGGCAACATCCTTGTAAATCTCCTCTGCACCCGTTCTATGGCTTCCACATCCTTTCTGTAATGAGGCGACCAGAACTGGGCACAGTACTCCAGGTGGGGTCTGACCAGGGTCCTGTACAGCTGCAGCATTATCTCCTGATTTCTAAACTCAATTCCTCTATTGATGAAGGCCAGTATTCCATACACCTCCTTAACCACAGCCTCTACCTGCGACGCCGCTTTGAGCGTCCTATGAACCTGGACCCCAAGATCCCTCTGTTCTTCCACACTACCAAACGTCTTACCCTTAATATTATATTCTTTCATCCTATTCGACCTGCCAAAATGAACCACCACACACTTATCTGGGTTGAAGTCCATCTGCCACTTCTCCGTCCAGTCTTGCATCTTATCTATGTCTCGTTGCAACTGCTGACATCCCTCTACACTATCCACAACACCTCCAACCTTTGTGTCATCAGCAAACTTGCCAACCCATCCTAATGGTTGTCTAATTGTCCACCACCATTGGATGTGGCAGGACTGCAGAGCTTAGATCTGATCTGTTGGTTGTGGGATTGCTTAGCTCTGTCTATCACTTGCTGTTTTTGTCGTTTGGCATGCATGTAGTCCTGCTTGGTAGCTTCACCAGGTTGACACCTCATTTTTAGGTATGCCTGATGCTATTCCTGGCATGCCCTCCTGCACTCTCCATTGAACCAGGGTTGATTCCCTGGTTTGATGGTTGAGTGGGGGATATGTTGGGCCATGAGATTTCAGATTCTGCTGGAGTACAGTTCCACTGCTGCTGATGGCCCACAGTGACTCATGGATGACCAGTCTTGAGTTGCTAGATCGGTTCGAAGTCTGTCCAATTTAGCATGGTGATAGTGCCGGACAACATGATGGAGGTGATTCTCAATGTGAAGCCAGGACTTCGTCTCCACAAGGACTGTGTGGTGATCACTCTTACCAATACTGTCATAGACAGATGCATCTGCAGCCAGTACATTGGTAAGATGAGGCCAATTATGTTATTTCCTCTTGTTGGTTCCTTCACCACCTGCTGCAGACCCCAGTCTAGCAGTTATATCCTTTAGGACCTGGCCAGCTCGATCACTAATGCTGCTGCCGAGCCACCCTTGGTGGTGGACATTGAAATCCCCCACCCAGAGTACATTTTGCGCCCTTGCCACCCTCAGTGCTTCCTCCAAGTGTTGTTCAACAAGGAGGAATACTGATTCATCAGCCGAAGGAGGACAGTATGTGGTGACCAGTAAGAGGTTTCCTTGCCCATGTCTAACCTGAAGCCATGAGGCTTCATGGGGTCCAGCGTCAATGTTAAGGACTCCCAGGGCAACTCCCTCCCAACTGTATACCACTGTGCTGCCACCTCTGCTGGGTCTGTCCTGCAGGTGGGACAGGACATATCCAGGGATGGTAATGGTGGTGTCTGGGGTGTTATCTGTAAGATATGATTCCATGAGAATGACTATGTCAGGCTGTTGCCTGACTAGTCTGTGAGACAGCTCTCCCAATTTTGGTACTAGCTCCCAGATGTTAGTAAGGAGAACTTTGCAGGGTCAACAGGGCTGTTTGTTTTGCCGTTGATTTTTCCGGTGCCTATGTCAATGCCAGGTGGTCCGTCCAGTTTCATTTCTTTGTTGAGAATTTGTAGTGATTGATACAACTGAATAGCTTGCTAGGCCATTTCAGAGGGTAGTTGAGAGTCAATCACATTGCTGTGGTTCTGGAGTCACATGTAAGGCAGACCAGGTAAGGACAGCAGATTTCCTTCCCTAAAGGACATTAGTGAATTAGTGCAGCGATTCAAGAAGGCAGCTCACCACCACCTTCTCAAGGGTAACTAGGAATGGGCAATAGGTATTTGCTGGAAGAATTCCTGGAGTGTATACAGAATGGTTTTCTGGACCAATATGCTGAGGAACCATCTAGAGAGCAGGCCATTCTAGACTGCGTATTGTGTACTGAGAAAGGAACAATTGACACTCTAGTCTTGTGAGACTCCTTGGGATGAGTGACCATAACATGATAGAATTTTTCATCAAAATGGAGAGTGACATAGTTGATTCTGAGACTCAGTTCCTGAATCTTAATAAAGGAAACTATGATGATATAAGGTACGTGTTGGCCAGCTAGCAACGCCTATTTCCGAGGAATGATTTTTTAAAATCCATGCTGACTCTACCCAATTCAGTCACTGTTTTTTAAGTGTTTTATTATAAAATATTTGAGAATGGATTCTAGAATTTTCCCACCACCAGCATCAGGCTTATTGGTCTATCGTTCCCTGTTTTCTCTCTGCCTCCCTTTTTAAATAGTGGGGTTATATTAGCTACCCTCCGATCTGGAACAGTTCCAGAGTCTATAGAACCTTAAAAGATGACCACCAATGCATCCCACTATTTCTCAGGCCACTTCCTTAAGTACTCTGGGATGTAAATCAACAGGCTCTGGGGATTTATTGGCCTTCAATCCCATCAATTTCTTCACCACCATTTTTCTACGAATACTGATCATCATCCTTTAGTTCCTCCCTCTCACTAAACCTTGTGTTCCCCAACATTTCTGACATCTTATTTGTGTCCTCCTTTGTGAAGATGGAACCAAAGTATGAATTCAGTTGGTCAGCCATTTTTCCTTGTTCCCCATTCCCCTGTTTCTGACATTTGTCTTCACCAATCTTTTTCTCCTCAAATACCTATAGAAACTTTGCAGTCAGTTTTTATGTTCCCTGCAAGCATGCTTTCACACTCTATTTTCGCCTTCTTAATCAGTGCTTTGGTCTTCCTTTGCTGAATTCTAAACTGCTCCCAATCCTCAGGTCTGTTGTTTTTTTTTTGCCAATTTATATGCCTTCCCTTGGAACTAATGCTATCACTAATTTTCCTTGTAAGCCATGTTTTTGCCACCTTTCCAGTTTTACTTTTGTGCCTGACAGGAATAAACAGTTGTTGCAGTTCACCCATGCAGTCCTTGAATGTTAGCCATTGTCTATCCACCATCATCCCTTCAAGTAATGTTTCCGAATCTATCATAGCCAACTCGTGCCTTATATCATCATAGTTTCCTTTATGAAGATTCAGGAACTGAGTCTCAGAATCAACTATGTCACTCTCCATTTTGATGAAAAATTCTATCATGTTATAGAACATAGAACATAGAACAGTACAGCACAGAACAGGCCCTTCGGCCCACGTTGTTGTGCCGAGCTTTGTCTGAAACCCAGATCAAGCTATTTCCTCCCTATCATCCCGAAGTACTCCATGTGCCTATCCAATAGCTTCTTAAATGTTCCTAAAGTTTCTGACTCCATTATCCCTGCAGGCAGTCCATTCCACACCCCAACCACTCTCTGAGTAAAAAACCTACATCGGACATCCTTCCTATATCTCCCACCATGAACCCTATAGTTATGCCCCCTAGTTACCACTCCATTCACCCGAGGAAATAGTCTTTGAACGTTCACTCTATCTATCCCCCTCATCATCTTATAAACCTCTATCAAGTCTCCTCTCAACCTCCTCCGCTCCAAAGAGAAAAGCCCAAGTTCCCTCAACCTTTCCTCATAAGACCTACCCTCCAAACCAGGCAGCATCCTGGTAAATCTCCTTTGCACTCTTTCCAGTGTCTCCACATCCTTCTTATAGTGAGGTGACCAGAACTGCACACAATATTCCAAATGTGGTCTCACCAAGGTCCTGTACAGTTGCAGCATAACCCCACGGCTCTTAAACTCAAACCCCCTGTTAATGAACGCCAACACACTATAGGCCTTCTTCACGGCTCTATCCACTTGAGTGGCAACCTTCAGAGATCTATGGATATGAACCCCAAGATCTCTCTGTTCCTCCACATTCCTCCACATTCCTCCACATTCTTCAGAACCCTACCTTTGACGCTGTAAATTTGTCCTACCAAAATGAATCACCTCGCATTTGTCAGGGTTAAACTCCATTTGCCATTTTTCAGCCCAGCTCTGCATCCTATCTATATCTCTTTGCAGCCTACAACAGCCCTCCACCTCATCCACTACTCCACCAATCTTGGTGTCATCAGCAAATTTATTGATCCACCCTTCAGCCCCCTCCTCCAAGTCATTTATAAAAATGACAAATAGCAGAGGACCAAGCACTGATCCCTGTGGCACTCCGCTGGTAACCGGTTTCCAGTCCGAAAATTTTCCATCCACCACCACCCTCTGTCTTCTGTTAGATAGCCAGTTACCTATCCAATCGGCCAAACTTCCCTCTATCCCACACATCCTTACTTTCTTCATAAGCCGACCATGGGGGACTTTATCAAACGCCTTACTAAAATCCATGTATATGACATCAACTGCACTACCTTCATCAACACACTTAGTTACCTCCTCAAAACATTCTATCAAATTTGTGAGGCAAGACTTGCCCTTCACAAATCCGTGCTGACTATCCCGGATTAAGCTGCATCTTTCTAAATGGTCGTAAATCCTATCCCTGAGGACCTTTTCCATCAACTTACCGACCACCGAAGTAAGACTAACCGGCCTATAATTACCAGGGTCATTTCTATTCCCTTTCTTAAACAGAGGAACCACATTTGCCACTCTCCAGTCCTCTGGCACCACCCCCGTGGACAGTGAGGACGCAAAGATCAATGCCAAAGGCTCTGCTATCTCATCCCTTGCCTCCCAAAGACTCCTAGGATATATTTCATCAGGCCCAGGGGACTTATCAACTTTCAGTTTATTCAAAATTGCTAGTACATCTTCCCTCCGAACATCTACTTCCTCCAGCCTATCAGCCTGTGACACCCTCTCTTCCTCAAAAACATGGCCCCTCTCCTTGGTGAACACCGAAGAAAAGTATTCATTCATCACCTCTCCTATCTCTTCTGACTCCATGCATAAATTCCCACTGCCGTCCTTGACCGGCCCTAACCTCACCCTGGTCATTCTTTTATTCCTCACATAAAAGTAAAAAGCCTTGGGGTTTTCCTTGATCCGACCCGCCAAGGACTTCTCATGCCCCCTCCTAGCTCTCCTAAGCCCCTTTTTCAGCTCATTTCTTGCTAACTTGTAACCCTCCATCGAGCCAACTGAACCTTGTTTTTTCAACCTTACATATGCTTCCTTCTTCCTCTTGAAAAAGCCTCTGAGAGTCCACCCGATCTATGCCTCTCAACATCTTATATACCTCTATTAGGTCTCCTCTCATCCTACGTCTCTCCAAGGAGAAAAGATCGAGCTCCCTCAGCCCATCCTCATAAGGCATGCCACTCAATCCAGGCAACATCCTTGTAAATCTCCTCTGCACCCTTTCAATCTTTTTCACATCCTTCCTGTAATGAGGCGACCAGAACTGAGCACAGTACTCCAAGTGGGGTCTGACGAGGTCTTATATAGCTGCATCATTAACCCCGGACTCCTAAACTCAATCCCTCGATTGATAAAGGCCAGCACACCATACGACCTCTTAACCACCTCCTCCACCTGCGGGGCCGATTTTAGAGTCCTATGGACCCGGACCCCAAGGTCCTTCTGATCCTCTACCGTACTAAGAGTCTTTCCCTTTATACTGTACTCCTTCATCGCATTCGACCTGCCAAAATGGACCACAACGCATTTATCTGGGTTGAAGTCCATCTGCCACTTCTCCGCCCAGTCTTGCATCCTATCTATGTCCCTCTGTAACTTCTGACATCCCTCCAGACTATCCACAACCCCACCAACCTTTGTGTCGTCTGCAAACTTACCAACCCATCCCTCCACTTCCTCATCCAGGTCATTTATGAAAATGACAAACAGCAAGGATCCCAGAACAGATCCCTGGGGCACACCACTGGTGACCGACCTCCATTTAGAAAAAGACCCATCAATACACACTCTCTGCCTCCTTTGGGCAAGCCATTTCTGGATCCACAGGGCAGCAGCCCCTTGGATCCCATGCCCTCTCACTTTTTCGAGAAGCCTTGCATGGGGGACCTTATCGAACGTCTTGCTAAAATCCATATAAACCACATCTACCACTTTCCCTTCGTCAATGTGTTAAGTCACATTTTCGAAGAACTCCACCAGGTTCGTAAGGCACGATCTGCCTTTGACAAAGCCATGCTGAGTATTCTTGAGCATACTAAATCTCTCTAAATGCTCATAAATCTTGTCCATCAGGATCTTCTCCATCAGCTTAACAACCACTGAGGTTAGACTCACCAGTCGGTAATTTCCTGGGCTATCCCTATTCCCCTTCTTGAAAATAGGAACCACATCCGCAATCCTCCAATCCTCCGGCACCTCTCCCGTCTCCATCAACGACGCAAAGATCATCGCCAGAGGCTCTGCAATCTCTTCCCTCGCCTCCCACAGTAACCTGGGGTACATCCCATCCGGACCCGGCGACTTATCTATCTTGATGCCATTCAAAGATTCCAGCACAACCTCTTTGTTGAAGTCCACATACTCAATCTTTTCAGTCCACCGCAAGCCCACAGTACATCCACCCATGTCCTTCTCCTCTGTGAAAACTGAGGCAATACACCTTCTCTACAGCTGTGACACTATCCCTGATCAGCAGTGCCACTCCACCCCCTCTCTTGCCTCCCTCCCTGTCCTTCCTGAAACATTTGAATCCCGGCACCTGTAGTATCCAGTCCTGTCCCTGAGACATCCAAGTCTCTGTAATGGCCACCACATCACACTTCCAGGCATCAATCCACGCTCTGAGCTCATCCCCTTTATTCACTATACTCCTGGCATTAAAGTAAACACATCTCAATCCTTTGGCCTGAGCTCTCCCCTTCTCTATCCCCCGTCCATCCTCCCTCTTGCACCGTCTATAACCCTTCTCTGTTTGCGAGCTAACTTCCTCGCTCCCAGTCACCTCGTCTCGATCCCCTCCCCCCAGCCTATCTAGTTTAAACTCTCCCCAGTAGGCTTAGCCAACCTTCCCGCCAGGATATTGGTCCCCCTGTTATCTTGTAGCCTGTTATGTCTTGCAGACCTTGCCATAGTCGGTGGGGGTCTGTGTGGCTTGCCTGGGACTCTAGCTTGGTCCGGTATTGTCTTTTGGCATCTTTGATGGATCTCCTTAGATCATATCTGGCTTTCTTATATAGGTCAGTGTCGCCTGACTTGAACGCCTCAGACCTGGACTTCAGCAAGCAGTGGATATCCCTGTTCATCCATGGTTTCCGGTTGGGGAACACACGGATTTGCTTCTTTGGCACACAGTCTTCTACACACCTACTGATGAATTCAGTTACTGTAGTGGCGTACTCGCTCAGGCTGGTCGCAGAGTTTTTAAACACTGACCAGTCCACTGACTCCAAGCAGTCCCGTAGATCATCTGATTCCTCAGACCAACATTGCACTACTCTCTTTGATGGATTCTCCCACTTCAGTTTTTGCTTGTAAGCTGGGAACAGGAGCACAGCCTTGTGGTCTGATTTGCCAAAGCGTAGGTGAGCGATACAGCGGTAGGTATTTGTGCAGCAGTGGTCTAGGATGTTTGGGCCTCTGGTGGAGCAGGAGACGTGTTGGTGGTAACTTGGTAGTGCGCTCTTGAGCTTGGCCTGATTGAAGTGCCCGGCCACGATGAACAAGGCCTCGGGATGTTTCGTCTCAAGGCTATTCGTAGTGGTGTATATTTCGTCCAGCGCGATCTTCACATCCGCATGGGGTAGGATGTAAACCGCCATCAGAAAAACGGAGGTGAACTCCCGGGGAAGGTAATAGGGGCGGCATTTTAGTGTCAGGTATTCTCGGTCTGGGGAGCAGAAAGTTGCCAGTGTTGCTACGTTAGGCACCATGAGGTGTTGATTAGGAAGCAGACCCCACCTCCCCTAGCCTTGCCTGAGGCCACTGTACGGTCCATTCGATGGATTGAGAAGCCCTCTGGTTGTAGGGCACTATCCGGTGCAGCAGGAGTGAGCCACGTCTCCGTGAAACAGAGCACACAGCAGTCCCTCAGTTCTCTTTGGAAAGTGAGCCTGGCTCTAAGTTCGTCCAGCTTGTTTTCCAGAGACTGGATATTTGCAAGGAGTAAGCTGGGGAGGGGGGGCCTTGGGACCTCGTTGTATCACTCTCATCTGCAAAAAATTGTATTTTTTAGGCAAAAATCATGGGCTTGACTCTTACACTGGGTCAAATTTTACACAAATATATAGGGTGTATAATTCCTTAATCTTTTACTCTCAACAGAATACAAACCTAGGCTGCAATTCTCCCGAATTGGCTCCAAGTGTTAATGCCAGCAGAAAAACAGGACTTAACCCTGTGGGCATTAGCAGTGCTCAGCAGGCCTCATTCAGTTTTTGGTAATGGGCCAACCTGCCCCCCCACGTGAATTTCACAGATTTTCCAGCTGCAGTGGGACCCAATTTGCTGGAGTCGGGAACCAGCACTCAGGCCTAACAAATAGGAGCAGCATTTAAGCACTCCCTGCATCACCCACCTCATTCCAGCCAGTAACATGGTTGCCAAAAGAGCTGCCCCAATATTCCTGGACCCTGACGTGGACCAGATGTTTGGCATTGTGTAGGAGAGGAGAGGGTTTTTCCAAGGGTTGACAGGAGCCTGGGGTGTGGTGGCAGAGAAAGTAAGCTCCAGCAGGAGGACCACACTTCAATGCAACAAGAAGATGAATGGCCTAAGGTGGTGGGAGTCTGGAACTCACTGTCTATAACATTTAAGAAATATTTCTATGTGCACTTGTGATGCCAAAGCATAAAAGGCTATGGACCAAGTGCCGGAAATAGTGTTAGAATAGTTGGCCAGTTTACCTTTGACCGGCGCAGATGTGATGGGCCGAACGGCCTTTTTCTGTGCTGGACACCTCTATGTCTGTGACTTTGTGACCTCCTCTGAGCTGCAAGGCGGAGTACCTGCCTGTGGCATAACTCCCACCCCTAACTTCTGGCACCTCACCTGAAACACTTACAACCTTCAAACACCCCAATTACCCTCCTCTCCCTCAGACCCTTCCCCAGCAAACATCATCACAAAGCCACTTAGGCTAGGTGCAGTGCCTACACATGCCTTCAGCTGTAAACACCCCTATATTTACCATGCCCTCATCTCACAGTGTCCTCATGAAGGGGGGAGACAAGGGACTAAGGAAGTGGGGGGAAAGACAAGGGATTGAAGAAGGGGGAGACAAGAACTGAGGAAGGAAGAGTCTAAGGATAAGCAGAGTTGTTAGAGATTGTGCTGCTGGACAAAAAATCTCCTAAGCGGCAAATCTGGAGCCTATGAGGGCCCTCCTGGATCTCCAGCCCTGTACGATCCTGGCTGCAGTTTGTGCAGCCTCCTCTGGGTCCTCCCCAGGCTCCTCCTCCACTGAGTTCTGGACATCCTCCTCCTCTGATGAGGCGGCCTGTTTCTCTTCCTCCTCCTCCTCCTCCATCATCGTCAAGTTGTGCAGGACACAGCATGCGACCACAATCCAAGCTGTATTGGGAGCTGTATTGAAGAACCACGCCAGAGTGGTCCAGACAGGGGAACCGTATCTTTAGGAGGCCTCTGCTCTGCTCAGTGATGTTCCTGGTGGCAGAATGGGCCTCATTGCAATGGGTTTCTCCCTTAGTCTGGTGCCTCTGTAGAAAGGTTATTCGCCATGATCTTACTGGGTAACCCTTGTCCCCCGCTAGCTTGCTCTTTTGAGGAGGGTTTCCCTCAAGGGGTACCTCTGAGTGTCCCAGGATGTAGGTGTTGTCACACTCCCAGGACAATGGGCACAGACGTGCATGATGTTCAGTTGGTGGTTGGACACCAGTTGGCTGTTCAAGGAGTAAAACCCCTTCCAGTTAATGAAGGTACTCCCGGTTGAGATAGAGCTCGCAGGGCGACAGGGGTACCATTTACTTGGGGTATCCTGACAATAGCACAGAATCCTGCAGCCAGGCATTCTGTTGGGACTGTTCTAGATGGAAGATGATGTGATCAGCTGACCATAAGACATAGGAGCAGAATTAAGCCACTCGACCCATCGAGTCTGCTCCACCATTCAATCATGGCTGATTTTTTTCTCATCCCCATTCTCCTGCCTTTTCCCTATAACTCCTGATTCCCTTATTAATCAAGAACCTATCTATCTCTGTCTTAAAGACCCTCAATGACCTGGCCTCCACAGCCTTCTGCGGCAAAGAGTTCCACAGATTCACCACTCTCTGGCTAAAGAAATTCCTCCTCATCTCTGTTTTAAAGGATCGTCCCTTTAGCCTGAGGTTGTGCCCTGTGGTTCTTATTTTCCTACTAGTCCACTCTCCATGTCCACTCTATCCAGGCCTCGCAGTATCCTGTAAGTCATGACCAGCCATACAGGCCATCTGTCACTTCGTGGATGCACCCCGTGCGCAGACGATTGTGAGATTCTGCACAGAATCTGCTCGAAACCTGGAATGAATCAGTAACCGTGACTTTCACAGCCACCGGGATCAGGTGTCCTCTTCCTCTCGGTGCAGGTGTGCGGGTACCTGGCACAGGTGCTGCACTATGTCACTGTGAAGATGTAACCTAACCCACACATCTTTGGATTGAGGGAGGAAATCAGAGCACCCAGAGAAAACCCACACCGATGCAGGGAGAACGTGCAAATGCCACACAGTCACCCAAGATCGGAATTGAACCAGGTCCCTGGAACAGTGCAACGCAGTGCTAACCACTGTGCCACCGTGCCGCCTTTAATGTACCAAGATGTGTAGATTAGGGGGATTAGCGGGGTAAATGAATGGGGATTACGGGAATAGGGCAGGGGCAAGCCTGGGTAAAATGCTCTGTTGGAGAGTCAGTGCAGACTTGATGGGCCAAATGGCCTCCTTTTGCACTGTCGAAGTTTTATGATTATGGAACCAACTACTGATTAAGCTATTTTGGATCTCATACAATGCAGTGAAACAGTTTCAGTTCATAGTCTTATAGTTAAAGATCCCCTGGAAAAAAAGTGATCATAATAACTGAATTACATATTAAATTGGCAAGTGACACATCTCCCAGTTCAAAAATGATCATCTACTTGCACAAAACCAATTACATTGATAAGAGGCAAGAGCTGGTCAAGGTTTCTTTTGAGAGAGAAAGTCAAAAGAGACTGAAAAAAAGATAAAACGTTTTTGCATTTTCTATTTTTGTTTAAATCTCCAACATTAATTATAATTTGCAGGAATAAGCACTCTTTTAAAATGAATTTTCAGGGCCAGAGAAGTTGTTTTTTTTAGTAATCTTGATTTATAATGCTCAAAAACGACACATGCTTGTCAAAGATTTTCATCTTTGACTCATCAGGACTCATTCACAAGAATACCAAATATAAAAGGAACAACAATACAAATTTCATGAGAAGAGAATGCTGATTGGTTGGAAAGTGGACTTTGAGATGATGATGTAGAGATGATGCCATGGAGAATGCACCAGTTAACTGATGACTGGCAGTTAAATTCCAAGCTTGTTTTGTTGAAACAGGTGCATTGTATGTACATGTACTTTCTGTCTGCAAAGAACAGGACCCTGTGTATTAGTCCTGCACAAGAGATTATTGTGCAAGACTAAAGCGCATGGGAGTAGGGGAAGTGTATTGAGATGGATAGAAAACTGGTTGGCAGAGAAGAAACAAAGAGTAGGAATTAATGTTCTTTTCAAATTGACAGGCAGTAACTAGTGGGGTGCCACAGCGATCGGTGCTGGGACTCCAGCTATTTACAACATATATCAATGATTTGGATGAGGGAACAAAATGTAACATCTCAAAGTTTGCAGATAATGCCAAGTTGGATGTGAGGTTGTGGTGAACCATCGTTGGTTCCCACTAGATAGTACTGAGCCAGGGTCTGGCCAGTACTACAAGTATGTATATATGTTGCTGTTGGGGTTAGGGATGGGTTGTTCTACTTGTTGCTGTTGGGGTTAGGGTGGGGTTGTTGCACCTTTGTATTGTAGTATTGTGGTACATCCCAATCGGGCTCCGCCTCCTGGGAGAGGTATAAAGGTCCCTGCTTTGTCTGGGACCCCTCAGTCTGGGATCGTGTATATAATTAGTAGCTGCCTTGTTACAGCAAATAAAAGCCTTTATTTCCTGAGCATCAAGCCTCGTGTGTGATAACGCGCATCAATTTTATTTGCTGTAAATAAACTCTCGTCGAAGAAGAAAAAAAAAGAGAGTATGGAGCAGATACTGAAGCCTGAACGCCTTACACTAGATCCACGTGCGGTGGGCGCCTCTAACACCTTCTGAAGTGGCTGAAGTGTTTTGAGGACTACCTGGCAGCCTCCGCAGCGGTCACCACAGATGATGACAGACTCCAGGTCCTCCATGCGAGGGTAAGCGACACCGTCTACCTCGCGATCCGTGCGGCCACCGATTACACAAAGGCCCTCGAGCTTCTGAAGAAGCGTTATAATAAACCGCCCAACGAAATACACGCTCATTACCTCTTAGCCACTCGACGACGGCAGTCTGGCGAAACGATGGAGGAATACGCGAACGAGCTCCTACAGCTAGCCAGGGGCTGTGACTGCAAAGCTGTGTCGGCTGAGCAGAGTATAAACGACCTCGCCCGAGATGCGTTTGTGGCGGGAGTCGGATCATTGTACATTCTACTCAAACTACTGGAGAAAGGTAACCTTGACCTTACCCAGGCAATAGAACTAGCGGAGATGCTGGAGACGGCCTCCAAAAGCCTAGTATTGTATCCTGAAGACCACGTGGAGACAACGTGGCATGAGCAGTCACCAGTCCCTCCTCGTCCCTCGGGTTCGAAATGCTGCGTAATGGCGTGCTCACACTCGGGCCAGACGACGGCAGCAGCTCCGGGCGGCCTGCGGTGTTACTTCTGTGGGGGAGCGAAGCATACTCCGCAACGTTGTCCCACTAAAGCTGTGTTGTGCTCCGCCTGCGGTAAGAAGGGGCACTATTCGAAAGTGTGCCGATCTAAATCTGCTTCTAGGAACAGCAGTGCGGCCTGCGATTCCTCAGAGCCCGGTTCTTCGTCGTCGAAATCGTCGAGGGTTTCGTCCACGTGCGAGGCCAGGATGACGCCATTACGGTCGACGGAGTCGGAGATGTGTGATCACCAGGGGTCGCTGAGTTTATAGAATTTATAGAAACCCTACAGTGCAGAAGGAGGCCATTCGGCCCATCGAGTCTGCACCGACCACAATCCCACCCAGGGCCCTACCCCCACATATTTACCTGCTAATCCCTCTAACCTACGCATCTCAGGACTCTAAGGGGCAATTTTTAACCTGGCCAATCAACCTAACCCGCACATCTTTGGACTGTGGGAGGAAACCGGAGCACCCGGAGAAAACCCACGCAGATACGAGGAGAATGTGCAAACTCCACACAGACAGTGACCCGAGCCGGGAATCGAACCCAGGACCCTGGAGCTGTGAAGCAGCAGTGCTAACCACTGTGCTACCGTGCTGCCCCAAGTTTGGCGCCATCACCCACGTGCGACCTATGGGAGTGGCCATGTTGGTCGGCACCGACCGCGAACGACCAGCAGGGGTCATCCTCGTCAATTTCAGCTGCCTGCAGTGGCGCTCATGAACCAACGGTGGCGTCGATCATCCTGGAGCAGGCCAAGCCTCATAGACTTGACAAGTCTATGATGGACATTCAGGTAAATGACCACTTGATTTATTGTCTGTTTGACAGCGGGAGCACTGAGAGCTTTATCCACCCAGACGCTGTGAAGCGGTGTGGACTCCGGATTCAACCTGTCAAACAGACAATTTCTATGGCATCAAGGTCCCGGTCTGTCACCATGCTAGGGAGTTGCGTGGTAACTTTAACGGTGCAAGGCACAGTTTACGAGCGTTTCAAGCTCCTAGTGTTGCCGCACCTTTGCGCGCCAATACTTCTCGGACTAAACTTCATGGTCCACTTGAGGAGTGTAACCCTACAGTACGGTGGGCCACTCTTTTCGCTTTCAGTGGGAGAACAGCAGCCTCCAAATTGCCCAACGCGCCCCACCTGTATCCTCTCGACACTGAAGATCACCACACCCTCCCTGTTCCAGAATCTTGTGCCAGGCTGCAAGCCCATTGCGACTAAGAGTAGGCGTTACAGCGCTGAGGATCGGATCTTCATTCGATCTTAAGTTCAGCGGCTCCTCAAAGAAAGGATCATACAACCCAGCGCTAGTCCGTGGAGAGCGCAGGTCGTGGTGGTCAAGAGTGGGAACAAACCCCGGATGGTCATTGACTATAGTCAGACCATTAATAGATACATGCAGCTGGATGCGTATCCCCTCCCGCGCATATCTGACATGGTCAATCAGATTGCGCAGTACCGGGTGTTCTCCACCATAGACCTCAAGTCTGCCTACCACCAACTCCCCATTCGCCCAGAGGACCGACAATACACGGCTTTTGAGGCGGATGGTCGCTTGTATCACTTTCTCAGGGTTCCCTTTGGTGTCAACAATGGGGTCTCAGTCTTCCAGCGTGCTATGGACCGAATGGTGGACCAGAACGGGCTGCGGGCTACCTTCCCGTACCTGGATAACGTCACCATCTGCGGCCATGACCAGCAGGACCACGACACAAATCTCCTGAATTTCCTACGCACTGCATCTCGCCTGAACCTGACCTACAACAGGGAGAAGTGTGTGTTTCATACGCGCCGTTTTGCCATCCTAGGATACGTGGTGGAAAACGGGGTCATTGGCCCTGATCCAGACCGTATGCGCCCCCTTTCTGAACTTCCCCTGCCCACTAGTGCAAAAGCACTGAGAAGATGCTTAGGCTTCTTCTCTTATTATGCACAGTGGGTTCCCAATTACGCGGACAAAGCCCGTCCGCTCATTAAGTCCACTTCTTTTCCCCTAACACTCGAGGCCCGATTGGCCTTCGATAAATTAAAAGCCGACATCGCGAAAGCTACAATGCACGCTGTTGACGAGTCCATCCCCTTTCAGGTGGAGAGCGATGCATCTGATTTCGCCCTGGCCGCCACACTTAACCAGGCGGGCAGGCCCGTCGCATTTTTTTCCTGCACCCTTCAAGGCCCCGAAATTCGGGATTCAGCGGTGGAAAAGGAGGCCCAGGCCATTGTGGAGGCCATCAGGCACTGGTGCCATTACTTGGCGGGAAAACGGTTCACCCTGATCACGGACCAGCGGTCCGTGGCGTTCATGTTTAATAACATGCAGAGGGGCAAGATCAAGAACGACAAGATCTTGCGGTGGAGAATTGAACTCTCCACCTATAACTATGACATCATGTATCGTCCAGGGAAACTCAATGAGCCCTCGGATGCCCTCTCGCGTGGAACATGCGCCAGTATACAGGAGGACTGTTTGCAGGCTCTCCATAATGACCTATGGCTTCCTGGGGTCACTCGGCTCTACCACTTTATAAAAGCCCGCAATCTGCCCTACTCGGTGGAGGACGTCAGGTCCATAACAAGAAGCTGTCGGGCATGCGCGGAACGCAAACCGCACTTTTACCGACCTGACCGGGCACAATTAGTCAAGGCCACTTGTCCCTTCGAGAGACTGAGTGTCGATTTTAAGGGCCCCCTTCCCTCAACAGATCGGAATGTGTACTTCCTCAACATCATTGACGAGTACTCTAGATTCCCTTTTGTTATTCCCTGCTCTGATACATCCGCTGCCACGGTTATCAAGGCATTCCGTGATCTTTTTACCCTGTTCGGGTACCCCAGCTACATTCACAGCGACAGGGGCTCGTCGTTCATGAGCGATGACTTGAGGCAATACCTGCTGTCATACGGGATTGCCTCTAGTAGAACCACGAGCTACAACCCTAGGGGTAACGGACAGGTGGAACGTGGGAATGCTACAGTCTGGAAGGCTGTCTTACTGGCGTTGAAGTCAAAAGGCCTTCCAGTCTCCCGTTGGCAAGAGGTGCTCCCTGATGCGCTCCATTCCATACGCTCACTCCTGTGTACGGCAACCAACGCTACTCCCCATGAGAGGATGTTTTCATTCCCTCGGAAGTCTTCCTCGGGGACCTCATTACCGTCTTGGTTGACGTACTCAGGACCTGTCCTCCTGCGGCGACATGTAAGGGCCCGCAAGTCCGACCCATTGGTCGAACAGGTCCATCTCCTCCACGCCAACCCTCAGTATGCCTATGTGGCATACCCTGATGGGCGAGAGGACACGGTCTCGATCCGAGACCTGGCGCCAGCAGGGGACGTAGCAACCCCTGTCGCTCCCATACCCCCTGTTACAAACCCCATAACTCTTGTTTCCCCTCCGGACACAGCGCGGGCAGCATCGGGACCATTACTTAACCCTTTTACTCCCGTGTACAGCTTGCCTGAGTCCAGAGGATGGTCGCCACTTCAGGGCGTGTCGGAACTCCATGGATTACCGTCACCTCAGGGTCAACCGGCCCGTGAGTCTGTGGAGGAACAGTTGGACATCGCCTTGGGGAGAACGCCACCGCAAGTGCCTACTCCGGTGTCATCGCCGGTATTGAGGAGGTCACAACGACGGTGCGGTCCCCCTGACCGTCTGAACTTATAGACTGATGACAAATTATTCTGTTTTTGTACCCCGCCGGCCTTTGTCTTCAAAGGAGGGGTAAATGTGGTGAACCACCATTGGTTCCCACTAGATAGTACTGAGCCAGGGTCTGGCCAGTACTACAAGTATGTATATATGTTGCTGTTGGGGTTAGAGATGGGTTGTTCTACTTGTTGCTGTTGGGGTTAGGGTGGGGTTGTTACACCTTTGTATTGTAGTATTGTGGTACATCCCAGTCGGGCTCCGCCTCCTGGGAGAGGTATAAAGGTCCCTGCTCTGTCTGGGACCCCTCAGTCTGGGATCGTGTATATAATTAGTAGCTGCCTTGTTACAGCAAATAAAAGCCTTTATTTCCTGAGCATCAAGCCTCGTGTGTGATAACGCGCATCAGAGGTGAACTGTGACGAGGATGCAGAGAGCTTTCAGAATGATCTGGACAGGTTGGGTGAGTGGGCTATTCAATGGCAGATGCAGTATAATTTGGATAACTGTGAAGTTATTCACTTTGAAAGCAAAAACAAGAAGGCAGATTACTACCTGAATGGTTGTAAATAGGGAGAGGGGAGTGTGCAGCGGGACCTGGGTGTCCTTGTGCATCAGTCACTGAAGGTAAGCATGCAGGTGCAGCAGCTGGTAAAGAAGGCAAATGGCATGTTGGCCTTCATTGCGAGAGGTTTCGAGTAGAGGAGCAAGAATGTGTTATTGCAATTATTCAGGGCCTTGGTGAGGCCACTGCTTTGAGTCTCCTTTTCTAAGGAAGGGTGTTCTTGCTCTCCAGGGAGTGCAGCAAAGGTTTACCAGGCTGATTCTGGGGATGGCAGGACTGATGTATGAGGAGAGCTTGACCAGGTTAGGATTGTTTTCGAATGAGGGGGGACCTCATAGAGACTTATAAAATTTTAACAGGACTAAATAGGGTCGATGCAGGAAGAATATTCCTGATGGTTCAGGACCTCTCAGGGACAAAGGAGGGGAATTATGCTTAGAACCCAAGGGAATAGGGGAGATCCTAAATGAATACTTTGCATCGGTATTCACGAAGGAGAGGGGCGTGTTAACCGGGAGTGTCTCGGAGGGAGGTGTTGACCCGTTAGAGAAAATCTCCATTACAAGAGAGGAAGTGTTAGGTTTTTTAGGGAACATTAAAACTGACAAAGCCCCAGGGCCTGGTGGCATCTATCCTAGACTGCTCAGGGAGACGAGAGATGTAATTGCTGGGCCTCTGACGGAAATCTTTGTCGCTTCTTTGGACACGGGTGAGGTCCCTGAGGATTGGAGGATAGCGAATGTGGTCCCGTTGTTTAAGAAGGGTAGCAGGGATAACCCAGGAAATTATAGGTCGGTGAGCTTGATATCCGTGGTCGGGAAGTTGTTGGAGAGGATTCTTAGAGACAGGATGTATGTGCATTTAGAACGGAACAATCTCATTAGTGACAGACAGCATGGTTTTGTAAGAGGGAGGTCGTGCCTTACAAATTTGGTGGAGTTTTTTGAGGAAGTGACAAAAACGGTAGATGAAGGAAGGGCCGTGGATGTCGTCCATATGGATTTCAGTAAGGCATTTGACAAAGTCCCACATGGCAGGTTGGTTAAGAAGGTTAAGGCTCATGGGATACAAGGAGAAGTGGCCAAATGGGTGGAGAACTGGCTTGGCCACAGGAGACAAAGGGTAATGGTCGAAGGGTCTTTTTCCGGCTGGAGGTCTGTGACCAGTGGTGTTCCGCAGGGCTCTGTACTGGGACCTCTGCTATTTGTGATATATATAAATGATTTGGAAGAAGGTGTAACTGGTGTAATCAGCAAGTTTGCGGATGACACGAAGATGGCTGGACTTGCGGATAGCGAAGAGCATTGTCGGGCAATACAGCAGGATATAGATAGGCTGGAAAATTGGGCGGAGAGGTGGCAGATGGAGTTTAATCCGGATAAATGCGAAGTGATACATTTTGGAAGAAATAATGTAGGGAGGAGTTATACAATAAATGGCAGAGTCATCAGGAGTATAGAAACACAGAGGGACCTAGGTGTGCAAGTCCACAAATCCTTGAAGGTGGCAACACAGGTGGAGAAGGTGGTGAAGAAGGCATATGGTATGCTTGCCTTTATAGGACGGGGTATAGAGTATAAAAGCTGGAGTCTGATGATGCAGCTGTATAGAACGCTGGTTAGGCCACATTTGGAGTACTGCGTCCAGTTCTGGTCGCCGCACTACCAGAAGGACGTGGAGGCGTTAGAGAGAGTGCAGAGAAGGTTTACCAGGATGTTGCCTGGTATGGAGGGTCTTAGCTATGAGGAGAGATTGGGTAAACTGGGGTTGTTCTCCCTGGAAAGACGGAGAATGAGGGGAGATCTAATAGAGGTGTACAAGATTATGAAGGGGATAGATAGGGTGAACGGTGGGAAGCTTTTTCCCAGATCAGAAGTGACGTTCACGAGGGGTCACGGGCTCAAGGTGCGAGGGGCGAAGTATAACTCAGATATTAGAGGGATGTTTTTTACACAGAGGATGGTGGGGGCCTGGAATGCGCTGCCAAGTAGGGTGGTGGAGGCAGGCACGCTGACATCGTTTAAGACTTACCTGGATAGTCACATGAGCAGCCTGGGAATGGAGGGATACAAACGATTGGTCTAGTTGGACCAAGGAGCGGCACAGGCTTGGAGGGCCGAAGGGCCTGTTTCCTGTGCTGTACTGTTCTTTGTTCTTTGGTGGGGGAGTCCAGAACCAGGGGTCACAGTCTGAGTATTCAGAGTAGAACATTCAGGATGGAAGTGAGAAGGCATTTCTTCACCCAAAGAGTGGTGAGCCTGTGGAATTCAATCCCACAGGAAGTAGTTGATGCCAAAACATTGAATGTATTCAAGAGGCGGCTGGATATAGCACTTGGGGCGAATGGGGTCAAATGTTATGGGGAAAAAGCAGGATTAGGCTGTTGAGTTGGATGATCCACCATGATCGTAATGAATGGCAGAGCAGGCTCGAAGGGCCAAATGTTCTCCTCCAGCTCCTATCTTCTATACTTCTCTGTAGTTTATAGCAAGCGTAAGTGCACCAAACTACGAACCCCTATTGAGTTGGATGATCAGCCATGATTGTAATGAATGGGCGGCACGGTAGCACAGTGGTTAGCACTGCTGCTTCACAGCTCCAGGGACCTGGGTTCGATTCCCGGCTTGGGTCACTGTCTGTGTGGAGTTTGCACTTTCTCCTCGTGTCTGCGTGGGTTTCCTCCGGGTGCTCCGGTTTCCTCCCACAGTCCAAAGATGTGCGGGTTAGGTTGATTGGCCATGCTAAAATTGCCCCTTAGTGTCCTGGGATGTGTAGATTAGAGGGATTAGCGGGTAAAATATGTTGGGATATGGGGGTAGGGCCTGGGTGGGATTGTGGTCGGTGCAGACTCGATGGGCCGAATGGCGTCTTTCTGTACTGTAGGGTTTCTATGATTCTATGAATGGCAGAGCAGGCTCGAAGGGCCAAATAGAAACATAGAAACCCTACAGTGCGGAAAGAGGCCATTTGGCCCATCGAACCTGCACCGACCACAATCCCACCCAGGCCCTTCCCCCATATCCCTACATATTTACCCGCTAATCCCTCTAACCTATGCATCTCAGGACTCTAAGGGGCAATTTTTAGCATGACCCGTCAACCTAACCTGCACATTTTTGGACTGTGGGAGGAAACGGAGCACCCGGAGGAAACCCACGCAGACACGAGGAGAATGTGCAAACTCCACACAGACAGTGATCCAAGCTGGGAATCGAACCCAAGTCCCTGGAGCTATGAAGCAGCAGTGCTAACCACTGTGCTACCATGCCGCCCAAATATTCTCCTCCAGCTCCTATCTTCTATATTTCTATGTTTCTCTGTAGTTTATAGCAAGCACCAAACTACTGACCATCTTAAGTTTGTGGTCACTATAATTCTTAGGACATTTGTTTCGCAAATGTTGTCCAATTGCAGGATCACATCTAATATTGGGCACTGTGTTTTGAGTCTTGAAAGCATGGGCTGGTGGGGTATTATCGGTAATTTGCCTTTTGCAAACAGGTAAATGGACATGCTGTTTAATATGATCCACCAGTTTTTGCAACATACAGCTTACATACCTAGCAAATGTGAGGTAATGCATTTTGGAAGGTCTAATACACATAGGAAATATACAGTAAATATACAGTAGATTGCAGAATCCTTAAGAGTATTGATAGGCAGAGGGATCTGGGTGTACAGGTACACAGGTCACTGAAAGTGGCAACGCAGGTGGAGAAGGTAGTCAAGAAGGCATACAGCATGCTTGCCTTCATTGGCTGGGGCATTGAGTTTAAAAATTGGAAAGTCCTGTTGCAGCTTTATAGAACCTTAGTTAGGCCGCACTTGGAATATAGTGTTCAATTCTGGTCGCCACACTACCAGAAAGATGTGGAGGCTTTGGAGCGGGTACAGAAAAGATTTACCAGGATGTTGCCTGGTATTGGGGGCATTAGCTATGAGGAGAGATTGAAGAAACTTGGTTTGTTCTCACTGGAATGATGGAGGTTGAGAGGCAACCTGATAGAAGTCTACAAGATTATGAAGGGCAGGGACAGAGTGGATAGTCAGAAGCTTTTACCCAGGGTGGAAGAGTCAATTACTAGAGGACCTAGTTTTAAGGTGTGAGGGGCAAGGTTTAAAGAAGATGTACGAGGCACGTTTTTTACACAGAGGGTGCTGGGTGCCTGGAACTCGCTGCCAGGGGAGGTAGTGGAAGCAGATACGATAGTGACATTTAAGGACTGTCTGGACAAATACACGAATAGGATGGGAATAGAGGGATATGATCCCCAGAAGGGTTTTAGTTCAGTCGGGCAGCATGATCGGCTCAGGCTTGGCGGGCCAAAGGGTCTATTCCTGTGCTGTAATTTTCTTTCTTCTTTTTTATCATACTGGCATTGGAATTAATATATCAAATTATTCATTTGTGTGCTCGGCATATCCTTTTGGCTTGACATCAACAATCTGCTTGTGGTGACCACCACTTGTGTTGCTGCTGCACAGTAGCCTTGTGTTCACTTGCCAATCAATCGGCACTCTTAAGAACATAAGAACATAAGAAATAGGAGCAGGAGTAGGCCATCTAGCCCCTCGAGCCTGCCCCGCCATTCAATAAGATCATGGCTGATCTGATAGTGGTTTAGTTCCACTTACCCGCCCGCTCCCCATAACCCTTAATTCCCTTATTGATCAGAAATCTATCTACCTGTGACTTAAACATATTTAACGAGGTAGCCTCCACTGCTTCAATGGGCAGAGAATTCCAGAGATTCACTGCTCTCTGAGAGAAGAAGTTCCTCCTCAATTCTGTTCTAAACTAACTCCCCCTTATTTTGAGGCTGTGTCCTCTAGTTCTTGTTTCCTTTCTAAGTGGAAAGAATCTCTCTGCCTCTACCCTGTCTAGCCCCTTCAGTATCTTACATGTCTCTGTAAGATCTCCCCTCAGCCTTTTAAACTCATCATAGAAATCATCATAGAAACCCTACAGTGCAGAAGGAGGCCATTCGGCCCATCGAGTCTGCACCGACCACAATCCCACCCAGGCCCTACCCCCACATATTTACCCACTAATCCACGCATCTCAGGACTCTAAGGGGCAATTTTTAACCTGGCCAATCAACCTAACCCGCACATCTTTGGACTGTGGGAGGAAACCGGAGCACCCGGAGGAAACCCACGCAGACACGAGGAGAATGTGCAAACTCCACACAGACAGTGACCCGAGCCGGGAATCGAACCTGGGACCCTGGAGCTGTGAAGCAGCAGTGCTAACCACTGTGCTACCGTGCCGCCCCAACTCCAACGAGTATAGGCCCAATCTACTCAATTTCTCCTCATAAGCTAACCCCCTCATCTCCGGTATCAACCTGGTGAACCTTCTCTGTACTCCCTCCAAGGCCAATATATCCTTCCCCAAATAAGGGGACCAAAATTGCACACAGTACTCTAGTTGCAGCCTCACCAGTACCTTGTACAATTGCAGCAAGACCTCCCTGCTTTTATACTCCATCCCCTTCGCGATAAAGGCCAACATTCCATTTGCCTTCTTGATCACCTGCTGCACCTGCAAACTGAGGTTTTGCGATTCATTCACAAGGACCCCCAGGACCCTCTGCACAGTAGCATGTTGTAATTTTTCACCATTTAAATAATAGTCCATTTTACTATTATTCCTTCCAAAGTGGATAACCTCACACTTGTCAACGTTATAATCCATCTGCCAGATCCTAGCCCACTCACTTAGCCTATCCAAATCTCTCTGCAGACTTTCCGCATCCTCCACGCAATTCGCTTTCCCACTCATCTTTGTGTCATCCGCAAACTTTGTTACCCTACACTCGGTCCCCTCAAAGAACAAAGAACAAAGAACAATACAGCACAGGAACAGGCCCTTCGGCCCTCCAAGCCCGCGCCGCTCCCCGGTCCAGGATTGAATCCTGAATCCAGGATCCCCGCCCAATTTTCCAGCCTATCTACATACCAATATCCTATCCACCGAGCTGTCCCTCACAGCTACGATGCTTTGTTCATTACAACCTATTAACTCACCCCCACCCCCCTATTCCAGACCATGTGATCCCCAGGGAGAGGCGAAAACCCAGAGTGAAAAACCCCAGGGCCAATATGGGGAAAAAAAAAAAATCTGGGAAATTCCTCTCCGACCCCCTGAGGCGATCGAAACGAGTCCAGGAGATCACAATGGCCCTGATCGGAAAATGCTTCCCAACCCTAGTCATTTCCACTTCCATGAACACCATATGAATTCCCTGCCCCCGAGACAGGTTCCCAACTATCCGCAGTCTCGCTCTGTACTGGCACCAGCAAGATGATCATAGAATGAAGCCTTGAAACGAGAAACAAGGAACAATTAGCCCGCGCCGCTCCCTGGTCCAAACTAGACCACTCTTTTGTATCCCTCCATTCCCACTCCGGTCATATAGCTGTCTAGATAAGTCTTAAACGTTCCCAGTGTGTCCGCCTCCACCACCTTGCCCGGCAACACATTCCAGGCCCCCACTACCCTCTGTGTGAAATATGTCCTTCTGATATCTGTGTTAAACCTCCCCCCCTTCAAAGAACAAAGAACAGTACAGCACAGGAAACAGGCCTTCGGCCCTCCAAGCCTGTGCCGCTCCTTGGTCCAACTAGACCAATCGTTTGTATCCCTCCATTCCCAGGCTGCTCATGTGACTATCCAGGTAAGTCTTAAACGATGTCAGCGTGCCTGCCTCCACCACCCTACTTGGCAGCGCATTCCAGGCCCCCACCACCCTCTGTGTAAAAAACGTCCCTCTGATGTCTGAGTTATACTTCGCCCCTCTCAGCTTGAGCCCGTGACCCCTCGTGATCGTCACCTCCGACCTGGGAAAAAGCTTCCCACTGTTCACCCTATCTATACCCTTCATAATCTTGTATACCTCTATTAGATCTCCCCTCATTCTCCGTCTTTCCAAGGAGAACAACCCCAGTCTACCCAATCTCTCCTCATAGCTAAGACCCTCCATACCAGGCAACATCCTGGTAAACCTTCTCTGCACTCTCTCTAATGCCTCCACGTCCTTCTGGTAGTGCGGCGACCAGAACTGGACGCAGTACTCCAAATGCGGCCTAACCAGCGTTCTATACAGCTGCATCATCAGACTCCAGCTTTTATACTCTATACCCCGTCCTATAAAGGCAAGCATACCATATGCCTTCTTCACCACCTTCTCCACCTGTGTTGCCACCTTCAAGGATTTGTGGACTTGCACACCTAGGTCCCTCTGTGTTTCTATACTCCTGATGACTCTGCCATTTATTGCATAACTCCTCCCTACATTATTTCTTCCAAAATGCATCACTTCGCATTTATCCGGATTAAATTCCATCTGCCACCTCTCCGCCCAATTTTCCAGCCTATCTATACCCTGCTGTATTGCCCGACAATGCTCTTCGCTATCCACAATTCCAGCCATCTTTGTGTCATCCGCAAACTTGCTGATTACACCAGTTACACCTTCTTCCAAATCATTTATATATATCACAAATAGCAGAGGTCCCAGTACAGAGCCCTGCGGAACACCACTGGTCACAGACCTCCAGCCGGAAAAAGACCCTTCGACCACTACCCTCTGTCTCCTATGGCCAAGCCAGTTCTCCACCCATTTGGCCACTTCTCCTTGTATCCCATGAGCCTTAACCTTCTTAACCAACCTGCCATGTGGGACTTTGTCAAATGCCTTACTGAAATCCATATAGACGACATCCACGGCCCTTCCTTCATCAACCGTTTTTGTCACTTCCTCAAAAAACTCCACCAAATTTGTAAGGCACGACCTCCCTCTTACAAAACCATGCTGTCTGTCACTAATGAGATTGTTCCGTTCTAAATGCACATACATCCTGTCTCTAAGAATCCTCTCCAACAACTTCCCTACCACGGACGTCAAGCTCACCGGCCTATAATTTCCTGGGTTATCCCTGCTACCCTTCTTAAACAACGGGACCACATTCGCTATCCTCCAATCCTCAGGGACCTCACCCGTGTCCAAAGAAGCGACAAAGATTTCCGTCAAAGGCCCAGCAATTTCCTCTCTCGTCTCCCTGAGCAGTCGAGGATAGATGCCATCAGGCCCTGGGGCTTTGTCAGTTTTAATGTTCCCTAAAAAACCTAACACTTCCTCTCTCGTAATGGAGATTTTCTCTAACGGGTCAACACCTCCCTCCGAGACACTCCCGGTTAACACGCCCCTCTCCTTCGTGAATACCGATGCAAAGTATTCATTTAGGATCTCCCCTATTCCCTTGGGTTCTAAGCATAATTCCCCTCCTTTGTCCCTGAGAGGTCCGATTTTCTCCCTGACAACTCTTTTGTTCCTAACGTATGAATAGAATGCCTTAGGATTCTCCTTAATCCTGCCTGCCAAGAACATCTCGTGCCCTCTTTTTGCCCTTCTAACTCCCCGTTTGAGATCTTTCCTACTCTCTCTGTATTCCTCCAGAGCTCCATCTGTTTTCAGTTGCCTGGACTTAATGTACGCCTCCCTTTTCATTTTAATCAGATCCTCAATTTCCCTGGTTATCCACGGCTCTCGAATCCTACCTTTCCTATCTTTCCTTTTTACAGGCACATGCCTATCCTGCAGCCTTATCAATAGTTCCTTAAAAGACTCCCACATGCCAGACGCGGACTTACCCTCGAACATCCTCTCCCAATCAACATCCACCAATTCCTGCCTAATCCGGCTATAGTCAGCCTTCCCCCAATTTAGCACCCTGCCCGTAGGACAGCACTCATCCTTGTCCATTACTATCCTAAAGTTAACAGAGTTGTGGTCACTATTTGCCACATGTTCCCCTACCGAAACTTTGACGACCTGACCGGGCTCATTTCCCAGAACTAGGTCCAGTATAGCCCCCTCTCTAGTCGGGCTATCTACATACTGTTCCAAAGAACCTTCCAGTACGCATTTTACAAATTCCTCCCCGTCCGGTCCCCCAGCTCTAAGCACTTTCCAGTCTGTGCCAGGGAAATTAAAGTCCCCCACTACAACAACCCTATGTTTTCTGCACCTATCCAGAATCTCCTGACATATCCTTTCCTCCACTTCCCGTGGGCTGTTGGGTGGTCTGTAGTACACCCCCAGCATAGTGACTGCACCCTTCCTGTTTCTGAGTTCCACCCACAGCGACTCAGTACATGACCCCTCTAAGTTGTCTACCCTCTGCACCGCGGTAATATGCTCCTTAACTAATATCGCTACTCCCCCACCTTTTTTAGCCCCTCCTCTGTCTCGCCTAAAACACTGATACCCCGGAATATTCAGCTGCCAGTCCTGTCCTTCTTTTAACCAAGTTTCCGTCACCGCAACCACATCCAAATTCCGCACAAGCATTAAGGCCCTAAGTTCGTCTGTTTTACCCGTTACACTCCTCGCATTGAAGCAGATGCACTCCAGACCTCCAGGCCCAGTCAGGTCCTCCTCCTCCAGAGTGCTCCTCTTCTTAGCTAGCCTTGCCCTGGCCCCCAGCTCGACCCCAGCCTCAGTATTTACTGACCTCCTGTTTTGTTCCCCACCCCCCTGCCACACTAGTTTAAATCCTGCCGAAACACTCGAGCAAAACTCCCAGCCAGGATATTTGCTCCCTTCCAGTTAAGGTGTAACCCATCCTTTCTGTACAGTTGCCATCCTGACTTGAAGATTTCCCAGTTATCTATGAATTTAAAACCCTCCCTCTTGCACCAGTCCTTTAGCCACGCGTTCAACTGTAGAATCTCCCTGTTCCGAGCCTCACTTGCACTAGGCACCGGGAGCAGTCCAGAGATTGCTACACTGGAGGTCTTACTTTTTAGCCTAGCACCCAACTCCCTGAATTTAGACCAGAAGACCATAAGACATAGGAGCGGAAGTAAGGCCATTCGGCCCATCGAGTCCACTCCACCATTCAATCATGGTTGATTTCAACTCCATTTACCCGCTCTCTCCCCATAGCCCTTAATTCCTCGAGAAATCAAGAATTTATCAATTTCTGTCTTGAAGACGCTCAACGTCTCGGCCTCCACAGCCCTCTGTGGCAATGAATTCCACAGACCCACCACTCTCTGGCTGAAGAAATTTCTCCTCATCTCTGATCTAAAGTGACTCCCTTTTATTCTAAGGCTGTGCCCCCGCGTCCTAGTCTCCCCTGTTAATGGAAACAACTTCCCTACGTCCATCCTATCTAAGCCGTTCATTATCTTGTAAGTTTCTATCAGATCTCCCCTCAACCTCCTAAACTCCAATGAATATAATCCCACGATCCTCAGACGTTCATCGTATGTCAGGCCTACCATTCCTGGGATCATCCGTGTGAATCTCCGCTGGACCCGCTCCAGTGCCAGTATGTCCTTCCTGAGGTGTGGGGCCCAAAATTGCTCACAGTACTCCAAATGGGGCCTAACCAGTGCTTTATAAAGCCTCAGAAGTACATCCCTGCTTTTGTATTCCAAGCCTCTTGAGATAAATGACAACATTACATTTGCTTTCTTAATTACGGACTCAACCTGCAAGTTTACCTTTAGAGAATCCTGGACTAGGACTCCCAAGTCCCTTTGCACTTTAGCATTATGAATTTTGTCACCGTTTAGAAAATAGTCCATGCCTCTATTCTTTTTTCCAAAGTGTACGACCTCGCACTTGCCCACGTTGAATTTCATCAGCCACTTCTTGGACCACTCTCCTAAACTGTCTAAATCTTTCTGCAGCCTCCCCACCTCCTCAATACTACCTGCCCCTCCACCTATCTTTGTATCATCGGCAAACTTGGCCAGAATGCTCCCAGTCCCGTCATCTAGATCGTTAATATATAAAGAGAACAGCTGTGGCCCCAACACTGAACCCTGCGGGACACCACTTGTCACCGGTTGCCATTCTGAGAAAGAACCTTTTATCCCAACTCTCTGCCTTCTGTCTGACAGCCAATCGTCAATCCATGTTAGTACCTTGCCTCGAATACCATGGGCCCTTATTTTACTCAGCAGTCTCCCGTGAGGCACCTTGTCAAAGGCCTTTTGGAAGTCAAGATAGATAACATCCATTGGCTCTCCTTGGTCTAACCTATTTGTTATCTCGTATGACCCCCCTGCTCTTCCTACCTACATCATTTCCCCCAATGTGTACAATCACATCCGTTTGACTACCTTCCTTTTTAAATATGCTTCCTACCCTCTCGGAGACATCCAGTACCCCGGCACCAGGGAGGCAGACTACCATCCTGGATTCTCGTTCAGTCCCACAGAAGCGCCTGTCCGTGTCTCTAACTATTGCGTCCCCCACAACTATCGCTCTCCTAAACCCCTTCTTTCCCTTCCGGACCCCTGAGCCTGTCCCCGTGGAGGCGATCTGGTCCTCGTGGCTTACCCCTGGAGGGTCATCCCCCTCCACAGAATCCAAAACAATATACCTATTGTGGAGGGGGACAACCACAGGGGATCCCTCCACAGACTGCTCACTCCCTTCCCTTCTCCCATCTGTTGCCCATCCCTTTCTCTTATGGGAGACTGCCACTGGGGTGCTTTCTGGCACATCACCCTTCTGACTATTACCCCTCCTAACCGTGACCCACGTGTCTTCCTTCCGAGACCCTGGTGTCACTACCTGACTATAACTTTTATCTATGACTCTCTCATTTTCCCTAACTAAACTGAGTTCATCGAGCCTCAGCTCCAGCTCCCTTACACGATCCTTCAGGAGATGCAGTTCCACACATCTGGCACAGATATGGACTTCCGGGAGGCAAGTTGTCTCCAGGAACTCCCACATCCCACACCGAATGCAGTATACTGGCCTCCCACTCATACCAGCCATGTCCTTTTTAGTTTTGGGGATAAAACAAAAAGGGGGTGTAACCGAAGAAAAACAAACAAACAACCTTCCTCGCCGAAGCCCTGTGAGCCAAAGCCCTTTTAGCTCTCACTCTGTCCCCTGCTCACTCCACTGCCCGCTAACGACGCTGCCCGCTCAAAGGTGCGGCCTACTTTTAAACCCTCCAAAATCTTCCCAGGCTGCTGCTGGGCCTATTTCCTGTTTAGAAAAAAAAACCTCCGATTTTTTTCACTAATTGAACTGAAAAATAATTAAATTAATTAATTACTCTACTGCAGCCCGAGCAGCACTCCCACAGTGAGACACCAACTGTCACTCTCCACTGCAGCCCGAGCAGCACTCCCTCACTGAGACACCAACTGTCACTCTCCACTGCAGCCCGAGCAGCACTCCCACACTGAGACACCAACTGTCACACTCTACTGCAGCCCGAGCAGCACTCCCTCACTGAGACACCAACTGTCACACTCTACTGCAGCCCGAGCAGCACTCCCACAGTGAGACACCAACTGTCACACTCTACTGCAGCCCGAGCAGCACTCCCTCACTGAGACACCAACTGTCACTCTCCACTGCAGCCCGAGCAGCACTCCCTCACTGAGACACCAACTGTCACTCTCCACTGCAGCCCGAGCAGCACTCCCTCACTGAGACACCAACTGTCACTCTCCACTGCAGCCCGAGCAGCACTCCCACAGTGAGACACCAACTGTCACACTCTACTGCAGCCCGAGCAGCACTCCCTCACTGAGACACCAACTGTCACTCTCCACTGCAGCCCGAGCAGCACTCCCACAGTGAGACACCAACTGTCACACTCTACTGCAGCCCGAGCAGCACTCCCTCACTGAGACACCAACTGTCACTCTCCACTGCAGCCCGAGCAGCACTCCCACAGTGAGACACCAACTGTCACACTCTACTGCAGCCCGAGCAGCACTCCCTCACTGAGACACCAACTGTCACTCTCCACTGCAGCCCGAGCAGCACTCCCTCACTGAGACAGCAACTGTCACACTCTACTGCAGCCCGAGCAGCACTCCCTCACTGAGACACCAACTGTCACTCTCCACTGCAGCCCGAGCAGCACTCCCACAGTGAGACACCAACTGTCACACTCTACTGCAGCCCGAGCAGCACTCCCACAGTGAGACACCAACTGTCACACTCTACTGCAGCCCGAGCAGCACTCCCTCACTGAGACACCAACTGTCACACTCTACTGCAGCCCGAGCAGCACTCCCACAGTGAGACACCAACTGTCACACTCTACTGCAGCCCGAGCAGCACTCCCACAGTGAGACACCAACTGTCACACTCTACTGCAGCCCGAGCAGCACTCCCTCACTGAGACACCAACTGTCACACTCTACTGCAGCCCGAGCAGCACTCCCACAGTGAGACACCAACTGTCACTCTCCACTGCAGCCCGAGCAGCACTCCCTCACTGAGACAGCAACTGTCACACTCTACTGCAGCCCGAGCAGCACTCCCTCACTGAGACACCAACTGTCACTCTCCACTGCAGCCCGAGCAGCACTCCCTCACTGAGACACCAACTGTCACACTCTACTGCAGCCCGAGCAGCACTCCCTCACTGAGTCACCAACTGTCACACTCTACTGCAGCCCGAGCAGCACTCCCTCACTGAGACAGCAACTGTCACACTCTACTGCAGCCCGAGCAGCACTCCCTCACTGAGACACCAACTGTCACTCTCCACTGCAGCCCGAGCAGCACTCCCACAGTGAGACACCAACTGTCACTCTCCACTGCAGCCCGAGCAGCACTCCCTCACTGAGTCACCAACTGTCACTCTCCACTGCAGCCCGAGCAGCACTCCCTCACTGAGACACCAACTGTCACTCTCCACTGCAGCCCGAGCAGCACTCCCTCACTGAGACACCAACTGTCACTCTCCACTGCAGCCCGAGCAGCACTCCCTCACTGAGTCACCAACTGTCACTCTCCACTGCAGCCCGAGCAGTACTCCCTCACTGAGACACCAACTGTCACTCTCCACTGCAGCCCGAGCAGCACTCCCTCACTGAGACACCAACTGTCACTCTCCACTGCAGCCCGAGCAGCACTCCCACAGTGAGACACCAACTGTCACACTCTACTGCAGCCCGAGCAGCACTCCCACAGTGAGACACCAACTGTCACACTCTACTGCAGCCCGAGCAGCACTCCCTCACTGAGACACCAACTGTCACTCTCCACTGCAGCCCGAGCAGCACTCCCACAGTGAGACACCAACTGTCACACTCTACTGCAGCCCGAGCAGCACTCCCACAGTGAGACACCAACTGTCACACTCTACTGCAGCCCGAGCAGCACTCCCTCACTGAGACACCAACTGTCACTCTCCTCCAGATCGTCTATGTATATGGTAAACAGTTGAGGCCCCAGCACCGATCCCTGCGGCACGCCACTAGTCCCCAACTGCCAACCAGAAAAGCACCCATTTATTCCAACTCTCTGCTTCCTGATCGCCAATCCTCAATCCACGCTAACACTTTACCCCCAACTCCGTGTGCCTTAATCTTCTGCAGCAACCTTTTGTGAGGCACCTTATCAAACGCCTTCTGGAAATCCAAAAACACCACATCCACCGGTTCCCCTCTGTCAACTGCACTCGTTACATCTTCATAAAAATCCAGTAAATTTGTCAAACACAACTTTCCCTTCATGAATCCATTTGATTTATTATTGTCACATGTATTAGTATACAGTGAAAAGTATTGTTTCTTGCACACTATACAGACAAAGCACAACGTATATAGAGAAGGAAAGGAGAGGATGCAGATTGTAATCTTACAGCCATAGCTAGGGTGAAGATAAAGGCCAAATTAGTGCAAGGTAGGTCCATTTAGAAGTCTGAAGGTGGCAGGGAAGAAGTTGTTCTTGAGTCGGTTGGTATGTGACCTCAGACTTTTGTACCTTTTTCCCGACGTAACAAGGTGGAAGAGAGTATGTCCATGGTGCATGAGGTCCTTGATTATGCTGGCTGCTATTCCGAGGCAGCAGAACATGTAGACAGTGTCAATGGATGGGAGGCTAGTTTGCATGATGGACTGGGCTTTGTAGTTTCTTTGTAGTTTCTTGTAGTCTTGGACAGAGCAGAAAGAATGCTTTCTATGATGCATCTGTAAAAGTTGGTGAGAGTCGTAGAGGCCATGCCAAATTTCCTTAGCCTCCTTGAGAAAGTGGGGGCATTGGTGGGCTTTCTTAACTATGGTCCCTCCATGGAGGGACCAGGCAGGTTGGTGGTGATCAGGACACCTAGAATCTTGAAGCTCTCAAGCATTTCCACTTCATCCCTGTTGATGTAGACACGGACATGTCCTCCACTACACTTCCTGAAGTCGATGACTATCTCCTTCGTTTTGCTGATATTGAGGGGTAGATTATTGTTGTCGCACCAGTTCACCAGATTCTCTATCTCTATCCTGTTTCCATCTGGGCGGCATGGTAGCACAGTGGTTAGCACTGCTGCTTCACAGCTCCAGGGACCTGGGTTCGATTCCCGGCTTGGGTCACTGTCTGTGTGGAGTTTGCACATTCTCCTCGTGTCTGCGTGGGTTTCCTCCGGGTGCTCCGGTTTCCTCCCACAGTCCAAAGATGTGTGGGTTAGGTTGATTGGCCATGCTAAAATTGCCCCTTAGTGTCCTGGGATGCGTAGATTAGTGGATTAGCGGGCTAAAATATGTAGGGATATGGGGGTAGGGCCTGGGTGGGATTGTGGTCGGTGCAGACTCGATGGGCCGAATGGCCTCTTTCTGTACTGTAGGGTTTCTATTTCTTCTTCTATCTCATAGTCTGAAATCCGACCCACTACAGTGATGTCATCAGCAAAGTTGAAAATTGAGTTGGAGGGGAATTTGGCCACACAGTCACAGGTGAATAAGGAGTATAGTAAGGGGATGAGGACACAGCCTGGTGGTGCACTGGTGTTGAGGGTGATCATGGAGGAGGAGTTGTTGCCTATCCTTACTGATTGTGGTCTGTGGGTTAGGAAGTCTAGGATCCAGTCACAGAGGAAGAGGCAAGCCCCAGGCCATGGAATTTGGAGATGTGTTTTGGAGGAAGAACGGTGTTGAAGGCTGAGCTGTAGTCAATAAATAGGAGTCTTGCATAGGTGTCTTTGTTATCCAGGTATTCCAGGGTTGTTTGTAGGACCAGGGCGATGGTGTCTGCTGTGGACCTGTTGATAGATGAACTGAAATGGATCCAGGCAATCTGGGAGGTTAGAATTGATTCATTCCATGACTAACCTTTCTAAGCACTTCATAATCCATGGGGCGGCACGGTAGCACAGTGGTTAGCATTGCTGCTTCACAGCTCCAGGGACCTGGGTTCGATTCCCGGCTTGGGTCACTGTCTGTGTGGAGTTTGCACTTTCTCCTCGTGTCTGCGTGGGTTTCCTCCGGGTGCTCCGGTTTCCTCCCACAGTCCAAAGATGTGCGGATTAGGTTGATTGGCTATGCTAAAATTGCCCCTTAGAGTCCTGAGATGCGTAGGTTAGAGGGATTAGTGGGTAAAATATGTTGGGATATGGGGGTAGGGCCTGGGTGGGATTGTGGTCGGTGCAGACTCGATGGGCCGAATGGCCTCTTTCTGTACTGTAGGGTTTCTATGATTTCTATGATAATGATGTAAATAAGAGCCACTGGACAATTGTCATTAAGACACGCTGCCTGGCTTTTCTTTGGTACCGGGATGATGGTCATCTTCTTGAAGCAGGCAGGGATAGCAGATTGGTATAATGAGAGTTTGAAGATGTCTACGAATACCCCCGCCAGCTGGTCCGTGCAGGAGCTGAGTGCTCGTCTGGGCACCCCATCCGGGCCAGTCACTTTCTGTGTGTTGACTTTCGAGAAGGCTGCTCTGATGTCGGCAATGGTGACTTCAGATAAGGGTTTGACCAAGGCTTCTGGGGTGGAAGGCATGCTCTCGCTGAACCTCTGGCTCTGAATGGGCATGAAATGCATTGAGCTCATCGGGAAGTGGTGCATTGGTGCCGGCGATTCTGCATGCATTCATCTTGTAGCTTGTTATGTCTTGCAGATCTCTTCTCATGACGTATATAAATTGTTGCTCCTTTTATATTTGGTATTTTTATGAATTTTCCTGATCAATACAAGACAAAAAGCTTCGACAATATGTGTCTTTTTTCAGCAAAATTTACCATGTTATTAAGATTATAAGGGAGCAAGCTTTCTGGAAGTTTAATGGATACTTAATGGGTAAGTACTCCACAGTGTTGAATGTGCAGGGATGCGGAGTCTATGGGAGGGATATTAGAGTAAAGCTCCTGTAGGAACAGAATAATTTGGTCAAAAATTTCCTGACTGCCACAATTAACTGCGCATATGTGGATGTCAGAAGTTGCTGCCTGATTTAAGCTCTAATAACAGTGAAGTTGATAGCCTCACCATTTTTCTACCTCAAAATTTGGGTTACATCTGTATTCAAACAATCAATAGTGGAGAATACAAGTGAATTAATAGGATAAGTTGAAATTTGAGGCCTTCGGATGGATTACTCGATTTAATTTCTTGGAAAAAAATAGTGTGTAAAATGGAAGAATGTTCAATTAACAAAATCTTGAAATAACTGTTATATAATACAGAAATGCTTTAGTTAATAGGATGTAAGAAATTAAACTGATTTACTATTTATAAATAATTTAGTTTATTGCTATTGCTTACATTATTTCTATTTTTCACAGGTGACATTGGAGGTCAACTTGGTCTATTCTGTGGTGGAAGCTTGATCACTGTCATTGAAATCCTGGAATACCTTCTCACCAAATTCTATTGGATATGTATAGTTTGGTTATTAAAACCACCAAAAGTGTCAAATAATGACGTTCAAGATCCTCCTGCAAAAGGAAAAAGGCAGTTACCTCCCAGATAGATAGCATAATGGAGAATGTTTATTTCACCATATGGAGTAATGCTACCATGAATCTGAATTGTCAAGATTTGGTAGAAAGATTTTTCAATTTGTAGTCGCAATGTGCATTTATGGATCAACCGAGCAATTGCTGTGCACATATGCTTCCTTTATTATATAGGAGATTCTGCACAGAAACAGCTATTCCAGCCAACTAGTCCATGCCAGCTTTGATGGTTAGTTGAGCCATAAAAGCATAGAATCCCTACAGTGCAGAAAGAGGCTATTCTGCCTACTGATTCTACACCAACTCTCCAAAAGAGCATCCCACTCAGGCCCTACACATAACCTACACATCTTTAGACACGAAGGGGCAATTTAGCATGGCCAATCCACCCAACCTGCACATAGAACCACAGAACCATAGAACTTTACAGCACAGAAACAGGCCTTTTGGCCCTTCTTGGCTGTGCCAAACCATTTTTCTGCCTAGTCCCACTGACCTGCACCTGGACCATATCCCTCCACACCCCTCTCATCCATGGTCGGTTTAAGACAGAGTTGAGGAGGAACTTCTTCTCCCAGAGGGTGGTGAATCTCTGGAATTCTCTGCCCACTGAGGTGGTGGAGGCTACCTCGCTGAATATGTTTAAAGCGCGGATGGATGGATTCCTGATCGGTAAGGGAATTAAGGGTTATGGGGATCAGGCGGGTAAGTGGTACTGATCCACGTCAGATCAGCCATGATCTTATTGAATGGCAGGGCAGGCTCGAGGGGCTAGATGGCCTACTCCTGCTCCTATTTCTTATGTTCTTATGTTCTTATGTATCTATCCAAGTTTTTCTTAAATGTTAAAAGTGAGCCCGCATTCACCACTTCATCTGGCAGCTCATTCCACACTCCCACCACTCTCTGTGTGAAGAAGCCCCCCCGTAATATTCCCTTTAAACTTTTCCCCCTTCATCCTTAACCCATGTCCTCTAATTTTTTTCTCCCCTAGCCTCAGTGGAAAAAGTCTGCTTGCATTCACTCTATCTATACCCATCATAATTTTATACACCTCTATCAAATCTCCCCTCATTCTTCTACGCTCCAGGGAATAAAGTCCTAACCTATTCAACCTTTCTCTGTAACTCAGTTTCTCAAGTCCCTGCAACATCCTTGTAAACCTTCTCTGCACTCTTTCAACCTTATTAATATCCTTCCTGTAATTAGGTGACCAAAACTGCACACAATACTCTAAATTCGGCCTCACCAATGTCTTATACAACCTCACCATAACATTCCAACTCTTATACTCAATACTTTGATTTATAAAGGCCAATGTACCAAAAGCACTCTTTACGACCCTATCTACCTGTGACGCCACTTTTAGAGAATTATGTATCTGTATTCCCAGATCCCTCTGTTCTACTGCACTCTTCAAGTGTCCTACCATTTACCTTGTATGTTCTACCTTGGTTTGTCCTTCCAAAGTGTTTGCATTATACTCCATCTGCCATTTTTCAGCCCATTTTTCTAGCTGGTCCAAATCCCCCTGCAAGCTTTAAAAACCTTCCTCACTGTCCACTACACCTCCAATCTTTGTATCATCAGCAAATTTGCTGATCCAATTTACCATATTATCATCCAGATCATTGATATAGATGACAAACAACAATGGACCCAGCACTGATCCCTGTGGCACACCACTAGTCACAGGCCTCCACTCAGAGAAGCAATCCTCCACTACCACTCTCTGGCTTCTTCCATTGAGCCAATGTCTAATCCAATTTACTACCTCTCCATGTATACCTAGCGACTGAACCTTCCTAACTAACCTCCCATGCGGGACCTTGTCAAAGGCCTTACTGAAGTCCATGTTGACAACATCACTGCCTTCCCTTCATCCACTTTCCTGGTAACCTCCTCGCAAAACTCGAATAGATTGGTTAAACATGACCTACCACGCACAAAGCCATGTTGACTCTCCCTAATAAGTCCCTGTCTATCCAAATATTTGTAGATCCTATCTCTTAGTACTCTTTCCAATAATTTACCTACTACTGACGTCAAACTTACTGGCCTATAATTTCCCGCATTACTTTTTGAGCCTTTTTTAAACAACGGAACAACATGAGCTATCCTCCAATCATCCGACACCTCACCCGTGGATACCGACATTTTAAATATATCTGCCAGGGCCCCTGCAATTTCAACACTAGTCTCCTTCAAGGTCCGAGGGAATACCCTGTCCGGTCCTGGAGATTTATCTACTCTGATTTGCCTTAAGACAGCAAGCACCTTTAATCTGTATAGGTTCCATGACCTCCCTACTTGTTTGCCTTATTTCCATAGACTCCATGCCAGTTTCCTACGGATGCAAAAAACCCATTTAATATCTCCCCCATTTCTTTTGGTTCCATACATAGCCGACCATTCTGACCTTCAAGAGGACCAATTTTATCCCTTACTATCCTTTTGCTCTTAATATACCTGTAGAAGCTCTTGGGATTATCCTTCACCTTGTCTGCCAAAGCAACCTCATGTCTTCTTGTAGCCCTCCTGATTTCTTTCTTAAGTAGTTTCTTGCACTTTTTATACTCCTCAAGCACCTTATTTGCTCCCTGTTGCCTATATATGTCATACATCTCTCTCTTCTTTATCAAAGTTCCAATATCCCTCGAGAACTTATTCTTATTCACTTTGCATTTAATCCTGACAGGAACATACAAACTCTGCACTCTCAAAATTTCTCCTTTGAAGGCCTCCCACACGCTTTTCTTTTCCTTTTCCTTTCTCATTTCTTCAAATTTGGCCTTTTTCCAGTTTAGAACCTCAACCCGAAGACCAGATCTATCTTTATCCATGATCAAGTTGAAACTAATGGCGTTATGATCACTGGAACCAAAGTGTTCCCCTACACATACTTCCGTCACTTGTCCTAACTCGTTTCCTAATAGGAGATCTAATATTGCATCCTCTCTAGTTGGTACCTCTATATACTGATTTAGAAAATTTTCCTGAACACATTTTACAAACTCTAACCCGTCTAGACCTTTCACAGTATGGGAGTCCCAATCTATGTGAAAAATTAAAATCCCCTACTATCACAACTTTATGTTTCCTGCAGTTGTCAGCTATCTCTCTGCAGATTTGCTCCTCCAATTCTCTCTGACTATTGGGTGGTCTATAATATAACCCCATTAATGTCATAGAATCATAGAAACCCTACAGCACAGAAAGAGGCTATTAGGCCCATCGAGTCTGCACCAACCACAATCCCACCCAGGCCCTACCCCCATATCCCTACATATTTACCCACTAATCCCTCTAACCTACACATCTCAGGACACTAAGGGCAATTTTAGCGTGGCCAATCAAACTAACCCGCTAACTAACTAACTAATGTGGTCATACCTTTCCTGTTTCTCAGCTCCACCCATATGGCCTCGGTAGACAAGCCCTCTAATCTGTCCTGCCTGAGCACTGCTGTAACATTTTCCCTGACTAGCAATGCCACCCCCCCACCCTTCATCCCTCTGCCTCTATCACGTCTGAAACATCGGAACCCTGGAACATTGAGCTGCCAGTCCTGCCCTTCCTGTAGCCAAGTTTCACTAATGGCTATAATGTCATAATTCTATGTGTCAATCCACGCCCTCAGCTCGTCTGCCTTCCCCACAATACTCCTGGCATTGAAATAGACACACCCCAGAAGATTATTACCACCACACACAACTCTTCTATTTGTGATTTTGCATGAACTATTAACATAATTTATTTTCACCCGCGCTCAACTATCTGCTCTGGCACTCTGGTTCCCATCCCTCTGCAAATCTAGTTTAAACCCTCCCCAATAACACTAGCAAACCTCACTGCAAGTATATTGGTCCCCTTGTAATTCATCTTTGGACTGTGGGAGGAAACCAGAGGAAACCCACCTCGCCACAGTGAGAATGTGCAAATCCACACAGTCACCCAAGGCCGTAATTGAAACCCGGTCCCTAGTGCTGTGAGGCAGCAATGCTAACCATTGTGCCTCCTTCCAAATTTCCTCACCTAACTTCTATTCGCATAATTTTCCATTCTCTGCCCCTTCATATGTTTATCTTTCCTTGACTTAAGTGCATCTACACTATTTATTTCAACCACTTCCCGTTGTAGTGAGTTCCACATTCTAACCACTCTCTGGGTTAACTCAGAATTCTGCTGAATACCCTATTTCATTTCTTTGTGACAGCCTTATATTGTTAATCCTTATTTTCACTCTTCCCCACAAGTAAAAACACTCTGAGTGGGATTTTCTGTGCAACCCACTGCGTGTTTCGCAGAGACAGCTTGCCATTGGCTGCTGATGGAATTTCCTGGTCCTGCTGTTGTCAATGGGGTTTTCTATTGAGTGCACCCCTCACTTCTGGGAAACCTACGGTGGGTCTGCAACATTGGCAGGACCAGGAGATATTGCCAGCATGGCCAGTCAGAAAATTCCAGCCTGTTAATTTTACCAAAACTTTTCAGAATTTTAAAGACATCAATTTGGTCATTCCTCAATCTTCTCTTGGTTACTGCCTGTGTGCGGTTTTCAGATTCTTCCTGTATCTGCGTGGGTTTCCTCCGAGTGCTCCGGTTTCCTCCCACAGTCCAAACGTGTGTGGGTTAGGTGGATTGGCCATGCTAAATATGTGGGGTTCCGGGGATAGGGCCGGGGGAGAGGGCTTGGGTAAGATACTCTGACAGAGTTGGTGCAAACCAGTGGGTCAAATGGCCTCTTTCTTCATTGTAGGGATTCTACCACATCGAACATCCACTTCCTTGGGGCCTGCCAAACTGACCCTAGTCGGACCCAAGACTTACCTTCAAGTTTGACTCCACTGCTGCATGTTTCCTTCAGGAACTGCTGCTGTCCCAGCAGTGGCCACAGCTCCTGAGGGTGCTGTTGTGACCAGAGAGCGGCCAGCTATTTGAATGGCCCTGGGAGCTGGGACTTCCTCTCCAATGGGCATACTTCAAGCTGATTAATGGCCCAACAGTTGTTAGCTGGCTCTGGAGTAATCCCTGACTTATAATACCGGGTCAGGGCATGAAGTTCAGCCCATGGTTGTGTTAGCCTGCATCTCAACATTTAGTAATTTATGTATTTGTATTCTCAGAACATTTTTCTCCTCTCAGTGTAGATTCTTATTTTCTGATACTCCTTATTTTTCTTGTCAAAATGTAATATTTCACATTTATCTATATTAAAATAACTTAGCAGTTTTATACACATATTTCAAGTTTTTTAACAACTTGTAATCTATTGCAATCCTCTTCGGTACTGACTATCCTCCACAAGCTCCTCATTTTGGTGTCATCTGCAAAACTTAAAATTTTAGCAATTATGTCCTAGCAGTGATATTCATGGCTTTTGTTTAACTTTATTCATAATCTTTATCATTTGTGTTAAAAATGAAACTGTTAAAATATAAGAGATATTTAAGTATGAACTGTAAAGAAGTTTATATCATTCTACATGAGAAAATTTAATCACAGTCCACATTTTCTCAAAAGTACATAAAATAAACAGAGGAATAGCCAAACTTGCTGATCTTGTATTGTGACCATTTTAAAATAAAGGAATAACTAATAGCAAGAGGAACATGCAGCACTGAGTCTTTTTTCTCTCTGCTATATTTTCTGGTATGTGTAGAGGTTGAAGAATAAAGCAAATGCTACAATTTTTGAGTAGCTTTGCCTTAACTTACCAGTAATTTCACTGACAATTGATGGAATCTAAATAAATATATTGAAAATCGAGCCCCAATTTATGATTAGGACATGGAGACATTTTTTTCCCATCATAGAGTCATAGTCATAGAGTCATAGAAGTTTACAGTATGGAAACAAGCCCTTCGGCCCAACTTGTCCGTGCCACCCTTTTTTTTAAAAACCCCTAAACTAATCCCAATTGCCTGCATTTGGCCCATATCCCTCTATACCCATCGTACCCATGTAACTATCTAAATGCTTTTTAAAAGATAAAATTGTACCCGCCTCTACTACTACCTCTGGCAGCTTGTTCCAGACACTCACCACCCTCTGTGTGAAAATAATTGCTCCTCTGG
Organism: Mustelus asterias; assembly: GCF_964213995.1. Taxonomy (NCBI): domain Eukaryota; kingdom Metazoa; phylum Chordata; class Chondrichthyes; order Carcharhiniformes; family Triakidae; genus Mustelus; species Mustelus asterias. The sequence continues at coordinate 45,235,553 of NC_135801.1, forward strand.
ACACTTTTGTATCTCTCCCCTCTCACCTTAAACCTATTCCCTCTAGTTTTAGACTCCCCTACCTTTGGGAAAAGATATTGACTATCTACCTTGTCTATGCCCCTCATTATTTGAAAGACCATCATTTTGACTCGAACACAATGAGCAGTACAGGGTGGAAAACTGTCAGTTCCAATGATATTTTGGGGGCATTTAGAGTGCTGTAAAGTTTTGACAAATGTCTTGCTCATATGTCTTTGTTATCTTTGGTGCAATCTTGCAGTTTATTTAGTGGTGGGAGTGATAGTCCTCTGTTCTCTGATCATTTCATTCTGATTTGAGGGAGAGGAGCAGCAACAAGAATTGGAACTACAGAAATTTCCACCCTCCCACCAGGTCCAGAGTTACATAAAATATAATTATAATGTTAAGGCACTGGCCAAAAATTCCAAGATGTTTTGTGAAGTTAGCCTAAACCCTAAGTTTTACATTTGATTTTGGCATTGGTGAGCATAAGGTGTTTACTCCAGGTATGATTCAAGTGACCCACTAGGAAGCTTTTATCAAATAAAATTTATTTAAGAACACAGTTAGAATATAACAAAAAGAATTAGCATAACTTTTACCAATTACAAGACTTAAATATGACACAATATAATTCTTAGCAGCGAGATACCTCTTTTGTTCAAATTTAAAAGCAATACCCCATAGGCGTATATCTTTCTTCAGAAATAGTTAACATTAAAGTAAGTGGGGTGGCACAATGGCACAGTAGTTAGCACTGTTGCCTCACAGCATCAGGGACCCGGGTTCAATTCCAGCCTCAGGTCACTATCTGTGTGGAGTTTGCACTTTCTCCCTGTGTCTGCGTGGGTTTCCTTTGGCTGCTCCGGTTTCCTCCCAAAGTCCAAAGATGTGCAGGTTAGGTTGATTGGCCATACTAAATTCACCCTAGTGTCTGGAGATTAACAGGTAACTATGTGGTGTTACAGGAATAGGGCCTGGGTGGGACTGTGGTCGTTTTTTGACTCAATGGGCCAAATGGCCTCCTTTTGCATGGTAGGGATTCAATGATTCTAAGTATGTTCACAGGATACTGGATTTACAACTTTTCACATCTATGGCCAGAGATCCAGGCAGCAGTTTTCAGAGAAGGATATATCCTCAAGATAGCAAAACAGGGACTTGAACCTAGTCTCTGGCAGCTTCCAGTCTTCAGATACAGGAAAGGATAACTCTCACTTCAGCTTCCAAAACAACATCTTAAAAACTAAGCTGGAATTCTCTGTGAAAACATAAGAGTCCTCAGTCCTATGACCTGACCTGTCAATTAACACAATCAAGCTCTACTCTGCATTCCCAGGGGAACATTAAAACAACAGAGCACTGCATTAGTTTAGACTTAAAACAAATTGATGTCAATTATACTGCTTCAGTAACAATAGAGAATACTGTCTGCAGACAAAATGGCTCTGACAAAATGCTAGGGACTGCTTGAAACATCCTGCAGAGAAACATGATTAAAATACATTTCTTAAAGGCACTATCATCACACCTTTCTCCTTAAGAAAAAAAAATCAACCATCAATATTTAAGGATGAATTCATTTTTCAAAACTTTTTAATTTTACACTATTAGTACTCCACAATAGAACATAGAACGTAGAACATTACAGCACAGTACAGGTCCTTCGGCCCTCGATGTTGCACTGAAGAAGTGAAAGGGTTAATGAAAGGGTTAATGAATTTTGTACCTAGAATCTGTGAAAGGGAATTGCAAACCTTACCTGTTTGTGCAGGCTTGTGTGCTAGCTAAACATAGCTAAACAGCTGCAGATGTTAAAGCGCGATAACGGCTGTTTGAAAGGAGGAATCCTGCTGAGACAGCCGCGACCACACAAGTTACTGAAAGGGAGAAACTGCTGAAGCCGCCGGGAGAACTGCGGGTCGTGACTGAAGCCGGGAACTGCGGTCGTGACAGGAGGCGGAAGAACTGCGGTCGTGACAGGAGGCGGAAGAACTGCGGGTCGTGACGGGAACCGGGGACTGCATCGTGACTGGGACTGGGAACCATGATGTATAAGTACCCACACTTATTTGTATTCAGGGAGAAGTCTGGCAGACCACTTTTAGGAACCTGCTTCTCCCAAAAGCTTTTGAAAATAAAGCCACTGTATTTTGACTCACTAACAATCTCAGAGGTATTATTTTACTAACAACAAATTGGCGTCACGAACAGGATTCGTTTGCGGGCCCAGGTTGAATGGCCACAACCGGGGTACTGGAATAGAATGCCGAACCTATTAGGTAGGGTCAAACTACAGTGGACAATCATCTGTGATGAGAGAGTGTGAGAGTGAAAGACGTCTGAACTGAACACATACGGACAAGGAGGCATCCGTCTTTAACACCAGCCTTAGATCGGTTGTTAAGAGGGAAAATCCCCCACGTGAAGGTCAGGACTTGAAGTGGGTGTAAAGACGGGAGAAAGGGATGCCTGGGGTGTGATGTTCAGACGTGAGTGAGAAAGAGACTGAGTGATCGCCGGAGTAGAAGGAAAAGCCGGCTTAATAGTATAAGCGGTGGTACGGAGGGATCTGATCACCCCTGACAGGTATCACCGGACTCTGATAAGAGCGACCTAGGAGGGGGAGAGCGAGAAGGGAGAATAGAAGACTCCAGGTGGTGAGTATAAACTTATCGGTATTATGGGGGGATCACAAGGACAGTGGGGACCCCTGGGATCCCTGATAAACGAATATATGACTGAGAGGGACAAACTCATTAAACAGATGAGAAAAGGGGGGTGGGATTCATCCCACCCGCTAGACCAACAACGGAAATGGTTGGAAAAGGAAAAGAAAGACAGAACTAAGAAAATTGGAGTTCTCTTAGTTCACCAATTGGCCGGATTAATTGAACAGGTCTCAATCTCGGGTAAGAAATGGGCTGACGACAAAAAAAGAATCAAAATGTTGGAATCACGCAATAGAGAACTAGAAGAGAGAAGCCAAATTTCAGAGGACCACAGCTGGGGATCCTTGCCTCCCTATCCTGGTAGGCCAGCCATAAAACCCACGGCACCCGTAGGAGACTTCGACCCCGATGAGGAAGAGGTCTATGATCTCGCTCCCATAACTTGGGGTGGGACATTACAGAATCCCATTGCCCGATACAAACCCTTTAGCCCAGGAGAAAGACAACAAGGTTTGGCATCCCTGGGAAGGCTCCAGCCCCGAAGTAGCAATAGCAAATTTTGGGCAGAACTGGACACCATTTGGGTTGGACACCAGTTACACTTGCGGGATATACACCAGTTGGTACGGGCCGCTTGCCCACAGGACAAGTGGAGACTAATGAGTGACGGAGCGGACCAAGCTAACGCCGCCGAACGAGCTCGGTTGGATTACTGAGGCTGAAGGTGGACGTTCGCGATGGAGACAAACGCGAGATCGATGCAATGATTGAACCATTTAATCGGTTTAAGGCGGAAGTCCAACGAGTCTTGAGCAACGCACCAACCAACTGGTCCAGAATTACCAATACTAAACAACAAAGGGGTGAAGGAGCTTCCGAATTTGGGGAGCGACTCTTTAGAGTATATCAAGAATGTTCGGGAGTGCCCGAAACTGCCCGAACAGATAGAGTCTTTTTACAAGCATTTAAAGACGGGCTGTCGCCAGCTCACCAAAAAATCCTTAAATTGGGAGTTATCAGTACCCAGAACTATGATGAATTAGTAGAATGGGCATCTGGAATTAAAGGCGGACCAGATGAGAAACCCTACCCACGAATAAAACAGGAAAATGTTAGTGCGAACAGTGGAGAAGCTAAACCAAAGGGTGCGTGCTATAATTGTGGAAAACCGGGTCACTTTGCCAGAGGCTGTAGGGCTACGAAGGGAGGGAAAAGAAAGGCGCCTACCTGCCAATTTTGCAGTAAGGATGGCCACACAAAGGCCACTGTTGGAGCAAACATGGAAGATCTAGTCAGGCTTCCTTCGCCACCACGGAAGGGACAAACTGACAAGGGGCAGTTTGCCCCTTGGTAAGTTTGGGTAAGAAGGAGGGTTGAATCTACGTGTATACACTAGTAGGGGGCAGACAATGTGAAATGCTGGTGGACACGGGAGCCTCCATATCTATCACTGACCTACCCTTACCCACCACTAATAAAATTATTTATGTAAGAGGAATTAACGGACAGAAGACCCCTGCCTACTTAAGCGAAACCACCCTCGTAGAAATTAATAACCTGTTTATCCCTATGCGATTTTATGTATGTAAAAATAATGAAGGAACTATTATGGGAAACGACCTGATGAAGGAATATGAAGTTTTAATAGATTGCGGGAAGGGCGAATTGATTTGGCCCCGCCCCAACGGGAGAAAAGACAGGGTAGGAACATATGTAAACCATTCAGGAATCATCCATGCCGCATCTGCAATAGGACGCGACAGGCAGTTAGAAGGTAATGGATTTGGCACCATCTGCGCCTCTGTCCCAGGGATATGGGCAAAAACTAAACTAGATACCGGGCTAATTAAAATTGACCCCATAATAGTGGAAGGTCCGGAGCATAAACCTCACCGACAATATCCAATTAAGCCCGAAGCCAAGAAGGCGGTTGAGGAAATTGTGAAGGGATTGGTGGAAAAAGGGATCCTGCGGGAGACCACTAGTACCACTAACTCCCCGACTTGGCCGGTGTCCAAACCGGATGGGAGTTACCGATTGAAGAAGGGAAAGGGTTAATGTTTTTTTGTACCCAATGTATTTTGTACCTAAAAGGTTGAACTTTGTACCTGGAATGTATCACAAACATAACCCTTCCTTATGGCTAGTCTCCCCTTTGTTTATATTGCTCCTGGTAGTAGTATAAGCCATTTGTTCATGGTTTCATCTGTTACTTTTAGTAGTATAAGCCATTTGTTCATGGTTCCCTCGCTTGTTTATATCATTCTGATAAAACAGACAGTTAAATGTAAATGTTGGGTGGTAAGTCTTACGTTTCCCGTAGGCTTGTGTATGATTTAAACAAAGGAAGCAGCTACCAAATGGTAGAGTGCGAGAATGGCCATTTGAAGGAGGACTCCCACTGGGACAGCTGCAATCGCACACAGTCACTTAAAAGGAAAGGCCGCGAGAAGAGCAGGGGACCAGAGGTTGCATCTTGACTACAACTACCAGGAGAATTGTGCTTTATGACCCAAGGATACCACATAGCCTCTAATCATAAACCAGAGTGTATCAGAAGCTGTTAAAGGAACTATAATTTATGATCAAGGACTGTTAACTGGACTTTGCTTCATGACTTGTATTGGGAACCCTGATGTATAAAGGTCCACGCTTCTTGTGTTCAGAGAGAACTTTGGCTTCTGCTTTTAAGGGGTCAAGTTCTCCCTCAAGCTTGTGAGAATAAAGCCTACTCTATTTTGCCTCATACCAGCCTCAAGAGGTATTTTTACTGACTTCACCGATTAACCATTGATTATACGCCTAAACTACATCCCTTCATGGCCAGCCCCTCCACCATCCTAAACGGATTGTCACCATCCCATGAGATTTTTACAGAACTAGACATTGCCAATGGGTTTTGGTCCATCCCTTTGGATTTTAATTCACAGGATAAATTTGCCTTCACAGTAGGTAATAAGCAGTATACATGGACGATGCTCCCTCAGGGATTCCATAACAGCCCGGCCATATTTCACTGGGTAATGAGTAAGATACTGGAACAAGTGGAACTCCTGGAAGGGAGCGCTATTTTACAGTACGTAGATGACATCTTGATAGCCTCTGAAACTAAAGTGGAACACCAGACTGCACTATACTCAGTCTTGAAGCACTTAGAAGATCGAGGACTAAAGGCAAACCCAAAAAAGGTCCAAATAGGAAAACTACAGGTATTATATTTGGGACATTTAATATCCAAAGGGACCAAGGAAATGTCCATAGACAGGAAAATGGCAATGCAACAAATGCCAAGGCCAGTAACTGTCCGAGGGGTAAGGAAGGTTTTAGGATTGTTTAATTACAGCCGCAACTTCATACCAGAATATGCCAAATTAGTTGAACGGAGGAAACCCACGCAGACATGAGGAGAAAGTGCAAACTCCATACAGACAGTGATCCAAGCCGGGAATTGAACCCAGGTCCCTGGAGCTGTGAAGCAGCAGTGCTAACCGTGCCACCCATATTTAGCATATGTGGTGCCCTATATTCACCATTACACTGACTTACAGGACCACCCTGAGATACGCCTGCTGAGGGCTAAGCGAGCCATTAGTGAGACAGCACGGTTCTTCATGATAGCCTACCCACCTTATGGGATGGCAAAAGCAGCTCAGGAACTTATACATATGGCCTCGACCTTAGAGAGAATTGTAAATGAAACGAGAGACGGGTTCGAGGAGGTGAGCACAGCCATCTCGGAGGTATCAGCCGAGGTTGTAGCTATTCGAACTGTTGCTTTACAGAACCGATTGGCTCTCGATTATGTGTTAGCTTCCCAGGGAGGAACGTGCGCTATAATTGGATCCGAATGCTGCACGTATCTCCCAGATGATTCGGAAAATATAACTCGTTTCGATGATCATATCAAACGAGTAGCGAAGATAATACAAGATGAAGGGAGCCAATATCATAATTATAACCCTCTGGGATGGCTGGGGCAATGGTTTGGGTCGTGGGGATCATACCTGATGCATGGGTTGATTGTATTAATTGTCATTGTTATCGCTTGTTGTGTTTGTATGGCATTATTGAACGCTTGTTGTAAAACGGTAACAGCCCGGATTATGCTGAATGCAAGTGTACAGGCCGAAGGGGCAGACCTCCTGACGAAGGAGGTAGGCCCATATGCTGGTAACATTTGGCTCTGAATTGGTCATGGGGCCGTGCTTGGACCTGGCCCCGACCAAAAGAGGGGACTGAAGAAGGGAAAGGGTTAAGGGAAAGGGTTAATGAAATTTGTACCTAGAATCTGTGCAAGGGCATTGCAAACCTTACCTGTTTGTGCAGGCTTGTGTGCTAGCTAAACATAGCTCAACAGCTGCAGATGTTAAAGCGTGATAACGGCTGTTTGAAAGGAGGAAGCCTGCTGAGACAGCCGCGACCACACAAGTTACTGAAAGGGAGAAACTGCTGAAGCCGCCGAGAGAACTGCGGGTCATGACTGAAGCCGGAAGAACTGCGGGTCGTGACTGAAGCCGGAAGAACTGCGGGTCGTGACGGGAACCAGGGACTGCGTCGTGACTGGGACTGGGAACCATGATGTATAAATACCCACACTTATTTGTATTCAGGGAGAAGTCTGGCAGACCGCTTTTTGGAACCTTCTTCTCCGAAAAGCTTTTGAAAATAAAGCCACTGTATTTTGACTCACTAACAATCTCAGAGGTATTATTTTACCGACACCATGTGCCGACCTGTGAAAACAATCTAAAGCTACACTATTCCAATATCATCCATATGTTTATCCAATGACCATTTAAATGCCCTTAATGTTGGCGAGTCCACTACTGTTGCTGGCAGGGCATTCCATGCCCTTACTACTCTCTGAGTAAAGAACCTACCTCTGATATCTGTCCTATATCTATCACCCCTCAATTTAAAGTTATGTCCCCTCGTGCTAGCCATCACCGTCCGAGGAAAAAGGCTCTCACTGTCCACCCTATCTAATCCTCTGATCATCTTGTATGACTCTATTAAGTCACCTCTTAACCTTCTTCTCTCGAACGAAAACAACCTCAAGTCCCTCAGCCTTTCCTCAAACGATCTTCCCACCATACCAGGCAACATCCTGGTAAATCTCCTCTGCACCCTTTCCAACGCTTCCCCATCTTTCCTATAATGCGGCGACCAGAACTGTACGCAATACTCCAAGTGCGGCTGCACCAGCGTTTTGAACAGTTGCAGCATGACCTCCTGGCTCCGAAACTCAATCCCTCTACCAATAAAAGCTAACACACCGCATGCCTTCTTAACAACCCTATCAACCTGGTGCCAACTTTCAGGGATCCATGAACATGGACACCCAGATCCCTCTGTTCATCCACACTACCAAGTTTCTTACCATTAGCCCAGTACTCTGTATTCCTGTTACTCCTTCCAAAGTGAATCACCTCACACTTTTCCGCATTAAACTCCATTTGCCACCTCTCAGCCCAGCTCTGCAACTTATCTATGTCCCTCTGTAACCTGCCACATCCCTCCGCACTGTCTACAACTCCACCGACTTTAGTGTCATCGCAAATTTACTAATCCATCCTTCCACGCCCTCATCCAGGTCATTAATAAAAATGACAAACAGCAGTGACCCCAAAACAGATCCTTGCGGTACACCACTAGTAACTGAACTCCAGGATGAATATTTCCCATCAACCACCACCCTTTGTTTTCTTACAGCTAGCCAATTCCTGACCCAAACCACTAAATCACCCTCAATCCCATGTGTCTGTATTTTCTGCAAAAGCTTACCATGGGGAACCTTATCAAACGCTTTGCTGAAATCCATATACACCACATCAACCGCTTTACCCTCATACACCTCTTTGGTCACCTTCTCAAAGAATTCAATAAGGTTTGTGAGGCACGACCTACCCTTCACAAAACCGTGCTGACTATCCCTAATCAAATTATCCCTTTCTAGGTGATTATAAATCCTATCTCTTATAATCCTTTCCAATACTTTGCCCACAACAGAAGTAAGGCTCACCGGTCTATAATTACCAGTGTTAGAAACCATAGAAACCCTACAGTACAGAAAGAGGCCATTCGGCCCATCGAGTCTGCACCGACCACAATTCCACCCAGGCCCTACTCCCATATCCCTACATAATTATCCACTAATCCCTCTAACCTATGCATCTCAGGACACGAAGGGCAATTTTTAGCATGGCCAATCAACCTAACCCGCACATCTTTGGACTGTGGGAGGAAACCGGAGCACCCGGAGGAAACCCACACAGACACGAGGAGAATGTGCAAACTCCACACAGACAGTGACCCAAGCCGGGAATCAAACCCAAGTCCCTGGAGCTGTGAAGCAGCAGTGCTAACCACTGTGCTACCGTGCCGCGGTTGTCCCTACTCCCCTTCTTGAACAAGGGGACAACATTTGCTATCCTCCAGTCTTCTGGCACTGTTCCTGTAGACAATGACGACCCAAAGATCAAAGCCAAAGGCTCTGCAATCTCCTCTCTAGCCCCCAAAGAATCCTAGGATAAATCCCATCTGGCCCAGGGGACTTATCTATTTTTACCCTTTCCAGAATTGCTAACACCTCCTCCTTATGAACCTCAATCCCGTCCAGTCCAACAGCCTGCATCTCAGTACTCCCCTCGACAACACTGTCCCTCTCCTGTGTGAATACCGACGAAAAATATTCATTTAGTGCCTCTCCTATCTCTTCAGACTCCACGCACAACTTCCCACTACTGTCCTTGACTGGCCCTAATCTTACCCTAGTCATTCTTTTACTCCTGACATACCTATAGAAAGCTTTAGGGTTTTCCTTGATCCTACCTGCCAAAGACTTCTCATGTCCCCTCCTGGCTCTTCTTAACTCTTTCTGGATCAGCTGCCCCAGAAAGTCAACAATTATCCTGGTGTACAGAGCCTTTGTCATCACCACACTCTTGTGAGAGCTGGACACTGTTATCAGCAACACATTGGAGCAATAGTGAAATTTCATCATCAATGTCTCTGCCGTCCTCTGCGGATTCAAAGGGAAGATTATAGAACAAACACGTCTTTTGTGGAGCCAGCTCCACAAGTTTTCAGTAAGAATTCCTGCAAAATCAACTTTGATGGAACGCACACTATGCCTGGAAAGTTGAAAACCATCTCTGCCTACCGGGTGTTGGTTTCTCTATTTTCAAATGGTCAACATTCCAGAGGACAAAGAAAATGCTTCACAGAGACTCTGGTGCTCTCTTTGAAATTTAGCAGTGTTGACATTCAATTTGGGAGGAATTTACTACCAATTGTTCAGAACGACAACAGTTTGTTCATCACACTAAATCATGTTCTGAGTCACAATGTCTTAATGATGAAGAACAATCTACCTCGTGGGACTTCCTGTCCCACGTTCCTGAAGATATGCTGGTCAAAAATCAGCCTGAACAATCACGAAGACCATCGCAAAAACCAGGGACCCTGAGTAGCTATCATCCTTGAGTAGAGGGAGAACCAATGGCACTTTCAATTCCTCATTCACATTAGCCTATTGGTTACCCTCTATTTCTCATATTTAGTTTACGCCTTTAACTCTGAAGTCAGGCAAAGGGGAGAATTTAATACCTCCCCCCTTGAAAGTTGACTCGGGCAACAAAGCACGTGGTGGAGATCCTGCCACATCCATGGCTCCCTCCCAACTTAAGTCAGTGGTGGGGAAAGTCAGCCAATTAAGAGCTAGTTAAAGGCCACATCACATGCTGCTGGGATTCTACCATCAGGTAAGGAGGTTTTTATGTCAAGTGCCAAGTACAACCTGACAATTTCCCTGCTGTCTGCAAGGGGAGATTCCTGATCGGTGACTCTGTGGGCTTCACAGATCGCAGAAGCCTTGTCTAAGCAATTGCAGCAGCAGGAGGCCACAGCAGACAGGAGGGGAGTTTGGGCAGTCAGCAAGCACCCAGTTTCTTGGATGACTGCCTCCAAGCCCTGGTGGAAGTAGTAACAGTGGTGAGGGATGTGCTGATGCTGAAGGATGTGATGATGAGATCACCCCACCTCCCCAAGAAGGCATGGACTGAGGTGGCAGCAGACCATGAGGAGGCCATGACCTTGTCTGGAGAACCTGGATCCAGTGCTGTAAAAGATTCAATAACCTACAGACTCAACATGGGTGAGTACTGAGTGGCATTGTGCTGAATGGGGCACTGAGGAGATTGGCCAGCATTGTGTGATCAAGTGTGTGGGTTTTATGTTGTCTCCCCCCACACCTCTCCCCATGCCTGTTCCATTCAGCCTTCACCCATGTGTGACCACTTGCTGATTTTGAGCCTCTGGTGGGTCCATTGTCAGCAACTACCGCTGGTTTCACTGGCATGCCTAAAACAAAGAGCTAGCAGACGGCAATTGGCCAGCAGTACTCCACGGGGTTGCAGGGGGAGCGGAACTTCACCCCATAGTTTTTGATCACCAGGGAAAGTCTGCCACTGGCCACTTTAATGCCTGACTAGCACTTAATGTGGTGAGCCATCCCAAAATGGCATGGTGCAGGGCTCTCTCTAGCTGAGATGAGATCTCTGTTTCCTGCATTAAATACTGCCTGCAGTCACTGTTGTTCCGCAGAAAACACATCAAGCTCTCACCAGCAGCAATGTTTTAATGACCAGATAATCTGCTTTTTGTGACGTTGATCAAGGACAAATATTGTTCAGGGGAGAATAGATAACTCCCCTGCTATTCTTTGAAGCAATGTCTTGGTATCTTTCATATTAATATGAGAGTGCAAGACAGGACCACTGCCTCATCAGTGACTTTGAGTCACTGGCAACTGAGCCACAGCTCAGTCCATGCTGGCTCTCTGATGAGCTGAAGATGTCAAGGTATTCACTCGAGTAGATTCCTGACAATGGATATTAGCAAACTGAATTATAATTCTTTGGTTTCCCTCTTACCATCTTTTTTAATTGATGGAGTGACATTTTATATTCTTCATGAATTCTCAGGGTGTGTGTGTTCCTGTCAAGGCCAGCATTTATTGCTCACTGTCATATGCGATTTTCCAATGGTTCCTGATGAGAGAGAACTTTGAAAGATAAATTTGTGTTCCTAAATCCATCCTTTTGACTTACAGACCCATTCATTCCACTCTCACTTTCTAAATATTCAGTACTCTTGATATTCTTAAAGATACTCATAGAAACCTTACAATGCAGAAGGAGGCCATTTGGCCCATCGACTCTGCACCGACAACAATCCCACCCAGGCCCTATCCCCGTAACTCTACATATTTACCCTACTAATCCCTCCAACCTATGCATCCCAGGAAACTAAGGGGCAATTTAGCATGGCCAATCCACTTAATGGACTTTGGAAGGAAACCCACACAGACACGGGGAGAATGTGCAGATTCCACACAGACAGTGACCCAAGCCAGGAATTGAACCCAGGTCCCTGGAGCCGTGAGGCAGCAGTGCTAACTACTATGGCACTGTGCCACACCAACTCTGTAATTTAGCATTTCTCACTATACCAATCCTTGCAAAACTCCTTATCCTGCACAGTCCCTTCCCCCCTTTAAACATATTGATCAGTAAAAAAGGAAAATGACTGTTACTCAAAAATATTTTATTACAAAATAACATTCAACAATGTCACATATGGAAACATAGACTAGCTTAGTGTATTGCTGAATACTACCAACTCATTGAAGTACTAATATGTTATTAACATCTGCTAAATTAATCTGAAATTTCCAATGGCTGAATATTACAAAGCAAAAGCTGAAGATTTCACAAGTTAACAAAGCATTTCATTTACACTTCAAATAAAGTGAAGAATACATCAATCAAGTAGTGTCATCAAAATGTAAGTTGAGTTCTGAAAAAAACTGATGTGACAGAACAAATATGTGACATCCTTCATATTTTTCTGTATAATAAATAATTCTTTACATAGTCAAGTCAAATATTGGCAGTACCAGGTGGTGATCCTGTCTGAAGTTAACTGTTAATAAACATTACTGTCGCAATTAAAAGCGAATGCAGCCAGACTCTTATATTAAATTTTATTGCAAACAGGGCATCTAATAGCATATGCTGCAGCTCTTACAAGGTTTTAAACATTTTTACATGGCAATTTTATGCAAGTATGTACTGATAATGTTGTAACAAGAATGTTTTAAAGTGGTCTAAATGGTTGTGTGCCTGCATACCAGAGACTGAATGTTGAAGTTGGAGAAATATATGAACAGAGGCAGTCTTGAAGTTCTAAACACAGAGAATGATAAACACCCAAGTCAAGAGTTACCACAGTCTAGCATAAGAATGGAGAAGGAACTGTAAATTAGAAAGGGTGATTTCAATATCAAGTAAGAGGCAGAAGGTAAAAAAGGGAAAGATTGATTAAAGAAGTGTCAAAAAAGGGAAAGGAAAAGTAAACTGCAAACGTTCATACCAACATTTTTGTAATTGCTAACAACAATCAAAATCCGAAGGAATGAGACTGCACATTTGTTGTGGTTAATTTTCAGTGCCAAAGAGGTTGATTGGCAGTAATTAACAATTATCACATCATTAAAAGGGTACTTGACTTGGAATGGACAAGACTAGACATTCAGTGGTGAGTTTAATTCACGTGTACTGTGAAAATGTGGCAACTTCACAATAATCAATATATTTCAAATATCAAGCCAAACAACAATAAGCATTTTTGTGAAGCTAGTGGTTGAGTGTACTAACTTGGACAGCACCCATCAAATATCCATATTTAATGTCACATTTTCTTCTCATGTGAAGTTGCTATACTACCTGTGCATAAAAAATGGCAAGTGCCATTAAGCTATTATTCTGAAAATATGGACCACTCTATTTTTATTATTGTAAATAGGATATTCACATTTCAACTGTGTATAATACACTCCAAGCATAGCATTTGCTATTTCAGTAAAATGTTTTTCAGTCATTTCAATATATAAGTAGCTTAAACACAATAGATTTTAAATTCAATCATTTGCTGGCATACAGGAATGTGACCTCATAGTTGTGGATATATCGCATTAATTTTTATAACAATATGGCTTGAATTAGTCTAAATTTTAAAAATATAATTTTTACCTCAGAAAAAGATGATTGGTGAAAAGAAAGCACATGTAAAGGTACCCTTATATTTTCAGTAAACTTTTAGATGCAAAAACGTTTCTAAGAAAGCAATTACCTTTTCAGATAAAGCTCGGCACAACATCGTGGGCCGAAGGGCCTGTTCTGTGCTGTACTGTACTGTTCTATGTTCTACCTTTCAAATCACAAATTTGCATTGGAGACAAGTAGTATATTAATACTTCAATTGGTCTCATCTAAGCTAACGTGTGTTGCCAATGTATGAATCAGCTTTGTTTATGAAACTGACTGACATCTAGTATTGGATGAGCAGAAATTTCCCTTAATTAAATCCTGGAAGGACCCTTGAGCGTTGGCCACAAACTCTGTTCCCTCTGCACCGAGTCTTTCTCTCTCCCTCACCATTGTCTGAGCTGTATCTATCTATCAGGCTGTTATAAATTAGCCTGGAATTATTACCTAGGGCAGCATGGTAGCACAGTGGTTAGCACTGCTGCCTCACAGTGCTAGGGACCTGGGTTCAATTCTAGCCTTGGGTCACTGTGTGGAGTTTGCATGTTCTCCCCATGTCTGTGTGGTTTCCTTCGGGTGCCCCAGTTTCCTCCCACAGTCCAAAAGATGTGTGGGTCAGGTTGATTGCCATGCTAAATTGCCCCTTAGTGTCAGGGGGATTAACAGGTAGGTGGGGTTAAGAGGATAAGGCCTGGGTGGGATTATTGTTGGTGCAAGTTTGATGGGCCAAATGGCCTCCATCTGCTGCTGTGCATTTGCAAAACTTGGCATAATTATGTCAGTTTCCCATAATATTGTAGCTGGCTGGGTGCTACAATTAGCAGCCCACCCACCATTAAAAATGGGTAACTGAGCTTGTTAACAAGCCAACTAGCTTGAATATTATGCTGTGCATGCCATAATAGGGTTGGCATGGGCAGATGACCAAGAGTGGGGAGTTTGTTTTTTTCACTGTCTAGGTGTAAAAGCAGGAAGGGAAAAATGAGTATGTCCTTTGGGGGATGCACTATGTGCACCGGGACTCCCCTTTGTAGATAATACCCCCCACTTTGTGCCTTCCCACCTGGCCTCCAAAGGCCAGACCCACCCTCCCACCCCTCCCCCACCGTAGGGTGCTCAATCCCTCCCCAGCCAAAAATGCAAGAATTACCAGAGTCTGGATACTTGAGGATCCATTCATTGCTCATTTCATCATGGGATAGCTTGCACTGAGGGGTGGATTGCTATTGCTGTGAGGTAGCCTTTTTTAAAAATGAGTAAGTACATGCTCCCGTCCACCAACCCCCACCCCTGGAAACTCCAATCCTTGATGTCTTATTTGACCATGTGCTCAGCTACTGACTCCATATCACTTCATTAGCAAGGGTACTCAGATTCATCTTGATATCACCCAAGTCTACCCTGCCTCAACTCTGAAGCACAACTATTTCAATGTTCCCCTCACCAATCTGCCATCTTTCAGTCTCTGTAAACTTCAACTCATCCAAAACTGCACTAATACACCTTTTTCATGGTGGTGGTGGACCTGCCAATGGATTGAAAGTCAGAGCCTGCCTCCGCACTGGGGGCAGTAGGGTGAGGCTGACCACTGGTGGGCCTACAATCAGCCACAATGAGGAACTACAGAAAAATCGGGATAATGTCTTTGCTGGGGCACGTCAAGGTCGTTCCAGCAAATGGGGGGACTGTGTTTAATAGGTTGTGAGGGGGGTGGGACAAGTGAGCATGACCATATCCAGTGGACGGATGTCTCCTTTGGGTCACTCTCCTACACTGGTTCGATTCCAGAAATGTTCCAAATTTAAAATTTTCATCCTTGCCTTCAAAATCCTCCATGGTCTTTCCACTCCTGTAACCTCGTCCAGGTCTGCTACCCTCAGAGAACATTATTTTTCTCCCATTCTGGTCTCTAGCATATCCCCTATTTCCTTTGCCCCTCTATTAGGGGCCATGCGTTGAGTTACCTATGTTCCAAATTCTCTTGCTATGTCTCTTCTTAAATTTCCCTCTTCGGGAAGCTTTTGTTTACCTGTCTGAACATCTCCACTGACAAACTTTGTCTGATAAAACTCCAGTGAGGCACCTTTTTACGTTAAAGGTGCTATTTAGCTGTTGTTCATTTCAACGTTGCATGACAGCCTATGAGTAGACAGTGGGATTGATCTTATGGCCTCGTCCCGCCTGCCGTTCGGCGAGGTGAGGTCGTAAGATTGTGTATGAAGCAATATTTCAGAAACGCGCCTAGTGTCAAGTGGGTTTCCATCTTACCAGCCACTTTCCCCAGGCATGAACATCAACTGGCATGCATTTGAATGTATTTCAATATAATTAGCAAGTGTGGCACGCAATCATTCCTCCCTTAGTTACACTAGCTACCTCATCGGTCACACATCACACTGGTGAGAATTACAGCTGCTCTGTATAAGTGAGTTTCAGGTGCAGTAGTGATGAAGACGATCAAGGAGTACCACCGAGCAACAACCTCTGGGGCACAGTGGGGAGGTCTCAACCACAGCCATGGTGTAGGGTGGGGTGGGGAGCTTGTACAGTGGTTTCAGCTGGTGGGGGTGGGGGGGGGGGGCGGGGGTGGGGGTGTTACACTGCAGCGTTACCCTCGAAGGGAACCCATCCCGTGCTAGTCTCAAGGGTGCTTCTCCACCGTCTGTCTGAACAATCTGAACTGCAAATCATTCCTGGAAACCACTGCACCAGACACTCAGGTGACTACACCCATACCTGTGCTTCAAGGGTTCCCAATGGGGACCCCCGCACAGCCACCCGTATGTTTTCTGTGCCTCTCCATGGGGAGGGTGCAGTAACGGTTGCCAACCCCCCATCAAGGTGACGCATGGCACCAGGGATGATATCGGGTTGCCACCGTCCACACTCATGGACGAATAAGATGAAAAGAAGAAATGAAATAAAATAAATGGAAATGTGGTGAAGGTGGAGGAGAGAATTTGTGCTTTGAAAATTATAGTTTATTTTTATTTATTAGTCACAAGTAGGCTTACATTGAAGTTACTGTGAAAATCCCCTAGTCGCTATAATCCGGTGCCTGTTCGGGTACACCGAGGGAGAATTTAGCATGGCCAATCCACCGAACCAGCACATCTTTGGACTGTGGGAGAAAACCGGAACACCCGAAGAAACCCATGAAAGCACGGGGGAGAACATGCAAACTCCATACAGATTTCTAGTGGTTAGCACTGCTGCCTCACAGCGCCAGGGATCCGGGGTTTGATTCCCAGCAGTGCTAACCACTCATAGAAATCATAGAAACCCTACAGTACAGAAAGAGGCCATTCGGCCAATCAAGTCTGCACCGACCACAATCCCACCCAGGCCCTACCCCCAGATCCCTACATATTTTACCCACTAATCCCTCTAACCGACACATCTCAGGACACTAAGGGGCAATTTAAGCATGGCCAATCAACCCAACCCGCACATCTTTGGAATGTGGGAGGAAACCGGAGCACCCGGAGGAAACCCATGCAGACATGAGGAGTATGTGCAAACTCCACACAGACAGTGACCTAAGCCGGGAATCGAACCCAGGTCCCTGGAGCTGTGAAGCAACAGTGCTAACCACTGTGCTACCGTGCCACCCAGTTGAAGTTGTTGAACTCAATGTTCGGTCCAGAAGGCTGTAAAGTGCCCAATCGGAAGATGAGGTGCTGTTCGGTATAAATCTTGTTCAATTTAGGGTTTGATTTGATTTGATTTGATTTATTATTGACATGTATTAACATAGTGAAAAGTATTGTTTTTTGCGTGCTATACAGACAAAACATACCGTTCATAGAGAAGGAAATGAGAGAGTGCAGACTGTAGTGTTACAGTTATAGCTAGGGTGTAGAGAAAGATCAACTTAATGCAAGGTAACTCCATTCAAAAGTCTGACAGCAGCAGGGAAGAAGCTGTTCTTGAGTCGGTTGGTACGTGACCTCAGACTTTTGTATCTTTTTCCCGAAGGAAGAACATGGAAGAGAGAATGTCCGGGGTCCGGGAACACCACGTCCTTAATTATGCTGGCTGCTTTGCCGAGACAGCGGGAAGTGTAGACAGAGTCAATGGATGGGAGGCTGGTTTGCTTGATGGATTGGGCTACATTCACGACCTTTTGTAGTTCCTTACGGTCTTGGGCAGAGCAGGAGCCTTACAAAGCTGTGATACAACCAGAAAGAATGCTTTCTATGGTGCATCTGTAGAAGTTGGTGAGAGTCGTAGCTGACATGCCAAATTTCTTTTGCCTTCCAAGAAAGTAGAAGCGTTGGTGGGCTTTCTTAACTATAGTGTCGGCAAAGGGGGACCAGGATAGGTTGTTGGTGGTCTGGACACCTAAAAACATGAAGCTCTCGACCCTTTCTACTTCATCCCCATTGATGTAGACAGGGGCATGTTCTCCTTTACGCTTCCTGAAGTCGATGACAATCTCCTTCATTTTGTTGACATTGAGGGAGAGATTATTGTTGCTACACCAGTTCACCAGATTCTCTATCTCATTCCTGTACTCTGTCTCGTCATTGTTTGAGATCCGACCCACTACAGTGGTGTCATCAGCAAACTTGAAAATCGAAAACTTGAAAACTTGGCACAGTGGTTAGGACTGCTGCCTCACAGTTCCAAGGATCCAGGTTCTATTCCGGCCTTACATGACTGCCTATGTGAGTTTGCACATTCTCCCCGTGTCTGCGGGGGTTTCCTCCAGGTGCTCCGGTTTCCTCCCAGTCCAAAGATATGCGGGTCAGGTTGATTGACCATGGTAAATTGTCCCTTAGTGTCAGAGGGATTAGCAGGGTAAATGTGTAACAGGTTACGGGGATTGGGCCTGGGTGGGATTGTTGTCAGTGCAGTCTTGATGGGCTGAATGTTCTCCTTCTGCACTGTGGGGATTCTTTGATTTTCCTTGTCTTCAGCTCTGATGAAGGCTCTTCCAGACTCGAAACGTTGGTCTATTTTTTATCATAAGAAGTCTCACAACACCAGGTTAAAGTCCAACAGGTTTATTTGGTAGCAAAAGCCACTAGCTTTCGGAGCGCTGCTCCTTTGTCAGGTAAACTTACCTGACGAAGGAGCAGCGCTCCGAAAGCGAGTGGCTTTTGCTACCAAATAAACCTGTTGGCCTTTAACCTGGTGTTGTGAGACTTCTTACTGTGTTTACCCCAGTCCAACGCCGGCATCTCCACATCATGACTATTTTTTATCCATAGATGCTGTCAGACCTGCTGAGATTTTCCAACATTTTCTGTTTTTGTTTCAGATTCCAACATCTGCAGTATTTTGCTTGAATGTCATGCACATCATTCAGGGAGTGTGCACAGTAGCTTCATTTGCAGAACTCTGACTTCCCCAAGGTCTTTGAAGACCAGCCCAGGCTGCCAGGATGGCTTCATAGAAATCATAGAAACCCTATAGTACAGAAAGAGGCCATTCGGCCCATCAAGTCTGCACCGACCACAAACCTACCCAGGCCCTACCCCCATATCCCTACATATTTACCCACTAATCCCTCTAACCTACGCATCTCAGGACACTAAGGGCAATTTTTAGCATGGCCAATCAATCTAACCCGCACATCTTTGGACTGTGGGAGGAAACCGGAGCACCCGGAGGAAACCCACGCAGACACGAGGAGAATGTGCAAACTCCACACAGACAGTGACCCAAGCCGGGAATCGAACCCAGGTCCCTGGAGCTGTGAAGCAGCAGTGCTAACCACTGTGCTACCGTACCGCTTGTGGGGGACAAGATCTCCCTCCGAAGTGCGGAGGCCTGAGACCAATAAGGAGACACATTATAATGGGGCCCACACTGCCACCTGGTGCATTGTCGAGCGGGTCCCTGAAGATGCAGTTCCTTTGCCTGAACTGCTCCGGTGGGCCCTCCAGTACAGTCCCTGAGGTCTCCCGCATCATCATGGTCTGCTGTGTGCTCCACAACCTGACACAGCAGCGGGGAGACTTCCTGAAAGAGGAGGAGGCCGACCAGGTGGATGCACCTGAAGAGAAAGAGGCCCATGAGGATATTGAGAAGGAAAAGGCCAACGAGAAGCAGGGAGATGGAGGACATGCAGCAGTAAGGGTCTGGTAGGAGTGGTGAAGAAGGCCCTTATCGCCACAAAATTAGGGAGTGTGCGATCCACCACCTCCTACCCTCACCCTTTGGAGCCTGCAACCTCTCCCACCAACCCTTGTCTAAACCCCCTGCCATGGGTCCCATTGATCATCGCACCAGGGTGAGGGGCCTGGATTGGCCGTATTAGCGAGTCACAGATCCAGGCAGGAGGGTGATGGCGACTCGCTATGAGGCAAGCTGTGACGCAGTCCCAGTACCACATAGGTTGACTCCTACCTGTTCTATGACCCCACACTAGTGATCGGGCCCACATCTGAGAGAGGGTCAGGGATTCAACCAGATTCTGGTGGGTGCTGGGGATACCATGCCACAGTGAGCCGACAGGGGACCCACTGCTGAGACAGCTTGGGATGAGTGCTTAAAGTCCCATTCCAGTCAGGGGTCTGACACAGGCGTTGGGAAATGGGGATTACATAATTGGTGGGTCTGAGGGCCTCTCCCATGCAGAATAACACCCTAAGCCCGTCTGGATACGGTCGCCCCAATGGGAGGTGAATCATAGACAGATTAATCACAGCTGTGGGGTGCAATAACATTAATTGGTGATATTGAACACTGCAATAAAAAAAAGAGAATCTAAACAATGCCTTTTTTCCTAAACCTAACTAATGCAGTTCTTCACCGTGCCCTTTTGGTGACCCTACAACTTCTTAATCTTTTGTGGCCTACCGCTACGTTAAGGTGTTTCCCCAGGATGTACATGAGAGGTGGAGGCGGTCAGCTGCGTTCACCTGTGGCCTGTGATGTCCTTGGTAGGTGTCCCCTGGAGGCACCTGAGAGTGGGCCATGCTCTTGAAGCCTGCGGCCATGACCCACTGTGTCACTAGAATGCTCCCGAGCCCCTCAGCCATAACACACTGTGACTCGGCCATGCCTTGGACTTTGCCACCCAAGGTGATCATTTCCTGATCCAGGCTTTCCACTGCGGACACCAAGCTTGCAGTGTTGGCCTGGGTACCTCGCAATGCCGGCCATATTCCTGCACCTGCAGTCTGTGGGACTTCCTCCTAATAGCCTCGTAGTTGCTGCAATATTGCTGACAGCTGCGGCTCTGCTGCTGCATCTCCAGCAGCTTAGGGAGAACGAATCACAGCAGCCTGGCACCTGGCTTGGGATCAGCTGAATTCATACCTCCGGCAGACCCCACGTGTCTGATTCCTGCCTCCACCCAATGTACATCAATGGCTGTGTCGTGCACACCAGAGAGTGACCCAGAAACCCCACCACTAACTTGTCCCATCGTGGTGATGGTATCTGTGCTGGTGAATTGTGTGGTGGAAGCTTGTATTGAGTGACTGGTGTTGGGCTTGGAGGATTCCTGGAGCCTTCTTCCGAGTTTTCCTCCAAACTGTCATGGGATGTCTCAGTGGGAACAGCAGTGGGGGCAGCAACATCAAATGGACTGGGTGCATCGGATCATATTCTGAAACAAAGGTCACAAGGTTCAATGGAAGGGAGTGACAAGTATCTGGGCAGCATACCACTTGCTTAAAGTGTGTCATATGAATGAAAGATTGGCAGATGTTCACTTCCATGTCACACTCTGACCTGGCTATGGCTCACAGTCCTGTCCTCCTCCTCCTCGACCCTTGCCAGATCAAGGGCTCTCTCCTAAAAGGGAGTGAGGATTTGCAGCTCAGGGACCCCACCTCCTGTTTTCTCCCGAGCTCAGCAGTAATGGGCCATCTTCTCCTGTGGGGACAGAAGGGGGGCTAAAAGCCTGATGGCTGGAAGGGCACGAGGTGTTGAGGATGGGGCAATCGAGTGGCGAATGTTGGGACCGTGCCTTAGCAGGCAGGGGTTGTGATGGGGGGATGCCAGAGGCATTGGAGGCAGGCTCTAGGGAGCAGGGTAGTAGAAGGTCGCATGGTGTTAGGGGGTGGATCGACACTCCAGGTGTGTAAGACGGGACTGATGGCAGGACACTCACCCATGCTGCCCAACTGAGGTCATTTTGTTTCTTCCGACACTAACGGCTAGTCCTTCCTGTTAGTGCACGGGCACTGACTGCCGCTTCCACCACCTCCCAGGCCTCATTGCCGATGTGATCCCTGGCTCGTCGTCCGTCTTGGGGGAAGAAAACGTCCCTCTTCTCCTCCACTCTCTTCTCCATAGTGGGTCGGATCTCAAATAATGACAAGATGGAGCACAGGAAAGAGATAGAGAATCTGGTGAAGTGGCGCGATGACAATAATCTCTCCCTCAATGTCAGTAAAACAAAGGAGATAGTCATCGACCTCAAGAAGTGCAGTGGAGGACATGCTCCTGTCTACATCAACGGGGATGAAATGGAAATGGTTAAAAGCTTGAAGATTCTAGGTGTCCGGATCAGCAACAACCTGTCCTGGTCCCTCTAGGCTGATGCTATAGTTAAAAAGCCCACCAATGCCTCTACTTTCTCAGCAGGCTAAGGAAATTCAGCATGTCTGCAATGACTATCACCAATTTTTACAGATGCACCATAGAAAGCATCCTTTCCGGATGTATCACAGCTTGGTATGGCTCCTGTTCTGACCAAGACCGCAAGAAACAACAAAGAATGTAGCCCAGACCATCACGCAAACCAACCTTCCATCCATTGACTCCGTCTACACTTCCCGCTGCCTCAGAGAAGCAGCCAGCATAATCAAGGACCCCACGTACCCCAGACGTATGGTCATCCACCTTTTTCCATCGGGAAAAGACAAGAGCACATACCAGCGATTCAAGAACAACTTCTTCCCTGCTGCCATCAGACTTTTGAATGGACCTACCTCATATTAAATTGATCTTTCTCTACACCCTAACTATGACTGTAAGACTATATTCTGCATCCTCTCCTTTCCTTCCCCCCTATATACTCTATGAACGGTATATTTTGTCTGGATAGCGCACAAGAAACAATGGAGGTAATTCTCCCAGCCTACTGTGCTGCTTTTGCAGTGCAATGGGCCAGGAGACTCAAGCGGAGGCCATTTAGCAGGCTCGCCCTGGGCATCACGGCCTCCACAAATTTCCAGGTGCCAAATTTCTGGCGCTTTCAGCTCCGCACCAGAAATCGGCACAGAGCTGTATGATGTAGAATCATAGAATCCCTACAGTACAGTACAATGTATATAAATTTGAATTACCATGTGATTAGCAGGCCTGGACTGAAGTATCTGGGCCCGCTAGCATCCCCCCCTGCCAGGAGTGTTTCATGATGTGGAGATGCCGGCGTTGGACTGGGGTAAGCACAGTAAGAAGTCTCACAACACCAGGTTAAAGTCCAACAGGTTTATTTGGTAGCACATTAGCACATGTGGTAGCACATGTTAGGAGTGTTTCCCTCCAGTTTGATTTAAACCTTGCTGTAAACTTCCATGACTCAATGTTTTAATAGACCCTGCTCCCTGATTTTGCACATGGTGCACAGTGTGGGAGATTCATTTTGAAATTCTCGCTGAAAAAACACCAGGATTTACTCTGATTTTTTACATGAATTCGGCACTCAGAACTTTTACATGTAACAATAATAAATCAAATCAAAATTCATGCAGCTGGCCCAAATACAATCAGAAGTTTGACACAACCCACTGAAAAGGAATGGTCTAATTATGATGGCTCTCTGCCATTTCTGCAAGTTCCTAGGCACTTTCATAAATTGTGGAATCTTCGCTTGCTCTTTGATGATGGGTAACCTTGCATGAGGTTCCCCAGTACAGTCAGAGCTTGATGCAGTTTAGATCCCCGTAGAGTGGCTATTATTTATTTACTATAAAACAAGTCTTTATTGATCTTCTAAGTGCGCACTACATTGAATCTGGGATAGCAGCATCCCTCACCAATCCCTCCTACTGGTGCTCAGGTAAAGGGTTTTTGCAGCTGACTGAATCACAGGCATTGGCAATATACTCATGGCAGTGTTCATCTTCACTGGCCCCATGGAAAGGAGGCACTTTCCTATTGACTTGTTAACCTCCAACAGGGTCATGGCAGGAGGATAATCATCCACAAATGGTGGCTTACAGATTCTCAGTGTCTTGCTCTTTTATATAAAGTACTTGACAGGACATGATCATACTTGGCAGAATCTGCAATGTCTTGTTTGCCGAAGCAGCCAAAAGAAATGCTTGCTGGTGTTAGTTTTTGCATGGCATTTACTGAAGAAATATGTGAAACAATCGTTGCAATTTTAAGGTTAAGTAACTGCCTTAACTGCACTAGTCATAATTTATATAAAATGCCCTTTATGTTGGAACTGTTTATATTTTTCAGTTATGAATGTTAACTCTTCATTTATCATCAAATTCACTTTTTTATTTTTTACTTTTTAAGGTCCAAATGATAAATTGTTCTTTGATGGATCAAACTTCTTACTTTGTGTATTTTCTGGACAGGAACCAAACCTTCATTGGCTCTTTCTTACCCTTCATGTTAATCAGATTTCTGTACTCCAGTTGAAACTGTTCATCTGAGTTCTCTGCACTCATTAGGCATCTGATTAAAAAAGGTGATAATCAGGACCATTAACCTAATTTTCAATGTTATTTCAAATAAAGCCGACTCAGAAAGGATAAGAAATGTAACAGATGTGAAGATGTTTCCCCCTCCCAGATTCCACCTCCCCTTTACAATCACACCACAAAACACCATCCTAACTTATACTGGTGGTCATAATCTGCCAATCGTAGGGTACGTACAGACTTATAACTCTATTACTGCAGTTTACTTGGCACGGCATTAATTCAATTTATGATTCAGATCTGATTATCATAAGATTTAACACTTGATGGTAGCAAATGAAATACCCCTCGCAAAGGCATCTGTATATGTTAAAATGATAAAATTGGGTGTTTCAATTATGTTGAAATGAAACAAACTGCCCTTCTTTTGCTCGTGGTTCAAGTTATCATCTGACTCAATGTGTTGCTGTTTATAGATGCACCCTAGCCTAAAATTGTAGTCTATACTAAACTCTACTTTGTTTGCTCCACTAAAGAACAAGTATATTGGGCCAAATTCTGCTGACTCCAAGTTGTTGGAGTCTGGAGATGTGTGTCAGGATCCCGTGGCAGTCAAAGAATAAAGAACAAAGAACAATACAGCACAGGAACAGGCCCTTCGGCCCACCAAGTCTGCACTGACAAAGATGCCTCCCTAATCTAATATTTTCTTGCCCCTATGTGGTCCATAGTTCCAGCCTATTCATGTATCTATCCAGACACCTCTTCAACGTTGTTATAGAATCTGCTTCCACCACCTCCTCCAACAACACATTCCAGGCATTCACCACCCTCTGTGTGAAACATTTGCCCCTTACATCTCTTTTAAACTTTCCCCCTGTCACTTTCAACCTATGCCCCTGAGTAATTGACCCTTCAACCCTGGGGAAAAGACTCTGACTATCGACTCTATCCAAGCCTGTCACAATCTTGTAAACCTCTATCAGATCCCCCCTCATCTTCCGACACTCCAATTAAAACAATCCAAGTTTGTTCAACCTCTCTTCATAATCCAAACCCTCCAAACCAGGCTACATCCTGGTAAATCTCTTCTTCATCCTTTCCAATGCATCAACATCCTTCCAATAGTGTGGCGACCAGAATTGTACACAATACTCCAAATGTGGCTGAATCAAAGTCTTATACAACTGCAACATGATTTTCCAATTCCTATACTCAATGCCCCGACATTTGAAGGCCAGTATGCCATCCACCTTCTTGACAGCTGCGTTGCAACCTTCTGGGGACTGTGAATCTACATGCCTAATCCCTCGAGATGCTAATATTTCTAAGAGCTCTACCATTTAGTGTATACTTTCCTTCTGCAATAGACCTTCCAAATCACATCACCTCACCTGACATGCTGGGCAGGATTTTCCAGCCGCACTCACCCCAAGACCGCAAAATCCCACCCGAGGTCAACGGACCTTTGCATGGTCTTCCCCCCGCCCGCTACGATTCCAGTGGTGGACGGGATGGGAAATTCTACCCACTGACTTCCATAGGAAGTGATTCGAGAAGTCGAAACTTCTGATGAGCGATGCCCCTGCTCCCCAGAATCCTGCATGACTGTCTCCAACACAGAGTAGAATCTTTGGACAGTTCTGTGTCACTTACCTGTTATCCAGCAAGTATTAGACATGTTAAAACTTAGTTTAACACCTGGGTAACTTCACAATCACCCCCATTAATTGAATTTTTTGAGGAGGTAACTAAGTGTGTTGATGAAGGTAGGGCAGTTGATGTCATATACATGGATTTTAGTAAGGCGTTTGATAAGGTCCCCCATGGTCGGCTTATGATGAAAGTGAGGAGGTGTGGGATAGAGGGAAAGTTGGCCGATTGGATAGGTAACTGGCTGTCTGATCGAAGACAGAGGGTGGTGGTGGATGGAAAATTTTTGGACTGGAGGCAGGTTGCTAGCGGAGTGCCACAGGGATCAGTGCTTGGTCCTCTGCTCTTTGTGATTTTTATTAATGACTTGGAGGAGGGGGCTGAAGGGTGGATCAGTAAATTTGCTGATGACACCAAGATTGGTGGAGTAGTGGATGAGGTGGAGGGCTGTTGTAGGCTGCAAAGAGACATAGATAGGATGCAAAGCTGGGCTGAAAATGGCAAATAGAGTTTAACCCTGATAAATGTGAGGTGATTCATTTTGGTAGGACTAATTTAAATGTGGATTACAAGGTCAAAGGTAGGGTTCTGAAGACTGTGGAGGAACAGA
The DNA here is from genome assembly GCF_964213995.1 of Mustelus asterias. Classification (NCBI taxonomy): domain Eukaryota; kingdom Metazoa; phylum Chordata; class Chondrichthyes; order Carcharhiniformes; family Triakidae; genus Mustelus; species Mustelus asterias. The sequence continues at coordinate 45,262,164 of NC_135801.1, forward strand.
GAGATCTAGGGGTCCATATCCACAGATCTCTAAAGGTTGCCACTTAAGTGGATAGAGCTGTGAAGAAGGCCTATAGTGTGTTAGCTTTTATTAACAGGGGGTTGGAGTTTAAGAGCCGTGGGGTTATGCTGCAACTGTACAGGACCTTGGTGAGACCACATTTGGAATATTGTGTGCAGTTCTGGTCACCTCACTATAAGAAGGATGTGGAAGCGCTGGAAAGAGTGCAGAGGAGATTTACCAGGATGCTGCCTGGTTTGGAGGGTAGGTCTGATGAGGAAAGGTTGAGGGAGCTCGGGCTGTTCTCTCTGGAGCGGAGGAGGCTGAGGGGAGACTTAATAGAGGTTTATAAAATGATGAAGGGGATAGATAGAGTGAACGTTCAAAGACTATTTCCTCGGGTGGATGGAGCTATTACAAGGGGGCATAACTATAGGGTTCATGGTGGGAGGTTTAGGAAGGATATCAGAGGTAGATTCTTTATGCAGAGAGTGGTTGGGGTGTGGAATGGACTGCCTGCAGTGATAGTGGAGTCAGACACTTTAGGAACATTTAAGCGGTTATTGGATAGGCACATGGAGCACACCAGGATGATAGGGAGTGGGATAGCTTGATCTTGGTTTCAGAGAAAGCTCGGCACAACATCGTGGGCCGAAGGGCCTGTTCTGTGCTGTACTGTTCTATGTTCTATTACTCCCCTGGGCCCCCAATTTCCCCTCAACCTGACTTGACCACTCTCGACCTGAACCAACTACCTCCCTGACATGAATACCACCTCCAAAAGCATGACTACCACCTCACCTGACACGGCTAATTCTTTGACCACCCCCGACCTGACCATCCCCTAACCATTTCACCAAACTACCCACAGCCATCTGAGTACTGCCTTGACCACCTGACTGACCCTCAGCACAACCCATCTATCAACCTGCAGTTTCATTCACTTACCCACCCATCTACCCTACCATCTCACCCACCTACCCATTCACTCATTCACCCATTCCCTAACATTCAAACTTTTAAAATGAAACTTTAAAAATGCCCAGCAGCCTTAAGTCAGGAGAATCCTGGAAGTCAGCAGCACTCTGTTTATCATTGCTGCTGCTCAGATGACCCAGGCTTATAGATACTAGCTGAAACCCACAAAACATTTGAGGTCCAGGAATTTAGTGTCTTTATTGCAACAGAAATGTTGGGAACACAGGGTTTAGTGAGCGGGAGGAACGGAAGGAAAGCAATCAGTGTTAGTAGAAAAATGGTTTTGAGGAAACTGATGGGACTGAAGGCCAATAAATCTCCAGGGCCTGATAATTTACATCCCAGCGTACTTAAGGAAGTAGCCTGAGAAATGTTGGATGCCATGGTGGTCATCTTCCAAGATTCTACAGACTGAAAGATAGCTAATGTAAGCCCACTACATAAAAAGGGAGGTAGAGAGAAAACAGGAAATTATAAACAGTAAGCCTGACATCAGTAGTGGGAAAAATTCTAGAATCCATTATCAAAGATTGTACAGCAGAGCACTCAGTAAACAGTGAAAGGTCCGGACAGAGGCAGCATGGATTTATGAAAGGGATATCATGCTTGACAAATCTACTGGAATCCTTCGAGGATGTAACTAGTAGAGTTGACGAGGGGGAGCCAGTGAATGTCATCTATTTGGACTTTCAGAATGCTTTCGACAAAGTCCCATATAAGAAATTAGTGTGTAAAATTAAAGCACATGGGATTGGGGGTAGTGTATTGAGATGGATAGCAAACTGGAAACGAAGAATAAGAATAGAAACAAAGATTATGAATTTTACAAATGGCAGGCAGTGGGGTACTGCAAGGATTAGTGCTGGGGCCCCAGCTATTCACTATATTTATTAATGATTTCGATGAGGGAACTAAATAGAAACATAGAAACTAGAAGCAGGAGTAGGCCATTCGGCCCTTCGCGCCTGCTCCGCCATTCATTTTGATAATGGCTGATCATCGAATTCAATATCCTGATCCCTCCTTCCCCTTACATAGCTTGATCCCTTTAGCCCCAAGAGCTATATCTAATTTTTTCTTGAAATCATACAACATTTTGGCCTCAACTACATTTTGTGGTAGCGAATTCCAACATTCACCACCCTCTGGGTGCAGAAATTTCTCCTCATCTCAGTTCTATGAGTCAGTTAGGATTGTATTCGCTGGAGTTTAGAAAATGAGGGGGGGACTTCATAGAAACTTAGAAAAATTCTAACACGACTAGACAGGGTAGATTCAAGAAGGATGTTCCCAATGGTTGGCTTTTCCAGAACCAGGGGTCAGAGCCTGAGGATACAGGGTAGACGGTTTAGGACAGAGATAAGGAGAAATTTCTTAACCCAGTGAGTGGTCAGCCTATGGAATTTGCTACCACAGAAAGTAGTTGAGACCAAAACATTGAATGTTTTCAAGAAACAGTTAGATATAGCACTTGAGGAGAAGATGATCAAAGGGGAAGGCAGGATTAGGCTATTGAGTTTGATGATCATCCATGATCATAATGAATGGCGGAGCAGGCTCAAAGTGCCAAATGGTCTCCTCCTGCTCATATTTTCTATGTTTCTGTTTTTAACAGTATTTCATTAAATCCCCATCCATTGCCTTTCTATCCTTCCCCTGCCATCCATTTCATGCTATACCCTTTAATTTCCTTTCATCCTTTTCATGTCAATTCCATCCCATTCCCCACAGTACCTTCTTCTTATACTACCCCATCTTCCATTCCATCCCTGATAGAATATAAAAGCAGGGAGGTCTTGCTGCAACTGTACAAGGCACTGGTGAGGCCGCAACTGGAGTACTGTGTGCAGTTTTGGTCCCCTTATTTGCGAAAGGATATATTAGCCTTGGAGGGAGTGCAGAGAAGATTCACCAGGTTGATACCGGAGATGAGGGGTGTAGCTTATGAGGAGAGATTAAACAGATTGGGTCTGTACTCGTTGGAGTTTAGAAGGATGAGGGGTGATCTTATAGAGACATATAAGATAATGAAGGGGCTGGATAGGGTAGAGGTGGAGAGATTCTTTCCACTTAGAAAGGAAACAAGAACTAGAGGGCACAGCCTCAAAATAAGGGGGGGCCGGTTCAGAACAGAGTTGAGGGGGAACTTCTTCTCTCAGAGGGTAGTGAATCTCTGGAATTCTCTGCCCATTGATGTGGTGGAGGCTTCCTCGTTGAATATGTTTAAATCACGGGTAGATAGTTTTCTGATCGATAAGGGAATTAGGGGATATGGGGAGCAGGCGGGTAAGTGGAACTGATTCGCTTCAGATCAGCCATGATCTTGTTGAATGGCGGGACAGGCTCAAAGGGCCAGATGGCCTACTCCTGCTCCTATTTCTTATGTTCTTATCCCACTCAGGATGTCCGAGGCCCCTTCCCATGCATCCCCCCTCATTCTCTAGTTCCTTAAATACTGATCTTCCTCGTTAGTAACCTGTCCCTCCATCAGCCCTGCAAATCACTTCCCGTGTCCATGCCCCCTTCCCTCCATTACATCTCCACCCACTTCCTTGCAAATCCTCACTATCTCACATGCCATTTTCCCACCTCCCATGCTATCCACTCCATCTGCCCCCCTCCGTGCCCTCCCATGCTGTCCTACCCAGAGGTGGGGGGCCGGGTCTGGTAACAAGTTGTGTAGGGACAAAGTCCAGGGGCTAGTAAACAAAGTGGGGAGCAGTTGGGGCTAGGAAACAATAAAAAAAGCTGAGTTAGTCAGACACATGCACCAGGCCCACCAAATCAAATTACTGACCAATCAGAAAATGCAAACAGACAGAAGTGTAATTATTATAGATTAAACTATTGCTTACCTATATGTATACTCCGAGATATTGATTCTCCCTTTTTCTCCAGTGGTTTCGGTCCTGCTCGTTAGATTAACAGTATTTCCAAACAAGCAATAGCGAGGCATTCTCTGGCCTATTACTCCAGTGACCACTTCCCCAGTGTGAATACCTACAGTGATCTAAAGTGAAAGAAAAGTTTTTAAAGTATGCAAAATATTCCAACACAAGCAACATCTGAGTCAGGAGAACACAGAACATCAGTAGCTGTTTCTCACGCACGTGAGAAACATCTGACATTCTGAGACCGAAGTACCTCAACAGAAAATTGAAGACAGTTGTTGGGTCCATTGTTGTTTGCCATCTATATCAATGATCTGGATGATACTGTGGTAAATTGGATCAGCAAGTTTGCTGATGATACAAAGATTGGAGGTGTAGTGGACAGTGAGGAAGGTTTTCAAAGCTTGCAGAGGGATTTGGACCAACTAGAAAAATGGGCTGAAAAATGGCAAATGGAATTTAACGCAGACAAGTGTGAGATATTGCACTTTGGAAGGACAAACCAAAGTAGAACGTACAGGGTAAATGGTAGGACTCTGAAGAGTGCAGTTGAACAGAGGGATCTGGGAATACAGGTACAGAATTCCCTAAAAGTGACGTCACAGGTGGATAGGGTCGTAAAGAGTGCCTTTGGTACATTGGCCTTTATAAATCGGAGTATCGAGTATAAAAGTTGGAGTGTTATGGTAAGGTTATATAAGGCATTGGTGAGGCCGAATTTAGAGTATTGTGTACAGTTTTGGTCACCTAGTTACAGGAAGGATGTAAATAAGATTGAAAGAGTGCAGAGAAGGTTCACAAGGATGTTGCCGGGACTTGAGGAGCTGAGTTACAGAGAGAGATTGAATAGGTTGGGACTTTATTCCCTGGAGCGTAGAAGATTGAGGGGAGATTTGATAGAGGTGTATAAGATTTTGATGGGTATAGATAGAGTGAATGCAAGCAGGCTTTTTCCGCTGAGGCTAGGGGAGAAAAAAACCAGAGGGCATGGGTTAAGGGTGAAAGGAGAAAAGTTTAAAGGGAATATTAGGGGGGGCTTCTTCACGCAGAGAGTGGTGGGAGTGTGGAATGAGCTGCCGGATAAAGTGGTAAATGCGGGGTCACTTTTAACATTTAAGAAAAACTTGGACAGGTTCATGGATGAGAGGGGTGTGGAGGGATATGGTCCAAGTGCAGGTCAGTGGGACTAGGCATAAAATGGTTCGGCACAGACAAGAAGGGCCAAAAGGCCTGTTTCTGAGCTGTGATTTTCTATGGTTCTATGGTTCTAGGTGACACAATGGCTGGAATTTTCCGGCACACTCATCCCACCAACGCTGCAATCGAGGACAGAGAATTTGGCGCTCAGCCAAATCTCCATTCATTACAGCGTGACTGGAAAATCTTGTCGTCGTGAACGGCTGCAAGATTCTGCTCAATAATTAGACTAAATGGAGGACATTTTCCTCGTGTGTTGGTGATCCTTGGTCACCAGAAAATTTGAAAATTGTGTCTGCTATTTTCTATTATGCACTGGCAACAGGAACCAGCACAAACTCAGAAAATAACTTGAATGACTTCTGAGTAACAACAAACAAGTATTCTTCTATCCACATTCTGGAGACCACCACATTCGGACAAAGTCTCTCAAACTCATTGTCACACTGACAAAAGACCATCATACATAAAGTCACTTAAGAACAACCCAGCTGCATGAAACATAGCTACTTACTAACATCTAAGTTTGTCTGTACAATTCTGGTACTCGGCACATGATCCTTCCTCACATTGAGTTTTTTTATTGGGCTGGCACCTTAAGTGCACAATTCCAACCAGGCACAACACCTCCCTGGATGAAAGCACATCTCTGCTAACTTGCTCATGGTGCTCCCAAAAAGGTGGAGCATATATGGATCCACCTATGTGGGAAATGATAGGTCTGAGCAGGTTGCCTCAGGTTCAAGCAGACCTTCTGTTAAATCCTCTGGAAATCTTCATTTATCACTATTCCCTGAAGGCAGGAAGAATTCTAAAACAAGCCCCATCTTACCAATTATAATTGTTACTGCACAAGGGAAGAAGTGGCATAGTCGTATTGTCACTGGACTAGTAGTCTAGACATAGGGTAATGCTCTGGGGAGGTGGGGCTTGCAAAGTTTTCCCTTTATTTGGATTTAGCTGGACGAGACTGCCCATTCCCCAGCCATTAAGAACAAAGAACAATACAGCACAGGACAGGCCCTTCAGCTCACTAAGTCTGTGCCAACACAGATGCCTCACTAAGCTAATATTTTCTTGCCACTACATGGTCCATATCCCTCTATTCATGTGTCTATCCAAATGCCTCTTGAACTTTGTTCTAGAATCTGCTTCCACCACATCCTCTGGCAGCACATATCAGGCATTCACCACCCTCTGTGTGAAGAACTTGCCCCTTGCATCGCTTTTAAACTTTCCCCCTCTCACTTTCAATCTATGCCAGAGTAATTGACCCTTCAACCCTGGGGAAAAGACTCTATCCAAGCCTGTCATAATAAAAAGAACAAAGAAAATTACAGCACAGGAACAGGCCCTTCGGCCCTCTAAGCCTGCTGCCCAACTGAACTAAAACTCCTTACCTTTCCATATCCCTCTATTCCCATCCCATTCATGTATTTGTCCAGACGCCCCTTAAAACTCACTATCGTATCTGCTTCCCCTACCTCCCCTGGCAGCAAGTTCCAGGCACCCACCACCCTCTGTGTAAAACACTTGCCTTTTACATCTCCTTTAAACCTTGCCCCTCGCACCTTAAACCACTAGTAATTGACTCTTCCACCCTGGGGAAAAGCTTCTGACTGTCTAATCTTGTAAACATCTATCAGGTCTCCCCTCATCCTCCGACGCTCCAATGAAAACAATCCAAGTTTGTTCAACTTTTCTTCACAGACCACATCCTCCAAACCAGGAAACATCCTGGTAAATTTCTTCTGCATCCTTTCCAATGCATCAACATCCTTACGGTAGTGTGGCAACCAGAATTGTACACAATACTCCAAATGTGGCCAAACCAAACTCTTATACAGCTGCAACATGATTTTGAAATTCCTATACTCAATGCCCCCACTGATGAAGGCCAGCACGATAAGCCTTCTTGACCACCTGAGTTGCCACCTTCAGGGAACTGTGGATCTGCATGTCTGGATCCCTCTGTATGCTAATATTTCTAAAAGCTCTACCATTTACTGTAAACTTTCCTCCTGCAGTAAATCTTCCAAATCGCATCACCTCACATTTGTCCGGGTTAAATTCCATCTGCCATCTTTTGACCCAGGTCTCCAATTGATTTATATCCTGTTGTATCCTCTGACAATCCTCCTCACTATCCGCTACTCCCCCAATTTTTGTATCATCTGCAAATTTACTGATCAGACCACCTACATTTTCCTCCAAATCACATATATATTACAAACAGAGGCCCCAGCACTGATCCTTGTGGAATACCGCTTGTCACAGACCTCCAGTTAGAAAAGTACCCTTCCACTGCAACACTCTGGGTTCTATGCCCTAAGCAGTTTTGTATCCATTTTACCAACTCACCTCGGATCCCATATCACCTTCTATATCAGTCTGCCATGAGGAATCTTATTGAAGGTTTTACTAATGTCCATGCAAACAGCATCCACTGCCCTGCCAAAATTTTTCCTTCACTGTCACTGGGTCAAAGTCCTGGAGCTCCCTTACAGCAATGTGGGTGTACCTACACTACATTGACTGTAGCTGTTCAAGAAAACAGCTCACCACCTCCTTCTCAAGGGCAATTAGGGTTTGGCAATATATTCTTTCCAGCAGAGCACACCTCCCTTAGAATCATAGAATCCCTACAGTGCAGAAGGAGGCTATTTGGCCCATCAAGCCTGCACCGACAACAATCTCACCCAGGGCCTATCCCCATAACCCCTGTTTATCCAGAAGGAACTCTTCAAATACAGACAATAAAAATATAACAAAACTGTGATGGCTTCAGCCAGGCTAATGAGGTTGGCTTGCTAGAGTATGAACTACCTGATGAGTCTTCCTAAGTTAATTTGCGTTTGTTTATTTGGTTGGTATGAAAAGAGATACCTGATTAATCATACCCAAAAAGAAGTACCTGATGAGTCATACCCAAAAAGAAGTACCTGATGAGTCATAATTGATGGTTGAATCAGGGAGCCTCATGCTCCCTATTTAAAGCAGGTGTGTCAACTTCCAGCCTGCATTCAGCAGGGAGCAACCGGAGAGCTGGCTGCGTACAGATGTATGGTATAAATAAAGTAATTTGGTGACGGGACTTTCACCTCCGTGGAGTTATTACAAAAACTACTCCAACTGATAAATCAAAGAAAGGGTTTAAATAAAGAAACTTAATTACTCCAAACTTAGGGCCTCGCCCTGCGCCGTTCCAAGCTCTCCCACAATTCCCAACAGGCTCTTATTTATACTGAGTCAGCTGGTCAGCTAACCATCACATCATTCTGTAATTGGTTCCATGGTTTACTGGATCAGCTGACCCTTACAGCTTGTTACCATTGGTCACATTACATCTAATACGATGTTATCATCAGTTCATTCTAACAACCCCACTTATTTATCCTGCTAATCCCCCTGACACTCAGGGAGAATTTAGCATGGCCAATCAACCTTGCCACACATCTTTGGACTGTGGCGGAAACCCACACAGACATGGTGAGAATGTGCAAACTCCACACAAACAGTCACCCAAGGCCGGAATCGAATGGGTGATTGTGAAGTTACACAGTGCAACAGGAGCAGCACAGTACTGTGGCAGGTGGACTATGTATGTTACACTCACCTTGAAGTCTCCAGTGAACTGAGGTCTGACTTATGCACACCACTCAGTTTGAGATGGGTTTGAGGCTGAGGTAATTTTCCACTGGCATGGATTGGAAGGCCTGATGAGATTCCAGAGATCAATTGCTTGAATGGACATTTATGAGATGTTAATGAATAAAATGGCATTCATGCCTCTAGGCAACGAGATAAACAATCCGGCATTGGGAGAATCACAAACTGTTTTGAAGCAGCAGGTTTCCAACTTTTTGCCTGCTGCTGGATTCTCTGCTCCCACCACGGGCTGGATGGGAAAATTCCACCTAATGAATGTATCTTAACATTCTGTAGATTCTGGATCAGTGCTGTAAATGTAACCCCACTATTTTGGAAAGGTGGGAGAGAGACCTGTTAGTCTGACATCAATCACTGGGAAAATGCAAGAACTTATTATAAAGGATGTGATAACTGAACATTCAGAAAATAATGATCTGATTGAACAAAGAACAAAGAAAAGTACAGCACAAGAACAGGCCCTTCGCCCTCCAAATCTGTGCCGATCATGATGCCTGCCTAAACTGAAACCGTACGCACTTAGAGTCCATATCCTTCCATTCCCATCCTATTCATGTATCCGTCTAATTGCCTCTTAAATGCCACTATCGTACCTGCTCCCACCACCTCCCCGGGCAGCAGTTCCAGTACTAGCCCCTTGAGCCCGCCCCGCCACTCAATAAGATCATGGCCGATCTGATAATGGTTTAGTTCCACTTACCCGCCCGCTCCCCATAACCCTTAATTCCCTGATTTATCAGAAATCTATCTACCTGTGACTTAAACATATTTAACAAGGTAGCCTCCACTGCTTCAATGGGCAGAGAATTCCAGAGATTCACTACCCTCTGAGAGAAGAAGTTCCTCCTCAACTCCGTTCTAAACTGACTCCCCCTTATTTTGAGGCTGTGTCCTCTAGTTCTTGTTTCCTTTCTAAGTGGAAAGAATCTCTCTGCCTCTACCCTGTCTAGCCCCTTCATTATCTTATATGTCTCTATAAGATCTCCCCTCAGCCTTCTAAACTCCAACGAGTACAGGCACAATCTACTCAATCTCTCCTCATAAGCTAACCCCCTCATCTCCGGTATCAACCTGGTGAACCTTCTCTGTACTCCCTCCAAGGCCAATATATCCTTCCGCAAATAAGGGGACCGAAATTGCACACAGTACTCTAGTTGCGGCCTCACCAGCAGCAAGACCTCCCTGCTTTTATACTCCATCCCCTTCGCAATAAAGGCCAACATTCCATTTGCCTTCTTGATCGCCTGCTGCACCTGCAAACTGAGTTTTTGCGATTCATGCACAAGGACCCCCAGGTCCCTCTGCACAGTCGCATGTTGTAATTTTTCACCATTTAAATAATAGTCCATTTTACTATTATTCCTTCCAATGTATTTGGTGATGTATTTGGGTTTTCAGATTGAGTAGTATTTTTTCATTTTATCTAATGAAAGATATACTTGCCATAGAGGGTTTGCAACAACAGTTCACTAAATTAATTCCTGAGATGGAGGGGTTGTCCCATGAGGAAGAATGAAATAAATTGGCTAAAAATTCAGTTTATATATTTGAACTTGTCTTAGCTCCACAAACTTGGAGATTAAAAAGCTGCAAAATATGTTTTTAACTATGGTTTCTTCTAAGAGGAGAATAAGCCTTCTATATGTAAGATTAAAGTTTCTGGAGTTAAGAAGAACGAGAGGCAATCTCATTCAAACATACTCATCCCGAAATCATAAAATCACACCCAAGGTCAATGGACCTTTCAATGATCCGCCCCTCAGCCGCTCCAATTCCCATGGCGGGTAGGAAAGTAAAATTCCGGCCGTAGTCTTTCAGGCCTCGATAAGATAGATGTATGATGGATATTTCCCCTGGGTGATGTCTAGAACCAGGGCACGCAGTTTCAGAATAAGGGCAGGTCACTTGACACAGAGATTAGAAGATCATTTGGGGCGATTCACAGGCACCAATCGCGTTATAGCCAGAGATTCTCACGAAAGGGGCTATTAAATGTGCAGCATCTGTTTTAAATCACAATCACCTGGCTCCTGGAATTCACTCACGCACCGGCGCAATGTGAAGCTGACATGAATCACTACTGGTCTCCATAAAAGAGACCAAACAGGATGATCATGCCGGGGAGTGGGGGCACTTGGAGGCAATTGGAGACCCCAGGAGATCAGGGTGATGGCTGGGCAGTGCCCTGACACTGCCCCCTGGCACTACCAGAGTGCCAGGGAGATCTGCCAGTTTGACACTTCCAAGAGTGATGTTTGAAGGGGGTGATACCTGAAGGGGTGGGCCTGAAGGGGGCGGGCCTACAGGCGAGCCCATAACAGGGATCGCACATGTTGGAAGGGGGCCTTTGATGCTGATGATGAGTTGTGGTGGCGGGGGGGCAGCAGCGGTTCCAATGATGCCAGCTATTAAGGGAGGAACATCTTATGCCGGTGATGTGGGCAGGGGGTTCTGATGATGCCGGTGATTAAGGGTGGGGGCATTTGATGTCAGTGATGGGGGAGGGATCCTGATGATGCTGGTGATTAAGTGGGATAGGATTGCAATTGGGATCATGTGTCCAACCCGAAAGGAATCGCACCACATTTCCCACCGGAAATGACACTTAGTCTATTTTTGGAGAATTGCATCCATTTTCTCCAGCTGAACACTGCCTCTCATAGAACTGCGGCCTCTGATTGGCCAGCAACTCCACACTAGTAGGTGTGGTGGCCACCACAGGTGCTGCAATTAAGTCAAGGATATGGCACCCAGATATGGACCTGGATACTTAGGTAAGTCTGAGGTCTCGCTGGGGCCAAGCTGGGGACTCGGCATTCATTCTCTCCAAGGATACTGGGCCATGAACATAGCTGTGCAAGAGAGGCAGACTGCCTGGCTAGAGGATCCCCTCAACTTATTGCCCATTATATCAAAGCAGTAGCAGGATCAGGCCCTTAATTGGACTTTGAGTGGGTGATGCATCTGACACCTCCCTGGCCGCCTGAAAAATCGTAGAGGGGGCGAGGTTGGTTGGACAGACAGAGGGTCAGCCATGGATGACATGGTACCTAATACACAAGTCCATCCTCCTGCTTTCTGGCCATAGGTGGCCTGTAAGATTCAGCCCATATACACATTTGACTAATTAATTTCTAGTTTCACACACATAAGCTGCTACTACTCCCTTATTCCAGTTGGCATAGAATCATAGAATGTTACATTAAGCGAAAATAGCCAATTAAGTCAGTGTCAGTCGGATTTTACCAAATTCATTGAGATCCTGACATCAGCTAGGAATGCATGTAACAGGCATGACTGGCAGCGTTTGGAACCTCCCTCTCCATTTTATCAACAGCAGATAATTAAGTAGCTACCATGAAGGTTTCTATTCTGTTCAAGATGGTTCCCCATTTCCAAAGTTTCTGGCTCAGTTAGCGAGCATGCAGCTTAGGGGCCTCAGCAGCACCAGAAATGGTAGCCACTGCTGAGGAAAGCTGCAGACCATCTACATTCCACAGGTAGAATAGGATAAATCCACCAGTGATGGAGGGAAATTCCTGGGGCTACAGAATTATAGAACCTCCTACAATGCAGAAGGAGGCCATTAGGCCCATCGAGTCTGCACCAACTATCTGACAGAACATTTTACCCAAGCCCAAGCCCCTGCCCTTTCCCCGTAACCCCACATGTTTAACATGGTTAATCCACCTAACCTACACATCTGTGGACTGTGGGAGGAAACCAGAGCACCTGGAGGAAACCCACGCAGACACGGAGAGAACGGGCGGCACGGTAGCACAGTGGTTAGCACTGCTGCTTCACAGCTCCAGGGACCTGGGTTCGATTCCCGGCTTGGGTCACTGTCTGTGTGGAGTTTGCACATTCTCCTCGTGTCTGCGTGGGTTTCCTCCGGGTGCTCCGGTTTCCTCCCACAGTCCAAAGATGTGCGGGTTAGGTTGATTGGCCATGCTAAAATTGCCCCTTAGTGTCCTGAGATGTGTAGGTTAGAGGGATTAGCGGGTAAAATATGTGGGGATATGGGCGTAGGGCCTGGGTGGGATTGTGGTCGGTGCAGACTCGATGGGCCGAATGGCCTCCTTCTGCACTGTAGGGTTTCTATGATTTCTATGAATGTGAAAACTCCACAGAGTGACCCAAGGCTGGAATTGAACTTGGAACCCCAGCATTGTGAAGCAGCAGTGCTTCAACTAAACTGTGCCACCGTGCTGCACCATTAAATTTCACCAGCTGCCGTGGTGGGATTTGAACTCATATCCCCAGAGCATTAGCCTGGTCTCTGGGTTTCTAATTCAGTGACATTACTACTACATCACCAACTCTGTCTTCCCTGCCTGTGCCTCCCACTACTTTGATTATAACAAAACTCCCACTGGGCTGTCACTGGAGGTTGCCTCTATTCCCCACACTGTGGAGGTTGATGTGCCTTAGCCAAAATGCTGACAGCCTGGTAAGATGACCTTTAAAAGGGCCTTCGCATATATGGCTTCTTGCTATCTTGAGGTTTACAACCCACCTGATCCCATTCCCCAACAGTAAAATTCTTGTTAGCAGGATATGATCCAACATGGCTCCCAAAGTTTTTCCGCCCCCAAAGCACATCCCACCCCCAACCTCATCCTCAGCTCATGCCGGCTGGTAAATTTCTGCCCATTGTTTTCTTTCCCATGAGCTACTCTGCTAACTTTGTATGTATACCCTTACATTTCAGCTTTAATATAGCTTCTGGATAAAGCAATTTTTAACTTTTTTTTGTATTATCGAACTGCACTACTTTTTTAATAACTTGTGCATCTGCTCTCCAAGGATTCCCCTATTCTCCTACTCTATTCAAAATGTATTTTAACTCCCTATCTATCCAAATGCATTACAGTGAAACCTCCAGAAAAACCCTGCAAAAAGCAAAGACTTATTGAGACATTGCATATTATCCAACATTAGTGTGATTCTGCAATTGGACAACAGTTGCTAAACAACAGAAACAAGTGACAGTTGCTAAACAATCCTGCTTTTGCTAAGAATTACACTGAAAACCAATTTAAGAGTTACTAGTTGGGCTCATTCACTTCATTTGTGTTATCCAAAGCATTATATTCTGAACAATCAAATTGTCATAGAATCATAGAATCCCTACAGTGCAGGAAGAGGCCATTTGGCCCATTGTGTCTGCACCGATAACAATCTCCCAGGCCCTACTCCCATAACCTCACATATTTACCCTGACACTAAGGGGCAATTTAGCATGGCCAATTTAGCATGGCCAATTAACCTAACCTGCACATCTTTGGACTGTGGGAGGAAACCGGAGCCCCCAGAGGAAATCCACGCAAACAGATGGAGAATGTGCAAACTCCAGACAGACAGTGACCCGAGGCTGGAATTGGATCCGGGTCCCCGGCGCTGTGAGGCAGCAGTGCTAACCACTGTGTCGCCCATCACTGTTTGGTAACTAAATTAATAAACTTGCAATTATGGTTTCAGAGCTTGTTAGTTTTTATTTTAGACTATTTTTCTTTTTGTTTCCAAGTCAGCTCCTAATTCTCTTTTGCCTCATGCATCATTCTCTTTTTTGGGCAGCCACTTCATCCTTTTTGCAGCATTCTTATTTTCTTCTAATTTCACACAACAGACTCCAATTTCTAATTGGGTCAAAATTCTGGAACTCTCCCTAAATGGACTATGGGTGTACCTACACCATGTGGACTGCAGTGGTTCAAAAAGGCAGTTTACAATCTCTAAAGGGCAATTAGACAATAAATGCTGGCCTTGCTCACATCTCATGAAGATGGCCATTTTGTGTTGACAGGAACCACAGTGATAAAACAAAACTCAAACTCTAGGTTCTAAACTGGAGTCTGCATGTAACTGAAATATGTTGAAGGCACTCCAATTTGCGTCAATAATAAAGTAGCTTCGGACCTACATGAGCAATACTCCATCAGTCTAGCCAAGACTTGTGTGGTACAGTGCAGACCCAGGTCCTGGCACACTCACTTATATCAAGTTAAAGATTGTTTAGGCAGCTTTCAGAGGCTCAGAGCTCCAAGTTTAGCTTCAAGTAAGAGGAGAAAATGAAGATGTATTGAAAAGAAAGACACACGAAAATGAGATGTACAGCATGAGTGAGAAAATACATCAGAAGCATAGAGAGTGGGAAACAAACAGACATGATAAAGAGAGATAAAAATAGAAGCCATCTGAAAGACACAGAATGTGCAAACATAAAAAATAAAGAAGGAAAGATATCTGGGAGAGAAAGAAAAAGAATGAGAAAGAGAAGCAGACAGAAAGATGTAAACATACACTGATGTCGAGCAGACAAATGTTTAAATTTAAAATTTTTTAAAGTTAATGCTTTATAATTGATAAAATACATTAAGCTAATATCATAAAGGATAACAGCTAGCTTGGCAAAACAATGGGATAAAATATGTATGGCTTATCTATTCAGCACAATTAAGTACGACAGAAAGAATGGAAAACAAACAGAAGACAGTGAAACAGCAAGAAATAAGAGTGTTGGAGACAAGGGCTGAATTCTCAGATCTCGTTCACCCTGCCTCCACTGCCAGCGAAAATGGAGAATTTGGCATTCAGTCGAAACTCCATTCACTGCAGGGAGACCGGAAAATCTCAGCTATGGGTGAGGTTGGAGGTTTCCAGTGAAACAGTTTTAAGAGGTTTTTATTTAAATCCATGAACACTGCAATTGAAAATCAACTAGAATATTAAATGTATGACAGAAAAGATGAGTAAGACCACCTTTTGTAAGTTCACAATTTTTCAAAACTAACCTCTACAGGTTCTCCATCAACCTTCACCTGCCCTGCAATCTCCACCATGTCCAAAGCAAGGTGGCATATGGAATGAGCATGATGGACACATGGCTCTGGCAGACCACTCACAGTCATGTACTTATCCCCAACTGTCTCCACCTGAATAAATAAGAAAAATTAACAGCCCTTAAAACTTTATTCAATAAAATCACAAAGAAACTAAAATTAGGAGATATTTGCCTGATATTTTGCCACAGAGGCATAGAACAAAAGTGGGGTTTGTTTTTGCATCGGAAACCTGCCTCTGAAGGGAACCTGATTAAAGTTTAGATTGTCAAGTGCTGCGCCTCAGTTGGCATGGAGACCGAGTCTCTGTCAACCTAAAGGCTAGCTTTCGAAGTTGGAGTCAGAGGCTTTTCAGTCTTCAGAGAGCTCTCCGGCTGCAATACAAGCAAGTAACTGGGAGAGAACCTCAACAAGAATGTACCTTCTCACCCATTAAAAAAAACAAGAAATAAAGCACAAAAAACAGCCAAGGCCACCCCTGCCGGGAGAACCAAAGTACGGTCTGTTATTATCATTGTGAATCTCAGATGTGGTAGTTGTACATCTGGACTTGCAGACAATGCTAGAAACAAGGCTTTGGTAAACTCTACTGTTCATTGAACAGCTCGAGATACAACTATCTCATTCCATGCTATGTTGTCATGTGATTGTACTTCACCGATAATGTAAAGTATATATTTGCATATTTAATATTAATCTTTGGTGTTTGGCTGCAACCCTAGGCCCAGGCAAGGAAGTGGGTCAATGACAAGGGAAAAGAGCTCCTCTTGATACTGGGGAACCCTCTGTGGGCCACAGAATGCCCAAGCAGGGTAGACAACTACTATAATCCAGCCCAAAGTGAGGCTGTTAGGTTTTACTGTGTAGCTTCCCTAGGTGACAAAATGACTGCCCTTGACATCAAGTTAGCATTTGACTGAGTGTGGCATCAAGGAGCCCGAGCAAAGTGGGAAGCTGAGGGAAGCTTTCCATTCCTAGCACAAAAAAGAATGGTTATGGTTGTTGGAGGTCAATCATATCAGTCCCAGAACATCACCATGAGAGTCCCTCAGTCTAGGCCGAACCATCTTCAGTTGCTTCATCAATGACCTTCCTTCCAACATAAGGTCATAAATAGGGATGTTCACTGATGACTGCATAATGTTCAGTACCATTCACAACTGAACTTCTCTGTGGCTTGGATTGTTTTCTTTAGAGCAGAAAAGGCTGAGGGTGGACATGATAGAGGTGTATAAGATTATGAGGGGTATGGACAGGGTGAGTAGGGAGCAGCTGTTCCCCATGGTGGAGGGGACTCTCAGTACTGTAGAGGATCAGAAGGACTCTAAAATCGGCCCCGCAGGTGGAGGAGATGGTTAAGAAGGCGTATGGTGTGCTGGCCTTTATCAATCGAGGGATTGAGTTTAGGAGTCCGGGGATAATGATGCAGCTATATAAGACCCTCGTCAGACCCCACTTGGAGTACTGTGCTCAGTTCTGGTCGCCTCATTACAGGAAGGATGTGGAAAAGATTGAAAGGGTGCAGAGGAGATTTACAAGAATGTTGCCTGGATTGAGTGGCATGCCTTATGAGGATAGGCCGAGAGAGCTCGGTCTTTTCTCCTTGGAGAGACGTAGGATGAGAGGAGACCTAATAGAGGTGTATAAGATGTTGAGAGGCATAGATCGGGTGGACTCTCAGAGGCTTTTTCCCAGGGTGGAAATGGCTGCTACGAGAGGACACAGGTTTAAGGTGCTGGGGGTTAGGTACAGGGGAAATGTTAGGGGGAAGTTTTTCACACAGAGGGTGGTGGGCGAGTGGAATCAGCTGCCGTCAGTGGTGGTGGAGGCAAACTCAATAGGGACTTTTAAGAGACTCCTGGATGAGTACATGGGACTTAATAGAATGGAGGGTTATAGGTAGGCCTAGAAGGTAGGGATACGTTCGGCACAACTTGTGGGGCCGAAGGGCCTGTTTGTGCTGTAGTTTTTCTATGTTTCTATGGTGGAGGGGTCAATCATGACAGCGCACTGATTTAGGGTAAGGGGCAGAAGATTCAGAGGGGATTTGAGAAAAAAACTTTTTCACTCAATGGGTGGTGGGAATCTGGACTCCACTGCCTGGGAAGGTAATGGAGGGTGGAAACCTTGCAATGTTTAAAAGATATTTGGATGAGCACTTGAAATATCACAACATTCAACTATATGGGACTAGTGTAGGAAAATGGGTTTAGAGTATCTTTAGTGGTAGCTATTGTCAGTGCAGACTCAATGGGCCAAGGGCCTTATCAGCACTGTATGACTTGATGACTCCATGTGTCCAAAATGCAGCAAGACCGGAACAATATTCGGGCTTGGGCTAATGAATGGCAAATAATATTTGTGCTACACAAGTGCCAGGCAATGGCCGTCTCCAACAAGAGAGAATCTAACTACCTCCCCTTGATATTTAATGGCATTATCATCACTGAATTCTCCACTATCAATTTCCTGGGGTTACCATTTACAAGAAACTGCACAGGAAAAGCCACATAAACACAGTGGCTACAACAGCAGGTCAGAAGCTGGGAACTCTGCAGAATGTAACTCAACTCCTGACTCCTCAAACCTTGTCCACCATCTACGAGGCACAAATTTGGAATGTGAGTGAATGCTCTCCACTTGTCTAGATGGGTGCAGTTCCAACAGCACTCAAGAAGCTTGACACCATCCAGAACAAAGCAACTGACTTGATTGGCACCCCATCCAATACCTTCAACATTCACTCCCTTCTCTGACAAACAGAAGAAGCTGTGTGTTCCACCCACAAAATGCACTGCAGCAACTCACCAAAGCTGCTTTGACCCATGATCTCTACCATCTGGAAGGACAAGGGCAGCAGGTGCATAGAAACACCACCACATGCAAGATCCTATTTAAGTCACACATAGAAACTGGGAGGAGGAGTGGGCTATTTGGCCCTTCGAGCATGTTCTGCCATTCAACATGATCGTGGCTGTTAATGATCTGGATGAGGGTATAGTTGGGTGGATTAGCAAATTTGCTGATGACACCAAAGTCGGTGGTGTGGTAGACAGTGAGGAAGGGTGTCGTAGTTTGCAGGAAGACTTAGACAGGTTGCAAAGTTGGGCCGAGAGGTGGCGGATGGAGTTTAATGCGGAGAAGTGTGAGGTAATTCACTTTGGTAGGAATAACAGATGTGTTGAGTATAGGGCTAACGGGAGGACTTTGAATAGTGTGGAGGAGCAGAGGGATCTAGGTGTATGTGTGCATAGATCCCTGAAAGTTGGGAATCAAGTAGATAAGGTTGTTAAGAAGGCATATGGTGTCTTGGCGTTTATTGGTAGGGGGATTGAATTTAGGAGTCGTAGCGTTATGTTGCAACTGTACACAACTCTGGTGCGGCCGCACTTGGAGTACTGTGTGCAGTTCTGGTCCCCACATTACAGGAAGGATGTGGAGGCTTTGGAGAGGGTGCAGAGGAGGTTTACCAGGATGTTGCCTGGTATGGAGGGGAGATCCTATGAGGAGAGGCTGAGGGATTTGGGATTGTTTTCGCTGGAAAGGCGGCGGCTAAGAGGGGATCTTATTGAAACATATAAGATGATTAGAGGTTTAGATAGGGTGGATAGTGATAGCCTTTTTCCTCTGATGGAGAAATCCAGCACGAGGGGGCATGGCTTTAAATTGAGGGGGGGTAGTTATAGAACCGATGTCAGGGGTAGGTTCTTTACCCAGAGGGTGGTGAGGGATTGGAATGCCCTGCCAGCATCAGTTGTAAATGCGCCTAGTTTGGGGGCGTTTAAGAGATCCGTAGATAGGTTCATGGACGAAAAGAAATTGGTTTAGGTTGGAGGGTCACAGTTTTTTTTTTTAACTGGTCGGTGCAACATCGTGGGCCGAAGGGCCTGTTCTGCGCTGTAATGTTCTATGTTCTATGTTCTATGTTCCTCTATCACACCATACTCCAGCACTTGACACCTTGAGACATTTAGAGTCTAGAAACCTATCTATTTCCTTCTTAAATATATTGAGTAATGTGGCCTCCACAGCCTTCTGTGGTGGAGAATTCCACAGATTCACTATCCTCCGAGTGAAGAAGTTTCTCCTCATCTCATTCCTATTTGGCCTACCCTATATCCTGAGGCTGTGGCCCTTTATTATAGACCCCCAGCCAGAGGAAACAACATCCCTCCATCCAGTCTGTCTAGCTCTGAGAATGTTATATGTTTCAATGAGATTCCCTTTTATATTTATAAATCCCAGTAAATACAGGCCTAGTCGACCCAATCTCTCCACATACATCAGTCCTACTATCTCAAGAATCAGTCTGGTGAACCTTCACTGCACTTCCTCTATGGCAAATATCCTTTCTAAGACAAAACGACTAAAACTGCACATAATATTCCAGGTGTAGTCTCACCAAGGCCCTGTACAGCTGTAGTAATAGTAATACGTCTCACAGCACCAGGTTCAAGTCCAACAGGTTTATTTGGTAGCACGAGCTTTCGGAGCACTGCCCCTTCATCAGGCCCCTTCACCTGATGAAAGGGCAGCGCTCCAAAAGCGCATGCTACCAAATAAACCTGCTGGACTTTAACCTGGTGCTGTGAGACTTCTTACTGTGCCTACCCCGTCCTTAGGGATGGGATTTACGACCATTTAGAAAGATGCGGATTAATCCGGGATAGTCAGCACGGATTCGTGAAGGGCAAGTCGTGCCTCACAAATTTGATTGAATTTTTTGAGGAGGTAACTAAGTGTGTTGATGAAGGTAGGGCAGTTGATGTCATACACATGGATTTTAATAAGGCGTTTGATAAGGTCCCCCATGGTCGGCTTATGATGAAAGTGAGGAGGTGTGGGATAGAGGGAAAGTTGGCCGATTGGATAGGTAACTGGCTGTCTGATCCCCTTTTATATTCCCTTTTATATTTATAAATCCCAGTAAATACAGGCCTAGTCGACCCAATCTCTCCACATACATCAGTCCTACTATCTCAAGAATCAGTCTGGACTTTAACCTGGTGTTGTGAGACTTCTTACTGTGCTTACCCCAGTCCAACGCCGGCATCTCCACATCATGTCTGATCGAAGACAGAGGGTGGTGGTGGATGGAAAATTTTCGGATTGGAGGCAGGTTGCTAGCGGAGTGCCACAGGGATCAGTGCTTGGTCCTCTGCTCTTTGTGATTTTTATTAATGACTTAGAGGAGGGGGCTGAAGGGTGGATCAGTAAATTTGCTGATGACACCAAGATTGGTGGAGTAGTGGATGAGGTGGAAGGCTGTTGTAGGCTGCAAAGAGACATAGATAGGATGCAAAGCTGGGCTGAAAAATGGCAAATGGAGTTTAACCCTGATAAATGTGAGGTGATTCATTTTGGTAGGACTAATTTAAATGTGGATTACAGGGTCAAAGGTAGGGTTCTGAAGACTGTGGAGGAACAGAGAGATCTTGGGGTCCATATCCACAGATCTCTAAAGGTTGCCACTCAAGTGGATAGAGCTGTGAAGAAGGCCTATAGTGTGTTAGCTTTTATTAACAGGGGGTTGGAGTTTAAGAGCCGTGGGGTTATGCTGCAACTGTACAGGACCTTGGTGAGACCACATTTGGAATATTGTGTGCAGTTCTGGTCACCTCACTATAAGAAGGATGTGGAAGCGCTGGAAAGAGTGCAGAGGAGATTTACCAGGATGCTGCCTGGTTTGGAGGGTTGGTCTTATGAGGAAAGGTTGAGGGAGCTAGGGCTGTTCTCTCTGGAGCGGAGGAGGCTGAGGAGAGACTTAATAGAGGTTTATAAAATGATGAAGGGGATAGATAGAGTGAACGTTCAAAGACTATTTCCTCGGGTGGATGGAGCTATTACAAGGGGGCATAACTATAGGGTTCGTAGTGGGAGATATAGGAAGGATATCAGAGGTAGATTCTTTATGCAGAGAGTGGTTGGGGTGTGGAATGGACTGCCTGCAGTGATAGTGGAGTCAGACACTTTAGGAACATTTAAGCGGTTATTGGATAGGCACATGGAGCACACCAGGATGATAGGGAGTGGGATAGCTTGATCTTGGTTTCAGATAAAGCTCGGCACAACATTGTGGGCCGAAGGGCCTGTTCTGTGCTGTACTGTTCTATGTACCCCAGTCCAACGCTGGCACCTCCACATCACAGCTGCAGTAAGACATCCTTGCTCCTGTACTCAAGTCCTTTTGCAATGAAGGTCAACATTCCATTTGCCTTCCTAACTGCTTGCTCTTAATGACTGGTGTACTAGGACAGCAAGCTCCCGTTGAATGTCAACGTTTCTCAATGGATCAGCATTTAAATAATACTCTGCCATTCTGTTTCACCATCCAAAGTGGATAACTTCATATATATCCATGTTGTATTGTATTTGCCATGTTCTTACCTACTCATTCAGCTTGTTTAAATCACCTTGAAGCTTCTTAACATCCTCCTCACCACTCACATTCCCACAAAGTTTGTGTGCATCCTGACTTGGAACTGGCGCGGGGTGGGGGTGATCTTACCATTGCACCCCACCAGCTGCTGGTTGGGGGAAGCCGATAAGATCATGAGAGCGCCAAGAAATCAGGTTCACGCCTGATTTCTCACCTTTCATGCTCTTACCGGCACTGGATATTCGGCAAGATCAGCCACGCACCCATTTCAAGTGCGAGGCTGAATCAACTCTGTAAATTTAATTTAAATGTCATTTCAATGGAATTAGCGAGCCTGGGACTCTATTGTCTGGGCTCATGTGCCTCTGTGGTTCTCTCTGGCAAGATTCACACTGGGTCCCCAGGAATGGGGACCAGATGTGAAGGCCTCGCCGGTAGAACCAGACGCTAATGAGGTCCCTTGGGAGGTCGGGACAAGGGGCCTATCCTAGCACTGCCAGCCTGGCACCCTTGCACTGCCCATGGGGACGGGGCCTGGAGAGGGGATGCCTATTGGATGTCAGGGTCAGGTCAATTGGGGGAGGAAAGAGGGGGGACTCTGCAGTCGTGATCAGTTGGGGGGTGGGGGAAGGGGAGGGAACCGCTGCCGCTCTGCATTTGCAATCAGTGGGGGGGTTGCGGGGGTCGATCAGTCCGGCCAGGGCACGGGGGAGAGCTTGGGCCGATCAATCTGGCCAGGGAGGACGGAGGAGGGTGAGGTCAATCGGTCCAGCCAGGCGGGGGGGGGGCTTGTGATCGGCCGCATGGTCCCGCAGTAGCACGGTGTGATGTGTGTTATGTTTAGGTCATGGAGGCTAGCTGAAAACAACACAGGCTTTGTGGAAGATTTCTCTGCTGCCCAAAGCAGAGAGTCTTGCACACTACGCAATGGCACCCTCTGCTGCTATCAGCTAGCTTTCTGGCAATTCCACCCACTCCCGCTACTGGCAGAATCCGATTTCAGGATTTTTAAAATGCTCTTAAGTGTATTTTTGCTCCTGTACTCAAGTCCGCCGTGCTAATTTTCTGGCGCAGCGAGGTGAGAGAATCTCGCAGCCGAGCATGCGCAGGATTCGCGCATGCGTTCCTGCCACGAGCGCATCTCCCAGCGCCTGAATGTAATTAGCGGGCCTGGGACTTAATTCTCTGGACCTGCTAGCCACTCCCACCCCACCAGAGTGTTTCAATCTAGTGGGCATTGCACCAGCTCCCCACCTTTGGGGAGCTAGCGGCCCAACCCCGCTGGAGTAAAGGGGAGGCAATCGAGGCCCTCCATGGGGTCAGGCGGCAGGGGGTGGTGCCCCCTGGGCATTGGCACCCTGGCAGTGCCAGTCTGTTGACCCTGGCACTGCCCACCAGGCATGGGGCAGAGCTAAGTGGGTGGGGCCTGTGTGGGCAGGACCTGATGGGGGTGAGGCCTAGGGGCGATCAATGGGAGTGGACTCTAGCTGCCACTCTGCATTGGGATCAGGAGAGAGACCAGCAATCGGGGCAGGATGTGGGGAGTCAGCTGGGGGAGAGGTCTACACTGCAGGGGGAGTCAGCTGGGGAGGGGTCTACACTGCAGGAGGGTGGCTAGAGATCGGGGCAGTCTGGAACGGGGTGGGGGGGTGATCGAGCTGGCCAACAAATGGGAGGTTGACAGTTTGGGGCCACTGTGCATGCACAGAGGCCTGCTGATTTCAGCCTTCTGGGCGGGAACAGACCCCGCTCCCTGAAATCTAATGATATTCACGCTGGTGGCCTCTGCAGTGACAGTGTGGGGGAGATTCTAGTGTGAACTCCCACTGAAAAAAAACAACGTGAATTACTCTAGTTTTCACGTGAATTCAACACACAGAATTTGTTTGGGAGAATTCTGGCCCAGATTTGGACTCACCCTAAAAACAGATCTGAAACTTGCCCATTTTCACACTTGTTCTGTACTTAGAACTTTTGTCGTTAGATCACCCCCTAGATCCCTATTCCTTCATTGTTGCTGGGTCAAGATTCTGGAACACAGCATTTTGGGTGTTCCAACACCACATGGACTGCAACAGTCAAGAAGACAAATCACCACCTTCTCAAGACAAATTAGAAATGCGCAATAAATACGGGCCTAGCCAGCAATGCCCACGTCCCATAAATGCACATCAGCTGCAAGTGAAATACCAATAGTGACAAGAAGAGGCCCTTAAGTGACCATTAATTGGCCCACCAAGCACACCATCAGTAAAGTACAAGTGGAACATAAGAACGTAAGAACTAGGAGCAGGAGTAGGTCATCTGGCCCCTCGAGCCTGCTCCGCCATCCAGTAAAATCATGGCTGATCTTTTCATGGACTCAGTTCCACTTACCCGCCCGCTCACCATAACCCTCAATTCCTTTACTGTTCAAAAATGTATCTATCCTTGCCTTAAAAACATTCAATGAGGTAGCCTCAACTGCTTCACTGGGCAGGGATTTCCACAGATTCACAACCCTTTGTGTGAAGAAGTTCCTCTTCAACTCAGTCCTAAATCTGCTTCCCCTTATTTTGAGGTTATGCCCCCTAGTTCTAGTTTCACCCACCAGTGGAAACAACTTCCCTGCTTCTATCTTATCTATTCCCTTCATAATCTTATATGTTTCTATAAGATCTCCCCTCATTCTTCTGAATTCCAATGAGTATAGCCCCAGTCTACTCAGTCTCTCCTCATAAGCCAACCAGGAGGTGGGAAGGTGACTGGCATGGCACTATCCAGTCCACCTAATTTCCCCCCCTACCACTTCCAAGTCTGCTTCTGCGGGGAGGGGCAGGGACGTAAAGTTCTGGCCATTTGGTTGTTAACACTGTCAGATTGCCCAGGTGAATGACATATGGGATATCTCTGCAGCAGTGTTTCCTGCCTCAGGTTCCTGATGTCACTCCCCGATGTTGTAAGTATGTAAGGAATTTGATGGGTAGAAGGGGCAAGAGAGTTGTCAGTGAGAGACTTGAGAGTAAGTGGGGAAAGTCAAGAGTGAAGGTGAGACAATTGGGGTGAGAGGAGAGGAGAGTTGGGAGAGAAAGGGGAAGGTTGAAGGCTGAGGGAACAATTTGGAGAGGAGGAGTTGCAACATGGAAGGGATTTAGAAGTGGAGGAAGTGAGTTAATAATGGGGTTTCAGGAGTCAGGACTGGAGGGTGGGAGGGGCAGGGGTAGAGTCAGGAGTTGAACAATTGGGAGAGAGTCAGGGGTCTGGGGATTTGCAAGGGAGTCGGGAGAGAGTCAAGTGTCGGGGAGTCAGAAGAGAGTCAGGAGTCAGGGAATCAGGAGAGAGTCAGGAATAGAGAGGGAATTCAGGAGTCGGAGAGAGGCGGGGAATTGGGGGAGGTTGGGGAAGGATTAGGTTTGGAAGGAATGGGAAGAGAGAGGCAGTGGGAAGAATCATAGTGGGGTGTAGGCAAAGGGGAAACTACAGATAGTCAGAGGATTGGGTTGGGGTGCTGGGGAAAAAAAATAAAAATGGGATGACTCGAATTTGGGCTTAGTAAGGAGGGACAGAAGGAGTCTGAGGAATGGGAAGGAGGGGATTTGGGATCAGAAGTTTCAGCAGAGCTAGGAGTAGCAGAAATCTGGTGGTATACAAGAGTGATGCTGCAACAGGCACGATAAGTAAAGAGTCAGTGAAATTTGAGGATTTTACGGTGTAGGTAAATAGTGAAAGATTATCTCCAATGGACTACAAGGGGATGGAGACCAAGTGCAAAATCCTGTACCCTCTGCTGTGAAGACTTTGGTGCTGGGGGAGCATTTAATCAAATGGGAGGGTGGTCTTACCACCTCCACCCCAATTAAGTCCATGGTGCCCAGCCGCTAACTGAGACCCTTAAGTTTACAATTAATGTTGCTGCTGCTGGTATTCACCCAATGGCCCAGCGGCAGCGGATGGGGGAGTCACCAAGTGGGGAGTCCAAAAAGCATGTTTGTATTGAAGTGGGGAGAAAGGATTAATGGAATTTATTAAATGTAAGCAGAATACTCAAAATGGAGGAAGGTTATTTAAAATGGAGGGAACAGATGTCTGGTAACCACAAAGGCTGCACACTTTTATTCTGTTATCCTGTTAACACGTGATGAAATGTTAATTGACCTCTGCTAGGGATCATGGGAGTCCTGCTGTGCATGCTGTGGATAAGGTCGGCCGGAGCAGCCAATTTGAATAAAGCAGTTTGAATGAAGGACATAAGAACGAGACTCTGACCATACTGGGAGGCGGACAGTCAGTGATTAGTTTATGTAAACATCTGTAACACAATGTTATATAATGTCTGGGAATGGAGGGACACAAACGAATGGTCTAGTTGGACCAATGGGTGGCACAGGCTTGGAGGGCCAAAGGGCCTGTTTCCTGTGCTGTACTGTTCTTTGTTCTTTTTGTAAAGTATCCTGTGTCAAAATGATCATCGAGCCCATACAACAAGATTTCCCTCAAGTATGGATTCCTTTGCATATGCTCAAATAAACAACTTGAAGAAACTTGACTCTTATCTGATCAGTGAGGAAAACTGAAGGGAGACTGAACTCCAAAGAATTTACTCCTTCAGCCTGTAGGTGCCTGGAGATGTTCCTTGTTTAAAGGCACACAGTGCCTGACCAAGGGACCTGGTATCAGGAAGTGATGGGCGCACTGAAAGTCACCCCCTACTCTTGCAGCTAAACCACCTCCCCCATTTTCTACAACTTTCTTCACTCCATCACTCACCTGTGCCTAGGTCTCTCCTTGATCTGAGACCTTTGGTTGGTGTTGCAACAACAGCAGCCAATGCCTCCCCCAGTGGTGCTGATGAGTACAGAAGAACTGGTGAGATTTCCACTCTGGTGTCCTCGATCCTGGGGAATGCTCAATGTTGGCAGTTTCAATGCCTGAATGACAGGCCTAGCTGAAAGGAGGTGGCACAGGAGTCCCACCAGCTCTCTAGCTGGGAGCTGAGACTACCACCTCCTCACCTCAAGGATTCTGACTGATGGAATTAAACAGGAAGATAAAATCTTGAACTGAGAGCCATTATAACATGGAGTGCTGTTGCACAAAAGACTACTGAGATATAGCCTAGAACACGGTCAGAAGGTGGAAGGGATGGAAGAACTTGGTGAAATTACAATCACTAGGGTAGCCGTGCTGAGGAAACTGATGGGGCTGTGGCTGGCAAGTCTCCAGGTCCTAGTGGACTGCATCCTAGGGTCACAGAAGAGGTGGCTAATGAGGTAGTTGATACGCTAGTGTTAATTTACAAAATTGACTAGATTCTGGAAAGGTTCCATCAGACTGGAAAGTAACAAACCCCTTTATTCAAGAAGGGAGGGAGGCAGAAAACAGGAAACTATGGGGGTGGTCTTGAACCTACACTTTCCATCCATGGGATTGGCAGTGGGGGCTCAAGATCCAGCGAAACCTGGGAATCGCAAATCTCGCCAGGCGGCACAGTAGCACAGTGGTTAGCACTGCTGCTTCACAGCTCCAGGGACCTGGGTTCGATTCCCGGCTTGGGTCACTGTCTGTGTGGAGTTTGCACATTCTCCTCGTGTCTGCATGGGTTTCCTCCGGGTGCTCCGGTTTCCTCCCACAGTCCAAAGATGTGCGGGTTAGGTTGATTGGCCACGCTAAAATTGCCCCTTAGTGTCCTGAGATGTGTAGGTTAGAGGGATTAGTGGGTAAATGTGTAGGGATATGGGGTTAGGGCCTGGGTGGGATTGTGGTCGGTGCAGACTCGATGGGCCGAATGGCCTGTTTCTGCACTGTAGGGTTTCTATGATTCTATGAAACCACAATCTCTGATTTTCGCCACCCCTTGCTGGAGAAATGATCAGGTTCACACCCTTGGACATGAACCTGTTTTCAATAGATTTTAATATATTTGAATGTAATTAAAGACCTTCCCTCGCCACATGATCCCCCCTCACCGTATTTTCAAACCTCGCCGATGTGAAACTGTCGTGGGGATCCCCCAAGCCAAAAAGATGAGCATAGCCACTGGAGGAGTGGGATTTCGATGCCTAACAATGCCTTCTGGCACTACACTTTCATACTCTATTTTCCCCTTCTTAATCAATCCCTGGGTCCTCCTTTGCTGAATTTTAAACTGCTCCCAATCCTCAAGCTTATTGCTTTTTTTTGCCAATTTGTATGCTTCTTCCTTGAATTTGATACTATCTCTAATTTTCCTTATAAGCCATGGTTTGGCCACAGTTCCCTTGCGCAAAACAGCAATAAACAACTTCTGGAGTTTACTCATACGGTACTTCTCCCTTCTTCCTCAACCGTGGTTTCCCATCTACAGTTGTCGACAGGGCCCTCAACAGCCTGCGGTTCATCTCCTCCACCACGCCCGTCACCCCCTTCCCTCCCAGAACAAGGATAGAGTCCCCATTGTTCTCAGATTTCACCCCACTAGCCTCCACATGCAATGCATAATCCATTTTCGCAAACTTCAGCGTGATGCCACCACCAAACACATCTTCCGTTCACTCCCTCCGTCAGCACTCTGCAGAGACCATTCCCTCTGGGATCATAGAATCAATTCTATGATCCCGGAGGGAACGGTCTCTACAGACTGCTGACAGAGGAAATGAAGGGAAGATTTGTTTCCCTTCACTCTAAGGTTGGGTATATTGGAGGAGTGGACTAGGGATAACCTAGTCCACTCCTCCACTGTACCCAACACCTGTCTCATCACCCATGGCACCTTCCCATGCAATCTCACAAGGTACAACACCTGCCACTTTACCTCTTCCATGTTTACTATCCCAGGTCCACAACACTCATTCCAGGTTAAGCAGTGTTTCACTTGCACCTCTTTCGATTTGGTCTATTGCATTCGCTGCTCCCAGTGTGGTCTCATTTATATCAGAGAGACCAAACGTAGACTGGGTGATCGCTTTGCTGCGCATAGACCCAAGGTGCTCAATCAGGACCCTGACCTTCCCGTTGCTTGCCATTTTAACACAGGATCCTGCTTCCATGCCCACATGTCTGTACTTGGCCTGCTGCAATGTTTCAGTGAAGCTCAACACAAAATTCTCTCTTCCACCTTCTTCCATCGGGAAAAAGATACAAAAGTCTGAGGTCATGTACCAACTGACTCAAGAACAGCTTCTTCCCTGCTGCCGTCGGACTTTTGAATGGACCTATCTTGCATTAAGTTGATCTTTCTCTACACCCTAGCTATGACTGTAACACTACATTCTGCACTCTCTTGTTTCCTTCTCTATGAACGGTATGCTTTGTCTGTATAGCATGCAAGAAGCAATGCTTTCCACTATATGCTAATAAATGTGACAATAATAAATCAAATCAAAAACTGGAGGAACAGCATCTCATCTTCCAGCTAGGCTCATTAGAGCCTGCTGCCTCAATATCTTCAGATGATTAACTCTACTCCATCTTGACCCTTTTGTATTTGTTTTATTTAATTTTTCACTGTTCTCTACCTTTTATTTCTTTATTGTCTTTATTTTTCTTCCCCCCACTCTTCCCCCTATTTTATCCTCCCTTTTCTTAGCTTTTCTCCCCCTTTGCTTCCCCTTTGCCCTTTTTTCAAAATTTTACCTCTCTCCCACCCATCTCCCAGCTGCCCCTACATCTTCATCTGTCACAGCTTACCCTCTGATTTCAGCTTCTCTGCCGTTTTGGCCATTCACACCTTTTATTCTCTCTGTGGGCTGCCATTAGTATCCTTTCCCCTTGTTTTTGTGGCTATGACACACCTTTCATTCCCTCACCCTACAGAATAAATATCTTCCACTTTCTATGCCTTTTAGCTTTGACAAAGGGTTATCTGGACTCGAAACCTCAGCTCTTTTCTCTCCTTACAGATGCTGCCAGATCTACTGAGATTTTCTAGCATTTTCTCTTTTGGCTTCAGAGATTTTTGTGGAGGGTCCTCGGCAGCAGGGGAAGTGCAAACTTCCCAGCCAATTCCCATGGAGGTCAGTGTATCAGGGCTTCAGCAGGGTCCTGGTGCGCAACTTTGGTCTCTGATGATCTGGAGATCAGAGAATCTGGACCAACATTAAACAAGTGAGTGTAAACAAATTCAAAAGTAACTTTCAAAATGGCTTTGGGTAAAAATTTAAAGAGGAAAGGAATTGTGCTGTTTTGTAGAAAGAACAGGGAAATGCTAATTGGATAGATCTTTTAAAGAGGGATTAGCCTAGGCATGATGCGTCAAGTAACCTCCATGAGTGCCGAGTGATTCTATGATAAAGGCATAGCAAACTAGATATGTACGCCTCTGCAGCTGATTTTATGATCATTACTCCCATTGACTGACACTCCAAGCTGGATTTTCAATGCTGAGTCAAGAACTCGGCTGACGGTTCAGTTCAGTGTCCTAACCCATCTTGTGTCCGCTTTTAAATAGTCTATTTGGCTGGGGTCAAGCTCAGCAGCCAATCAGTGGTATTGTCTGCGATCTAAAGGTAGAACACAAAAAGGGCCTTTAAATAGGTACTCAGATGGAAAACAGTTCTTATTTCTCCATTTACTGGTGTTCCATCTCAATAAATAAAAGACTAGTTCAGACCAATATTCTTATTTCCCGTTTTACAGTTTTTTTGCTTCTGGGAAGGATTGCCATGATGGCTTGCTGCTTGCCGTGGAGTTGGCTGCCCAGGGAGAAGTATGGGATCAGGGCGGCATGGTAGCACAGTGATTAGCATTGCTGCTTCACAGCTCCAGGGACCTGGGTTCGATTCCCGGCTTGGGTCACTGTCTGTGTGGAGTCTGCACATTCTCCTCGTGTCTGCGTGGGTTTCCTCCGGTTTCCTCCCACAATCCAAAGATGTGCGGGGTAGGTTGATTGGCCATGCTAAAATAGCCCCTTAGTGTCCTGAGATGCGTAGGTTAGAGGGATTAGTAGATAAAATATGTAGGGATATGGGGTAGGGCCTGGGTGGGATTGTGGTCGGTGCAGACTCGATGGGCCGAATGGCCTCTTTCTGTACTGTAGGGTTTCTATGATTTCTATGATCAGGTTGGTGCTTTCATTTGGCCTGATGGCTCCCTGCTGTCTGCATGCCAAATCTACCCTCATATTTTCCAGGCACTGCGTGCTCCTTTGTCTGCTGAGTGTAAATCTCAACCTCCGATTAAGGCCTTTTGATTAGCTTTGCAAGTACCTTAACAGCCACTTAATTAGTGGCATGCTGGGTCATGTGAACCCTTGTCCCGCTTTACCATTGAAAATTGCATTACATCCTGGAGGCAGCAGTATCCAGTAAGGTTCTCGGGGAATGTGATTTTCAAATCGCACCATCTGTTCCCACCAGGAGAGTTATGTAACAAACAATATTGTGCAGAAATTCAGTCTTTAGTTCCATATAGAGCCAAATAAAAATACAGCAACTTACCTTATACACATATGGGTTCTTGCGTGAATCTGTAAGGATGTCAAACCTTGTATAAAGATCATTGAGGAGGTTGACAATTTTCATAGCTCCCTCGGCTGAGGCATGTTTGCTGCAGAAAGCATTGAATCCAACAATTCCACTGAAAAGGATGGTTACGTTGTCATACCGTTTAGCAGTAATGGGACGTTTGTGTCTCAACTCATTGGCAACAGAATGAGGAAGCACTGAATATAGCAATCTGAAAAAGATGAACATTTGTTTTCAAAATATCCTTAATATTTCAAGTTTCTTTCACAATTGAAAATGAAACTGTGAAAATTGTAAAAATTAACAATTTTTGTCTACTTTTAGCTCAGCACTGACTCTTTTAATATAGTCATTAAATATAGAGCATTAAAAATAAGGAACAAACAGAATCACATTCCAAGTAAAAACCGTTACTAATGTTCTATGGCCAGTTTATTTTATCTGCTAGCAGAAATCTGAAGTGAGGTACCAAGCTATATAATTCAAACAAAAATATACTTTGTGGTTTGTTTAGTTACGTGTCTGACTGGCAGTTCCTTTAGCTTAAGTTATTGACATTCAAAATGCTTTTTTACTATTTGAGGAATGTAGAATAGAGAATAGAACACTGGGAAGGATTTTCAGATGGCAAGGGTTCCCTGCAGCAGCACCAGCAGTGACCAAGGTGGTTACTACAAGCAAACCCCAATTAAAAATCCCAGAGTCCAGGACCAGGTGAATGTGTGGAGAGAGGGTAGGGTACATGATGGAAAAGCTGGGGGCAGGTGGAGGTGGTAATGGGAGGGAGGACCTGTAGAGTGCACGCAAAGTGGAAAGGCGGCCATTGAAGGAGGCACTATGCAAACCTCCACCCCCCCGAATCATGAAATTGAGGTTGGGTGGGAAGCAGCCCTTATGTGATCATTAATTTCCCACTTATATGCTTCAATTGGGGCAAGGGCGGGAGGCCCAGCCTAGTCCTTGCCCATCCCATTGAAAATTGTGGCTAGGTCTGGGCAGGTGGGACATCAAAGGGAAGGCCACCATGCAACCCACTGATGAACAAAGAACAAAGAAGATTACAACACAGGAACAGGCTCTTCGGCCCTCCAAGCCTGCACTGACCATGCTGCCAGACTGAACTAAAACCCCCTACCCTTCCGGGGACCGTATCCCTCTATTCCCATCCTATTCATGTATTTGACAAGACGCCCCTTAAAAGTCACTATCGTATCTGCTTCCACTATCTCCCCCAGCAGCGAATTCCAAGCACCCACCACCCTCTGTGTAAAAAAACTTGCCTCATACATCTCCTTTAAACCTTGCCCCTCGCACCTTAAATCTATGCCCCCGAGTTTTTGACTCCCCTACCTTTGGGAAAAGATATTGTCTATCTAACTGATCCAAGCCACTCATTATTTTATAGACCTCTATAAGATCACCCCTAAGTCTCGTATGTTCCAAGGAAAAAGTCCCAGTCTATCCAGCCTCTCCTTATACCCAAACCATCAAGTCCCAGTAGCATCCTAGTAAATCTTTTCTACACTCTTTCTAGTTTAGTAATATCGGCCGCGATTCTTCCATTGTGACCCGCAACGTTTCTGTTGGGTCAGGGTGGGAGGCGCGCGTCTCCAGCCTTGAATGGGGATTTGTGCATGCGCCGGTGGGCGGCACGGTAGCACAGTGGTTAGCACTGCTGCTTCACAGCTCCAGGGTCCCGGGTTCGATTCCCGGCTCGGGTCACTGTCTGTGTGGAGTTTGCACATTCTCCTCGTGTCTGCGTGGGTTTACTCCGGGTGCTCCGGTTTCCTCCCACAGTCCAAAGATGTGCGGGTTAGGTTGATTGGCCAGGTTAAAAATTGCCCCTTAGAGTCCTGGGATGCGTGGATTAGTGGGTAAATATGTGGGGGTAGGGCCTGGGTGGGATTGTGGTCGGTGCAGACTCGATGGGCCGAATGGCCTCCTTCTGCACTGTAGGGTTTCTATGATTCTATGAACGCCTGCGCATCTCCCAGAGCCAGCAAACAGTCACCGGTCAGACCACGCTGGAAACCGGCGGGAAGGCAGGTAAATCATTTTTTAAAATTTTGTATGTATTTGAAATACGTTTATTAGCTCACGGTCCCAATTGAATCTCCCACCCTGCCAGGAGTACTTCATTCCAGCGGGGTTCAGACTAGCTCCCCACATTTGGGGAACTTGTGGGAGACCCTGCCGGAATGAAGGGGGGGGCAATTGGGGCCCCCAGGGGGTCAGGCGGTGGGGGGTGGTGCCCCCCTGGGCATGGGCACCCTGGCAGTGCCAGCCTGTGCCCCCAGGACTGCCCAAGGGGCAAAGTGCCCATGCCCAGAGGGTGCCTTGCCACTGCCCATCGGGGAATTGCACAGTGCCAAGGGGGCAGGGGTCTCACTGCCACTCTGCAGACAGAATCAGTCTGGGATGGAGGAGGGACAGCGATTGGGGTGGGCTGGGGTCCGCCAGGAGGGGTGGTCTGCCAGAGGGGGGCTGGCTCCGGGGGATGGGGGGAGGTCTGCCATTGCTGGGTGAGGAGGGTGGGGGGATCGCCATTGCTGAGAGGGGGAGGGTGGGCTGTACATCGGGGTGCTCCAGAGCCGGGGCGGGGGGGGCTGGCCCAGGAATTGCTGTGGGGGCCTCCATCGGGCCTTTGGGGAGGCTGGAGGGGCATCACTGTGGGGGGCCTGGGCTGGCCAGCGATTGAGCTGTCCAACAAATGGGGAGTCTGACAGATTGGGACCACTGCACATGCGCAGAGTTCCAGAACTGTCAGATTCCAGTGTGAATAAGCCCCGCCCCCCTGGGTTTTTAATGAGATTCATGACTGGGACCTCTTCAGTGCACAGAGTGTGGAGATTCAGGTGAGAAGCTGAACTGACAGAACAGGCTGGATTTAGAACAGTTCTCCCACCAATTCAGCACTTTTGGGAGAACCACGGCCATCCTTTCTAGAATAGGGTGACCAGAACTGTACATTGAATTCCAAGTGTGGCCTTACCAATGTCTTGTACAACTTCAACAAGACGTCCCAACTCCTGTATTCAATGTTCATACCAATGAAGCCAAGCATGACAAATGCCTTTTTCACCACTCTGTCCACCTGTGACTCCACTTTCAAGGAGCTATGAACCCGTACCTCTAGATCTCTTTGTTCTGTAACTCTCCCCAACACCCTACCATTAACTGAGTAAGTCCTGCCCTGGTTTGATCCACCAAAATGCATCACTTCGCATTTATCTAAATTGAACTCCATCTGCCATTCGTCAGCCCACTGGCCCAATTGAATCATAGAAGAATCCCTACAGTGCAGAAAGAGGCCATTTAGCCTTTCGAGTCTGCACCGAACACAATCCCACCCAGGCCCTACCCCCATATCCCTACATATTTTACCCGCTAATCTACGCATCTCAGGACACTAAGGGGCAATTTTAGCAAGGCCAATCAACCTAACCCGCACATCTTTGGACTGATTGGTTGGACAATTGATCAAGGTCCCGTTGCAATCCTTCTTCACTGTGCACTATGCCACCAATCTTGAAGTCATCTGCAAACTTACTAACCATGCCTCCTAAATTCTCATCCAAATCATTAATATAAATGACAAATAACAGTGGATCCAACACTATTCCCCGAGGCACCCCGCTGGTCACAGCCCTCCAGTTTGAGAAACAACCCTTTACAACCTCCTTCTGTCTCCTGTCATCAAGCCAATTTTGTATCCATTTAGCTACCTCATGCCGGATCCAGTGAGATTTAACCTTATGTAACAAGCGATTTTGCGGTACCTTGTCAAAGGCCTTGCTAAAGTCGATGGAGACAACATCATCTGCACAGCCCTCATCTATCTTCTTGGTTACCCCTTCAAAAAACTACTTCCAGTGCCAATTGCTAGTAAGCATAGGTATAGCAGGATTGAGCGATTGAACACCTGGCTGGTGAGCAAGGGCATCAGGATTACTAAGGATTTGGAGCCGTTTCTGTAGCAGGTAGGATCTGTACAAGATGGACAGGGTAACACCTTAACAGGACTGGGGTTAAAATTCTCACAGGGAGATTTGCTAGTGCTGTGGGAAGAGTTTAAACTAGCTTGTCAGGGGATGGGAACAAATTGGAAGGAAGTAAAGCAGCTAAAAGGAAATAGAAAAGTAGCAAGCGGAATTAGAAGGCCAGTGAAATGAAGGTGAGATCAGCTCGGCTTAGAAAGTGGAATAATATTAAAAAGACAAAGTTAAGGGCACTCTGCCTAAATTCACACAACAATTGCAACAAGGTAGATGATTTAAAGGCACAAATAGAGGTAAATGGGTACGATCTAATTGCCAGTAAGAAAACATGGCTACATTTCCTACCAGGAAATACTGGCTTGCAAGAAAGGTACGGCAATAATCATGGGTGATTTTAATATGCACGTAGATTGGAAGAATCAAATTGGCAAAGGTAGCCTGGAGGCAGAGTTCATTGAATGTATTAGAAATTGTTTCTTGGAACAATATGCTGTCAAACAAACCAAGAAGCAGACTACACTGGATTTGGTATTGTGTAATGAGGAGGGATTAATTGATAACCTCATAGTTAAGGATCCTCGAGGGAGTAGTGACCATAGTATGATAGAATTCAAAATTCAGTTTGGGGGTGAGAAAGTGGAGTCACACACTAGTGTTCTGGAATTAAACAAAGGAAATTACATAGGCATGAGGACAGATATGGCCCGAGTAGAGTGGGCAAGAAGGCTAAAAGATAGAACAGCGGATGAACAGTGGCAGTTGCTTAAGGAGATACTCCAGTCCTCACAAATAAAATATATCCCAGTGAGAAAGAAAGATGGGGAACATTGGGAAATTTTCAAACATAAACAAAGGAATACTAAAAAAGTAATAAAAAGAGCTAAGGTAAATTACGAAAGAAAACTAGCGCAAAATATCAAGGAGGATAGCAAAAACTTCTATAGGTATATAAAAGGGAAGAGAGTCATTCAGGTGAATGTTGGTCCCTTGGAAGATGAAACCCGAGAGTTAATAGTAGGGAACACTGAAATGGCAGAGATGCTAAATCAATACTTTGCCTCAGTTTTCACGGTGCAGGACACTAGTACCATTCCTATAGGAACGGGCAAGTCAGAGGTAAAGAAAGGGTAGAGCTTAGAACTATCAACATCGATAGGGAAAAGGTACTCAGCAAACTATTGGGATTGAGGGCAGATAAGTCCCCCGGGCCTGATGGCCTACATCCTAGGTATTAAAAGAAGTAGCAGCAGAGATAGTGGATCCATTGGTTACAATAATCCAAAATTCCCTGGACATAGGAAAGGTTCCAGTGAATTGGAAAAATACTACTGTAATGCCCTTATTCAAAAAGGAAGGGAAGCAAAATGTGGGAAATTACAGACCAGTTAGTTTAACAACAAAGTATTAGAATCAATTATAAAGGAAACAATATCAGGACATTTGGAAAGTCAAAATGTTATCCATCAGTGTCAGCATGGTCTTATGAA
This sequence comes from Mustelus asterias, assembly GCF_964213995.1. Lineage (NCBI taxonomy): Eukaryota > Metazoa > Chordata > Chondrichthyes > Carcharhiniformes > Triakidae > Mustelus > Mustelus asterias. Next base: position 45,299,024 of record NC_135801.1, read on the forward strand.
GGGCCAATTATGTTTGACCAATTTGCTAGAGTTCTTCGAAGATGTAACAAGCAAAGTGGATAATGGGATCCTGTAGATGTAGTATATCTGGACTTCCAGAAGGCATTTGAGAAGGTGCCACACAAAAGGTTAATTCACAAGGTTAGATCACATGGGATTAGAGGTAATTTTTTTAGCTTGGATATGTGACTGGCTGATGGACAGAAGTCATGATGTGGAGATGCCGGCGTTGGACTGGGGTAAACACAGTAAGAAGTTTAACAACACCAGGTTAAAGTCCAACAGGTTTATTTGGTAGCAAAAGCCACACAAGCTTTCGGAGCTCCGAAAGCTTGTGTGGCTTTTGCTACCAAATAAACCTGTTGGACTTTAACCTGGTGTTGTTAAACTTCTTACTGTGATGGACAGAAGACAGAGTCGAGGTAAATGTTTTTTTTTCTGGATGGCAAGTAGTAACTAGTGGAGTGCCACAGGGTTCGGTCCTTGGGCCCCAGCTATTTATAATCTATATTAATGACTTGGATACAAGGATAGAAGGCGCTATAGCCAAATTTGCAGATAACACAAAAATAGATGGGACAGTAGGTTGCAATGAGTTGAAATAAGAACCTCACAAATGGATATAGATTTGTTAGGACAGTGGGCCAAAATGTGGCAGATGCAGTTTAATGTGGATAAGTGTGAAGTTATTCATTTTGGTTGGAAAAATGGGAAGGCGACTTATTACCTAAATGGGGAGAGACTTTGGGGTGCTCCGGTGCAGAAGGATCTGGGTGTCCTTGTTCATGAGCACAGAAAACTAGCATGCAGGTACAGCAGATAATAAAGAAAGCGAATGGAATGTTGGCATTTATAGTTAAAGGAATGAATAGAATATAAAGGTAAGGAAGTATTGTTGCAACTATACAAGGCATTGGTGAGGCCGCACCTGGAGTATTGTGCACAGTGTTGGTCCCTTATTTGAGGAAAGTTGTAGTGGCATTGGAGGCAGTTCAGAGGTGTTTCACTAGATTGATTCCAGAGATGAGGGGTGTGTCATATGAAAAGAGATTGAACAGTTTCGGCCTATACTCTCTGGAATTTAGAAGAATGAATGGAGATCAAATTGGGATATACAAGATGATAAAAGGTATGGATAAAGTAGAGGTGGAGCAGATGCTTCCTCTTGTGGGGCATTCTAGGATGAGAGGTCATAGGATAAGGGCGAACAAATTTAAAACAGAGTTAAGGAGAAACTACTTCTCCCAAAAGGGTTGTGAATCTGTAGAATTTGTTACCCCAAAATGCGGTGGATACTGGGGCAATGAGTAAATTTAAGGAGGAGTTAGACAGATTTTTAATTGGTAATGGGTTAAAGGGTTATGGGGAGAAGGCAAGAAAATAGGGATGAGGAGCATGTCAGCCATGATCGAATGGTGGAATGGACTTGATGAGCCGAATGGCCTAATTCTGCTCCTATATCTTATGAACTTTTGAACTTAATGTGACCAAAATTGGGAATTGAATATTCAGGGGTATTCAATATTTACGAAGGACAGGCAACAAGGAAAATGAGGTTGTGTTGCGCTAATAATAAATGATTGGGTTAGTATGTTCACCAGGGAGGATCTCAGATCGCAAAAACAAAATGTGGAATGTGTTTGGATGGAGCTAAGAAACAGTGAAGCATTGGCAGGAGTTGCTTATTCGTCACCAAATACTAGTGGTAGAGTGGGGCATGGTATTAATCAGGAGATTAGGGAAGCATGTAGCAGGGATTATACAGTAATCATGGGTAACTCAATCTTCATATAGACTGGGCAAATCTAATGAGCAACAATGCTGTAGAGGACGAGTTTCTAGTTTGTTAAGGGTGGATTCCTAGAGCAGTACGTTGACGAAACAACTAGAGAAGATTATTTTAGATCCAGCATTATGTAACGATAAAGGGCTAATTAATAAGCTTGGAAAGAGCTTTTAGGGATTGTGACCACAATATGATAGAATTTTACACTCCGTTTGAAAGTGAAGTGGTTCATTGGAAGCCAGCATGTTGAATTTGAACAAAGGAAATTATGAAGATATGAGGGCAAATTGCCTGAGGTGGATTAGGAAAATATATTAAAGGGTATGATGATACCCAGGCACTCGATAGTCTTTAAAGAATTATTACACAGTTTACAGCATTTATACATTCCTTCAGTTAACCATGACTAACCAAGGAAGTTAAGAATTGTATAAGAATTGCATAAAGGCCTATATAGTTGCTAGAAATAGTAGTAAATCTGAGGATTCAGAGCATTTCAGAATACAGCAAAGGAGGAGAAAGAACTGATAAAGAGAGAATATCTCAGCTGATGTTATTACTGGACAAGTCTGACACCAACGTGAAACTTGGATTGATAGATCCTAAAATTTTTTCCCAGCAAACCCTGTTCCTGTACTGAACACCTCCAGGTACCTGTTTTACGATTCATAGAGCCCACCTAAATGCAAGTAGAATCCTGCAAGAGGCCCCATTTTGTTATAATCCCGGGGGATGTTAATATTCAGCATGTCAGATCCTGGAGTAAAACCTGGCTTGAAAGATCCTAATTTTTGTTTAGAAACCATGGAGGGAAGTTAGAACATAAGAAACAAAGCAGGAGTGGGCAATTCAGCCCCTTGAGGCTGCTCCACCATTCAATATGATCATGGCTATTTCACCTCAGTCTCATCATCACCTTCTTGCCCACTCGCCATAACCCTTCTGTGGTAAACCACTGTTAGCTTATTACCTGTATATGTGACATGCCTGGACACATCCCTGCCGGCCCTACCCGAGGCTCTTCCCCCCCCCGGTCCAGGTATAAAGGCGACTGCTCCCCACCCCCCTGCCTCAGTCTGGACCAGTTCATCGGCATGGGTGTGCTCCAAGTCTTTTGCTAATAAAAGCCTATTTGTTCTTGCATACAAACTAGTCTTTGCTCGACTGATGGTGCATCACCTTCATCTGCTGGTAATTAAAAACCTATCAACCTTTTAAAATTTATTTAGTCTTCCTGCATCCACTGCACTCTGGGGTAGAGAATTCCACAGGTTCACAACCCTGAATGAAGTAATTCCTCATTTGTTTTAAATCTGCCACCTCTTAGCCTAAAACAATGGCCTCTCATTCTAGAATATCCAACAAGAGGAATCATCTGCTTTATGTCTACCTTATGTCTACCCTTTAGTGTCTTATATACTTCAATTAGATCTCATTTCATTCCTCTAAACTCCAGTAAATATAGGCCTAAACTGTTCAATCTCCCTCCACAAGACAACTCCTTTAGCCCTGAATCAATCCAGTGAACCTTCTCTGAACCACCTCGAATGCGTTTACATCCTTCCTCAAGTATGAGGACCAAAACTGTGCACGATACTCCTGATGCCATCTCACCAGCAAGCTATAAAGTTGTAACAGCACCTCTCTACTTTTATATTCTATTCCATCCACAATAAATCCAAAAATTCCCATTTCCCTTCATTAATAGCTGCTGCATCTGCATATCAACTTTGTGTGAATCGTGCACAAGGACACCCTTCTGCACCACAGCATTTTGAAATTCCTCTCCATTTAAAAAATATGTTACCATTTTATAATGGATAACCTCACAATTATCCACAGTTAATTCCACCTGCCAAATTTCTGCCCAGTCTCCTAATCTATCCATATCCATTTGTAAGTTTGTTATTTCCTCAATGCAACTTGCTTTGCTGTCAATTTTAGTGTCATTTGTGAATTTGGCTTTAGTCCATTCTATCCCTGAATGCAAATCATTAATATATATTGTAAACAGCTGAAGGCTGAGGAATGAATCCTGTGACACACAACTAGTTACAGCTTGCTAACCAAAGAAAAGACCCATTTTACCATTTCTCCATTTGGGCGGAGAAATGGCAGATGGAATTTAATCCAGATAAATGCGAAGTGATGTATTTTGGAAGAAATAATGTAGGGGGGAGTTATACAATAAATGGCAGAGCCATCAAGAGTATAGAAACACAAGGGACCTAGGTGTGCAAGTCCACAAATCCTTGAAGGTGGCAGCACAGGTGGAGAAGGTGGTGAAGAAGGCATATGGTATGCTTGCCTTTATAGGACGGGGTATAGAGTATAAAAGCTGGAGTCTGATGTTGCAGCTGTATAGAATGCTGGTTAGGCCACATTTGGAGTACTGCATCCAGTTCTGGTCGCCGCACTACCAGAAGGACGTGGAGGCTTTAGAGAGAGTGCAGAGAAGGTTTACCAGGATGTTGCCTGGTATGGAGGGTCTTAGCTATGAGGAGAGATTGGGTAAACTGGGCTTGCTCTCCCTGGAAAGACGGAGAATGAGGGGAGACCAAATAGAGGTGTACAAAATTATGAAGGGTATAGATAGGGTGAACAGTGGGAAGCTTTTTCCCAGGTCGGAGGTGACGATCACGAGGGGTCACGGGCTCAAGGTGAGAGGGGCGAGGTATAACTCAGATATCAGAGGGATGTTTTTTACACAGAGGGTGGTGGGGGCCTGGAATGCGCTGCCAAGTAGGGAGGTGGAGGCAGACACGCTGGCATTGTTTAAGACTTACCTGGATAGTCACATGAGCAGTCTGGGAATGGAGGGATACAAACGAATGGTCTAGTTGGACCAATGAGCGGCACAGGCTTGGAGGGCCGAAGGGCCTGTTTCCTGTGCTGTACTGTTCTTTGTTCTTTACCCACTCTCTACTTTTTGTCGGTTAATCAATCCTCTATCCAAGCTAATATATTACCTGTGGGATCTTACCTTGTGTATTAGCCTTCTGTGCAGCACCTTATCAAATGCCATTTGGAAGTCCAGATACATTACTTCTATAGGACCCCCCATTATCCACTTTGCTTGTAACAGCTTTAAAGAACTCCAGCAAATTAGTCAAACATAACTCACCCTTCATAAAACCATTCTGAGTCTGATGGATTGCATTCTGACTTCCAAATGTCCTGTGACTACATCTTTAATAATTGATTCCAACAGTTTCCTAACATCAGACATTAAACTAACTGGTCTATAGTTTGCTACTTTCTGCCTTGCTCTCATTTTGAATGGGAGTGTTACATTAGACTTTTTCCAATCCACTGGAAACTTTCCAGGATTCAGAGAATTTTGGAATATTGTAACCAATGCTTCCACTTTCTCTGCTGCCACTTCCTTTAAGACCCAATATGTAGGCCATCAGGCCCTGGGGACTTGTCTGCCTTTAATCCCGTTAGCTTGCTCAGTGATGATGATTGTTTCAAGTTCCTCCTTTTTGACAATCTCTGCATTACTTGTTACTATTGGGATATACCTAATGGCCTTTACCATTAAAACATATTACATAGGAACACAAGAATTTGGAACAGAAGTAGGCAAATTCAGCCTTTCGAGCCTGCTCTGCCATTCAATCAGATCATGGCTGATCTCTCTCTGGTCTCAAATCCACCTCTCCACCTGTTGACTTTAACTACCCATATCCCTCTTTCCCTTTTTTAAAAATTAGAAATGTGTCTAACTCCCTCTTGAAACCATTCAACAATTCAGACTCCACCGCGCTATGGGATAGTCAGTTCCACAAATTCACCACCCTCTACGAGAAGTAGTTTCTCCTCATCTCAGTTTTAAACCTACCGCCTCTCAACCTATACCTGTGACCTCTTGTTCCAAATTGATTTAGTTCCTCTGCCATTTATGTGTTCCCCATTATTAACTCCCCAGTCTCGTCCTCTAAGGGACTAACATTGACTTTACTACACTCTTCCTTTTTAAATACTTATAGAATTGTTTGCTGTCAGTTTTTATATTTTGTGCCAGATTTCTTTCATAATTTACCTTTACACCTTTTATTACTTTTTTAAGTAACCCTCTGGTTAGTCTATGAAAGTTTCTCAATCCTCCAACCTTTGCAATACGGTATGCCTTTTTTTTTGCCTTAATGTTATCCATCAGAACAACTTAATTTCTGTGCTGGGCACTGAGAAACCTCAATGCAACTAAGGCCAACTGCAATCGCCAGCATGAATTGAGAAATCAAGCTGCATGACATGACTAATGAATCTAACCCTTGGTTTTCACCCCTCAGCTGAGCCGTCCGCCAGAGCCAGCCAAGAGACCCTTGAAACACTGTTATATTGAGCGATGCATGGGCAGCACACCATTTCTCAGCACTGGTAGAGGCACGTGCATGCCAGGGGCCTTAACCATGTTGGAAGAGTTGTTAGGACATAGAAGTGAGGGCACTTAACGCTCGCAGGCAGCGAGTGTTCTGTATATCAGCAATCAGAGAACTGCTGGAAAATAAGCCTCTGGAGTGATCCATAAGGTGGCAAATGCTGGATGTCCATTGGGATGTGAGGGGTGATCTGGTGGAGATCACAGAGGGTTTGCATGCCATGGAGCAGTCCTTGTGGAGTATGAGCGCTGCAGTGACCCGCATGCCTGCCGAGCAAGATATCGCAAGAAGATGACATTGGGATGCGTGCCCGACAAGCTATTTCACAGTCTACCAGTTTGGGCACACCCCTGTCCAGCCACCGTGAGGTTCTATCCTAACACTGTTTCTGTTCAAATAAGCATTTAATGCCCTCTTGAATATCTCAAATCTGCTTCCATCACACTTCCAAGCAGTACATTTCAGACCCAAACAACACATTTGAAAAAGTTTTTCTTGCATCACATTTGCTTCTTTTGCAAATCACTTTAAATCTATGCCCTCTTGTTCTTGATCCTTTTACAAGAGGAACAGTTTCTCCCTATCTACTCTGTCTAGTAACTTCATTATTTTGAATATCCCTATCAAATCTCCTATTAGTCTTCTTCTCTCCAAGGGAAACTGTCCCAACCTCGACAATCGTCATAACTGAAGGTTCTCATCCCTGGAACCACTCTTCTGCACTTTCTCCAATGTTTTCACTTCCTTCCTACAGGTTGGCACCCAGAACTAACCAGTATTTTATATAGCATATCTTCTTTCTTCTTGTACTTTATCCTTTCTAAAGTTTGGCACCCAGCATTTGGTGTTCTAAGTCAGTGTTTTATACAGATCTAACATAACTCCATGCCTGTCTGACAAGGATGGGAATAGAGGGATATGCTCCCCAGAGGGTAGGGGGTTTTAGTTAAGTCGGGCAGCATGGTCGGTGCAGGCTTGAAGGGCCGAAGGGCCTGTTCCTGTGCTGTAATTTTCTTTGTATTCATAACACCGACAATGCCCTAGGCCTTATTATCCACTCTCTCAACCTGTCCTACCACCTTCAAATGAACTTGCTCCTGCACCCCCATTAGAATTGTATGCTTTACTTTATTTATTTTTTATTCATTGACGGGTTGTGGGTGTCTCTGGCTAGGCCAGCATTTATTGCCCATCCCAATTGCCCTTGAACTGAGTGGTATGCTCAGCCGTTTCAGAAGCCATTTAAAAGTCAACCACTTTGCTGAGAGTCTGGGGTCACATGTAGGCCAGATCAGGTAAGGATGGAAGATTTACTTTCCTAAAGAATATTAGTACCAGATGGGTTTTTATGACAATTGACAATCGTTTGACTTTTCATTCCAGATTTCTTTTTATTGAATTCAAATTCCAACATATGCCACAGTGGGATTCAAACCCAGGTCCCCAGCATTGCCCTAGATCTATGAATTACTTGTCCAATGACATTACCACTATGCCACCGCCTCCCCCATTCCTCCTACCAAATCATTTCACAATTCTTTGCATTAAATTCACCTGCCACTTGTCAGTCCATTTCACCAACCACTGTATGCCCTTTTGAAGCTCTACATCATCTCCCTCACAATTCATGATATTTCCAAATTTCATGTCGCCCACAAATTGTGAAATTCTGCCTTGTACACCAAGGCCTATGTCATTAGCAGGGATCCTAACACTGACCTTCATAGATTCCATTGATAGATTCCCTACAGTGGAGAAAGAGGCCTTCGACCCATTCGTCTGCACCAACTCCCTTTGGAGAGCTGCACTCCAGTCATTATTTCTCTCTGTCCTGGCACTCAGCCAATTTTGCATCCATATTACTATTGTCACTTCATTCAATGCGCTCTAAACTTGCTCAAGTTTGTTGTGCAGCATCCTTACTAAGTCCAAGCACCCTCTTTTTCACAGAATCATAGACTTGCACCACATGAAAAAACTCATGCAAGTTAGTGAAACATGATTTGTCTTTAACATGTCCATGCTGGCTTTCCTTAATTAATCCAACTTTGACAAGTGATTTTGCCCCAAATTATTATTTCTAAACGCTTCCTCACCAGTAAGGTTATAGTGACTGACAAGTAGTTGCTTGGTTTATCTTTACACCCTTTTATTGAACAAGAGTTGAAAATTTCCAATCTCCACTCCTTTGACAGCATTCCTGTATCCAAGGAGAATTGGAAAACTATGTCCAGTGCCCATGCAATTTTCCTCTGGATCTTCAGATGCATCCCATATGTTTTTGAAACTTTGAAGCTCAAATGGGCCCAATGGCCTCTTTCTGCACTGTAGGGATTCTATGATTCTATAATGAAGGCATTAAGATAAGGACATTTAGTTCTTACAGTTGGTTAGATTATTGCATGTACAGGAATTCATGATAAAAAAATATAGTTTAGAATACAAGTTGCAAATAATTCATTGCATGCCCTGTTTCAGAATGAGCATTATTTATTGTCCATTGTAAATGTGTATTATATTGTTATTTGCTGTTCATCTATTGTCCAACAAATTTGACAGTAAAGAACAAAATGAGACCTAGCATTGTGATACTTTTCCATGACTTGGAACATGCAAAGAGAATCCTACAGAGGCACAGTGTAGATGCAATGGCTGAAGAAAACTAGTGGTTTCCAAATAGTCAATCCTAGAGTCTCAAAAAGTCGATTATCATTGGCTGCTGAACCGCTGCCAAAAATGGACGTGACTCGGGCTTCTTGCGGTAATGAGCAAATCAGCTCATTGACTATTGAACTGCGCCAAAAATATGCAGAATTCGAGCTTCTCATGATGACAAGCGAATCAGCTCATTGACTGCCGAATCACAGACGCCAAAATGTGGACTAAGCTGGGTGAAGACAAAATAATGAGTGAGAAACCAGAGAAGTCCAAGAAGGCAAAAACCGACCATTTCTACCAGCAATGAGAAAGTGAATTTATTGTGTGAAAGTCAGGACAAGACCATTTGTCTCATTTGCCTTGAGTAAAAGAGGAAATTTGGAATGGCATCATAAGTCAATGCATGCAAAATTTCAAAAAAGGTTCCCTTCAAAACATAGAAACCCTACAGTGCAGAAGGAGGCCATTCGGCCCATCGAGTCTGCACCGACTACAATCCCACCCAGGCCCTACCCCCACATATTTTACCCGCTAATCCCTCTAACCTATGCATCCCAGGACTCTAAGGGACAATTTTTAACCTGGCCAATCAACCTAACCCGCACATCTTTGGACTGTGGGAGGAAACCGGAGCACCCGGAGGAAACCCACGCAGACACGAGGAGAATGTGCAAACTCCACACAGACAGTGACCCGAGCCGGGAATCGAACCTGGGACCCTGGAGCTGTGAAGCAGCAGTGCTAACCACTGTGCTACCGTGCCGCCCCACTGTGCTACCGTGCCGTAAACAGCGCCATTTGGACAAAGAAAGTTAAAGGCAATTTTGAAAGCTCAATAGTCGATCTTTTCAAAACCCGTGGCTAAAGGCACGGCTATCAAAGAGGCATCTTTTCACATTAGCCATCTCCCAGCAAAACATTAGAAACCACTCGCCGATGATGAAATTATCAAGGAGGCTGTGATGGTTCGTGCCGGCACCCTGTGCTTTAACAGTTGCCAAAAGGGTAGAATTGTTATCCAAGAACGTGTCTTAGCAATACACCAAGAATTACCAAACTGTGAATGTTTCTCACTGCAGTTTATCGAATCAGCAGACATGAAGAATATGGCCCAGTTGACTGAATGCCATACGAACAAAAACAAAGACTCAACAACAAAGAAGGTCTTTCTCACTCTTTGGCCATTACTTGGCGGGAAAACGGTTCACTCTGCTCACGGACCAGCGGTCCGTGGCGTTCATGTTCAACAGCACGTTACGGGGCAAGATCAAGAATGATAAAATCTTGAGGTGGAGAATCGAACTCTCCACCTACAATTATGATATGTACCGTCCAGGGAAGCTCAACGAGCCCTCAGACGCCCTGTCGCGTGGAACATGCGCTAGTGTGCAGGAGAATCGATTACAGGCTCTCCACAATGACCTCTGCCATCCGGGGGTCACTCGGCTCTTCCACTTCATAAAGGCCCGGAATCTACCCTACTTGGTGGAGGATGTCAGGTCCATAACCAGAAGCTGCCAGGTATGCGCGGAATGCAAACCGCACTTCTACCGACCTGACAGGGCACACCTCAGTCCTTTCGAAAGACTGAGTGTGGACTTTAAGGGCCCCCTTCCCTCGACAGATCGGAACGTGTACTTCCTCAATGTGATTGATGAGTACTCACGATTCCCTTTTGTCATTCCCTGTTCTGATATGACCACTGCCACGGTTATCAAGGCATTACGGGATCTTTTCACCCTGTTCAGTTACCCCTGTTATATCCACAGCGATAGGGGCTCGTCGTTCATGAGCGACGACTTGAGGCAATACCTGCTCTCATATGGGATTGCCTCTGGTAGAACCACGAGCTACAACCCTAGGGGTAACGGACAGGTTGAACGAGAGAATGCTACAGTCTGGAAGGCTGTCTTACTGGCGTTGAGGTCTAAAGGTCTTCCAGTCTCCCGTTGGCAAGAGGTACTCCCTGATGCGCTCCACTCCATACGCTCACTCCTGTGTACGGCAACCAACGCTACTCCTCATGAGAGAATGTTTTCATTCCCTAGGAATTCTTCCTCTGGGACCTCATTACCGTCTTGGTTGACGTACTCAGGACCTGTCCTCCTGCGGCGGCATGTTAGGACCCGCAAGTCCGACCCTTTGGTTGAACAGGTCCATCTCCTCCACGCCAACCCTCAATATGCCTATGTGGCATATCCTGACGGGCGAGAGGACACGGCCTCGATTCGAGATCTGGCGCCAGCAGGGGGCTTGGAAACCCCTGTCGCTCCCACACCCCCAGTTAGGGACCCCCCGACCATTATCTCCCCTCCTGACACGGCGCGGGCAGTATCGGGACCACCACTTAACCCTCTTACTCCCATGTACAGCTTGCCTGAGTCCAGGAGATTGTCGCCACTTCGAGGCGTGCCCGAGTCCAGTGGATTGTCACCACCTCGTGGTCTACCGGCCCGTGAGGAATTGGAGGAGTCACTGGACACCGCCTTGGATAGAAGGTCACCGCGATTGCCTGAACCGGCGTCATCGCCGGTGTTGAGGAGGTCACAGCGACGGTGCGGTCCCCCAAACCGTTTGAACTTATAGACAGATGAACAGTTGTTCTGTGTTTTGTACCCCGCCGGCCTTTGTTTTCAAAGGAGGGATGAATGTGGTGAACCATTGTTGGTTACCATCAGGAATGCTGAGCCAGGGTCTGGCCAGTACTATGAGTCTGTAGATATGTTACTGTTGGGGTTAGGGTTGGGCTGTTCTACCTGTTAATATAGTCCTATGGTACACCCCAGTTGGCTCCGCCTCCTGGGAGAGGTATAAAGGTCACTGCTCTGCCTGGTGACCCTTTAGTCTCGGATTGTATATTGTATATAGTAGCTCCGTTATTGTTGGCAATAAAAGCCTTTATTTCCCGGGTACATCCTGCCTCCCGTGTGATTTATCGCGCATCTGTGACTCACAACTATTTTATCGTTATACTAGAGTTCAGCACAATTGTGAGCTTCTAGTCTTCCCATATGAATTCTCTTGCTGTCCAGAAGCCGCTCCCCAACTGGGGAAAACACAGCTCTAACATTGTCAATTATGCTTTCAATCTGTAGCAGTCTGCTATTCTGGCTGCATGACTAAACAAAGGATGACTCGTAGTTGAAAGGACTATTTGTGGATGACATGCCCTATAATTCTTGTGCACAAATCTTGTACAAGTGCACAGCATGCATATGGAATAGAATCCCTACAGTGCAGAAGGCGGCCATTTGGCACATCAAGTGTGCACTGACTCTCTGATAGAGCATCCCACCCATGCCCTATTCCCGTAACCTCTCACAATTTACCCCACTAATCCCCCTAACCTACACATCTTGGGTCACTCAGGGGCAATTTAGCATAGTCAATCCACTTAACCTGCACATCTTTGAACTGTGGGAAAAACCGTAGCACCTGGAGGAAACCCACACAGACATGTGGAGAATGCGCAAATTCCACACAGTCACCCAAGGCCGGAATTGAACACGTGTCCCTGGTGCTGTGAGGCTAACCACTGTGCCATCGCATGTAATGAAAACATGCTGCTCACAAAAATCTGATGGGCCATTGGTGTGCTGAAACGATGCTCCTGCTAACTAGGCATCTCTGGAGACTTCGTGCTGTGTTTGACAGTAAGTATGTCAAGATTCATAGCCGTCCAGTGCATGTTGTACAATCTAGCCTTTCATGAGGAAACTGACCCTGCCACCAGCGATATGGAGGACAATGGACTAAGAGCAGAAGAAAGGATAGGGAAGGGAGAAGGCAGCCTATGCAGCCCCTTCCTGCTCAGGATGTCCTCAAAGAACTCATCCAAATATGATACCAGTACACACAACTTTATTTCTGAATTTACCAACTGTCAAAATTACAGATGGCCAATGTAGAGGCACCAGGAAATAAATATTTCAAAGTAAATTTACAAATGAAACAATACAATGTAAACTAATCACTCTTGTGCATTTGCATAGCACGTGTGTTTTGTGTGTCTTTGTCTTCCCTTGTGTGCTATTATGCTGCTATATAGTGCTGCATAATGGCTGCAGCATGACTGATGGGAAGACTTTCAATGGAGGAGATTGCAGATGGTCTTTGATGACAACATCAAGCTGCCTAGAAAGGACCTAGAAAGCCCAAGTACAGACCTTACTGTCTTGGCATGGGCTGCAGCATTCAAGACTGGTTGGCTAGCTGACAGACACGAGCTGCAAGCACACTAATTAAGGTAGAAGCCAAATGCTGTCATCCTGAAAGAGCACAGTCGGTTCATGCTCCCTGAAACCAACACTATTTCTCCAGGGTCATGCCTCAGCATTCCTGGTAATTTGTTGAAGGACAAGTTACAGGTCTGTCATGACCCTCTGCAACCCCTTTGAACACTATAGTTCACAGCCTTGAAGGCAACAGTTTGACCTTGCATGACAGTAACCTGAGTTTGCACTGCAACAATGAGAGTTTGGGAGGCTGCTGTTTGTGCCGCAAATGAAATTGCTACATAGGTCATTGGATCCACAAGTGTGTGAGTAGGGTTGGCCACTATTGCTATGCTGAAAAGGAAGGGTTGTAAGCTTTGTGCCAAAGTGGGAGCAGGGTCTCCATGAAGACAGAAGGGTATGAGTAATAGGAGCAGGAGTTGGCCATTTAGCCTCCCAAACCTCAGTAAGATCATGGCTGATCTGATAATTGTATCAACTCCACTGTCCTGCCTCCTATTGTAATCTTGTAGATTAAAAATCTGACTAACTCAGCCATCAATGTTTTCAGTTGTCATTCCTCTGCTCTTTAGGGAAGAGAATTCAAAAGATTAACAACCTTCTGAGAGAAGGAAATCCTCCTTATCTGTCTTAAATAGGAGACCCTTTATTTTGAAACCTGCACAAAGGGAAATATCTTCTCAGCATCTACCTTATCAAGCCCCCTCAGAATCATATATTAAAATAAGGTAACTTTTCATTCTTCTAAATTCCAATGAATGAACACAACCGACTCGACCTTTCCTTTAAGACAATGACATCATCTGTCAATCAACCTAATGAACCTTCTCTGAACTGCCTCCAATACAAGTCTACCTCTCCTATATAAGGAGACCAAAACTGTATGTTATGGTCTCACCAATGCCCTGTATAAGTGGAACATGACTTCCCTACTTCTAAACTCCATCCCCTTTGCAATAACGGCCAACATTCCATTTGCCTTCCTAATTGCTGTACTCACATGCTAATCTTTTGTGAGCAATTTATAAGGACGCATTCTGGAGCGTACTGTAGCACATTCTGTAGTTCTCACCATTTAAATAACATTCTGCATTTCTATTTTGCCCACCAAAATGGACAACCTCAGATTTTCGGACATTATCCTCCATTTGCAAATTATTTGTCCACTCCTTTATCCTAATCTTTTTTTGCAGATTCTTTGTATCCTCCTCACAACTTACCATCTTTGAATCATCAGCATATTTGGCTAAAATACACTCGGACCTTTCATCCAAGTCACGAATATAGGTTGTAAATAATTGGCAACGTAACACTGATCCTTGTGGCATGCCCCTAATTTTAGGGCAAGCATGGTGGCACAGTGGTTAGCACAGCTGCTTCATAGCACCTGGGACCCAGGTTCAATTCCGGTCACTGTCTGTGTGGAGTTTGCCCGTTTTGCATGGGTTTCCTCCGGGTGCTCCGGTTTCCTCCCACACTCCAAAGATATGCGGGTTAGGTTGATTGGCCATATAAAATTGCCAGAGGGCCTAGTGGGGTTATGGGGATTGGGCCTGATTGGGATTGATGTTGGTGCAGGCCTTTATCCACCCTGTTTGTTATATTCTCAAAATCTCTAATAAATTTGTCAAACATGATTTCCTTTTCATAAAACCAAGTTAACTTTCTTCGACTGTATTATGGTTTTATAAATGTCCTGTTCTTAAGGAATATTATTAATTAATAATCGATTCCATCATTTTCCTAATGCCAGATTGATTCATCTTTGGTTTCCTGCTTTCTGCCTCCTTCCTTTCTTGAACAGAGGCATAATATCTCTGGTTTTCCAATCCCCTGGGACTTTATCAGAATCTAAGGATTTTTTGAAGGTGATTGTAACCCATGCATCCACAATCTCTGTAGCCTCTTCTTTTAAGACCTTAATCCCATTTGTTTATCCAACACCTTTTCTCGAATAACAGTGATTGTCTTAAGTCCCTCTCTCCCTTTTATCCCTTGATTTTTTTTACTTTCCTTGGCATTTATTTTGTTTCTTCTTCTGGAAACATAATCTTTAACACTAAATGCAGGTGTTCTGGCAGGCTTTCCATTGCCCCAAGCAATTGTTTGCATATCCATTGGTACTCTTCTATTGATTGCTCCAGTGAAGTCTCATCTGAGTCCTCTGCAGCAGAAATCATAGAAATCATAGAAACCCTACAGCACAGAAAGAGGCCATTCGGCCCATCGAGTCTGCACCGACCACAATCCTACTCAGGCCCCACCCCCATATCCCTACATATTTACCCACTAATCCCTCTAACCTATGCATCTCAGGACACTAAGGGCAATTTTAGCATGACCAATCAACCTAACCCGCACATCGTTGGACTGTGGGAGGAAACCAGAGCACCCGGAGGAAACCCACGCAGACACGAGGAGAATGTGCAAACTCCACACGGACAGTGACCCAAGCCGGAAATCGAACCCAGGTCCCTGGAGCTGTGAAGCAGCAGTGCTAACCACTGTGCTACCTTTTTTTCCATAACATGCCTTGATTCTATGATTTATTCACAATATCCAAATATAAAATAGTATAAGGAAAAACCTCACCAGCCCGAACCACAGAGTGTGTGTTCAACCTCGCCCTCTGTTATCCTTGTCCCTGCCCGTCAGCACACATGTCTCACCTTGAGCAGATCTCACCTCTAATATATTCTCTAAAATATACACATTGTCAGCATCTGAGCTGATAATGGCATGTGTGAAATTAAATGGCAGTATTGTATCTTCATCGCTGCCTTCTTACTGGATATTCACTTCCTGATCAGATTTGAGTATATGAGGGATAAATACACAAGGGTGCTGAGGAGAGTGGGTAAGAGGTAGATACTTCTTCTTAGGCAGACCCATGAGATCAAGGATGACTTGCTTCCACTCTGGTTCATGTGCTTCTGAGCACAATCTGCAGATCCTGCTACACATGGGGAGGTGGTACTTGAAGGGTCAGGCTGGTGAGGTTTTTCCTTATGCTATTTTATATTTGGATATTGTGAATAAATCATAGAATCAAGGCATGTTATGGAAAAAAAGAGGCCATTCCTCCATCATCCCTGTGCCAGTTCTCTGAAAAAAAACTATTAGTCCTGTTCTTTCCCATTGGCCCTGCAATTTCTTTTCCTTTTTTCTAGTATCTATCTAAATAGTTACTATTGAATCTGCATCTACCACCAATGTTTTCCAACTTGCTGAATCAAAGATTTTTCCCCATCTCAGTGCTAGCTCTTTTGACAACTCTCCTAAATCTGTGTGTTCTTGTACTGGCCTTTTTACTCGTGGAAGAAGTTTTGATTTACTCTAATCAAAATCCCTCATAATTTTGCACATCTCTATTAAATCAGATCTTAATATTCTCCGAGATAAGGAGAAAAGGCTTAAATTGTCTAGTCTCTTCAGGTGTAAAATAATTACTTCATCTGCAGTATTCTCAGTTGTTGGTTTGAAAGTTGATGTCAGTGACATGATATGCATACAAAGCTTCTTAATGACGGTAGCTTACCTGTCTGTCTTTTTCTTTTCATCTTCCAATTGTCGTAGAGTATGTTGCAGTCGATCAGTCAATATTTCTAGTTCCTGTGTGAGCTTGTACTCTTCTCTGAATTGCTCACCAAGCAGAACAAGATCACGTGTAGCATCATGTAATGGAATGTCACTGAGATAAAGGCCTCTCCTGGTCAGATCGTCCAAGTTCATTACACTGAATTGAATATGAGAAAATGTTTTTCTTTACTGAAGGATTTGGTAAACAGAACAATCTTCAAACAGAGTGTGGTGAGCTTAGGGAGCTCAGTGAGGAGGGGAGGGATGTATTCATTCACTTTTTTTCATGTTTTCACTCTGTAGGAATTGGTTCCTGCTCTACTACAAGGGAAAAAGTGAGTTGTCAGTGGACAAGGTCTATTTTCTGAAGGCTTAAAATTTGTGAATATATTAATAAATATCTAGAAAAAAATAAATAATTGAATAAAATATTTTAGTAATTAATTAAAGCTCATAAGTATGGCAGGACAGGTGATGTGTCTCATCTGCAGCATGTGAAAGCTTATGAATACAAATGTTATCCAGAGCAAGCACATCTGCAGTAATTGTCTGTGGCTTGAGAGCTTTGGCTTAGAGTCCTTGAGCTGGAGGCTGAGCAGCAGACACTGTTACACATCAGGGAGGGAGAGAGTTATCCGGATGCTGTTTCAGGAGGCAGTCAAACTCTTTAGGATAGAATCTTCCGGTTTGGAAAGTGGTCAGAGACAGGGCGTGATTGCAGCTGAGGCAGGTAAGGGGACCCAGAGGGCAGGAGTGCAGGGATGGCAGCCTCTGCAATTATTCAACAAGATTGAGGTTCTTTCAGCTTGTTTGAGAGTGCTGGCTGCAGGGTGGATGAGCTGACTGACCATGGCACTGTGGTACAGGAAGCCATTCAAGTAGGGTGAGCACATAAAAATGTATTGATAGTAGGGGACAGTTTAATGAAGGGAATTGACACTGTTCCCAGCAGAGAGTACAGATGGCTATGTTGCCTGCCCAGTGCCATGGTTCGGGAATATCTGCTCAGTCCTGAAGAGAAACTTGCAGTTTGAGGGGGAGGATCCAGTGGCCATGGGTCCATGTAGATACCAACGATATAGGCAGAATGGGGAAGGATGTTCTGCATAGTCAGTATGAGGAGCTCGGCACCAAATTAAGAAGCAGAACTTCAAACATAATAAATGTCTGGATTATTACCTGAGCCATATGCAAATCAGCATAGGACAAATAGGATGAGGGAAATTAATACATGGCTCAAAGTTTGGGATGGAAGAAATGGGTTCCAGTTCGTGGGGCACTGGTATCAATACTGTGGAAAGTAGGATCCATACAATTGGGACAGTCTAAACCTGAACTGCACTGGGGCTGATGTTCCAGTGAGCCACATAACTAGGGAAGCAGAGAGAATTTTGAACTGAATAGTGGGAGCAATGGTCTAAATTTGGGAAAATGTGGTAAGCCAAAGACTAGAAGCAAGGCAAGAGGGAAAGGTCCTAATATGGGAAATGATAAACGGACCATGACAGGAAGGAAGAGTGAGTACAAATCATAGAAATCATAGAAGCACTACAGTGCAGAAAGAGGCCATTCGGCCCATCGAGTCTGCACCGACCACAATCCCACCCAGGCCCTATCCCCATATATTTACCCGCCAATCTACACATCCCGGGACACTAAGGGGCAATTTAGCATGCCAATTAACCTAACCCACACATCTTTGGACTGTGGGAGGAAACCGGAGCACCTGGAGGAAACCCACGCAGACACAGGAAGAATGTGCAAACTCCACACAGACAGTGACCCAAGCCGGGAATCGAACCCAGGTGCCTGGAGCTGAGAAGCAGCAGTGCTAACCACTGTGCCACCGTGCTGCCAAGACTAACTCATAAGACCATAAAACATAGGAGCAGAATTAGGCCACTCGGCCCATTGAGTCTGCTCTGCCATTCAATCATGGCTGATATTTTTCTCATCCCCATTCTCCTGCCTTTTCCCCATAACCACTGATCCCCTGATTAATCAAGAACCTATCTATCTCTGTCTCAAAGACACTCTATGACCTGGCCTCCACAGCCTTCTGCGACAAAGAGTTCCACAGATTCACCACTCTCTGGCTGAAGAAATTCCTCCTCATCTCTGTTTTAAAGGATCGTCCTTTAGCCTGAGTTTGTGCCCTCTGGTTCTAGTTTTTCCTGTCAGTGGACATCCTCTCCATATCCACTCTGTCCAGGCCTTGCAGTATCCTGTAAGTTTCAATAAGATCACCCCTCTAAACTCCGACGAGTACAGACCCAGAGTCCTCAACCATTCCTCATACGACATGCTCTTCATCCCAGGGATCATTCTTGTGAACCGCCTCTGGACCCTTTCCAAGGCCAGCACATCCTTCCTTAGATACGGGGCCCAAAACTGCTCACGATACTGCAAATGGGGTCTGACCAGAGCCTTATACAGCCTCAGAAGTACATCCCTGCTCTTGTATTCTCGCCCTCTCGACATGAATGCTAACATTGCATTTGCCTTCCTAACCACCGACTGAACCTGCATGTTAACATTAAGAAAATCTTGAATGAGGACTCCCAAGTCCCTTTGTGCTTCTGATTTCCTAAGCATTTCCCCATTTAGAAAATTGTCTATACTTCCATTCCTCCTTCCAAAGTGCATAACCTCACACTTTTCCACATTGTATTCCATCTGCCACTTCTTTGCACACTCTCCTAATCTGTCCAAGTCCTTCTCAAGCTCCCCTGCTTCAATACTACCTGTCCCTCTACATATCTTTGTATCATCTGCAAACTTAGCAACAGTGCCTTCAGTTCCTTCCTCCAAATCGTTAATGTATATTGTGAAAAGTTGTGGTCCCAGCACCGACCCCTGAGACACATCACTAGTCACCGGCTGCCATCCTTAAAAGACCCCTTTATCCCCACTCTCTGCCTTCTGCCAGTCAGCCAATCCTCTATCCATGCCAGGATCTTATCCTTAACATCATGGGCTCTTAACTTATTTAACAGTTCCTAAGCGGCACCTTGTCAAAGGCCTTCTGGAAATCTAAATTAATCACGTCCACTGGTTCTCCTTTAGCTAACTTCCTTATTACCTCCTCAAAGATCTCTAACAGATTTGTCAGACATGATCTCCCCTTGATGAAGCTGTGCTAACTCAGTCCTATTTTATCATGCACTTCCAAGTACTCTGCAATTTCATCTTTAATAATGGACTCTAAAATCGTGCCAATGACTGAAGTCAGGCTAACTGGCCTATAATTTCCCGTCTGCTGCCTCCCTCCCTTCTTAAACAGCAATGTTACATTAGCTACTTTCCAATCCTCTGGTACCCTCCCTGCCTCCAGTGATTCCTGAAAGATCACCACCAATGCCTCCACAATTTCCTTAGCTATTTCTTTTAGAACCCTGGGGTGTAGTCCATCCGGTCCAGGTTATTTATCCACCTTCAGACGTTTCAGTTTCCCCAGAACCTTCTCCTTAGTGATGGCCACTGCACTCATCTGTGCCCTGTGAAGACTGATGCAAAGTAACTATTCAGTTCCTCTGCCATTTCTTTGTTTCCTATTATTACTTCTCCGGCCTCATTTTCCAGTGGTCCAATGACTATTTTTGCCTCTCTTTTACTTTTTATATATTGTAAAAAAACCTCTTCCTATCTTCTTTTATATTACTAGCTAACTTACACTCATATTTCATCTTCTTCCCCCTTATTGCTTTTTTAGTTGTCTTCTGCTCACTTTTAAAGGCTTCCCAATCCTCTGGCTTCCCACTAATCCTCACCACTTTGTATGCTTTTTCTTTTGTTTTTATGCTGTCCTTGGCTTCCCTCATCAGCCATGGATGCCTTGTCCTCCTCCTTAGCATGTTTCCTCCTCTTTGGGATGAATTTCTGTTGTGCCTCCTGAATAACACCCAAAAATCCTGCCATTGCTGTTCCACTGTCTTCTCTGATAGGCTCTCTTTCCAATCAACTCTGGCCAGCTCCTCCTTCATGTCTTTGTCGTTACCTTTATTTAATTGTAATACCATTCATCTGATTCCAGCTTCTCCCCCTCAAACTGCAGGGTAAATTCTATCATATTGTGGTCACTGCTCCCTAAGAGTTCCTTCACCTTAAGTTCCCTAATCAAGTCTGCCTCATTACACATCACCAAATCCAGAATTGCCTGTTCCATAGTAGGCTGTCACAAGCTGCTCCAAAAAACCATCTTAGACATTCCACAAATTCCTTTTCTTGGGATCCACTACCTACCTGATTTTCCCAGTCCGCCTGCATATTGAAGTCCCCCATGATTATTGTAATATTGTCTTTTTTATATGCCTTTTCTATCTCCTGATATATTTTCTGCCCCACATCCCGACTACAGCTGGGGGTCTGTACACAATTCCCATCAGGGTCATTTTACCTTTGCGATTCCTTAACTCTACCCACAGAGATTCTATGCCTTCTGATCCTATATCATTTCTTGCTATTAATTTAAATTCATTCCTTACTAACAATGCAACCTCGCCCCCTTTGCCCATTCTTTCAATAGGACACATATCCTCGGATATTTAGATCCCAGCCCTGATCCCCTTGCAGCCATGTCTCTGTGATGCCTACAACATCGTACTGGCCAATTTCAATGTGCGCAACAAGCTAATTTACCTTGTTCCGTATACTGTGCGCATTTAGGTACAACACCCGCAGTCCTGCATTGACCACCTCGCTTCTCAAACTTGTCACCTTTTTTGCTCTGCCTGAGCTTAGATTCCTGCCACCTTCTATACTCTCTGTTCTATTACATGGTCTGGAAACCTTACTAACCTCTCCTGACCCCTCAGCTCCTTTAACGAGTTGAAACTTTCAGTAAATCAGCAGATAAGGCTAGACATTACAAAAATAAGGACAAAACTAAAGGCTCTGTATTGAAATGTACATAGTATTCAAAACAAGACAAATGAACTAATAGTGCAAATAGAAATTAATAAGTATGATCTGATAGCCATTATAGAGACATGGCTACAGGATGACGCAGATTGGGACCTGAATATTGAAGAGTATGTGACAAGGAAGGATAGGAGTTAAGAAAAGGTGGAGGGGTGACTGTTAATTAATGATGGTATTAACTTATTACAGAGGGATGATCCAAATTCAGGAAACCAGGATGAAGAAGCAGTTTGCGTTGAGATGAAAAATGGTAAAAGCAAGAAGTCGCTTATGGGAGTGGTTTACAGGCTCCCTAACCGTAACTACACAGTAGGGGAGGGTATAGATAGAGATAATGGGCGTTTTGTCAGAAAGATACGGCAATAATCATGGTGGACTTACACTACATATACATTGGAACAGTCTAATGGGCAAAGAAAACATGGATTATAGTTCATAGAATATTTCTGGGATAGTTTCATGAACAGCATGTTCTGGAGCCAATAGAGGGCAGGCTATACGAGACCTGGTATTGTGCAGTGCAATTGGATTAACGGAGAACCTCAGTGAAGATACCTCTCGGTAGCAGCGATCATAATATGATTACATTTTACATTCAGTTTGAGGGAGAAAAGAGTGCATCCAAGACTGATATTTTAAACTTAAATAAGGGTAATTATGGGGGCATGAAAGCAGAGCTTGCTAAAGTGAATTGGCAAATGTGCTTAAGGGATAGATCAGTAGAGGTTCAGTGGCGGACATTTAAAGGGATATTTCAGAATATGCAAAATCAACACACTCCGGTAAGAAAGAAAATTCAAAGCAATCAGGTAGAGTCAATATGGTTTTTTGACAGGGAAATCACATTTAACTAATTTATTGGAGTTCTTCAAAGGAGTCACATGTGCGGTGGATGAAAGGGAACCAGTAGATGTTTGTACTTAGATTTCCAGAAGGCATTTAATAAGATACCAAAGTCATTGTGGAAAATAAAAGCTCATGGTGTAGGGGGTAATATATTGTCATGAATTGAAGATTGGCTAGCTAACAGGAAGCTGAGTTGGCACAAATGTGTCTTTTTCTGGTTGGCTGGATGTGACAAATGTCTGCAACAGGGATCAGTGCTGGGGCCTCAATATTTTGCAATTTATATAAATGACTTGGATGAAGGGACTGAAGGTATGGTTGCTAAATTAACATAAGAAACAGGAGCAGGAATAGGCCATCTAGCCCCTCGAGCCCGCCCCGCCACTCAATAAGATCATGGCCGATCTGATAGTGGTTTAGTTCCACTTACCCGCCCGCTCCCCATAACCCTTAATTCCCTTATTGATCAGAAATCTATCTACCTGTGACTTAAACATATTTAATGAGGTAGCCTCCACTGCTTCAATGGGCAGAGAATTCCAGAGATTCACTACCCTCTGACAGAAGAAGTTCCTCCTCAACTCCATTCTAAACTGACTCCCCCTTATTTTGAGGCTGTGTCCTCTAGTTCTTGTTTCCTTTGAGTGGAAAGAATCTCTCTGCCTCTACCCTGTCTAGCCCCTTCATTATCTTACATGTCTCTATAAAGATCTCCCCTCAGCCTTCTAAACTCCGAGTACAGGCCCAATCTACTCAATCTCTCCCCATAAGCTAACCCCCTCATCTCCAGTATCAACCTGGTGAACCTTCTCAGTACTCCCTCCAAGGCCAATATATCCTTTTGCAAATAAAGGGACCAAAATTGCACACAGTACTGTAGTTGAGGCCTCACCAGTACCTTGTACAATTGCAGCAAGACTTCCTTGCTTTTATACTCCATCCCCTTCGCGATAAAGGCCAACATTCCATTTGCCTTCTTGATCACCTGCTGCACCTGCAGACTGAGTTTTTGCTGGTGACACAAAGATGATGAAATTTGCTGATGACACAAAGATGCTAAGAAAGTAAATTGTGAAGAGATTGTAAGGAGGCTACAAAGGGACCTAATAAAAGCAAATTATTGCAGATTCTGGAATCTGAAACCAAAGGAGAAAATGCTGGAAAATCTCAGCAGGTCTGGCAGCATCTGTACGGAAAGAAAAGAGCTGACATTTCGAGTCCAGATGACTCGACAAAGGGTTTGACAAAGGATCATCTGGACTCGAAACGTCAGCTCTTTTCTCTCCTTACAGATGCTGCCAGACCTGCTGAGATTTTCCAGCGCTTTCTCTTCTACAAGAGGACCTAGATAGGTTAAATGAGTGGGAAAGAAATCTGGCAAATGGAGTAAAATGTGAGACTTTCCATTTTGGCAGGAAGAATGAAAAAGAAACATATAAGCTAAATGGTGTGAGATTGCAGAGCTCTGACCTATGGAGGGATCTGGGTGTCCTAGTGCACAAATTAAAAAAGACTAATATACAGGTATAGCAAGTAATTAGGAAAGCTAACAGAATGTTGTTATATCTTTAAAAGGGTTGCAGGTTGCTTTAAGGGCTAATCATACAATTTGGGGATGTAATTCGGGTGCTTGCACAGGCTGCTGTTTTGCTTTCAGTTTGTACCCTGTACAGTGCAGAAGACATTTCTTTCAATAAACCTGTTGCATGCTAATTTGAATCTGCATGTGCAAACCATATTCCTTTGTTTTAAAATCCACAACCCCTAACATAGTTAGGACCCAACAAAAAAAGAAACTTGGTGATGAGTCAGGATTTTGTTCCGAGAAAATAAATCACAGTATCGATGGAACTAGTTGCCAAAAAGATTTCACAATTTGGTGCAGGAATATGATGCACAAGTTGGTAACTGCCCATAAGAAGTCAAAACAGCAACAGGCATGTAATAGATGTGCCAAAATGGGCCATTCAATGAATGAATGCTGGATAAAGAAATCATAGAAATCATAGAAACCCTACAGTGCAGAAGGAGGCCATTCGGCCCATCGAGTCTGCACCGACCACAATCCCACCCAGGCCCTACCCCCACATATTTACCCGCGAATCCCTCTAACCTACGCATCTCAGGGGCAATTTTTAACCTGGCCAATCAACCTAACCCGCACATCTTTGGACTGTGGGAGGAAACTGGAGCACCCGGAGGAAACCCACGCAGACACGAGGAGAATGTGCAAACTCCACACAGACAGTGACCCAAGCCGGGAATCGAACCCAGGTCCCTGGAGCAGTGAAGCAGCAGTGCTAACCACTGTGCTACCGTGGATAGTCAATGAGAAAAATTTGGCAAAATTAGTCACATTTGGCTAGATCAGCTTCCCTGAGAGTATAGAACAAGATTCTGGGTACTTTCAAGAAGAAAAACATGTTGCATTCTACAAAAAGAATTGACAACATGGAAGAAAAGAAATATGACTGTGAAGAAGAAAACATCCAAAAATATGAAGAGCTCCAACTGAACGTCTTTTCCATACAGGGTGAATCTCACAGATTCTGGGTGACTCAGTAGTTAAGTGGACAGCATATTAGGATAGATGTTGATACTGGTGCTGCTGTATCTTTAATTCTTGAGAGTAAATACGGACAAAAGCTGAAGCATCTTCTTGTAGAGCTAACTGATGTGATTTAAGGACATACATGGAAGAGATTATGCTGTTAAAAGGTTACATCATGGTGAACGTAGAGTTGATTTGAACAACAGCGGAGTTTTCTCTCCAAGTGGTCCATGGTAATTTTCCAGCTCTATTTGGGAGATCACGGTTAGAGAAGATAAAGCTTAACTGGGGTGCTGTCAACATATTGGTTGATGCCAAAACAGACCTACAGCACCTTATGGATAAATACAAGAGTGTATTCAAAGAGACACTTCGCTTAATGAGGGGAGTTCAAGTGAAACTCAAGATAAAGCCTAACAGTCAACCAAAAAGTCTCAAAGCAAGAGTGGTGTCATATGAAATTCATCCCCCTTCGTCAAGGTCGAAGGAGAATTAGTATGACTTGTTAACAACTGGTGTGTCAATCATAATGAATGACTAGGCTGCCCCCATTATACCTATCATGAAATCAGATGGTTCAGCTGATATTCATGGTGATTTTAAAACAACCACAAATCCAGTGCTGTGTGCTGATCCGATATCTGCTTCCTTTAGTTGATTTATTTGCTGGGTTATCAGGTGGGCAGAAATACAGCAAGATTGATCAATCGCAAGCATATTTACAGATACATATAGCTGCTGAATCGCAACCATTGTTTACCATCATTACTCTTTTTCATTATTAATGACTGCCTTTTGGAATAACATCCACAGCAGCCCTAAAGATCAATGGATCAGATTTTAAGTGGTTTCTCTGGTGTACAATGCTACCTGGATTATATTAATTACAGGGCCAGTGAACAAGAGCACTTAAATAATTTAGAAGCAACATTGGAATGTCTTCAAACACATGGTCAGTGTATCAAGAAAGAAACGTGTAACTTTTTCCAGATGTCAGTCCCGTATTAGGGCCATGTTATTGATAACAAAAGCCTACATTAAGTACCTAAAAAGATGGATTTCAGGAGCACCACATCCGATGCATGTGATGCAATTGAGGTCCTTTCTAAGATTAGTAAATTAATAGGCAAATAGTTTCCAAACTTAGCTACAATATTGAAGCCATTGCATAATTTACTGTGTGTGAAACAGTCATGAGACTGGGCAACAAAATGTGAGTTAACATACAAGGATGTCAAAGATGCTTTGCAGAAGTCTGAAGTATTGGTTCATTTTAATCTGAAGCTACCAGTACTGTTTGAATCACAGAAACCCTACAGTGCAGAAGGAGGCCATTTGGCCCATCAAGTCTGCACTGACCACAATTTCACCCAGGCCCCATCCATGTCACCCTACACATTTACCATGCTAGTGCCCCTGACACTATGAGGCAATTTAGCATGACCAATCAGCCCAACCCACACATCTTTGGACTGTGGGGGGAAACCAGAGCACCTGGAGGAAACCCACGCAGACACGGGGAGAATGTGCAAACTCCACAGACAGTGACCCGAGGCCAGAATTGAATCTGGGTCCCTGGCGATGTGAGGCAGCAGTGCTAACCACTGTGCCGCCCCAGCTTGTGATGCTTCACTTTATGCAGTAGGGGCAGCAGTATCACATATTATGCCTTTGGGAGAAGAATGACTAATAGGTTTTGCTTTGCATACTTTGACCACTGCTGAATCTATCCATGCTCAGATAGATAAAAAAGCATTGAGTATAATTTTTGGCATATAAAGGTTTCATCATTCTTTATATGGTCATTTCACATTATTGAGTGATCATCGACCCTAAACCACTATTCATGGGCCATATAAAGGCATATCTTTATTAGGTACTAGCCAATTGCAAAGATGGTCACTGATCTTATCTGCACATTCTTACAATTTAAAGTATCATCATCAGGGTGTCAGGCTAATCTGATGCATTACCATGCTTACCTTGCTAACAATCTTTATTTATCAGTATTAGATTATTACTTGCATATGACAGCTTCTCGAGTGTTCAGAGACATACCAGAAATGATCCCATGATAGGGAAGGTGATAGATAAGGTATTGAAAGGAAGGGTAGGGGGTTTTAGTTCAGTCGGGCAGCAGGCTTAGAGGGCCAAAGGGCCTGTTCCTGTGCTGTAATTTTCTTTGAATAGCTGGGACACATTGTTCACATGCTGATTTGAAGCCGTATGTGTCAAGAAAGTTTGAGTTGACCGTTCAAGGTGGGTGTCTAATGTAGGGATTCCGAGTGATCATTTCTCTTAGTCTGCATGGAAGAGTTCTTGAACAAGTACATGAAGGACAGCCTAGTGTAGTCCGGATGAAATAATTAGCACATAGTTATTTTTGGTTGTCAGGTCTGGATGCTCAGATTGAGGAAAAAGTGGGACAGTATCAATCCTGTGCATGAATAAGAAATATACCACCATTGTCTCCTTTACACCTGTAGGAGTGGCCTGAAATGTCATGGCAATGCTTGCATGTAGATTTTTCTGGTCTTTTTGAGGTTTACATGTTCTTAGTTATAATTGATGCATGCACAAAGTAGCCAGAAGTTATCATGAGATCTGAACCAACCATTCAAAAAGTTGACGAAATGTTTGCAAGATTTGGTAAACCGGTACAGATTTTTAGCGATAATGGTTCACAGTTTATTTCACAAGAGTTTGAGGATTATCTCAAAGTAAATGGGCAACAGCATATAAAAACTGCATCTCATCATCCATCAACCAATGGATTAGCTGAAAGATTCATATAATCATTGAAACATTCTTTAAGAGCTTCCAAAGAGCAAGGTTCATTATCACATTGTGTGAATAGCTTTTTGGCATCTTATAGAAACACTACCATGCGACTACCCAATGTTACCTGTATTACTATTCTTAAAGAGAAAGTTGAGAACTATGTTTGATTTGTTATTACCTCAGCAATGGTAGAGCATCAACAACAATCTCAAGTTGCTAGATGAGAAGCGAGGGAAAAACAATGCTCATTTTAACAAGGAGATTGAGTGTTAGCACATAATTATGCCATGAGTGAGAAATGGGTACCAGCCATAATTTTAGCAAAAACAGGTCCAATTTCTTGCGTGATTCAAACTGAAGATGAGCTTGGTTGGTGATGCCATGCTGACCAACCGTTGCCATCTTGAAATTATTTCTCTGAATCGTCTCCAGAAGTGCCCCACATTCTTTAGTCCCAAGTGTTGTGAATACTATTATGGAGGACTTAGTTGTATCTGAGGTCCTCTTGATTGACTTTCTTATTGACTGCGTATAATGATTAATGATGCACAGAACTGTGTCTAGAGCATTGCTGATAAATATGTATAACATCATAGTAATTTGTCGTCATGACCATAGAAGTGTAGGGGGAGGAATGTCATATATTTAAAAGGATGGCATGTTGCTTTTAGAGCTGACCACATGATTTTGATGTTGATGTCATTATGGTGTTGCCACAGGCTGCTGTTTTACTTTCAGTTTGCATGCTGTGTAGTGCAGAGAGCCTCTTTCATTAAACATGTTGTATGTTAATTTGAATCTATGTGTGCAAACCCATTCTTTTATTTTTGTTAAGACTCAAACTAAGGTAAAAGAGGTGGGGGAATTGCAATACTAGTTAGGGAACATATTACAGCTGTAGAGAGGGAGGATACCTTGGAAGAATCATGTAATGAGACACTGAGTAGAACTCGGAAACAGGGAGGGGGTGTACTACAGGCCTCCCAACAGCCCATGGGAAGTTGAGGAGCCAATATGTAAGCAGACTCTGGACAGATGTAGAAATAATAGGGTTGTTGTAGTGGGAGAATTTAATTTTCCTCTTATTGACTGGAAATCTCTTAGAGCTAAGGATCCGGATGGTGAGGAATTTGTTAAGCATGTCCAGGAAGGCTTTTTGGAACAATATGTGGATAGTCCGACTAGAGAGGGGCTATACTGGACCTAGTACTAGGGAATGAGCCCGGCCAGGTCAAAGTTGTAGTAGGGGAACATGTGGCAAACAGTGACCACAATTCCGTAAACTTTTGGATACTGATGGAAAAGGACGAGTGTTGTCCGGGGGTTAAGGTGCTAAATTGGGGGAAAGCTAACTACAACCAGATTAGGCAGGATTTGGAGGCTGTTGTCTGGGGGAGGCTGTTAGAGGGTAAATCCACATTTGGCATTTGGGAATCTTTTAAGGAGCAGTTGATCAGAATGCAGGGCAGGCATGTGCCTATGAAAAAGTCATGATGTGGCGATGCCGGCGTTGGACTGGGGTAAATACAGTAAGAAGTTTAACAACACCAGGTTAAAGTCCAACAGGTTTATTTGGTAGCAAAACCCACACAAGCTTTCGGAGCCCCAAGCCCCTTCTTCAGGCGAGTGACTTTAACCTGGTGTTGTTAAACTTCTCCCTATGAAAAAGGACAGGAAAGGCAGGATTCAGGAACCATGGCTGACCAGGGAAATTGAGAGTCTAGTCAAAAAGAAAAAGTATGCATATGTAAGGTCTAGGCAACTAAAAACAGACGAAGAAGCACTTGAAGAATACAGGGAAAGTAGAGAACTCAAACAGGGAGTTAGGAGGGCAAGGAGGGGTCACAAAATGTTCTTGGCAGACAGGATTAAGAAGAATCCCAAGGCATTTTATACATATATTAGAAACAAGAGGGTAGCTAGAGAAAGAGTTGGTCCACTCAAGGACAAAGGAGGGAAATTATGTGTAGAACCAAAGGAAGTGGGTGAGATTCTTAATGAGTACTTTGCATCGGTATTCACAAAGGAGAGGGACACGTTGATTGATGGTGTCTTGGAGGAGGTGTTAGAACAAGTCATCATTACCAGAGAGGTAGTGTTAGGTGAATTAAAAAGCATTAAGGTAACAAATCCACAGGGCCAGATGGCATCTATCCCAGATTACTGAGGGAGACAAGAGATGACATTGCTGGGCCTCTAACAGAAATCTTTGTTTCTTCGTTGGCCACTGGTGAGGTACCAGAGGATTGGAGGATAACCAATGCTGTCCCATTATTTAAGAAGGGTTGCAAGGATAACCCGGGTAATTATAGGCCAGTGAGCTTGATGTCAGTGATAGTGAAACTGTTGGAGAAGATTCTTAGGAATAAGATCTATACACATTTGGAACGGAATGGTTTAGTTAGCGACAGACAGCATGGTTTTGGACATGGGAAATCATGTCTCACTAATTTAATTGAGTATTTTGGGGAGGTGACAAAAATGATTGATGAGGGAAGAGCTGTGGATGTCCATGTCTACATGGACTTTAGTAAAGCATTTGACAAGGTCTCTCATGGCAAGCTGCTGCAAAAGATGAAATCTCACGGGATCAGGGGTGAACTAGCTAGATGAAATCAGAATTGGCTTGACCATAGAAGACAGAGGGTAGCGGTGGTAGGGTGTTTTTCTGAATGGAGGTCTGTAAGAACATAAGAACATAAGAAATAGGAGTAGGAGTAGGCCATCTAGCCCCTTGAGTCCGCCCCGCCATTCAATAAGATCATGGCCGATCTGATAGTGGTTTAGTTCCACTTACCCGCCCGCTCCCCACAACCCTTAATTCCCTTATTGATCAGAAATCTATCTACCTGTGACTTAAACATATTTAACGAGGTAGCCTCCACTGCTTCAATGGACAGAGAATTCCAGAGATTCACTACCCTCTGACAGAAGAAGTTCCTTCTCAACTCTGTTCTAAACTGACTCCCCATTATTTTGAGGCTGTGTCCTCTAGTCCTTGTTTCCTTTCTAAGTGGAAAGAATCTCTCTGCCTCTACCCTGTCTAGCCCCTTCATTATCTTATATGTCTCTATAAGATCTCCCCTAAGCCTTCTAAACTCCAACGAGTACAGGCCCAATCTACTCAATCTCTCCCCATAAGCTAACCCCCCTCATCTCCAGTATCAACCTGGTGAACCTTCTCTGTACTCCCTCCAAGGCCAATATATCCTTCCACAAATAAGGGGACCAGAATTGCACACAGTACTCTAGTTGCAGCCTCAATTGCAGCAAGACCTCCCTGCTTTTATACTCCATCCCCTTCGCAATAAAGGCCAACATTCCATTTGCCTTCTTGATCACCTGCTGCACCTGCAAACTGAGTTTTTGTGATTCATGCACAAGGACCCCCAGGTCCCTCTGCACAGTCGCATGTTGTAATTTTTCACCATTTAAATAATAGTCCATTTTACTATTAGAACATAGAACATAGAACATTACAGTGCAGTACAGGCCCTTCGGCCCTCGATGTTGCGCCGACCAGTGAAACCAATCTGAAGCCCCTCTAATCTACACTATTCCAATATCAGCCATATGTTTATCCAATAACCATTTGAATGCTCTTATTATTCCTTCCAAAGTGGATAACCTCACACTTGTCAACGTTATACTCCATCTGCCAGATCCTCGCCCACTCACTTAGCCAATCCAAATCTCTCTGCAGACTTTCCGCATCCTCCACGCAAATCGCTTTCCCACTCATCTTTGTGTCATCCGCAAACTTTGTTACCCTACACTCGGTCCCCTCCTCCAGATCGTCTATGTATATGGTAAACAGTTGAGGCCCCAGCACCGATCCCTGCGGCACGCCACTAGTCACCAACTGCCAACCAGAAAAGCACCCATTTATTCCAACTCTCTGCTTCCTGTTAGATAGCCAATCCTCAATCCACGCTGACACTTTACCCCCAACTCCATGTACCCTAATCTTCTGCAGCAACCTTTTGTGAGGCACTTTATCGAACGCCTTCTGGAAATCTAAAAACACCACATCCACTGATTCCCCTCTGTCAACTGCACTCGTTACATCTTCATAAAAATCCAGTAAATTTGTCAAACACGACTTTCCTTTCATGAATCCATGCTGCGTCTGCTTGATCAAACCATTTTTTTTTCCAGGTGTCCTGCTATTTCTTCTTTAATGATGGATTCCAGCAATTTCCCAACTATAGACGTTAAACTAACCGGCCTGTAGTTACCCGCCTTTTGTCTACCTCCTTTTTTAAACAGTGGCGTCACATTAGCTGTTTTCCAATCAGCCGGCACTTCCCCAGAGTCCAGCGAATTTTGATAAATTACAACCAATGCATCTGCTATTACTTCTGCCATTTCTTTCAGCACCCTGGGATGCATTCCATCCGGGCCCGGGGACTTGTCTACCTTTAGTCCCATTAGCCTACCAAGCGCTACCCCTTTAGTAATAGTAATCATTTTAAGGACCTCACCCCCTACAGTCCCACAACCGTCAATTTTCGGTAAACGATTTGTGTCCTCTACCGTGAAGACCGACACAAAAAACTTGTTTAAGGCCTCGGCCATTTCCTCGTTTCCCATTATTAAATCCCCCTTCTCATCTTCTAAGGGTCCAACATTTACTTTAGCTACTCTTTTCCTTTTTATATATTTGTAAAAACTTTTACTATCAGTTTTTATATTTTGTGCTAGTTTAGTTTCATAATCTATCTTTCCTTTCTTTATCACTTTCTTAGTAGTTCTTTGTCTCATTACACAAGTGGTGTTCCGCAGGGATCAGTGCTGGGACCTATGCTGTTTGTAATATTTAGAAATGATTTGGAAGAAAACGTAGCTGGTCTGATTAGCAAGTTTGCGGATGGTACTAAGATTGGCGGAGTTGCAGATAGTGATGAAGATTGTCAAAGAATACAGCAGGATATAGATAGGCTGGAAAATTGGGCAGAGAAACAGCAGATGGAATTTAATCCGGACAAATGTGGGGTGGTGCATTTTGGTAGATCCAATTCAGGTGGGAGCTATAAAATAAATGGCAGAACCATCAGGAGCATAGACACAGAGCGATCAGGCAGTACAGGTCCACAGATCCTTAAAAGTGGCAGCACAGGTGGAAAAGGTGGTGAAGAAAGCATATGGAATGCTTGCCTTCATCGGACGGGGCATCGAGTATAAAAGTTGGCAAATTATGTTACATTTGTATAAAACATTGGTCAGGCTACATTTGGAATACTGGGCTCAATTTTACCATCAACCTTCGCCCATTTTCGGGCGCGAAAACTTGATAAAGTCGGGCGCGAGACAAGTCGTGCGATCCGCGCCTGCCTCCATGCCGGTTCCCCATTTACCAAGTCCCGAAAATGGACGCAATTGGGACTGCGCCTGAAACGGGCACGACGACCATTTAAATGTATTTGCATGTGTTTAAATTGACTCAATGGGCTGCACGCCCAACTTTACCAGCACTTCCCCCTTTACCACCGCATTCACCAATCCGGAATCGGTGCGAAACAGACATGCTCCATGGTAGTCTGATTCGGGTGTTCCATCAGTAAGGGTTAGTGAGGAGGTAAGTGCGTAGCGTCCGACGGCTCTCTGCTGCTCACGGGTGTCCTTTTGTTGCAGTCATTTTCTTTCTCAGGTCGGTGGCGGCTTTGCGAGTGTATGGGGGGGCTGTTGCTCAGTAAGGTCTCCGATGTCCGATTTGCAGCACGGTCCCGGGTCTCAGCACTGACCTCGGGTCTTGTGGTGCTGCTGGGTCCTAGTGCACTCAACACTCTTCCAGCTGAAAGCACTTGCAAATTGCACTGCTGCAGCCTCTCAACTTTTCAAGGAGCTGTGATTTTGGGGATCATGTGGCTGGGGGAATGGGCAGTATGGACAGCGACTGCTGATGGGCTAGGGGCAAGCAGCGTTCCTTAACCTCTTCATGTGTTCCTCTCCATCTCCAACACCACCCCCCCTCAGAGTGACGAGATGGCTTTTGCAATGCAACTGATCGACCTTGCTGTTCTTCTGGTTGCTACTGGAGATGAGGAGGAGGAGCTGGAGGAAGAATTGCGGACACAGGAGGCCCGGGCCTTACCATTTGCAGGAGTAGAGGCAGATGACCATCAGAGGCAGGAGGTGGCCGCCATTCGCCCAGAGGGGGGGTGGGGGGACGCAGGAGAAGGAGGGAGTAGAGACCCCGGCAGTTCCATGCACAAATGTCATATAAACAGATGTCGGACACCGTGTGCCGCAGAAGTATCTGCCTCTGAAAGGAGACAGTGCAACACCTGTGCCACCTGTTGCAGGGCCTGGGGGATGGGGGGGGCACCCACTCTCGGTGGCTGTCAAATTGACAGTCGATCTGAACTTTTATGCGACTGGCTCCTTATGTATGCGAATGCCACATACATCTCCTAGTGGAGATGTATGTGGCATTTCCCAGTCAGCTCTGTCAAGCAGGTCACAGAAGCCCTGTATGCCGGGCAGGGCAATACATCAAATTTAACCTGGACCAGGCCCATCAGTAAGCCCGGGCTGCAGGGTTCGCAGCCATAGCGGGGATGCCTAATGTACAGGGGGCCATTGAGTGCACCCACGTCACCCTCAAGGCCCCCCTACAGAATCAACCAAGATTCATCAACAGAAAGGGGTTCCACTCCCTGAATGTTCAACAAATGTGTAACCATAATATGAACATTATGCACATCTGCGCATGACATCCAGGCAGCGTGCACGACAGCTTCATTGTCAGAAGCTCTGACATCCCAGGGGCATTTGAGGAAGAGCCCAGGCTGTAGGGGTGGCTCATGGGTGATATGGGTTACCCACTTCGGACAGGGCTGATGAAGCCTATGCGGAAGCCTGTGACTGAGGTGAAGAACGCTATAATGAGGCCCATGCAACCACCTGCGTGATAGTGGAGAGGTGCATTGGGCTCCTTAAAATGAGATTCCGGTGCCTGCACCGCTCTGGCGGGGACCTCCAATACAGCCCTGTGATCTCTTCCCGCAGTGTGTTCGTGTGCTGTATCTTGCACAACATAACTCTGCAGAGAGGTGACCTATTGGAGGAGGAGGAGGAGGACGTAGAGGCTGACCAGCCGGCCATCACTGGGGAGGAGGATAACCAGAAGGAGGAGGAGGAAGAAGAGGAAGAGCACGCCTTGGAACACCACCCAGGCGCTGGAGGGCTACCAGCTCAAATGAGGCATGCGAGGGCAGCTAGGGAGGCCCTGATCACCAGGCGGTTCAGTCACTATGGGCTGGTGTCTATAGGTTCCATCCCACCCCCCAAAATTCCTTCTATCTCCTGCAACATTGTCACGAGTGGTGGGCCTGGGTACTCTGTGTTAGCGAATTTTTTGGCAGGCAGGAGGGTGATGACGACTCGCTAAGCACCATGACGATGATGCCCTGGTGCAAACTACTCTGACTCCTACCTGAGATCTGCATGCATGCTGGCACCTGGGCCCACGTCAGTGTGGTGGGTAAGGGATCTGAAACCCCCATTCAGGGCCCTGGGGTGGGTGGGGTAGGGGAGGGGAGGGGATCGCTCATGGGTTCTGGGGAACCAATGGCTTCCTTTTCTCAGTGACACAACATTGAGGGGCCTCCTCAACTAACATCAACATGAAGCATCACTCCGGCGATCATCAATGGCAGAGGATTCCTATTCGAGACAAATCAGTCACAGGTGAGTGGTGAAAAAACATTTAATAATTGCAATAAAGGGTGTTTAAATAATAGGTTCGAACACAAAAACTTGTGAACGGAAAACGTTAAGGTGCTTAACCCTTCACTCATGCCATATCAGTGCAACTGCAACTTCCTAACCTTACGTGGCCTACCACTACGTCTCAGTGGCTCCCCAGAATGTACATCGGAGGCGGAGGGGGCCAGCTGCCTACCTCTCCCCCGTTGTCTGTGATGCACGTGGCGGGCTTCCTCTGGAGGCCCTGGACCTTGAGGGCTCTGGCCGGCTTCCAGGTGTCTGGGACGTTTCCATGACACCCTCTTCATCCCGCTGCCCCTGAGATGCCCTGATGTCAGGAAGGGGTGGGGGGGGGGGCGGAGTCAGAAGGAGTCAGAAGCCACAGCCACAGTCTCCTGGCTGGAAGGCCCAGGCATGGGCTCGAGCCCTTCCTCCTTCCTTGGGGTTTCTGTGGACCCCTGGATCACTCTGTGGGAGGGTGGTGCTTCTGCAGTGAGCTCCAGAAGCTCCGGCGTCACCTGGCCCTGCCAGTCCCGGAGGACCACCTGCGTCCTATCCATGGTGGTCGAGCCCTCTGCGATGGCCACCTCAGTCGGGGTCCATCTGTCAATTAACGCAGCAAGTGCCCTTTCAGACTGGGCCAAGTTCTGCAGCCCCTCAGCCATGACCCTCTGCAACTGGGCCACGTTCTCATAGGCTGCAGCCATAGCCCGCTGTATTTCAGCGCTGTCCCACTCTTGCAAGCTCTCGAGCCTTCAGCCATGGGCTGCAGAATCTCAAGAAGCCTGTTCAGTCCCTCAGCTGTGGCCTGCTGTGACTTGGCCATTGCTTGGAGCCTGCCACCCATGGTGAGGATCCCCTGCCCCAGGCTTTCCACTGCAGACGCCACCCTTGCAGTGTTGGCCTGGGAACCACACAAGACAGGCAATAACTGGTCCTTCTGAAAGCTTTGGGACTCTTCCCAACAGCCTCACAGTGGGTCCAATGTGACCGTCAGCCACTCCTGCATTCCCTGGCTCTGTTGCTGCATCTCCAACAGCTGAGGGAAAAGTGATCTCAGACACCCAGCATGTAGCCTGGGGCCAGCCTGGGGCAATGCCTCCCAGGCCGCATTGCCATCAGAACCCTGGGTCTGCATCCTCCTGGGGGGGGAAAGAGGGTGTCCCGCCTTGCCTCTGCTGCATCTAGTAGCCTGCCCAGGTCGCCCTCAGAAGAACGGGGGTCCACTGGTCGTGCACACATTGTCCTGTGCTGCCTGTCCATTCTTGAGTTTTTAATGGTGTTGCCTCTCATTAGGGCTGATCAGCTGCAGGCAGTTTGGCAGAGCATTCCAGCAAGTTACACGCAGTTTGCATGTTAGCATTGAGGGGAGGGCAAGTGAGCACTTGCAGGTGTGCTGATGGGGGAGAAGGGGGAGCATGGATTAGTGCCTCAATGATTCGGGACAGGGGAGAGAGAGGGAGGTGTCACACAGCCATCGGGGGTCCAGAGGAGAAGGGGGCCTTGTGCGGGAGGATCCAGGGTGAGGGTGTGGGGGGAGTGACTCTGCCTGATATCTGTAGGGTAGAGGGGAGAGGGTGGATCGCTCTGCGTGAGATCAGTGGGGAGGAGGGGGGTCTATTGCCACTCTGCCTGAAATCAGTGGGGGCGGAAGGAGTGTCTGCTGCCACTCTACCGGAGATCAGTGGGGGGAAGGGGGCGGAGGGGGCCACAATCGGTCTGGGTGGCAGGGGCGTGGGGGGATAAGGGGGTCAGTAATGTTGTGGGGGGGTGGGGCATGTCTGTGAGGGCCAGGGAAAGGCATTATCCGGCCCAGGAGGAATGTGAGGATATGAGCGGTTGGTCTGGATAGGTAAACGTGATCGGTGCAGGCTTGGAGGACTGAAGGGCCTGTACCTGTGCTGTACTGTTCTATGTTCTTTGTAATCCCTAACATAGTTAGGACATTACAAATTGTGTGG
The DNA here is from genome assembly GCF_964213995.1 of Mustelus asterias. Lineage (NCBI taxonomy): Eukaryota > Metazoa > Chordata > Chondrichthyes > Carcharhiniformes > Triakidae > Mustelus > Mustelus asterias. The sequence continues at coordinate 45,336,436 of NC_135801.1, forward strand.
TTATTGGAAAGAGGATTGATTACAAAAGTAGAAAGGTTATGCTTCAGTTGTACAGAGCATTGATGAGACCACATCTGGCGTATTGTGTGCAGTCATGGTCTCTTTATTTAAGAAAAGATGTAAATGCAGAGTAAGTTTATGAGACTAATACTAGGATTGGATGGGTTAGCTTCTGAGGAAAACTTGGAGAAGTTAGGTTTGTATCCACTGGAGTTTGGAAGATTGCGACGTGACTTGATCAAAACCATTAAGATCCTGATCCATTAACAGGGTGGATGTGGAGAGGATATTTCCTACTGTTGGAGACTCTAAACTCGGGGGAATTGCTCATTTAAGATGGAGATAGAAACATAGAAAAACTACAGCACAAAACAGGCCCTTCGGCCCCACAGGTTGTGCCAAACATATCCCTACCATCTAGACCTACCTATAACCCTCCATCCTATTAAGTCCCCATGTACTCGTCCAGGAGTCTCTTAAAAGACCCGATTGAGTTTTCCTCCACCACCACTGACGGCAGCCGATTCCACTCGCCCACCACCCTCTGTGTGAAAAACTTCCCCCTAACATTTCCCCTGTACCTACCCCCCAGCACCTTAAACCTGTGTCTTCTCGTAGCAGCCATTTCCACCCTGGGAAAAAGCCTCAGAGTCCACCCGATCTATGCCTCTCAACATCTTATATACCTCTATTAGGTCTCCTCTCATCCTACGTCTCTCCAAGGAGAAAAGACCGAGCTCCCTCAGCCTATCCTCATAAGGCATGCCACTCAATCCAGGCAACATCCTTGTAAATCTCCTCTGCACCCTTTCAATCTTTTTCACATCCTTCCTGTAATGAGGCGACCAGAACTGAGCACAGTACTCCTAGTGGGGTCTGACGAGGGTCTTATATAGCTGCATCATTATCCCCGGACTCCTAAACTCAATCCCTCGACTGATAAAGGCCAGCACACCATACGCCTTCTTAACCACCTCCTCCACCTGCGGGGCCGATTTTAGAGTCCTATGGACCCGGACCCCAAGGTCCTTCTGATCCTCTATAGTACTAAGAGTCTTTCCCTTTCTATTGTACTCCTTCATCCCATTTGGCCCGCCAAAATGGACCACAACGCATTTATCTGGGTTGAAGTCCATCTGCCACTTCTCCGCCCAGTCTTGCATCCTATCTCTGTCCCTCTGTAACTTCTGACATCCCTCCAGACTATCCACAACCCCACCAACCTTCGTGTCGTCGGAAAACTTACCAACCCATCCCTCCACTTCCTCATCCAGGTCATTTATGAAAATGACAAACAGCAAGGATCCCAGAACAGATCCCTGGGGCACACCACTGGTGACAGACCTCCATTTAGAAAAAGACCCATCTATACACACTCTCTGCCTCCTTTGGGCAAGCCAGTTCTGGATCCACAGGGCAGCAGCCCCTTGGATCCCATGCCCTCTCACTTTTTCTAGAAGCCTTGCATGGGGGACCTTATCGAACGCCTTGCTAAAATCCATATAAACCACATCTACTGCTTTCCCTTTGTCAATGTGTTTAGTCACATTTTCAAAGAACTCCACCAGGCTCGTAAGGCACGATCTGCCTTTGACAAAGCCATGCTGAGTATTCTTGATGTGGAGATGCCAGCGTTGGACTGGGGTAAGCACAGTAAGAAGTCTCACAACACCAGGTTAAAGTCCAACAGGTTTATTTGGTAGCAAATACCATAAGCTTTCGGAGCGCTGCCCCTTCGTCAGATGGAATGGATATCTGTTCTCCAACAGTGCACAGACACAGAAATCAAGTTACAGAATACTAATTAGAATGCAAATCTCTACAGCCAGCCAGGTCTTAAAGGTACAGATAATGTGGGTGGAGGGAGCATTCAACACAGGTTAAAGAGATGTGTATTGTCTCCAGACAGAACATCTAGTGAGATTCTGCAAGATCAGGGGGAAAGCTGTGGGGGTTACTGATAATGTGACATAAATCCAACATCCCGGTTTAGACCGTCCTCATGTGTGCGGAACTTGGCTATCAGTTTCTGCTCAGCGACTCTGCGCTGTCGTGTGTCGTGAAGGCCGCCTTCGAGAACGCTTACCTGAAGATCCAAGGCTGAATGCCCGTGACTGCTGGGGGAGCACTTCAGCAGTCACGGGCATTCAGCCTTGGATCTTCAGGTAAGTGTTCTCCAAGGCGGCCTTCACGACACACGACAGCGCAGAGTCACTGAGCAGAAACTGATAGCTTTATGTAGAATATCAAAGAATGACAGAACTAAAATAGCATGATATATAGCTCATAATATAGCTCATAATTCATCATTTCCAAAATGCCTCTGTATCACAAAATTAGGGTTTATGTGACTGGATTGAGGATTGACAGACAGAAAACACAGAGTAGCAATAAACTGTGTAACCAGCGGAGTGTCTTAAAAATCAATGCTTTAGCCTCAGTTGGTTACAATCTATATCAATGCATTAATTAAATGGTCCAGGTCTGTTGAAGATGCTAAGCTAGTTGGAAAAATAAGCTGTTGCAAAAATATAAGTGTGCTGCAAAGGGACTGATTAAGTGATTCGTCCAAAGATCGGGGAAATGTGAAATGATCTACCTTGATAGAAACAGTAGGAAAACAGAATATTTATAAAAGGTGAGAGACTAGCAAATGTTGATATTTAGAGGGATTTGGTTGTTTTTGTATACAAATCACAGAAAGATAGCATGTAGTTACTGCAAGTAAATAAGAAGGCAAATAGCATGTTCAGATTTCTGCAGAGGTTGGCAGATAATAGTAAGGGAATTTTGATGTAATTCAATATGACTTTGGTGAAACCATACCTGGAATATGTGTATTGCTTTAGTTTCTGTACCTAAGGAACTTGACCGAAAAGAAGTGCAGAGAAAATAAACTAGATTTGATTCCTGGAATGAGAGGACATTGAATAGAATGGGCTTATAGTCCCTGGAGGTGATAAAAATGGAAGACAATCTAATACGTATAAACGTCTGAGAGACATTTACAGAGTAGATCTTGAGAGACTGTTTCCTTTGGCTGGAGCTTCTAGAATGAGGGGGCACGTCAGGGTCAGCCATTTTGGATTAATACAAGGAGAAATTTCTTCACTCAGAGGGTCATCAATGATTGAAATTCTCTCCCCCAGAGGGCTGTGAATGCTCATTCAGTGAGTATGTTTGGGACTGAGACCAATGGCTTTTTGATGTAGAAGTTCTGTCATAATCTTACTGAATGGCAGGGCAGACTTGAGGGGCTTGATGATCTAATCCTGCTCCCATTTCTTGAGCTTTCACCTTGTCTTTGATTTAATATCAACAAAAAAACACTTTAAAATAAATATACAAAATATTGTTATATTTTATATAATGTGAATGTGGATAAATGGTGTATACATATGAGAGACAGTAGTTTCTCGACAAATGAAATATATACCTGGGAGAGCACAAGAAAAGTATATTATCAGCTTCAGGTAAGTATATCATCTGCCCTTTCATTCGTAAACAGTTGATTTCAGCACCAGTCAGGTCATCATCAGATTCCGTCTTTTCAACTTTCAGCAAACCTTCCTAGAATGGATGCCAGAAAATTTATTTTCAAAAAACTGGACCAAAGCATTCATAGAACAAAGAACATTACAGCGCAGGAACAGATCTTTCGGCCCTCCAAGCTTGCACCGACCATGCTGCCCATCTGAATTAAGACCCCCTATCCTACCAGGGACCATATCCCTCTATTCTTATCCTATTCCTGTATTTGTCAAGATGCCCCTTAAAAGTCACTATCTTATCTGCTTCCACTACCTCTCCCAGCAGAGAGTTCCAGGCACCCACCACTTACTAAAAACTTACCTCATAAATCTCCTTCAAACCTTGCCCCTCGCGCCTTAAACCTGTGCGCCCTACTAATTGACTCTTCCACCCTGGGAAAATCTGACTATCCACTCTCTCCATGCCCTTCATAATCTTGTAGACTTCTATCAGGTCGCCCCTCAACTTCCATCGTTTCGGTGGGAACAAATCAAATTTCTCCAACCTCACTTCATAGCTAATGCCCTCCATACCAGGCAACATCCTGGTAAATATTTTCTGTACCCTCTCCAAAACCTCCGCATCCTTCTGGTAGTGTGGCGACCAGAATTGAACACTATATTCCAAGTATTCCATGATGTAGACTTTGTTAGAACTTATTGTACTATTTACCTTGCTTCTTAACACAAAAACTGTGTTAATATGTGAAAGGATTCCGTGGAAATTAAAGTCAATGTGTGGTCGAACCAAAGTGAAAACTGACAGAAGATTACAGGTTCCAGGTTGAAGCTGCAGCAGAAAGAAAATAGATCGATTACAAATGACGACCTATTCATGCTTCCAGCAATTAAAATCACAAATCAAACAGTTCCATCATCTAAGACAATCATAATGCAAAACAAATTTCATTTATTTCAAGAGACAAAGATTATTTTTTCAGGTAGATTTAATGAGTATGTACAATCTAGCATAGAGTCATAGAGGTTTACTTGTCCACGCCACCCTTTTTTCTTAAACCTCTAAGCTCGTCCCAATTGCCCTCATTTGACTCATATCTCTCTACACTCATCTTGCCCATGTAACTGTCTAAACACTTTTTAAAAGACAAAATTGTATCCGCCTCTACTACTACTTCTGGTAGCTTGTTCCAGACACTCACCACCCTTTGTATGAAAAAATTGCATCTTTGGACCCTTTTGTATCTCTCCCCTCTCACCTTAAACCTGTGCCCTCTAGTTTTAGACTCCCCTACCTTTGGGAAAAGATATTGACTATCTAGCTGATCTATGCCCCTCATTATTTTATAGACCTCTATCAGTTCACCCCTCAGCCTTCTACGCTCCTGAGAAAAAAGTTCCAGTCTATCCAGCCTCTCCTTATAACTCAAACCATCAAGTCCCAGTAGCATCCTAGTAAATTTCTTCTGCACCCTTTCTAGTTTAATAATATCCTTTCTATAATGTGACCAGAACTGCACACAGTATTCCAAGTGTAGCCTTAACAATGTCTTGTACAACTTCAACAAGACGTCCCAACTCCTTTATTCAATGTTCTGACCAATGAAACCAAGCATGCTGAATGCTTTCTTCACCACTCTGTCCACCTGTGACTCCACTTTCAAGGAGCTATGAATATATACCCCAGATCCCTTTGTTCTGTAACTCTCCCCAACGCCTTACCATTAGCTGAGTAAGTCTACCAAATCAATCTATCAAATGCATCACCTCGCATTTATCTAAATTAAACTCCATCTGCCATTCGTCAGCCCACTGGCCCAATTGATCAAGATCACTTTGCAATCCGAGACAACCCACTGTCCACTATGCCACCAATCTTGGTGTCATCTGCAAACTTACTAACCATGCCTCCTATATTCTCATCCAAATCATTAATATAAATAACAAATAACAGTGGACCCAGCACCAATCCCTGAGGCACACCACTGGTCACAGGTCTCCAGTTTAAAAAACAACCCTCTACAATCACACTCTGGCTTCTGTCATCATCTGTGCGAGAACCTCTCCGGCTATGTCGAGGGCATCCTGAAACCCATTGTACAAAGAACCCCCAGCTTTTGTCGCGACACGACGGACTTCCTACAGAAACTCGGCACACATGGAGCAGTTGAACCAGGAGCGCTCCTCGTCACAATGGATGTCTCAGCACTCTACACCAGCATCCCCCATGACGATGGCATTGCTGCAACGGCCTCAGTGCTCAGCGCCAACAACTGCCAGTTTCCAGATGCAATTTTACATCTCATCCGCTTCATCCTGGACCACAATATCTTCACCTTCAACAACCAGTTCTTCATCCAGACACACGGAACAGCCATGGGGACCAAATTTGCACCTCAATATGCCAACATCTTCATGCACAGGTTCGAACAAGACTTCTTCACCGCACGAGACCTTCAACCGGTGCTATACACTAGATACATCGATGACATTTTCTTCCTTTGGACTCATGGTGAACAATCACTGAAACAACTCTATGATGACATCAACAAGTTCCATCCCACCATCAGGCTCACCATAGACTACTCTCCGGAATCGGTTGCATTCTTGGACACGCGCATCTCCATTAAGGACGGTCACCTCAGCACCTCACTGTACCGCAAGCCCACGGATAACCTCACGATGCTCCACTTCTCCAGCTTCCACCCTAAACACGTTAAAGAAGCCATCCCCTACGGACAAGCCCTCCGTATACACAGGATCTGCTCGGATGAGGAGGATCGCAACAGACACCTCCAGACGCTGAAAGATGCCCTCATAAGAACAGGATATGGCGCTAGACTCATTGATCAACAGTTCCAACGCGCCACAGCGAAAAACCGCACCGACCTCCTCAGAAGACAAACACGGGACACAGTGGACAGAGTACCCTTCGTTGTCCAGTACTTCCCCGGAGCGGAGAAGCTACGGCATCTCCTCCGGAGCCTTCAACATGTAATTGATGAAGACGAACATCTCGCCAAGGCCATCCCCACACCCCCACTTCTTGCCTTCAAACAACCGCACAACCTCAAACAGACCATTGTCCGCAGCAAACTACCCAGCCTTCAGGAGAACAGTGACCAAGACACCACACAACCCTGCCACAGCAACCTCTGCAAGACGTGCCGGATCATCGACACAGATGCCATCATCTCACGTGAGAACACCATCCACCAGGTACACGGTACATACTCTTGCAACTCGGCCAACGTTGTCTACCTGATACGCTGCAAGAAAGGATGTCCCGAGGCATGGTACATTGGGGAGACCATGCAGACGCTGCGACAACGGATGAATGAACACCGCTCGACAATCACCAGGCAAGACTGTTCTCTTCCTGTTGGGGAGCACTTCAGCGGTCACGGGCATTCGGCCTCTGATATTCGGGTAAGCGTTCTCCAAGGCGGCCTTCGCGACACACGACAGCGCAGAGTCGCGGAGCAGAAACTGATAGCCAGGTTCCGCACACACAAGGACGGCCTCAACCGGGATATTGGGTTTATGTCACACTATTTCACATAAATATTTCTGCTTTTTTCCTCCTGAGTCTTTATCATGCGATCCTAGAATCAGAATTTATGTCACACTATTTGTAACTCCCACAGTTGCGTGGACCTGCAGAGTTTCACTGGCTGTCTTGTCTGGAGACAATACACATCTTTTTAGCCTGTCTTGATGCTCTCTCCACTCCCATTGTTTTGTTTCTTAAAGACTGGATTAGTTGTAAGTATTCGCATTCCAACCATTATTCATGTAAATTGAGTCTGTGTCTTATAAGTTCTGTTTGTGAACAGAATTCCCACTCACCTGAAGAAGGGGCTCAGAGCCTCGAAAGCTTGTGTGGCTTTTGCTACCAAATAAACCTGTTGGACTTTAACCTGGTGTTGTTAAACTTCTTACTGTGTTTACCCCAGTCCAACGCCGGCATCTCCACATCATTCTGTCATCAAGCCAATTTTGTATCCATTTAGCTACCGCACCCCGGATCCCATGAGATTTAACCTTATGCAACAACCTACCTTGTCAAAGGCCTTGCTAAAGTCCATGTAGACAACATCAACTGCACTGCCCTCATCTACTTTCTTGGTTACCCCTTCAAAAAACGCAATCAAATTTGAGAGACATGATTTTCCCCTCACAAAGCAATGCTGACTGTCCCTAATCAGTCCTTGCATCTCTAAATGCCTGTAGATCCTGTCTCTCAAAATACCTTCCAACAACTTACCCACCACAGATGTGAGGCTCACCGGTATGTAGTTCCCAGGCTTTTCCCTGCAGCCCTTTTTAAACAAAGGCACAACATTTGCCACCCTCCAATCTTCAGGCACCTCACCTGTGACTATTGATGATTCGAGATCTCTGCTAGGGGACCCGCAATTTCCTCCCTAGCCTCCCACAATATCCAGGGATACACTTCATCAGGTCCCAGGGATTTATCTACCTTGATGCGCTTTAAGACTTCCAGCACCTCCTTCTCTGTAATATGTACACTCCTCAAGACATCACTATTTATTTCCCCAAGTTCCCTAACACCCATGCTTTCCTCAACAGTAAATACCGATGAGAAATATTCATTTAGGATCTCACCCAGCTCTTTTGGATCCGCACATAGATGACCTTGTTGATCCTTAAGAGGCCTTACTCTCTCTCTAGTTATTCTTTTGGCCTTTATGTATTTGTAGAAGCTCTTTGTATTCTCCTTTGCCTTATGTGCCAAAACAATCTCGTGTCCCCTTTTTGCCCTCCTGATTTCTCTCTTAACTCTACTCCTACACCCCTTCTACTCTTCAAGGGATTCACTTGATCCCAGCTGCCTATGCATGTCATGTATCTCCTATTTCTTCTTGACCAGGGCCTCAATATCCCGAGTCATCCAGGGTTCCCTACTTCTACCAGCCTTGCCCTTCACTCTAAGAGGAATGTGCTTACCCTGAACCCTGGTTTTGAAAGTCTCCCACTTACCAGGCGTCCCTTTGCCTCCCCACAGACTCCCCCAATTAACTTTTGAAAGTTCCTGCCTGATACCATCAAAATTGGCCTTGCCCCAATTTAGAATTTTAACTTTTGGGCCAGACCTATCATTCTCCATAGCTATCTTAAAGCTAATAGAATTATGGCCACTGTCCCAAAGTGATCCCTCACTAATACTTCTGTCACCTGCCCTTCCTTATTTCCCAAGAGGAGGTCAAGTTTTGCCCCCTCTCTAGTCGGGCCATTCACATACTGAATGAGAAATTCCTCCTGAATACACTCAACAAATTTCTCTCCATCCAACCCTCTAATACTATGGCTGTCCAAGTTCAATGTTGGGAAAGTTAAAATCCCCTACTATTACCACCCTATTTTTCTTGGAGTTATCTATAATCTCCTTACATATTTGCTCTTCAATTTCCCGCTGACTATTTGGGGGCCTATAGTACTACCCTTTCAAAGTGATTTCCCCCTTCTTATTTCTCAGTTCTACCCAAATAGACTCAGTGAACCCTCAGATATATCCCCTCTCAGTACGGCCGTGATGTTTTCAAAAGTGCAACTCCCCCTCCTCTCCTGTCTTTCCTATAGCATCTGTACCCTGGAACATTGAGCTGCCAGTCTTGTTCCTCCCTTAGCCATGTTTCAGTAATGGCTAGCTGGAAGCTGTGCTTACCACAAATGCCTACCTGGAAATCATGGAGTCACAATCATGGAGCAGAGTCTTCATTTCAGGGATGGGAAATAGAAATTAGGGTTGTTACTGAGTCTCAAAACTATCCCCTAGGAGAAACAATCACTGGCTCAGGCATTCAAGGGTGGCCTCTTTAGTTGGCTTGGAGACGGGTTTGGCATCTGAGGCTATGGAAACTGAGGCAGAACTGTGAAAGTGCAGACCCAATTTAAGCAGACCATGGCGGTCATTTCTGTCGCTGCATTTTCATTCTTCATCTTCAGTTTGGAAGATATCTCAGCAGAGGCAGAGCCTAGAACTCAGGATAGGCTAGCATCCCAATAACAGATTTGGACCTCAAGGTTTTCCTTGAGACCATGAGGAAGAGGAGGGGTTCCTGTCCTGGAAGGTGATAGCGGAGACCACCTTCCCAGATTAAGGAAGAGATAGAGATAGTTGACACAGTCAGCAAATGGACTGTTGCGTGCAGGGTCTATAGGAAGAAGCCCATTAATATGTTATGTTCTGCCAGGGCGAATTCAATGCCAAAACCTCAGAATAGGCCTTTGGTATTCACCCCCCCAACAGCTGAAAACCCTCTAGCCCTGAACAGTGTGGCTTGTCTACCCAGGGCATTTATTGACCCTCAGGATGGCTCAGAGTCATAGTGCTGCTGAGGACCTGCTCACAATGAAACATGCAACTTCTAATGAATTGAAACAACAGCACTAGTCACAGAGGACAGTATCACTCTCTTTTGTCCTTCCAGGAGAAATGGGTTCATAATGCCTTCAAGAATGTCCACACAGGGGAGAATGTGTGTTCATAACTGCACATTATCACCACCATGGCAGAAAGAGCCATGGGCACTGCCACGGTACTGGATCACGAGCAAGTCAAGCAAGGTGAAATGGCCATCCGTGGTGAAGACCATGGTTAGAGTGCAAAATGTTCTCTAAGGGGCACTTCAATCGAACCTATTCAACACCATACCAAAAATTGAGATACACTGGGAAGCCTCAGCTCTGCAAAGGTGTCTGCTCTCCAAATTAGTTCTCATAGTTCCAACCTTGTGTCTCACACAGATGCAGATGTTGGGGCAATTAAACCAAGTTGCCAAGTGCAGCCAGAGCAAAGCTCAAAGCAAACATTGTTACATCTTACAAGTGCACGCTTCATCTGCATAAATCCACTCACCTGGGTCAGACCTTGTGTATGGTTAGATAGATTAGAATTGCATGATTTGCATTGGACTGATCTGCAGGAAGAGGTAGAGGTGGATGGAGGAGAGACATAGCTCTGTTTTGCTGGGCACAGATGCAGGGTCTCAGCAATCATCGGAAAAGCAACTGTACTCAGCAGCAACAGATGTGTTCTCGTATATCAGAGCTCCCTGAGGAGCTCATGATCATAGGCTGAAAACAGAAAAATTTGTCCAGCTCATTGTGCACAGCTCCAGGCTTTAATCATATGAGCTCTTCCACTGAGCGAGTGGCCAAATTCAGAGAGCCACATGCGGCAGCACCAGGAGTGGATGCAGAACTGCCCACTGACATTCACAGAATGTGTGCCACATTCTGTTACCTAGGCTAGTGAGTGGTGCTGACAGTGCAGCTGCTTCTCCCCTTGAACTATCCAGAGAACCAACCAAGCATTAAAGCAGCTATCCAGGAGAATGAGTGCGCACCCAACACAAGGCACCATCTTCAATACCATCTTCTTTATCCCTTCTGACGGGCAGAACAGCTGTGCAGCAGGGCTGAGTAACAGAGGCTGCCCCTACAATCGTGCATGTCCAGCAGTCGCTGGAGATGCCCTCACAATGCACCTCCATAATGAGAACAACCAACATGTACATCTATGCCGCAGGCAAGAGGCAAGTCTGCATGTTGTCATCTCATCCAAAGACACAAGGACAGTACCTCTTAGAAGTGGCCAAGAGTGAAAGCCACCATGTATGAGGGACCTGAAAATTCAGCCCACAGTCAAAGGACTTTACTAGCTCTCTGGAGATGTAACGGGAGAAGGGAAAACTTGAAAAATATGTTTGGATATTTTCCCATCGTAAGAGGTTTAACAACACCAGGTTAAAGTCCAACAGGTTTATTTGGTAGCAAAAGGCACAAGCTTTCGGAGCCTTAAGCCCCTTCTTCAGGTAAGTGGGAATTCTGAATTCCATTCACCTGAATTCCCACTCACCTGAAGAAGGCGCTTAAGGCTCCGAAAGCTTGTGGCTTTTGCTACCAAATAAACTTAGAACATAGAACATAGAACAGTACAGCACAGAACAGGCCCTTCGGCCCACGATGTTGTGCCGAGCTTTATCTGAAACCAAGATCAAGCTATCCCACTCCCTATCATCCTGGTGTGCTCCATGTGCCTATCCAATAACTGCTTAAATGTTCCTAAAGTGGCTGACTCCACTATCACTGCAGGCAGTCCATTCCACACCCCAACCACTCTCTGCGTAAAGAACCTATCTCTGACATCCTTCCTGTATCTCCCACCACGAACCCTATAGTTATGCCCCCTTGTAATAGCTCCGTCCACCCGAGGAAATAGGCTTTGAACGTTCACTCTATCTATCCCCTTCATCATTTTATAAACCTCTATTAAGTCTCCCCTCAGCCTCCTCCGCTCCAGAGAGAACAGCCCGAGCTCCCTCAACCTTTCCTCATAAGACCTACCCTCCAAACCAGGCAGCATCCTGGTAAATCTCCTCTGCACTCTTTCCAGCGCTTCCACATCCTTCTTATAGTGAGGTGACTAGAACTGCACACAATATTCCAAATGTGGTCTCACCAAGGTCCTGTACAGTTGCAGCATAACCCCAACGGCTCTTAAATTCCAACCCCCTGTTAATAAAAGCTAACACACTATAGGTCTTCTTCACAGCTCTATCCACTTGAGTGGCAACCTTTAGAGATCTGTGGATATGAACCCCAAGATCTCCCTGTTCCTCCACAGTCTTCAGAATCCTACCTTTGACCCTGTAATCCACATTTAAATTAGTCCTACCAAAATGAATCACCTCACATTTATCAGGGTTAAACTCCATTTGCCATTTTTCAGCCCAGCTTTGCATCCTATCTATGTCTCTTTGCAGCCTACAACAGCCCTCCACCTCATCCACTACTCCACCAATCTTGGTGTCATCAGCAAATTTACTGATCCACCCTTCAGCCCCCTCCTCCAAGTCATTAATAAAAATCATAAAGAGCAGAGGACTAAGCACTGATCCCTGCGGCACTCCGCTAGCAACCTGCCTCCAATCCGAAAATTTTCCATCCACCACCACCCTCTGTCTTCGATCAGACAGCCAGTTACCTATCCAATCGGCCAACTTTCCCTCTATCCCACACCTCCTCACTTTCATCATAAGCCAACCATGGGGGACCCTATCAAACGCCTCACTAAAATCCATGTATATGACATCAACTGCCCTACCTTCATCAACACACTTAGTTACCTCCTCAAAAAATTCTATCAAATTTGTGAGGCACGACTTGCCCTTCACGAATCCATGCTGACGATCCCGGATTAATCCGCATCTTTCTAAATGGTCGTAAATCCCATCTCGAAGGACCTTTTCCATCAATTTACCAACCACCGAAGTAAGACTAACCGGTCTATAATTACCAGGGTCATTTCTATTCCCTTTCTTAAACAGAGGAACAACATTCACCATTCTCCAGTCCTCTGGCACCATCCCCGTGGACAGCGAGGACCCAAAGATCAAAGCCAAAGGCTCTGCAATCTCATCCCTTGCCTCCCAAAGAATCCTAGGATACATTTCATCAGGCCCAGGGGACTTATCGACCTTCAGTTTATTCAAAACTGCCAGGACATCCTCCCTCCGAACATCTATTTCCTCCAGCCTATTAGCCTGTAACACCTTCTCTTCCTCAAAAACATGGCCCCTCTCCTTGGTGAACACTGAAGAAAAGTATTCATTCATCACCTCGACTATCTCTACTGACTCCATACACAAGTTCCCACTACTGTCCTTGACCGGCCCTAACCTCACCCTGGTCATTCTTTTATTCCTCACATAAGAGTAAAAAGCCTTGGGGTTTTCCTTGATCCGACCCGCCAAGGACTTCTCGTGTCCCCTCCTAGCTCTCCTAAGCCCCTTTTTCAGCTCGTTCCTTGCTAACTTGTAACCCTCAATCGACCCATCTGAACCTTGTTTCCTCATCCCTACATAAGCTTCCCTCTTCCTTTTCACAAGACATTCCACCTCTTTCGTGAACCATGGTTCCCTCACTCGGCCATTTCCTCCCTGCCTGACAGGGACATACCTATCATGGACATCCAGTATTTGTTCCTTGAAAAAGTTCCACTTTTCATTAGTTCCTTTCTCTGACAGTTTCTGTTCCCAACTTATGCCCCCTAATTCTTGCCTAATTACCCCTCCCCCAATTGTAAACCTTGCCCTGCCGTACGGCCCTATCCCTCTCCATTGCAATAACAAAAGACACAGAATTGTGGTCACTATCTCCAAAGTGCTCTCCCATAACCAAATCTAACACTTGGCCCGGTTCTTTTCCCAGTACCAAATCCAAGGTGGCCTCACCTCTTGTCGGCCTATCCACATATTGTGTCAGGAAACCTTCCTGCACACACTGCACAAAAACTGCCCCATCCGAACTATTTGACCTACAGGGGTTCCAATCAATATTTGGAAAGTTAAAGTCCCCCATGACAACTACCCTGTGACCCCCACACATATCCATAATCTGCTTAGCAATTTCTTCCTCCACATCTCTATTACTATTTGGGGGCCTATAGTAAACTCCTAACAACGTGACCGCTCCTTTCCTATTTCTAACCTCAGCCCATATTACCTCAGTGTGCAGATCCCCCTCGAAGTGCCTTTCCGCAGCTGTTAAACTATCCTTGATTAACAATGCCACTCCTCCACCTCTTTTACCAGCTCCCCTACACTTAGTGAAACATCTATACCCCGGAACGTCCAACAACCATTCCTCTCCTTGTTCTACCCACGTCTCCGTAATGGCCACAACATCGTAGTCCCAAGTACCAATCCACGTCCCAAGTTCATCTACCTTGTTCCGGATGCTCCTTGCATTGAAGTAGACACACTTCAACCCACCTTCCTGTCTACCGGTACCCACCCTTGACCCTGATACCTTCCCCAACACCTCACCACCCTCACTGACTTCTGGACTACAACTCCTTTTCCCACTCCCCTGACAAATTAGTTTAAACCCCCCTGAAGAGCCGTAACAAATTTCCCTCCAAGGATATTGGTGCCCCTCTGGTTCAGGTGCACCCCGTCCTGTTTGTACAGGTCCCACCTTCCCCAGAATGTGTTCCAATTATCCACGTATCTGAAACCCTCCCTCCTACACCATCCCTGTAACCACATGTTTAACTGCACTCTCTCCCTGTTCCTCAACTCGCTATCACGTGGCACCGGCAATGTACCAGAGATGACCACATGTTTTGTCTTGGCTCTCAGCTTCCAGCCCAGCTCCAGACTGTTGGACTTTAACCTGGTGTTGTTAAACCTCTTACTGTGTTTACCCCAGTCCAACACCGGCATCTCCACATCATATTTTCCCATCACCTTGGGATATTCAAATGGTGGGAACGATAGCGGCATGGCTGCCCGCTGACTGGGTGGTCAATTAACGGTCACTTCCCACCCTCCTGCCATTTTGCTGGCTTTGCTATAGTCCCCTGCTGCTCAACAAAACTTTTAAGTAAACCAAGGCAGTGGGTCCCTGGGGGGAAGCTGTCATTAGTGGCTAATGCATGACCCATGGAGGAGCTTGTTGGCAATGGGCACCCTGAACCTCTGACACTACTGACGGGAGGTTTCACACACAGCAGCTGCAACCTCTCCACACCCATGTCACATGCAACCCACCCCCCACTACCTGCCTGAATGGCAGCTTACCTGCCAGTCTTTCGAGTCCCTGTTGGTTTTTGGTAGCACCATTTAGTCAGCTCCATTTCCTCACTCTATCTCTCATGCCCTGCAAATTTGTTTCCCTCAAATCCTCATCCAATTTCCTTTTGAACTTATTGATGATCTTCATTTCCACCATTCTTGTATTCGTCGAGTTCAAAGTCATTATGACACCCTCTGCGTGAAAAAGTTCTTCCTCACAACCTCCTTTACTCAAAACCTTCAATCATTATCGTCTAGTCCTTATTCAATCAGCTAATGGGATATAGAATCATAGAATCCCGACAGTGCAGAAGGAGGCCATTCGGCCAATGGAATCTGCACCAACAATTCCACCCAGGAGATATCCCCGTAACCCCACAAATTTCTCTGCTAATCCCCCTGACACTAAGGGATAGTTTAGCATGGCCAATCAACCTGACCTGCACATCTTTGGAGTATGGGACAAAACCGGAGCACCCGGAGGAAACCCAAGCAGACACAGGGTGAATGTGCAAACTCCACACAGACAGTGACCCAATGCTGGAATTGAACCTGGGTCCCTGCCACCATGCCTTTTCTTTATTTGACTTATTTAATCTTGAACATGTCTATCAGCTATCTGCTCGATCTTCTTTGCTCCAAGTAGAATGGCTTCTCCAACCTAACCTTGTACCTAAAGTCCAACATCCCTGGGACCATTCTGATAAATTTCTTCTGCACTCTCTCCAGGACATTCATGTCTTTCCTGTAGTATGGGGAACAATTTAATGTGAGTGATGGGGGTCTCACCACCAGTTGGAAGAACAGTGGGAGGTCTGTGTCACTTTTCTCTGGGAGGTCTCACACAATTAATGGAAATCAAGCTTTTACCAGGAGAGCATTGTGCCTCCCATTACATTAAGGTGCCCGTAGGATAGAAATACCGGTCCAACTGCTGCTGGCCTATCAGAAGCAGGCAGCTTTCCAGTACTGGCAGCACCACTGCCAGGACTATGATGAGGTCTACGACAAGGTTCACTGATGGATCCTCAGATGGAGGTGACCATAGGTGGGGTGAAGGTTATGGGGTGGTTATTATTTGTCTGAGGAGGATACCAGTCAACAACGAAGGCAGAGTACCGGCATTCTCAATGCCAGGTCCATCAGTCTGGCACAGATTGTATTTGGATGAGGGATAGCCCAATCCTTCCCCACAAAAAGGCAAACAATTTCCCTGGATGGGGAGTTCTCTGCTTGCTTCTGGTTGAATACCAGCAGCAACACAATGAGGCCCTTAAGGGTTTTGATTGTCTTCCTCATAATTCATACACTCCAAATCAGGCAACATCCTAGTAGACCTTTTCATTACCCTCTCCAAAGCCTCCACATACTTCTGGTCGTGTGGCGACCAGAACTGTACACAGTATTCCAAATGTGGCCTAAAGTTCTATACAACTGCAACATGACTTGTCAATTTTTATACTCTATGCCCTAACCAATGAAGGCTAGCATAGGCTTGATCAGAGGGAGGGCGACATAATTTCCACCTCATGTCATACCATCTGATCATACATCACCTGTGGGAGGATGGAGAGAGGAGGGGCATTAAACTGCTGCCCAGAAATTGCGGCAGGGGTTCAAGATTCTGTGAAACACGAAGTCATGGATTTTGCCGGCGAGATTACGACTTCCGATTGTGATGTAGTCAGGTTCACACCCATGACAGGCATGAACCCGATTTAAATAATTTCAATTTATTCGCATGTCATTAGTCCCCCCGCCGTATATTGACCCCTGCCATATATTCAAATCGCGCCAATGTGACAGTTTACAACAGGTTCACCCAGACGTGAACCTGTCATGGGGATTGCCCCTGTGTACAGGGCTGTAAAGGTGAGTATAGCCCCCAGGGGAGGAGGACGTGGACAGGGAGTGGCCTGGCACTGCCCCATGGCACTGTCAGGTTGGCAGCATGCACGTGCCAACCTGGCAGCACCAACCATGCAGTGCCAACCTGTGCCAGGGACAGTGCCAGTGGTGGACCCCAGTAGGAGCCTCATGTGGGTGGGGGGTGAGGGGGAGATCATTTATTTGCGGTGATGAGTGGGAGCAGACAATGGAGCTGGGGATGTTGGCGATGGTCCTTTGACCTGGGTGCTGGCTCTGACTGTTAGAGTGGGCAGGTGGGGAGGCTCCAATATTCAGGGGGAAGGGTGGCTGCTTGCCAGCACTGACTGCTGGAGGACGAGGTGAGGAGGAGAAACGGCCAGCTCCAAGCAGGAGTGGGAGCAGTGCAGTCGGGCTCTGTCAGCATGTTTGAGCCCCCCCCCCAACATGACGCCATGAAACACACCCACCTGGTTTTGTGAGACATATCTGAAGCGCAAAATGCCATTTTTCTCACCGGAACCAACACTTTATTTTTTGGTAAGACTCCCCCCCCATTCTCTCCCTCCCCTACTTCGCTCTCCCCCTCCCTGTCTGCTCCGACTCTCTCATGTGCTCCGCCTCCCTCCCCTTCCTATCCTTTGTCTGCTCATGCTCAGTCCTTGCTATGCTATCTCTGGGCTCCTGTTTTCTCCTTGCCCAGCTTCCCCAGATCCTGCTCTCAACTTGCTCCATTCATGTTTTTCGTGTGCGCCTTTCTCCTGGTTTTCCTACTCATTCTGTGCAGCTGCCAGAGATAGATACTGCAATGAGAACTGGACAAACCCACCTCACTGATATCATAAATACCTGTTTGACTGAGGGATAAATATTGGGCAAGGTACTGGGGTATATCCCGACCATCTTCAAAATAGCTCTTTGGATCTTCACGAGCATCAGAAAAGGCAGATGGTTTTCAACATCCACTCCCGCTCAGTCCAGTATTCCTACAGCATTCACATGCTAGTCACTATATTCTCCCCCAGGCCGTCAGCAAACAACAAGAGGTTGGCAAGATGAAACCTCTTAATCTGACAAAGAAAGTCCGGATGAAGGTGCCAGAGGAGTTTGGTCACAGTGGGATTATCCATATGATCTCGCTTCAATGCAGGAGGAAAGTAAATGACCTTCTTCTTTCTGAAGGGGTGAGTGAGGAAGTCGATGTGTCCGTACAGTTGTGGGAAGGTAAAGCATGTGGTGCACGTGGGAAGAAAGACAAGGTCAGCAAATAGGAACATCACCACCAACAAGTTCCCCTGCAAGTCACTCACCATCCTGACTGGGACTATAACTGCCATTCCTTCACTCTCGCTGGGTCAAAATCCTGGATCACCCTCCTTCATAGAATCACAGAATCCCTATAGTGCAGAAGGAGGCCATTTGGCCCATCAAGCCTGTACCTACTGCAATCTCACCCAGCCCTATCCCCATAACCCTACTTATTTACCCTGACACTAAGGGGCAATTTTGCATGGTCAATCAACCTAACCCACACATCTTTGCTCATTAACAGCACTATAGGAGTAACTACACCACAGGGATTTCAGCATTCAAGAAGGCAGTTCACCTCAACCTACTCAAAGGTAGTTAGGGATGGGCAATAAATGCTGGCCTAGCCAGTGACGCCCACGTCCAGTATGTAAATAAAAGGGTCTGCCAGGGATGTTGATGTATGTTCCCTGCATGCCCACAATGCCAACTGAAGAACGCTTGGCAACCTGCGAGGCTCTCTGAGCTGGGGCATGAAAGCTACCTATAAGGGGAACAGTGTCTCGATGTGCAGCGTGGAAAGACCAGAGACAGGGGTACTTACTTGAGGAGCTGAAGTCATCAATCTCCAAATGCATTTGCAGGAAAAGAGAATCCACTAGGCTGGTCAAAGCTTGCTGGAAGGTAGTGTAGTATCAAAACTTGGCAATGCTGGCAAAGATTTTTTTTTATAATCCTACAGTGCAGAAGGAGGCCATTCGGCCCATCAAGTCTACACCAACAACACTTTATCCTAGCTAGTCCCCTGACACTGAGGGGCAATTTAGCATGCCAATCCACCTAACCCACACATCTTTGGACCATGAGGGAAAACCGGAGCAGCCGGAGGAAACCCACGCAGACACGATGAGAATGTGCAAACTCCACACAGACAGTGCTAACCACTGTGCCACCCCTAAATGAGGGCTTGTGTGGGACGGAGGAGAACATCCTAATTAGATGAGTTAGATGGGAAACAGATTGGTTGGTAGAAGAAAAGCTAGTGTTAGTGCTGGGCTGGCAAGTTTCATATGGAGCATCTCTTGGTAATGGGTGATGAAGTCTAGCTGGGATGGGAGATGGCGAGGATAATCACATCTGCGTTGTGTGTCATATATTGCATGTCTGTGTCCAAAATGTATCTATCTATACTTAGTGTTCCTCCTCATAGTCAAGTTGCACCCATCATCTTATTTGGCCCCAGAAACCATCATCCCAGAAGGTCCAGCGCAGACCTCTGTGGAAGATGAGGGAACTTCAGAGGGAAGATCTTCACATCCTTGCTTTGCACTTAGCATTAACTCAGATACTGGTGGGTATTCATGTGTTGAGCAAAATTGTTCCACCTACTGGTTTGAGCAATACTCATAAGCATCAGACCAGCTGTCAGAGGCAGTCACTTGGATGAGTGTGTGGTTCATGAGCAATGCTAAGCCTCAAACAGAAGAGCCTCCGGAGTCATCTGTGAGATAGCAAACATTGGATGTCCAACTTGAAATGTGTGAAGATCTGGCAGAGCCTCCATAGGGTATGCATATCTTGGTAAGGATAGTAGAGGAGTCCATCCTGGCCCTGAGAGCAGTGATCGTCCTCTTTTCTGAACACATAACTTCCTCCATCGAGGGTCTAGCAGCTTTCAAAAGCTAGCCACATCCAACAGCCCTATCAAATGTTTCTGGGTATGTGTTCAGACCAGCAAGTCCTCACATTGTCCATGATCTCAGATAGGCATTGTCATCGCAAGAGATGATCAAAGCAATTGGAGTGTTGCCCAGATCTTTGTTCATCTCAGGTAACCAGTGAGGGCCAATTAGATATCAATTGGCTCTTCAGCACCAGTTGCCTGCATCTGGGGGCACTTCTCAGGGCACTCCTACATCATTCTGCCAATGACACCAGCGCTTCAGAGAGGATCCCCAAGATCATCCAGGCCAGCTGGGCATTAAGGTCAGCAGGCTGCCTCCAGCCCAACTGGCAGTGATGAGGAAGCATCACAGTGCAGCCTCTAGAAATAAGTGAGATAATCCAAGTAGATTACAGAAGGGCCATCACGGCTGATCATTGGATGTAAAACTGAGTGTTATGTTGATGACACATTCCTCACTACAAGTTTGGTACATTTCATGGTTATTTCTTGTTTATACGTGGACTGGAGACTATTGACATTGATAAGGACTGGAAAGCCATGGCCGCTCCAAATGATATCAGAGCCCTCCTAAAAGAAGTTTGTAGATGCGAGTCATTTTGATGTCTTTATTGTTCGCATTATTGTGGTGGGAGAAATCAGATGGTGCCTCCATACTGCTGGTTGGGAAAGGCCTGCAATGCATCAGTTTAAATGCCGTTATTAGCGCCCTCCTCCTCTCCTTAGCACCAGTCTCTGCTGGCAACCATGTGGTTCACCATGTGCACCCTGATATTATTCCTCTGATTCACTGTTGAGTTTGTCATCCTCTGTGCCCTCATCCCTCTGCATTGACAGATTGTACAGCAAATCACAAGGTCAAAGGTATGTGACTTAGTGCATACTGAAAATTCAGTAAAGGCAGCAAAATTTAATCTCGAGAACTTATGATGTCTGATGGGCATCATGAGCCACCTTCTTAATAGCTAGCCATTGTCTCCTATTAACCAACCATCTGGTTGAGCAGAGAGCATGAACAGCCATAGCACTTCAGAATTTATGAGGTTCTCGGCATCATGGCTATTCCCAAGGTACCATGAAGGCACCTGAAGAATGGGCAAACAGTGGTCACAGAAAAGCTGGATAGCCAAGGCATGAAAAACCTGACACAACATTAGCACACCATTTTTTACATCCAACCAGGAGGGTGAGACACCCATTGACTGAGTGCAAAGTTCTGCCCATTGATTCATTACCTTTTTCTTTTCATGAACAATGGAAAGGAGTAGTGGAATTTCACTGGTGATTTTCCAATAAGCTGCCTGCTGCATATGAGATCCTACTGGGATTACAGGCTCCTATAAAATTCTCCCAAGCATTAGGGTTTGGATAAACTGCTGTCAGAATGGTGATATACTCTTTGGAATCTCTCATTGTAATCATTCTAAAATAGCTCCCAGAGACACTATTATTTCATGTTGCATTACAGCTGCACACATCACATCTGTGTTATAAATAATCATAAAATGTTACTATTAATAGACAAAACATAGATAGAACAGGGTAATATTTCCAAGATATGATGGGAGTACAACTTAATAGAACTGGATGGTGAAGTCAATGCACTCACAAAAACTTCTCATGACTTTCAATAAATTTGGTGAGCAGAAAATCATTAGCACTGCAATTCTGGTGAACTGGCATCTGTGCCTGATTCTCTGATCTGCATCCAAGAAAGACAGAGCAAGAATCCACACAGAATTAACATCCTCAGAAAATGTTCCCATGCAAGACTTTTTTTGTTTCAACTGTTGTCAAGTTTCAGGCTGATAATTAATTATTTTATGGGCTTTATTAAGTACATACCTGTGGCAATACTCGATATATTGCATTCCCACACTGTGTCACCATGAATTCTCGATCAAACATAACATGAAAAGGAAATGCTTTGCAGAAAGTGTATGGACTGATTCTGGATTCTTGGATACTATTCTCCTCAAACCTATCCAGATCTTCGGAGAAAGCCTCTTCTTCTGAACCTTTTTGCTCAATCAAGAATTGAATATGATCACACTCTTCACTTTTCTCCTGGACCACCTAAAGGTTCAAATAAATGGGGAAAAATAGCTTTATCACAGAATCATAGAATCCCTACAGTGCAGAGGGAGGCCATTCGGCCCATCAAGTCTGCACCGACCACAATTCCACCAAGGCCCAATCCCCATAACCCCATGCATTTACTCTAGCTAGTCCCCCTAACACTAAGGGGCAATTTAACATGGCCGATCCACCTAACCTGCACATCTTTGGACTGTGGAGGAAACCGGAGCACCCAGAGGAAACCCATGCAGACACGGGGAGAATGTACAAACTCCACATAGACAGTGACCCAAGCTGGGAATCGAACCGGGGGCCTTGGCGCTGTGAGGCAGCAGTGCTAACCACTGTGCCACCATGCCGCCCTTTAGTATTGTTTTCTTCAGCCCCAAATGTTTCTGAAAAGCTTCAATCAGAGAAAGCTCTCTTCATTGCTGAGATTTTTATGCACTTCACTGTTCATTTTACAATTTAAAACTCAGTATCTCAATTATATTAACAATCTTGTTTTTGTTTTATAAAAACAGTAATTTAAGCAATATTAATGAAGTGACCCTTCAACTTATAAAAATTAACACTTTATCTAAGAGATAAAATGTGTACTAAGTGAGAACAAGAGGTTCTAACACACACTAAAGGCGAAAGGAATAGTGAAATTGGCTAGGATAAAAATAGGTAAGCCGGAGGTAACAGCAGTGCTCAAAGTGGGGAAGTCCCATGGCGATACCCAAAAAGTCAGTGGAGGATGAACAGACTGAAAATTTACACTGGGGCTGTCCTTGCTTCCACTCTTTTGTATCCCATGTAGTCCAAGCATTTCCAGAAATGCCTCCTCTTTGCAGCACAGTACCATTGATTGCAGAATCCTTCAAGGCCCAACAACTTCCTGTTGAGATCAGCTGCAAACGTTAGGTTAGCTTCTATATGTACGCTGAAGATACTCTCCTATCTGTCCACCAAGTCACTTGTACATTAGGAAGACCCAAGCCATTATAATTGGCTTCTACTAGGAACTCTACGTTTGATAGTGATTCCACTCCGCTCTCCTCCGACTCAGGCAGGGAGAGTCTGTTCGTATTTGTCAATGTCCTATTCATTTCAAAACTGTTTCCAACCACATTCTCCCTTAATCGAAAATTGACAATTTCCATCTCTATGATACTGTGTACACATAGCCCAGCTGCTGCTGATGGCCTCATCCGTATCCATGGCACCTCCAGAAGACACTTTCAGTGCTTTCCTGATCTGCCTCTCATTTAAAGTCATAGAGGTTTACAGCACGGAAACAGGCCCTTCGGCCCAACTTGTCCATGCCGCCCTTTTTTTTTAACCGCTAAGCTAGTCCCAATTGCCCGCATTTGACCCATATCCCTCTATACTCATCTTACCTATGTAACTGTCTAAACGCTTTTTAAAAGACAAAATTGTACCCGCCTCTACTATTACCTCTGGCAGCTTGTTCCAGACACTCACCACCCTCTGTGAAAATTTACCCACCATAAGCTTGAGCTTATACAAAACCCTGCTCTCCACATCCTGTTCTGCTCAAACCTGGGGCTGTTAGTGCCTCATATTTGAAATTTAAAGCCTCATATTTAAATCTCTACATGGGCTTTCCCGTACCAATCTAACTTCCTCCATTCCGAACCCTGCATTCCTTTGACTGCCTTCTCCACCACCCTGTAATAAATATTAAACTGTATTTGCCTAAATTAGTGTTTACAAATGGCTTAACTCTTATTGTTGTTTCATTGAACAGTTTAGAAGACCCCTGCTGTTAAGATTGTTAATGGTTGATGATATCTGTTCTAATGTCAGATAAGTGTTGCAGCTTTTACTCAACTTCCCTGAAACACCATTTTAAATTTCCTTTCTTTTCTCACCTGTCAATCTGGTGAGATTGTTCAATAAAAGATTTTAAGTGATGATATTTCAAGTTTATTGTTGGGATTGTGGTCGGTGCAGACTCGATGGGCCAAATGGCCTCTTTCTGCACTGTAGGGTTTCTATGATTCTATGGCCAAGAAGGGATGCATCCTAAATTCCTGATGAAAGTAATAGTGGAAATAATGAAAGCCTCTGTCGACAGTCTTTCAATCCTTCTTGGCTATGGGAATGGGAGAGAACTTCAGGAATACAAATTTGTTCAATAAAAAAGAATGAAACAAAAATGGTAAAAGTCAGCTTACATTAGTAGTAGGGAGGCTTCAGAAGAAAATCCAGAAAAATTATATTTGTCACTTGGACAAACACTGGTTAATAAATCATAGAATCATAGAAACCCTACAGTACAGAAAGAGGCCATTCGGCCCATCGAGTCTGCACTGACCACAATCCCACCCAGGCCCTACCCCCATATCCCTACATATTTTACCCACTAATCCCTCTAACCTACGCATCCCAGGACACTAAGGGCAATTTTAGCATGGCCAATCAACCTAACCCGCACATCTTTGGACTGTGGGAGGAAACCGGAGCACCCGGAGGAAACCCACGCAGACACGAGGAGAATGTGCAAACTCCACACAGACAGTGACCCAAGCCGGGAATCGAACCCAGGTCCCTGGAGCTGTGAAGCAGCAGTGCTAACCACTGTGCTACCGTGCCGCCACCACTGTGCTACCGTGCCGTCATCACAAATTATTTAAAGGTAATATAATGCTTGACAGACTTGATTGGGTTTTTCAACTTAATAAAGGATTGATCAAGGTCATGTAGTTAATATGTATGACGATTTTCA
This sequence comes from Mustelus asterias, assembly GCF_964213995.1. Lineage (NCBI taxonomy): Eukaryota > Metazoa > Chordata > Chondrichthyes > Carcharhiniformes > Triakidae > Mustelus > Mustelus asterias. The sequence goes on from NC_135801.1 coordinate 45,361,144, forward strand.
AAAGATGTTTGGTCAAGTGCACATAACTGAAATAATTAACAAACTGTAGTCCATGGTTTTAAATGGGTAGTGAAGCACGAATATATAATTAGTTTCAAGACAACAAGCAGAGCGAAGTGTGAACAGGCACAATGGTTAGCACTGTTGTCTCACAGCACCAGGGACCCAGGTTCAATTCCAGCCTTGGGTGACTGTCTGTGTAGAGTTTGCACATTCTCCCAATGTCTGCGCTGGTTTCCACTGGGTGCTCCAGTTTCCTCCCACAGTCCAAAGATGTGCAGGTTAGGTGGATTGAGCATGTTAAATTGCCCCTTAGTGTCCAAAGTTGGCCATGGACTGTGGGAGGAAACCGGAGCACCCGGAGGAAACCCACGCAGACACGAGGAGAATGTGCAAACTCCACACAGACAGTGACCCAAGCCGGGAATCGAACCCAGGTCCCTGGAGCTGTGAAGCAGCAGTGCTAACCACTGTGCTACCGTGCCGTCATTTCCACTATGCATTTACCAGGGATAGGGCAGAGGCGAGAGGGTGGGATGTTCCATAAGACACAGAGGGTGGCGAGTGTCTGGAACAAGCTGCAGAGGTAGTAGTAGAGGTGGGTACAATTTTGTCTTTTAAAAAGTGTTTAGACAGTTCCATGCGTAAGATGGGTATGGAAGGATATGGGCCAAACGTGGGCAATTGGGACTAGCTTAGTGGTTAAAAAGGGGACAGCATGGACAAGTTGGACCGTAGAGTCTGTTTCCATGCTGTAAACCTCTATGAATCTAAGAGCAGACACGATGGGTTGAATGGTCTCTTTCTGCACTGTAGGAATTCAATGGAGTTGTTCTTCAGATAGGGTCAAAGTATATAGTGATGTTCCTGAGGGATCAGTGTTAGGGCTACTGTTCTTTTTGATGTATGTTAATGACAGGTCTTGTGTATAGGGTCCCTAAGTTCACAGATGTCACAAACCTTGAAAATAAAGTGAACAGTGAGGATGATAGAAGCATACATACTTCAGTAGATAGACAGATGAGCATATGGAATCCTTGGTTTTATAAACAGAGGCATAGAGCACAAAATGGTAAACCTTTATACATCATCTAGAGCAGTGATTCTCAACCCTTTATATGTCATGGTACACCACTATAATATAACAACTGTTTGAGGCACACCTTTTCTCTCTGTCATCTTCCCTTACTATAAACTTTGTTTTTTTCACTTCTTCCTATCCTCAAGCCGGTTTTGTTTTTACTTCTCCCTGTCTCCCTCGCTTTTCCCAGGGTTTTTATGCCCTTTTTGAGTTTTCATTTTTTGTGGAGGCACATGGGGCCTTTGTCTTCAGCACCAAGTCTCTTTGGTCATGCACATGGGCCTGGCCAACGTAAAAAATCCAAACCACGCATGTGCAGCTCTTTCCCGGCCAGAGTATGTGCTGGGAGCCCAAGATTCATCAGGTCTTGGAGATGCCAGCCACAGAGCTGAAGACAAAGGTTACTTTTAGTTTATTTACATGAATTCTGAATCTTTTTTCATGGCACACTTGGGAGATGGTCTTCATGGCACACCAGTACGCAGCAGCAAACTTGTTGGGAACCAGTGATCCAGAGTATTGGGCAAAATTCAATGGTTATGGTAACGGGTCTGTTCATTGGCTGGAAAGAGGTGACAACCCACAGTAGCCACTTCTGGAAGCCACACAGGGATAAATTCCCAATCAGGGCTGGCAGCCATCAAGATTCTCAGCTCTGCAGGGGAGATTGCTCAACTTTGAGATCTCCAATCAGAGGCTAGCAATATGGATGAAAATTGCAGCTGATATTCCAGTGTATCTGCTGCATTGTACTCTAGTGGTCATGGGTTTAGAAGATGCTGCAGAATTCTTGGTGATTTGGTGCAGTGTATTTTGTAGGTAGTCTGCACTGCACTCAAAGAGTGCTGGTGGCGAAAGGGATGAACATTTGTGGTGGTGGATGGGATGTCAATCAAGAGAATTGCATTGTCCTGGATAGTGTTGAGTTGCTTGATTGTTTAGAGCTGCACTCATGCAGACTATTGCAGAGTATTCCATCATACACATGACTTCTGCCTTGTAAGTGGTGGAAAGACTCAGTCATTAGAAACATAGAAACATAGAAAAACTACAGCACAAACAGGCCCTTCGGCCCCACAAGTTGTGCCGAACATATCCCTACCTTCTAGGCCTACCTAATAGAAACATAGAAAAACTACAGCCCAAACAGGCCCAGGTTGGGAGGTGAGTTATTCATTGCAGAATACCTGCTCTTGTAGTTACTGTATTTATGTGGCTGATGCAGTTAGGTTTCTGGTGTTAGCGGACAACAAATTTATGAAGTTACGTATATAATATGAAACAGGCCAAACTGCAGTCAGAACCCCTCCATTAAAGATTAAAAGGGACAGATCCAGACAAACAGGCAAAGGCATGCTTTTAAAATGCAAACAAGGTCTAACACACAAAAGGGAGCCAGACAGGGTGGCACCAAAGGAAACTCATCTAATCAAATCAGCACCACTGACCTAATCAAGTGATATCAGGAAGCCTTCTTAGCCTCAAAAGACTTCCTGAGATCAGCCAAACGCCCATTGATAAACCCATCGGACAGAAATGATTACCATACCTAAACATTGATACTGTACTTAAAACATCAAATAGAATGATCAGAGTCAAATACTGTAAGCAAAACATTAACATTTAAATCATACAACGTGTCAAAGTTCGAGTATAACTGTAACCCATTGCGGCGGCCTTTCAGAGTGCTTTCGGGACAGTGCTGTTTGTATGTCCTGATTGCACCTCCATCGACGTTAATAAAGCTGTACCGCTGTAGAACCTGACTCTGAGTCCGAAGTGGTCATGTTCGCCCACTCGCGCTAACACTGGTAACTTGCAGGATATTGATGGTGGGGGATTCAGTCATGGTAATGTCATTGAATGTCATGGGGAGATTGTTACATTTTCTCTTGTTAGAGATCATTTTACCAGAATGGTTTCAGGGATGGGTCATTTTAACTACAAAGTTAAGTAGTTTTAAGGTTAGAAACATAGAAACATAGAAAACTACAGCACAAAACAGGCCCTTCGGTCCCACAAGTTGTGCCGAACATATCCCTACCTTTTAGGCCTACCTATAACCCTCCATCCTATTAAGTCCCATGTACTCATCCAGGAGTCTCTTAAAAGACCCTATTGAGTTTGCCTCCACCACCACTGACGGCAGCCGATTCCACTCGCCCACCACCCTCTGTGTGAAAAACTTCCCCCGAACATCTCCCCTGTACCTACCCCCCAGCACCTTAAACCTGTGTCCTCTCGTAGCAGCCATTTCCACCCTGGGAAAAAGCCTCTGAGAGTCCACCCGATCTATGCCTCTCAACATCTTATATACCTCTATTAGGTCTCCTCTCCTCCTACATCTCTCCAAGGAGAAAAGACCGAACTCTCTCAGCCTATCCTCATAAGGCATGCCACTCAATCCAGGCAACATCCTTGTAAATCTCCTCTGCACCCTTTCAATCTTTTCCACATCCTTCCTGTAATGAGGCGACCAGAACTGAGCACAGTATTCCAAGTGGAGTCTGACGAGGGTCTTATATAGCTGCATCATTATCCCCGGACTCCTAAACTCAATCCCTCAATTGATAAAGGCCAGGTTCTTCTCCTTACAACATTAGAGATTGATGGGAGTTTTGATGGAGGAGTACAAGATAATGGGATGAATTTTATGGCACTTCTCCACCGGTGTATTTGAAGGTGAGGTGGTGGGAGGCGGGGGTGGGGGGGGGGGGCGGGGGGGGGGGGGGGGGGGGGGCATGTAAAATGAAGCAAGTGTTCAGCCCACCACCTTCCTGCCCATCCTCAATGGTGGATAAGGTGGCAGACAATTAATGGCCAACTTAAGGACTTCATTCTACCTGTTGTAATAATGTGGCTGGGGAAGGCAGAAGGAAGAAGGTGCCCAGCCTGCAACTTTAACAGCTCAAGAAAGATGGGGATAAGTTTTAGGGAAGGGGGTGGGTGCTCCCTTGTGGCCATTGGGAGTCTCCTATCATCCACATAGCACCACCCCAACTTTGTGTCTCCCTCCCTGGCAACTTATCTTCAAGTCTGTGAGACATCACCTTTCTTGCCAGGACTGTATGTAGTCCCAGAAATGGCTGCTATGTGCTTCAAGAGTCATTGAATCAGAAGAATACAGCCTATTAAGTCTGCATCAGACCTTTTGAAATGCAAGTGATTTAGTCCCACTGCCCTCCTCTTTTCCCATATCCCTGCATCTTTTTCTGCTTCAAATATTCATTCAAATTTCCTGTTGAAAGCTACCATTGAATGCATACCTACCACCCTATCAGACAGTGAAGGCATTTTTGCTCAAGTTGCCTCTGTTTTTTTGCCAATCACAAACCTGTTCTTTCTGGGTGTTGACTCTTCAGCCATAGAACCAGTTTCCCTTTATTTACTCCAAGTAAACTATCAAATTTTCTCTTAACCTTAGCAGCTCTAAGGAGAGCAGCCTCAGCTTTTCCAATCAATCCATAATAACTGGAATCCCTCATCCCTGGAACTATTCTAGTAAATTGCCTATGTTCTCTCGACAAAGGCTTCACATTCTTCCTAAAATGTTGTGCCTGGAATTGAACACAATACTCCAGCACCTGCAGAAATACTGTTATATACTGACATTATGTCCAGCCTTTTCTACTCTATGCTTTCATAGAATCCCTATAGTGCAGAAGGCGGCCATTCAGCCCATCGAGGCTGCACTGACAACAATCACACCCTATCCCTGTAACCCCACTAATCTCCCTGGCACTAAGAGGCAATTTAACATGGCTAATCAACCTAACCTGCACATCTTTGAACTGTAGGAGGAAACCAGAGCACCCGAAGGGAACCCACGCAGATACGGGGAGAATGGGCAAACTCCACACAGACAATCACCCGAGGCCGGACTGAACCCGGGTCCCTGGTGCAGCAGTGCTAACCACTGTGCCACCCTATTTAACTTCTATTTATCAAGCCCCGGATCCCTATATGTCCTGCCACTCTCAAGAATTTGTGCACCCACATAGTTATGTTCTTGCATCCTCAAAATCGTATAATTTAATGTACACTGTCTCTCCTAATACTCCTTATTTCATTTTTCTGCACTGAATTTCAGCTCCTGTGTGTCTGCCCATTCCACCAGTCCAACTATGTCTTGTTAAAGTCTATTACTTTCTCCTGCACTTCAGCCGCAAATTTCAAAACTGCGCCCTGTAGCTCCATGTCCAAATCATTAATGTTTCAGAAACAGAGGATGTTCTAGTACTGTTGTGGAGTTCCACTGTACATCACCCTCCCATCTAAAAAATTTTGCTACAGGTCTCCTACATCAATCGTTATTAAACACCTTTTGAAAGCACATATATATGTCAACTGCACTGCCCTCATTACTGACCCTCTCTGACACCTCATCAAAATACTCCATTTTCTTTGCACGTGCAGGGTGGTCATAAATCAGTGTTCGCGTCATACCACACACCAGTACACAATAAAACCCAGGGAAACTGATAATCTGACAAGCAAATCAAATTCAGCAAGCTCAGGCTTCAAGAATCCTGGTATCACCACATCTAAAACTGTCAGCAAAAAATTCAATTTAATCAAACACAATTACTCTTACATTTGTGCTGCCTCTCCTTCAGTAATGCACAATTGGATGTATATTTACTCTCAGGTTATTGTTTTGAAAAGCTTTCCTAACAATATTAAACTGACATATTTGCAATTGCCTACTTTTATTTTTCTCCCCTATCTTTGAACAAGGGTGTAGCATTTGAGATGCCCCCCCCCCCCTCGAAATATTTTACATTAAAGTCAATTCACCGTGCCACTACCTGTACAGTTTGTAGAATAAAGATAATGACTGGATCCTGAAGATTTATGGTAATTCCGTCATACTTACCCTTGCCTTTCTCTGAACCTTGACACAAAAATTGCTTTTTACATCTGATCCTCAGTACCAAACTTTCACAGATGGGCTTGTGATGAAGCATCTACTGACCAACCTTGCCAAAACCATCAATGGCAGGGTCATAGACACTGACTATCAGAGTTCCTATTCTTGAAGCCATCTTTGGGATCTGGTGCACCACAAAATCAGGCTGGGATAGATGTGGCAACCACCTAGGTGTCCAGAACTGGGATTGTGGGCAAAACTCCCCCTCCTCTGAACCTCATTGACTTGGCAAAGTCAATGGTTGAGGTCCAAGTTGGCATCTACAGCAAAATGTTCCACCTCTCCAGCTCGCAGAATTCAGGTAAATCATTGTATATTCCAACCACGAAGTGATTAAATAATGACAAAATATTCAAACTGCAGACCAATTTCACTGCCCAGGAATGGACTGGATTTCATATTCGGAATTGAAATCTATCACTTTATATGAAAAATCTAGCCTTTGCAAGAGTTTAGGGGGAAGACGGTGGCATAGTGGTACTGGCACTGTATTACTGGGCCAGAGGCTGAGACCCAGGCAAATGCTCTGGGACATGCGTTCAAATGGACAATGGCCTGAGCAATTTGGCCCAACATAAAATTGGACACTATAAATTAATACAGTCAAATTGTTTCAACAAACAAGGCTTGATGGAATGCAGATGAGGTTACCACAGGTCAAAAGCCAACACATACCAGGCCTTTCCCACATATTGAACAGAGGTATTTGAACTTAACAATGGGAAGTCATTATGACCCAAAACCAGAATCCAGACTTCTTATATTTTGAATAGTGTACCTTTAAGAGTTTTTTTAAAATTAATGCTCACAGCCTTAGGTGATGCAATTGTTGGGAGGAGAAAAAAAACCTGTGGATATCATCCCAGGGGAAGGGATAGCAATGCAGCCTGGGAGACTGTGACCGCATGTGTTAGTGCCAGGCACTGGCCAGGGGAACTGGGAAGCAGTGCCGAAAGAAAATGAATGACCTAATCTGGGCAGCAAGGGTGAGTGTTAACCTCATCTGGAATCTTTCCCCGAAATGAGCCCCAGATTCCCCCACTCCAAGCATCCTGCATGGTTCCCCTGATCCCCAAGAACTTCCCTCCTCCCCCTCCAAGCGTATCACAGCACTTGCCCTCTGAGGGCCACCACTTGATACCCTGCAGGACTTGTGCCTTCAGATTTTTCACGACTCCTTCTGTCCTCACAGGAGAAGAATGTCCATAACTGCCAGAAGAGGGTGAATACAGGGGGTGGTGAGCCTAACAGTGGGTCCTGCAGTGGGGGGGGGGGGGGGGGTGGGGTGGAGTTGTATCTGAGAGTTGTATCTGGCCCGGGAGGGCTCTGCCAGGGAAGCTGCTTTATTTTTCACTTTCTGCGCATGCAGAGTTTGTGGCCTCTGGCTGTCAGTCAAGTTAAACTCCGCCCATTGCCCCATTGCCAGAAGTAGTCGAGCCCAAAATTTCAGCGGCAGAGTGCATAAGATTGGGTGTGAAAACTTGCCCGAAAAACGGATCTGGAACTCTCCGGTTTTCACGCCACTTGGACAGGAGGTAGTGAGCCTGACATCTGAGTCCTCAAGCCTTTTGAGGAGCAGGTGTTGGAGCTTGTGGGAGAGGAACGGATGCGGACCATTAGTGTCAGAATGGTCAGGATGGAGCACCTACTAATCCTCCACTTTATGGAGAAATGTAAGTTGCATGCAGACCAGATTCATCTCCCTCCCTTGGACTTAACCTTGTGTCCTGAGTTGCAGGAAGGGAGGCGGACGTGCCTGGGTCATCTAGCATCGCAGCCCCCACTGCTGCTCCCACCCATCCTGCCCTGACAGCTCAGAAGCCTCCTTGGAGGAAGTGTATGAAGGGACCTCCAACACCGGCACCACTTTCGCGTCAGCTTCCATCTCGCAGTTCACCACCCCAGAGACTCTCACATCGGTGGGTCAAGTTGGTGGCGAGGTATCTGGACCACTCTCTGGTGCGCACGATACATCTCAGCCATCTTCTGATGTACACCAAGTGGAGGAGGGAACCTTCCAGGCCACTAGCACACGGGGGCCTGCCGGAGGTGAGGACTCGGCTGGCCCCAGGCTACATGCTGGGGCCTCTGCGATCACTTCTCCCTCAGCTGCTGGAGATGCAGCAACAGAGCCAGAGAACAGAGGAGGGGCTGACAGCAACACTGGACCGAGGCTGTTGGAAGGAGTCCCAAAGTTTTCAGGTGGATGAGCTATTGCCTGTCCTGCATGGTTCCCAGGCTAACACTGCAAGGGTGGCATCCACGGTGGAAATCCTGGGGCAGGAGATCCTCACCATGAGTGACAGGCTCCAAGTAATGGCCGAGTCACAGCAGGCCACGGCAGAGTCCCAGAGGGCCACGGTCCAGTCATAGCAGGCCACAGCTGAGCGCCTCAACAGGCTTCTCGACATTCTGCAGCCCATGGCTGGCAGGTGTAAGGGAAATTGTACTGGATATTGTATGAGTTTAGTATGGAATTCAGATTCATAGGTTTTAGTGAAATAATAAAGCAGATTTAGATAAGTAGTGAAAATGGATATGTAACCTAAAGTAACTTCGTGTGACCTAATATAATCAAGTGTAGTCGATATGATTAAAGCGGAGGAACTAGAGGAACTAAAGAAGTAATATAGCAATCACTAATTAAGGAAAGCAAACAATAGCCACTTAAGAAAACAAGGAAGACTGCTCGGTGGTTCAACTTAATAGTGGACCATAAATCAGCAGAGAGAATGTCTTTTTCTTCTGAATGTCTTTTTCTTCTAAACACATTCGGCCTTAGTCTACAAAACCACGATTATTATACAAACAGAAAAATTCAGATAAGAGCAAGAGTTATAACCACCATGGTTTAAGAGACAAAGAGATATAACAGGGAGCGACCAATTGCAAAGAAAACAGATAAAGGGTCAACTAAAACTAATGGTGGCCAAAGAAAGGTCGGGCTGTAGGGTAAGATAACAACCAAGGACAGGCTGTAAAAGGGAGAGGAGGATCTTGAAATATGAGGCTGAAATGTACATAAAAGACTGTAAGCCCAAGGGCTCTTTGGAGTGTTCCGGACGTTCCCGACTTTATCTCTTGTGCTGAGAAATAAAGTCTATTGCTTGGAAGATCGCTGCTCAGACTCTCTGTTTTAATTGATGTGAATAAATTGTCGTCCTGGGGAACCACGACAAAATTGGCGCTGCTTAGCAGGGTTGGTGAGAGATCGCCCAGAAAAGCATCTGGAAGGAGTAGCGGAGACGGTGGTCCGACCGGAACCGAGAAGTCCCCAGCCGGCCTTCTGTCAACAAGGTAAGCAGACTTGCATGCATGTAAATCCTTGTTGTCAGAAAGGGGTTTTCTCGAGGCCCGGTGCGCCCGGCTCTCTGCTGGTCCTGGATCTCCCCAACCCAAAAAGATATCCTGCACAGGTAAAACCAAATTGTGTAAAAATTTTTGAGAGACTGAGTCTGATCTGAAGAGCAGAATTTTTGCATGCAAAAGCGCGCTGCGAATACTGTATTGTCTGTGAATGGGTAAAAAGTGAGACGGGAAAAAGGCCGAAAGCTAAAGTAATGCAATTAGGTTAAGTCAAGCGGTTTGGAGCGGGTTTTTCAGGTCACGACTTGCCCAGAAGAGAGTAAGTGTGGGAAAACCTGCCAGTCCAAACCTACCCAGGACCTCGGGTAAGGGACGTCAACCGAGAGGGAGAGAGATCAGTGAGAGATCGCTCTCTGACCTAGTACAGTAGTCAAAAGCACAGGAGTGGATTTTAACCACAGGAAAGGGGAGTAGCAGCTAGAATAGAGGAAGTAAAAGACCAATTTGAACAAACTGGTCTGAGAAAACAGCGTGAAGGACAGAAATAAGAGAGAGAGTCGGAATATAGGTAGGGTAATAACTAACAACTTGAAAAATTACCCTGACAAAACTGCCTGGTGACAAGATTGAAAATAACTAATCTTTGAATAATAACAAAAACGGAAGCAACACTGGATTGGAAAAAGATTACACACATAATTAACTTAGAGGAGATAAAGAATGAGTGGCCGTATGTAAAATGGGAAAGAGTAGTCGATAGGAATTGGATAGACAAAATAAAATTGGAAACCCTAGAGAAATTAATAAAGGGATCTGACCAATACAGGATTCTTATACACATAGACGAGCAAGTGAAAACCTACTACCCTCTGGCCCGGGAGAGGAAGATAGTGCCGGGACAGGGGACTACGGGGAAGTGGATATCAGGACCCCGGTTAGAATTACAGATAGTGGCAAAAGAAATCCAAAGGAAAGGTAAACAGGGGACTGAGCACGGAAAAACAATACAGCAAGTAATAATCACTGTGATACCTAACTCTGACAGATTAAGTGACAAAAATTGCGACAGTGATCCAAAAAGACGAGTAATGGCGCACCAAGTTAAGACACCAGTGGAGATATTAGGGGATAAGTTCCCAGCCCTCAGGGGAGATATAGAACACGTCTCTAAAAAATGGGCCAAAAGAACAAATAAGACCAATACACAGTGGCCGGAGGAAGGCACATGGTCCATAGAGAGGTGTGAGGACCAGAAGGGAATGATAAAGAACTATAAAATTAAGGATAAATCGAGCAAAAGAAGGGAGAAGCGAGAAAAGGAGTTAGAGATATTAGCCCTATTCCAACAAGAAGGGAAAGAGAGAAGAGGGGTATGGAGGGGAGGTAGAATGCAGATGCCAGTACAACTTGAGGAAAAAGCAAAATTGGAAGATCCAAACGTAGCCCCACCCCCATACTTAGAGAAACAGAGCTCCACGGGACTGTACCCAGCCATATCAGGCACAATGAATTTTGAGGGAGAATATGACATAGAACAGATGACGAAGGAGGAATGGGCACGAAAGGAGGGAGAAAAGAAACAAGGTATAGAGGAAGCAGCTAGGAAAACAGAAGAGGTTTTGGAGGAGCTGAATCTCAGGAGGAAGGAGTTAGAGGATGAAGTAAAGGTGGTAGAACTTTTGGAATGGGCAAAGAAGGTAATGGAAAAGGAAAAAGAACGAGAAGAGGGAGGAGAAAATGTTAGAAATAAATATGAGGGGAAAACAGGAAATGATTTTTGCGAGTATGCAAGTGAGACATCACAAGGATGGAGGTGGAAGCACCCAGAGGAAGGTAGAATGGCGAGAGAGACGGAAGGAGAAACAGAAGAGAGTAGTGAAGACGAAGGGAGGCAATCAATGTTAGGGGTGCAAAGAAAATCAAGGCGGGAAAGGCACCCACCTGTAAAGTTTCCAGATGTGGATAGGAGAGGGAAAAGGGTATTCCCGGTGATTCTGAAGGGTGGCAGACCGCAGTATATCCCTTGGTCAGGTCAGGATTTGCCTAATTTAATTAATGAATTACCCAATATTTTGGATGGGGCTGGAAGGTGGATTGGACAGTTGGAGGCAGGGATGGTGGGAAAAAGGATGGCACTGGGCGACATCAAAGCTCTCCTGACAAAGGTGCTAGGAATGGACCAAATGGCGGAAGTAATGAGACGTGCTGGCATCCCGACCGCAGCTTATGACCCAGCGGTGGATGGGATACTAATGGACCAGTACCGCCAAGACATCTGGCAGGCACTGCGGGACATGTACCCCAATTGAATGGATGTAAAAACCCTAAAGGGAGAGCCACTGGGTGAGGAGGAGAATGCAGCTGTGTATGTGGAGAATCAATTAAAAAGGTGGAGAAGGGACACGGAGAGGGACATTTTAATAGACCCACTGACCAACTCCATGTTCCGGGCTGCAATCCTAGAGGGCTTGCCAGCCCCAGCTAAGACAAGGCTGGAGGAAGTGGTGGGCTTGGACTCAAAAAATTACCGAGAGTTTGTGGATTATGTTGCCCATGCAGTAGAGAGACATCGCAAAGATGAAAAGAATGCAGACAAACAGCTGAAGGAGGTACAACGTAAACTCCTTCAGGCACAGTTGGAGGAGATCAAAAGCAAGGATAAACTGAAGGCAAAAGAGGATCTCGCACCCAGAAAAATAGCACCAATGATGGTGGAGCAAAAGCCAGAGGAAATACCTGCACTAATCAAAGGGGGGAGCGGAGATGGAGGCCAGCCCGTCGTAACCTATAACATTTCTGCCTTCCCACTGTCCATGAACCCAGGAGCCTATGGCCTAAATTATCAAAACCCATACACCCTGCAAAGTCAGACTGACTGGAATAGAAATGGGAAAGGACAGGGAGGTGGTAGGTCACCCTATCAGAATCAGAGAGGACAGGGACAGGTTAATCATCAGACTCCGAGACAGGGACCACTGCCTGGCCCTTCAGGTGTGTGTTGGGGGTGCGGGGAGGCAGGGCACATAAAAAGGAATTGCCCGCGGAATTTCCCCAGACAGGGAGAAAACCAGCAGCAGACAGGCCAACAACTGATCCAAGGATCGCCAAACAGCATCCCGATGTTTCAAGGGCCGGTAAACCATCAGAATTCCCCATAGGGAGGCCCAGAGAACCCCGAAATGGTAGGACAGTACGTACAGATAACAGAAACTGCAGAGCAGGAACCTATAGTTAACGTTAGAGTAGGAGGGATCGAGGTCCCCATGATGATAGACACCGGCGCCACATGTACGTGCATGCAAACGAAATATGCGGATCACTTACCATTGTCAAACCAGTTTGTAAAAACTGTGGGGTTCTCGGGGAAAGTAACATTAGCTCGAATGACGACGCCGGTGCCTGTTACCATTGGAAATAAGACAACCCATGTACCTATTTTAGTATGTGATAAAACTCCTTTAAATCTATTGGGAAGGGATGCAATCCTAGGTTTAGGACTGAAATTAGAATGCACTGAACAAGGAATTGATTTGATGGGAATGTATCCACTTGAAATACCAGGAAAGGAAGGGGTTAATGTATATTGGTTGGGAGATATAGAGGAACAAGTTAAAAAACAGATATGGGAAGTTTGGGGAAAGCTTATAAACACTTGGGTTCCACAAGCCAAATGGCCAAGAACAGAATTACACAGTACAATGATATTTGATGAAGGGCAGGAACCTGAGATACAGGAGAAATGGGAAAGGGAGGCAGGACGAGAACAGGAAATAAAGTCAGGAAGTATTTTAATCGGACTAGAGGGAGTAGCCCTCACAATTGTTAGGAATGAATGGGTTAACAAATGGTTCTCTGTATCTGGGGCGGAGCCACATGTCACATTGAAAGTGAATCCAGGATACAGATCAAAAGACCTAGGACCAATGGTGTTGAGAGCACAAGATTTAGAATTTGTCCAGACAGACAATGTAGATATTTGGACGTCCAGGAATGGACAAATGACGAAAATAATTTTGGATGTTAAAATGCTTGGGAAACCGAAGCAGATAACAATAGGAGTGCAAATCGAGAAACAGGAACTGGAGTGGAGAGAGAGGTTAGAGCAGGATTTGAACTCCCTCCTGCAGGAGTTGTGGTCCAGACAGGACACGGATGTAGGGAGGGTCAAAAACGCTAATCCAGTTGAAGTCAGATTAAAGACAGGATGCCAGGGGCCGTATAGGCCGCAGTACCCAATCAAGACAGAAGCAATTGAAGGAATTAGAGGGACGATTAAGGGATTGATAGAAGCAGGGGTATTAAAAGAAACCCGGAGCAGGTGTAATACACCGCTACTACCAGTGAAAAAGGCGGACGGAGAAAAATGGAGATTGGTGCATGACCTAAGGGCGATTAATGAGGTAGTGGAAGATATGCCAGTAGAAGTCCCAAACCCTTATACCTTGTTAACAAATATACCACCTGAAAGCAGATGGTTTACTGTAATAGACTTATGTTCGGCATTTTTTAGTGTGCCACTAGCTCAAGAAAGTCAGTATCTCTTTGCATTTACATTCGAGGGGAAACAATACACATACAATAGGATGCCCCAAGGATTTAAACATTCCCCACATGTATTCAATCAGGTGTTGAGAGCAGATTTAGAAGGAATGCAGTTGGAAGGAACACTAATACAATATGTGGATGATTTATTATTATGCACAGGAACACAAGAACAATGCAGGAAGGATAGTTTAAAACTATTGAAAAGACTAGCAGAAGGGGGCCATAAAGTTTCCAGGAAAAAGCTGCAGCTGTGCCAGAAAAAGGTAGAATACTTGGGAAGAGAAATATCAGCAGGACAGAAGGAGATAGCTTCACAGCAAATAGAAGCAGTACTAAAGGTTCCGAAACCACAGACGGTGGGACAAATGATGACATTTTTGGGAATGACAGGATTCAGTTCAGAATGGGTGGAGAGCTATGCCGAAAAAACGCAGGCACTACGAAAGATAATGAAGGAGGCAGGGTGCGGAGAACTAAAAGCCAAACTAAAATGGGATAAAGATGCGTCAGACGCATTTGAGAATATAAAGAGAGAAATGGCACAGGCACCAGCCTTGGCTTTACCGACCTATGACAAACCCTTTGACTTATTTGTGAGTAACAGAGAAGCCGGATTTGCTACAGCAATGTTAATGCAGGAAAATTGCAAGGGGAGACGAAGGCAGGCTGTAGCATATTACAGTACCAAGCTAGACGACGTAGCAATGGGATACCCTCCGTGCTATCAAGGCCTGGCAGCAGCTTGGTGGGCGTACGAAAAGGCAGCCACGGTCACAATGGGATATCCGATAAACATACATGTATACCATAAGGTAGCTGAATTGATTGAGCAAGGAAAATTTGTGCTGACACCTGCTAGGATCCATCATTATCGAATGCTAACCACATTTCCAGATATCACGATAATAAAGTGCAACAGAGTAAATCCAGCTGATTACATGCCATTACCTCATGAGGGAGAAGAACATGAATGCTTAAGAGAAGCAAAAACATTTATGAAACTGAGAAAAGATTTAAGAGCAGAGGGACTAGTGACAGAAGGGAAAAGGATACTGTATGTAGATGGCTCATGTTACAGGGATCACTTAGGAAACCCGCAGGCTATGCCATAGTTGAACAGAAAGGGGAAACACTTGAAGTCATAGAAGCAGAGAAATGTGAACAGCCCTGTTCAGCCCAACTGGCAGAACTTAAAGCATTGACCAGAGCATGTGAGCTAGCAAACGGGGAAGCATTGGAAATTTATACTGATTCGGCCTATGCCCACGGGGTCTGCCATCTGTTCGGGGCAATATGGAAGCAAAGGGGATTTATGAAAAGCGGAGGAGGACCAATACAACACGAAGGTCAAATCAGGGCTTTAATAAGGGCCATGATGGGTCCAAGGGAATTAGCCATAATTAAGTGTCAGGCGCATAAAAAGGGAGCAGACAGCATCACACAGGGAAACACCAAAGCCGACAAGGCAGCTAAAGAAGCGTCAGGATGCATTGAGGCTACGATAGCCCCAGTAGAAATAGCAAGGCCACACCCAGGGCCAGGTACGGGGGATATCGAACCTCAGATCACATTAGAGGATGTAGCACAGTTACAGGAGGAAACCTCTGTAGCTGAAAAGGCAATGTGGAAAGATAGAGGAGCACTACAGGGACAACAGGACAGGATATGGAGAAATGGGGAGGGATTAGTCATAGCACCCACATCATTACTAACCGTACTAATTAGCGAAGCGCATGGAGTGGACCACTGTGCAAGAGGAGAAGTGGCTAGAAAGATCAAGAAGGAAGGATTCTGGTCACCATACCTGCAAAACTCGATTGACTACATAGTAAGTCAGTGTGAGGTGTGTGCTCAGAATAACATCAGGAAGGGCATTACTGCCCCAATAGGGCATATACCCATTCCTGAAGGACCATTTAAACATCTATGCATGGACTATGTGGATATGGGAAAGGTGGTGAGGGGGAAAAGATACATGTTAGTGATTATTGATAGATTCAGCAGATGGATAGAAGCAACGCCATCCAAAGATCAAGGATCTGGAACGGTGATTAACTTCCTGTCAAAAGAAATTATCCCAAGATTTGGCATACCCACGCAATTAAGTTCAGACAATGGATCTGCTTTTATAGGAAGGGCACTGAGAGAGACACTCTCGGCACTCCGAATAAAGCAGAAGTTTGGATGCGTATATCACCCTCAATCCCAAGGAATGGTGGAGAGAGCAAACGGGACCCTTAAGGCTAAAATAAGCAAAATTTGCAATGAAACAGGGAAAAACTGGATAGATGCTCTGCCATTGGCTCTAATGCAGTACAGGAGTCAGGAAAACAGAATCACACATTTGAGCCCACATGAAATGATGACAGGAAGAGTAATGCCGGTACCTAAGATCAGGGGATCAGGAGGTCCTACGCTAGAATGTTTAGATCAAAGCACAAAAGAGTATATACAACAATTAACTGTTATACATAGAACTATATTTGAACAGGAAAAAGCCAAGGAGGAGGAGAATCCGGTAACAGAACATCAGATCAAGCCTGGAGATCGAGTATACATCAGGAAGTTCCGCAGACGTTGGAATGAACCGAGACGAGAAGGACCGTTTGAAGTCACCAAAGTGTCTCCCACGGCGTTGCAAGTAGAAGGCAGCACACTGTGGTATCACTTGAACCATTGTACCAGAACGGTACCAGGGGTGGGGGAGAGAAGGGAAATTGAAGAAGTACACAGAGTGGACAGAAGTGATAGCGAGGAAGAAATAGAAATACACGGGGAGAATCGTGGGGAGGAGGAACAGAGCCAAGGAAGAACAAAAAGAATAGAGGATGATGAAAGTAGTTCTGTACATGAGCTGGCTGATGATACAAATGCCCAGCCTGAGCCTATTAGTCAAGGTGCCGAGGGAGGTGAGGACAGGGAAGGGGCCCCATTCCCCACCTGGGACTTGGAAACTATTTCCCTTAGGGACTTCCGTGACCCATAGAAAAGGAGAATGGGATACAGAAGACATAAGGGTGCAGAATCAGGAAGATAGAGTATTAAGACGAACAAAACGTGAACGATTTGTGAGCACAAATACTATTTGGGAAAAAGCGCAGAAAAACAAATGGTGGAAATGGGCTGAGTATACAGGTCAGAAAAACAGTGATGGGAAAGAGTGTGTAGTATGTGCATCAGAGAAACCTAACACCCAAGTAACTGATATACCATGGGGATCAGGAGACTGTAGAACCAGGAAACAAAGCTGGAGAAAGGAAAATTGCCGTCCATATACCACACATATACGGTATCATATGATAGGGAATCGGAACTACTCGTATGAGAAGATAAACTGTTCCGGATCCGCATGTGATAACCTTTGTAAAGGTGAGCCGCCGTTGTGTCAATACCACTGCATCCTGTTTGCTGGGGTAAAAAAGGGCATCTACAGCTTGACCCACAGATGTCCAAAGTGGCCAAAAACGGCAGTGGACGCGGTCCCAAAGGAATGGAGTGTAGAGCCCAACTTACAAATCCAAGATTGCTATTGGAGGGAAAGTAGCACAGGAAGTAGTGTGGGAAATTACACAGGAGAGTGTGAAAGGATTTGGAATATAACCGATGTTCTTAGTCTTATCATCTCAGAAGGGGGATGGACACCCCCTCCTTATGTGGTAGACTATCAAGAAAATCAACTGGCCGATCTCTGGTGGCTTTGTGGCCCGGAGAAAGGGCTATTGGCAAAACTACCACAGAATTGGAAGGGACTATGTGCCCGAGTTATGCTTGCCCAGAGCACTGTGATACTACCGGTGGAAAGAAAAATTAAATCACAAAGAATTAAGAGGGCATATACCCCTGACCCTACGATAAAATTGGACGCAATCGGACAGCCTCGCGGCATCCCGAATGAGTTCAAAGCTAGGAACGAAATAGCTGCAGGGTTTGAATCCCTCTTTGTTTGGATCACACCCAGCAAGAATACTGAGTGGATCAATTACATCTATTATAATCAGCAGAGGTTTATTAATTATACGAATGATGCCCTGGAGGCCTTAGGAGAGCAGTTGGATGTGACCAGCAAAATGGCGTGGCAAAATCGACAGGCGTTAGATTGGCTCCTGGCAGAGAAAGGAGGAGTGTGTGTTATGTTTGGGGATCAGTGCTGCACATTTATCCCTAATAACACTAATCCAGAGGGGTCATTTACACAAGCCATGAATAAGTTAAGAAATCTTAAGAAAGAAGTGAAAGAAAATGCTGGGTTTGGGCATGAGGTATGGAGTTGGCTGGACAGAATATTAGGAAGATGGGGGGCGTGGTTTGCCAAAGCTGGAGCTGTAGCAATCGCAACAATAATCATTCTGGGATTGATATTTTGTTGTTTTTTACCCGCCCTGAGATCCTTCCTTACCAGAATGGCAGCGCGGCAGATGGTGACGCGGGTGCTAAGCAGCTCACGCTCGAGAGAAAAAACAGAGGAATGGGAAAACCTTGAGCCGCCCCCGCTGAGTGGATTCACAATGACCTTGGTCGAAGTTGAAACTCGTCACTCTGTAAAATAACTACAATAGTGGAAGATCATCTTGTGGAAACAACAGCACCTTGCTGAAGTCCGCGCGAAACCAGGAGAACTTAGTCTGTACACAGGAATCAGTCTTTTTCCCTTCCCTAGACAAGAGTGGGAAGGTTTTTGGCTGATGACTGTCAGGGGCAGGCAATCTGGAGGAGCAACCCAAAAATCAGAACCAGGATAGACAAATTATGATAAAGTTAGAATAGGGACACTGATCCCTGACCAAAATAGTCGGCTCCTCCACATCGCCTGCAAAAAGTGATTAAAATAAAATACAAATGGGATTGAGCGAGGGGATTATTTGAGCATGGTAATTGGGATGAGGCTAGGGAATAGCCTCAAAGGGGGGACTTGTAAGGGAAATTGTACTGGATATTGTATGAGTTTAGTATGGAATTCAGATTCATAGGTTTTAGTGAAATAATAAAGCAGATTTAGATAAGTAGTGAAAATGGATATGTAACCTAAAGTAACTTCGTGTGACCTAATATAATCAAGTGTAGTCGATATGATTAAAGCGGAGGAACTAGAGGAACTAAAGAAGTAATATAGCAATCACTAATTAAGGAAAGCAAACAATAGCCACTTAAGAAAACAAGGAAGACTGCTCGGTGGTTCAACTTAATAGTGGACCATAAATCAGCAGAGAGAATGTCTTTTTCTTCTGAATGTCTTTTTCTTCTAAACACATTCGGCCTTAGTCTACAAAACCACGATTATTATACAAACAGAAAAATTCAGATAAGAGCAAGAGTTATAACCACCATGGTTTAAGAGACAAAGAGATATAACAGGGAGCGACCAATTGCAAAGAAAACAGATAAAGGGTCAACTAAAACTAATGGTGGCCAAAGAAAGGTCGGGCTGTAGGGTAAGATAACAACCAAGGACAGGCTGTAAAAGGGAGAGGAGGATCTTGAAATATGAGGCTGAAATGTACATAAAAGACTGTAAGCCCAAGGGCTCTTTGGAGTGTTCCGGACGTTCCCGACTTTATCTCTTGTGCTGAGAAATAAAGTCTATTGCTTGGAAGATCGCTGCTCAGACTCTCTGTTTTAATTGATGTGAATAAATTGTCGTCCTGGGGAACCACGACACAGGCTCAAGAGCTTGCAGGAGACCCAACGGGACAGTGCTGAGACATAGCGGGCTAAGGCAGCAGCCCTCGAGAACATGGACACAGGAGCATGGCTGAGGGGTGCAGGGTGTGGCCCAGTCTCAGGCAGCACTTGCTGCTGCCATTGGCAGGTGGCCCCCGACTCAGGCAGCTATCGCAGAGGGCTCGATCACCATGGCTAGAACGCAAGTGGTCCTCCAGGTCTGGCAGGGCCAGGTGACACCTGAGCTTCTGGAGCTCACTGCAGAAGCACTGCCATCCCATTCATTGTTCCACAGGAGCAGGTTGAGGGTAAGGGAGTGTGTTCCTGCATTTGATTTATTTATTTATTTTTCAGTTCAATTTGTGTTAAAAATCGGAGGTTGTTTTTCCAAAACAGGAAGTAGGCCCAGGAGAAGCCTGAGAAGGTTTTTGGAGGGTTTAAAAGCAGGCCGCACTTTTGAGCGGGCAGCGTCGGGAGCGGGCACTGGAGTGAGTGGGAAGCAGAGTGAGAGCTGACGGGCTTTGGCTCATCGGGCTTTAGCATAAAACAGGCAGAGGTGGGGTAGGTTTAGACAGTTTTTCCTATAGAACATAGAACATAGAACATTACAGCGCAGAACAGGCCCTTCGGCCCACGATGTTGCACCGACCAGTTAAAAAAAAAAACTGTCATTGGAAGAAAGGGGAAATTATGAGTGTGAGGCCAGTTTGTTGTTCTCAGTGTCGGATGTGGGAGGTCCTGGAGTCAGCTAGCCTCCCGGACGTCCATATCTGCGCCAGGTGCGTCGAGCTGCAGCTCCTAAGGGACCACGTTGGGGAACTGGAACTGCAGCTCAATGACCTTCGTCTGGTTAGGGAGAATGAGGAGGTGATAGAGAGGAGTTACAGACAGGTGGTCACACCGGGGCCACGGGAGACAGACAAGTGGGTCATGGTTAGGAAGGGGAAGGGGAAAGGTCAGGTACTAGAGAGTACCCCAGCAGCTGTGCCCCTTCAAAATAAGTACTCCTGTTTAAGTACTGTTGGGGGGAGCAGCCTACCTGGGGGAAGCAACAGTGGCCGTGCCTCCGGCGCAGAGTCCGGCCCGGCAGCTCAGAAGGGTAGGGAAAGGGAGGATGAGCAAACTGACCACAGCACCAAGGTACAGGGAGCCATCCAAGTGGGGGGAGAAACAAAAAATGTAGTAGAAATTGGGGATAGTACACTTTTGGATGCTGTTGGGGGGGGGGAGACTTAGCAGGGGTAAGCCATGGGGTCACTGGCTCAGAGTCTGTCCTTGTGGTTCAGAAGGGAAGGGGGGAGAGGAGTAGAGGATTAGTCATTGGGGACTCCATAGTTAAAGGGATGGATAGGAAATTCTGCAGGAACAAGAGAGACTCGCGGTTGGTGTGTTGCCTCCCAAGAGCCAGAGTCCACGATGTCTCGGATCGTGTTTTCGAAATCCTTAAGGGGGAGGGGGACCAGCCCCAAGTCGTGGTACACATAGGCACTCAAGACATAGGCAGGAAAAGGGATGGGGATGTAAGGCAGAAATTCAGGGAGTTAGGGTGGAAGCTTAGAGTTAAAACAAACAAAGTTATTATCATACAAATCATAGAAACCCTACAGTACAGAAAGAGGCCATTCGGCCCATCGAGTCTGCACCTACCACAATCCCACCCAGGCCCTACCCCCATATTCCTACATATTTTACCCACTAATCCCTCTAACCTACGCATCTCAGGACACTAAGGGCAATTTTTAGCATGGCCAATCAACCTAACCCGCACATCTTTGGACTGTGGGAGGAAACCGGAGCACTCGGAGGAAACCCACGCAGACACGAGGAGAATGTGCAAACTCCACACAGACAGTGACCCAAGCCGGGAATCGAACCTAGGTCCCTGGAGCTGTGAAGCAGCAGTGCTAACCACTGTGCTACCGTGCCGCCAGTGATAGTTTGTTACCCGTGCCACGTGATAGTGAGGAGAGGAATAGGGAGAGAGAGCAGTTGAACACGTGGTTACAGGGATGGTGCAGGAGGGAGGGATTCAGATACCTGGACAATTGGGGCTCTATCTGGGGTAGGTGGGACCTCTACAAACGGGATGGTCTGCACTTGAACCAGAGAGGTACCAATATCTTGGGGGGGAAATTTGCTAATGCTCTTCGGGAGGGTTTAAACTAATTCAGCAGGGGGGTGGGTACCTGAATTGTAGCTCCGGTGTACAGGAGGTTGAGAGTAGTGAGGTCATGGATGAGGTTTCAGGGTCGCAGGAGTGTACTGGCAGGCAGGAAGGCGGTTTGAAGTGTGTATACTTCAACGCCAGGAGCATCCGGAATAAGGTGGGTGAGCTTGCAGCATGGGTTGGTACCTGGGATTTCGATGTTGTGGCCATCTTGGAGACATGGATAGAGCAGGGACAGGAATGGTTGTTGCAGGTTCCGGGGATTAGATGTTTCAGTAAGTGCAGGGAAGGTGGTAAAAGAGGGGGAGGTGTGGCATTGTTAGTCAAGGACAGTATTATGGTGGCAGAAAGGACATTCGATGAGGACTCGTCTACTGAGGTAGTTTGGGCTGAGGTTAGAAACAGGAAAGGAGAGGTCACCCTGTCGGGAGTTTTTTATAGACCTCTGAAAAGTTCCAGAGATGTAGAGGAAAAGATTGCAAAGATGAATCTGGATAGGAGCGAAAGTAACAGGGTAGTTGTACTGGGGGACTTTAACTTTACAAATATTGACTGGAAAAGCTATAGTTCGAGTACTTTAGAGGGGTCGGTTTTTGTCCAATGTGTGCAGGAAGGCTTCCTGACGCAGTATGTAGATAGACCAACAAGAGGCGAGGTCACATTGGATTTGGTACTGGGTAATGAACCAGGCCAGGTGTTAGATTTGGAGGTAAGTGAGCACTTTGGTGACAGTGACCACAATTCGATTACGTTTACTTTAGCAATGGAAAAGGATAGGTATATACCAAAGGGCAAGAGTTATAGCTGGGGGAAAGGAAATTGTGATGCGATTAGGTGAGATTTAGCTGGCATAGATTGGGGAAGGAAACTGCAGGGGATGGGCACAATTGTAATGTGGAACTTGTTCAAGGAACAGCAACTACACGTCCTTGATAAATATGTACCTGTCAGGCAGGGAGGAAGCAGACGTGTGAGGGAACCGTGGTTTACTAAGGAGGTTGAATCTCTTGTGAAGAGGAAGAAGGAGACTTATGTAAAGATGAGACGTGAAGGCTCAGTTAGGGCACTTGAGTGTTACAAGTTAACCAGGAAGGACCTAAAGAAAGAGTTAAGAAGAGCCAGGAGGGGACATGAGAAGTCTTTGGCAGGTAGGATCAAGGAAAAAAATAGGTATGTCAGGAGTAAAAGAATGACTAGGGTAAGATTAGGGCCAGTCAAAGACAGTAGTGGGGAGTTGTGCGTGGAGTCTGAAGAGATAGGAGAGGCACTAAATTCATATTTTTAGTCGGTATTCACACTGGAGAGGGACAGTGTTGTCAAGGGGAGTACTGAGATGCAGGCTGTTGGACTGGATGGGATTGATGTTCATAAGGAGGAGGTGTTAGCAATTCTGGAAAGGGTAAAAATAGATAAGTTCCCTGGGCCGGATGGGATTTATCCTAGGATTCTCTGGGAGGCTAGAGAGGAGATTACAGAGCCTTTGGCTTTGATCTTTGAGTCGTCATTGTCTACAGGAACAGTGCCAGAAGACTGGAGGATAGCAAATGTTGTCCCCTTGTTCAAGAAGGGGAGTAGGGACAACCCTGGTAATTATAGACCGGTGAGCCTTACTTCTGTTGTGGGCAAAGTATTGGAAAGGATTATAAGAGATAGGATTTATAATCACCTGGAAAGGAACAATTTGATTAGGGATAGTCAGCACGGTTTTGTGAAGGGTAGATCGTGCCTCACAAACCTTATTGAGTTCTTTGAGAAGGTGACCAAAGAGGTGGATGAGGGTAAAGCGGTTGATGTGGTGTATATGGATTTCAGCAAAGCGTTTGATAAGGTTCCCCATGGTAAGCTTTTGCAGAAAATACAGACACATGGGATTGAGGGTGATTTCGTGGTTTGGATCAGGAATTGGCTAGCTGTAAGAAAACAAAGGGTGGTGGTTGATGGGAAATATTCATCCTGGAGTTCAGTTACTAGTGGTGTACCGCAAGGATCTGTTTTGGGGTCACTGCTTTTTGTCATTTTTATTAATGACCTGGATGAGGGCGTGGAAGGATGGATTAGTAAATTTGCGGATGACACTAAAGTCGGTGGAGTTGTAGACAGTGCGGAGGGAAGTGGCAGGTTACAGAGGGACATAGATAAGCTGCAGAGCTGGACTGAG
Organism: Mustelus asterias; assembly: GCF_964213995.1. Taxonomy (NCBI): domain Eukaryota; kingdom Metazoa; phylum Chordata; class Chondrichthyes; order Carcharhiniformes; family Triakidae; genus Mustelus; species Mustelus asterias. Next base: position 45,384,989 of record NC_135801.1, read on the forward strand.
AGGTGGCAAATGGAGTTTAATGCGGAAAAGTGTGAGGTGATTCACTTTGGAAGGAGTAACAGGAATACAGAGTACTGGGCTAATGGTAAGATACTTGGTTGTGTGGATGAACAGAGGGATCTGGGTGTCCATGTGCATAGATCCCTGAAAGTTGGCACCCAGGTTGATAGGGTTGTTAAGAAGGCGTACGGTGTGTTAGCTTTTATTGGTAGAGGGATTGAGTTTCGGAGCCAGGAGGTCATGCTGCAACTGTACAAAGCTCTGGTGCGGCTGCATTTGGAGTATTGCGTACAGTTCTGGTCGCTGTATTATAGGAAAGATGTGGAAGTGTTGGAAAGGGTGCAGAGGAGATTTGCCAGGATGTTGCCTGGTATGGTGGGAAAATTGTATGAGGGGCTTGAGGTTGTTTTCGTTAGAGAGAAGAAGATTAAGAGGTGACTTAATAGAGGCATACAAGATGATCAGAGGGTTAGATAGGGTGGATAGTGAGAGCCTTTTTCCTCGGATGGTGATGGCTAGCACGAGGGGACATAGTTTTAAATTGAGAGGTGAGAGATATAGGACAGATGTTAGAGGTAGGTTCTTTACTCAGAGAGTAGTAAGGGCGTGGAATGCCCTGCCTGCAGCAGTCGTGGACTTGTCAACATTAAGAGCATTCAAATGGTTATTGGATAAACATATGGATGATATTGGAATAGTGTAGATTAGAGGGGCTTTAGATTGGTTCCACTGGTCGGCGCAACATCGAGGGCCGAAGGGCCTGTACTGCGCTGTAATGTTCTATGTTCTATGGAGTGACTGAGGAGCCCACAGGAACCCAGAGGGAGGAGAAAGGGCTGGAAACCATGCCTTCCAGTTCGGAGACTGTGGCTGTGGCTACACCTTCTGACCCCCCCCTTCCTGACACTGGGGCATCTCAGGGTCAGCAGGATGAAGAGGGTGTCATGGATACATCCGTGACACCTGGAAGCCAGCCAGGGTCCTCAATGGGTGGAGATGGTCCTGCCCTCCAGAGGATGATCGCCAAGGGCATCACAGGCCACAGGGCACAGTAGGCAGCTGGCCACCACCATCTCCGATATACATCCTGGGGAACACCGAGACATAGTGGTCAGCCACGTAAAGTCAAGAAGCTGTTGCGGCACTAAGATAGCACGGGTGAAGGGCAGCACTAGATAGATAGAGTACTTAGGCACTTTAATGTGTCCTGTTCACATGTTTTTCTATTATCACTTATCATTAAGATACCAATAAATGTTATTTCACCTGTGACTAACTTGTCTCAGATTTGCCTCTAACAGGAACGTTCTTCCCGTGACAGTCACCGGAGGGACCCTGCATGTTGATGTCAGTGGGCAAGGCCCCTCAATGCTCTGTCATTGAGAAAATGAAGGCGCTCAAATATATCACTGGCTAGTGGGTGGCATGCATTGGCAGCGACTTAGACCATCTGCCATGGCATCCCCAGAGCCCACGAGAGATTCCCTCCCCTCCTCCACCCCACCCTGAATGGGGGTTTACTGATCCCTTACCCACTACCCAGATATGGGCCCAGGTGCCAGCGTGCATGTGGAGCACAGCTGAGAGTCAGATTACTTTGCACCAGGGTATCATCACAATGGTGCTTAATGAGTCATCATCACCCTCCTGCTGGCCATAGAAACTCACTAACACAGCGTACCCAGGCCCACTGGTGATACAATGTTGTAGGACTCCAGGGGGGTTTGGGGCGGGGGGGGGGGGTGGGAGAGAATGGAACCCACATGTGGCAACAAAGCCTCTTATTGCTCAAAGTATGTGTTGATCAGGGCCTCCCTCGTCACCCTTGCAAGCTTGATCCTTGCTGCCCCCAGCCCTCCAGCGCCTGGGTGGTGTCGTTCATCATCACCGTCCTCCTCATCTTCCTCCTCCCTCTACTTGGCGGTCTCCTCTCCAGTGATGCCCAGCTGGTTGGCCTCCACGCCCTCCTCCTCAAAAAGGTTGCCTCACTGCTGCGCAGGTTACGTACGGCATAACACACCACCACAATGCGGGACAATATCAGGGGGCAACATTGGAAGGCCCCGCCAGAGAGGTCCAGGCACCTGAACCGCATCTTGAGGAGCCCTATGCACTGCTCTACTATTAAATGGATGGCAATGTGGGCCTCATTATATTGGGTCTCCGCCTCAGTCTCAGGCCTCCGCACAGGCGTCATCAGCCAAGTCCCCTGTGAGCCATCCCTGCACCCTGGGATCCTCCTCAAAGACCTCTGGGATATCAGAACTCCTCAATATGAAGCTATCATGCATGCTGCCAGAGTGTCTGGCATGTTGAGATTAGTCACACACCAATTGTACATTTAACGAATGAAAGATATTTCAATTCATGAAACTTCCTGGATTCCTGACCGGGCCTTGAGCGCAATGTGGGTGCAGTTTATAGCCCCCTGCACATTTGGCATCCCCACGATGGCTGCAAATCCTGCAGCCCAGGCTTGCTGCTGGCCTGGTCCAGGCCAAATTTGACATAGAGTCCAGCCTGGGCATACCGGGCATTTGTGACCTCCTTCACACACTTGTGGATGGATGATTGTGAAATGCCACAAAGGTCTCCACTGGTGGTTTAGAATTGCACTGTCTCCTTTCAGAGCAGGAGTCTTCGGCGGCATGCGATGTCCAACAGTTGCTCAAAGGACACTCGCACGTGGAACTGCCAGGGTCTCCACTCACACCTTCTCCTGCCCAACCCCACACCGGGGAGAATGGCGGCCACATCCTGCTTCCAGTGGCTGATTCCCTCTCCTCCTGTAAGTGGTACAACCTGGGCAATCTGACGGGGGGGGGGGGGGGGGGGGGGGGGGGATTTGGAGAAGGGGAGAGACAGGTGGTGAAGTGAAAGATCTCTGCTTTCCCAGCAATACAGCCCCCCATTCACCCCCACACAGCCCCTCAGCAACACACACTCCCCATTCCCCCCCCCTACAGCCCCCAGCAACACAGCCCTCCCATTACCTCCAAATAACCCCCCAGAAACACAGCTCTCCCCATTCCCTCCCACCGCACCCCAGCAACACAGACCGCCCATTCCCCCCCCTCCCCACAGCCCCCCAGCAACATAGACCGCCGCTTCTCCCCCACAACCCCCCAGCAACACAGCCCTCCCATTACCCCCACACAACCCCCCCGCAACACAGCCCTCCATATTCCTCCCCGCAGCCCCCCAGCAACACACACTCCCCATTCCCCCCACAGCCCCCCAGCAACACAGACCGCTGCTTCTCCCCCACAACCCCAGGAACACAGCCCCCCCATCCCCCCGACAGCCTTGCAGCAACACACACCCCCATTCCCCCCACACACCCCCTATTCTCCCCCTCAGCCCCCCAGCAACACAGCCCCCCATTTCCCCCCCCCATTTCCCCCCCAGCAACACAGCTCCCCTATTCCCCCCAGCAACACAGCCCCCCCATTCCCGTCCACAACCCCCAGCAACACAGCCCCCAATTCCTCCCCCACAGGCCCCCAGCAACATGGTAACCCCCATTCCCCCCTCCCACTAACACACCCACAGACGCTGCTGCTTGACAGGTCCTCAGGTTGCAGCACTGCCACTGCAGAGTTTCCAGCACATCCCGCACCTGCAACTATGCTTCCTGCTGTCTGTACGAGGACCCAGAGGCATCCCTAAGACCCGAGGTCAGCAATTAGACCCGGGTCCATGCTGAGGGTCCGAGGTTGGCCTCCATGAACAACAGCCCCCCAACCCTCCATACATTCGCAGGCCCCGCCGACCCGAAATGCAGCATGTCCGCTACGAAACAATCCCCTCTGAGCAGCACCGAGCAGTTTGAACACAAAGACTTACCTCTCCGTTCACTCTCACTGATCAAGCACCAGGATCTGACTTTTATAAAGGAGGGGTTCTCCAGAACGATCCGTTTGCAGCAAATGAGGTCGTAAAGGCAGGTGAGCTAGGATAATTGGGCATGAAGTTTGCGAATGACATTGTGAATGCAAAAACATGTAAATTAACATCTCATTCATTTTGGGCGGGCTCCTGATCGTGTTGATTTTTTTTCCATGGTAAAATGGGAATGGGCGCAAAAATGGGCACCATTCCTGCTCGCCGCTGTATGCCCGATTTTATGAAATTTTCCCGCCGCAAAACGGGTGCAACGAGGTCGTAAAATTCTGCCCAGAGAGTTGTGGAGGTAGTGCCAGTCCCTGAGGAGCAGTCAAAGTAGCGAACACTGTGTGGCTGTCAAGTCAAGAGGTTTGAATAGACACAGAAAGGTAAAATGAAGAGCCTTTAGGAGTGCTATAGCTTTTTTTCTGGAGCAGAGGAAAACAAAGGAAACAGAGCTGTGTTTCAGGTTTAAAAAGAAGAAATCTGGATGGAAGGGAGAGAATTACTTCAGTTAGATCAGTTCTGTGGCTAAAAAGGGAAAGAAGAGCCATAGGGAGCTGCGGGGCTTGTCCCAGATGCATGGGAAAGTGAGAAGCTGAGATTTGTAGGTTTCCCTATCTAACAAAGCCTGTAGGCTATCTGGGTAGTGATCCCTGCACTGAGGAACTTCAGGTAGTCAAGACATGAAGTTGTGAAAGTGAAGTTAGTGCCTTCTGGGAATAGGGAAGAAAATAGGTTGGAAAGTTTTTAACAGAAGATATTAGCTACAGGACCTCTCCCGAAAGAGCAAGAGATGAAGAGGTTGAGACTCAGACTCCTGACCTGAGCACAGGCTGTGGTGGGCGCGGGAAGGAGGGCACCCCTGTTAGTAGTCCCTGTGAGACTGCAGGCAGCAAGATTTGGAAGATTTTGAAGGAGAACACGACCTCCATCTGTTCAAAATAAAGGAGCTGAAAACGTTTTTTTTTAAAAAAAGATGATACCGACCGGAGTCAGTAGTGAAACTGAAAATAGATCGATGATAGAAGGAGGAAAGAAAAACAAAGGGTGAGATTCTCTGGCTTCCCATCCACATGCTTCCCACCGGTGGGAGGTGGCATGTTGTTTGCTAGCAATGGGATTCTCTGGTCTTGCCGCTGTCAATGGCCATTCCTAATGACATCACCCCATGCTGGCGGAAAACCCATGCGCTGCCGGTGGGACCAGAGAATCCCGCCGGCAAGAATTCCGGCCCAACTCTCCAAAGAACAAAAGAACAAAGAACAATACAGCACAGGAACAGGCCCTTCGGCCCTCCAAGCCCGCGCCGCTCCCCGGTCCAGGATTGAATCCTGAATCCAGGATCCCCGCCCAATTTTCCAGCCTATCTACATACCAATATCCTATCCACCGAGCTGTCCCTCACAGCTACGATGCTTTGTTCATTACAACCTATTAACTCACCCCCACCCCCCTATTCCAGACCATGTGATCCCCAGGGAGAGGCGAAAACCCAGAGTGAAAAACCCCAGGGCCAATATGGGGAAAAAAAAAAAAATCTGGGAAATTCCTCTCCGACCCCCTGAGGCGATCGAAACGAGTCCAGGAGATCACAATGGCCCTGATCGGAAAATGCTTCCCAACCCTAGTCATTTCCACTTCCATGAACACCATATGAATTCCCTGCCCCCGAGACAGGTTCCCAACTATCCGCAGTCTCGCTCTGTACTGGCACCAGCAAGATGATCATAGAATGAAGCCTTGAAACGAGAAACAAGGAACAATTAGCCCGCGCCGCTCCCTGGTCCAAACTAGACCACTCTTTTGTATCCCTCCATTCCCACTCCGGTCATATAGCTGTCTAGATAAGTCTTAAACGTTCCCAGTGTGTCCGCCTCCACCACCTTGCCCGGCAACACATTCCAGGCCCCCACGACCCTCTGTGTGAAATATGTCCTTCTGATATCTGTGTTAAACCTCCCCCCCTTCAAAGAACAAAGAACAAAGAACAGTACAGCACAGGAAACAGGCCTTCGGCCCTCCAAGCCTGTGCCGCTCCTTGGTCCAACTAGACCAATCGTTTGTATCCCTCCATTCCCAGGCTGCTCATGTGACTATCCAGGTAAGTCTTAAACGATGTCAGCGTGCCTGCCTCCACCACCCTACTTGGCAGCGCATTCCAGGCCCCTACCACCCTCTGTGTAAAAAACGTCCCTCTGATGTCTGAGTTATACTTCGCCCCTCTCAGCTTGAGCCCGTGACCCCTCGTGATCGTCACCTCCGACCTGGGAAAAAGCTTCCCACTGTTCACCCTATCTATACCCTTCATAATCTTGTATACCTCTATTAGATCTCCCCTCATTCTCCGTCTTTCCAAGGAGAACAACCCCAGTCTACCCAATCTCTCCTCATAGCTAAGACCCTCCATACCAGGCAACATCCTGGTAAACCTTCTCTGCACTCTCTCCAATGCCTCCACGTCCTTCTGGTAGTGCGGCGACCAGAACTGGACGCAGTACTCCAAATGCGGCCTAACCAGCGTTCTATACAGCTGCATCATCAGACTCCAGCTTTTATACTCTATACCCCGTCCTATAAAGGCAAGCATACCATATGCCTTCTTCACCACCTTCTCCACCTGTGTTGCCACCTTCAAGGATTTGTGGACTTGCACACCTAGGTCCCTCTGTGTTTCTATACTCCTGATGACTCTGCCATTTATTGCATAACTCCTCCCTACATTATTTCTTCCAAAATGCATCACTTCGCATTTATCCGGATTAAATTCCATCTGCCACCTCTCCGCCCAATTTTCCAGCCTATCTATATCCTGCTGTATTGCCCGACAATGCTCTTCGCTATCCGCAATTCCAGCCATCTTTGTGTCATCCGCAAACTTGCTGATTACACCAGTTACACCTTCTTCCAAATCATTTATATATATCACAAATAGCAGAGGTCCCAGTACAGAGCCCTGCGGAACACCACTGGTCACAGACCTCCAGCCGGAAAAAGACCCTTCGACCACTACCCTCTGTCTCCTATGGCCAAGCCAGTTCTCCACCCATCGAGCCACTTCTCCTTGTATCCCATGAGCCTTAACCTTCTTAACCAACCTGCCATGTGGGACTTTGTCAAATGCCTTACTGAAATCCATATAGACGACATCCACGGCCCTTCCTTCATCAACCGTTTTTGTCACTTCCTCAAAAAACTCCACCAAATTTGTAAGGCACGACCTCCCTCTTACAAAACCATGCTGTCTGTCACTAATGAGATTGTTCCGTTCTAAATGCACATACATCCTGTCTCTAAGAATCCTCTCCAATAACTTCCCTACCACGGACGTCAAGCTCACCGGCCTATAATTTCCTGGGTTATCCCTGCTACCCTTCTTAAACAACGGGACCACATTCGCTATCCTCCAATCCTCAGGGACCTCACCCGTGTCCAAAGAAGTGACAAAGATTTCCGTCAGAGGCCCAGCAATTTCCTCTCTCGTCTCCCTGAGCAGTCGAGGATAGATGCCATCAGGCCCTGGGGCTTTGTCAGTTTTAATGTTCCCTAAAAAACCTAACACTTCCTCTCTCGTAATGGAGATTTTCTCTAACGGGTCAACACCTCCCTCCGAGACACTCCCGGTTAACACGCCCCTCTCCTTCGTGAATACCGATGCAAAGTATTCATTTAGGATCTCCCCTATTCCCTTGGGTTCTAAGCATAATTCCCCTCCTTTGTCCCTGAGAGGTCCGATTTTCTCCCTGACAACTCTTTTGTTCCTAACGTATGAATAGAATGCCTTAGGATTCTCCTTAATCCTGCCTGCCAAGAACATCTCGTGCCCTCTTTTTGCCCTTCTAACTCCCCGTTTGAGATCTTTCCTACTCTCTCTGTATTCCTCCAGAGCTCCATCTGTTTTCAGTTGCCTGGACTTAACGTACGCCTCCCTTTTCATTTTAATCAGATCCTCAATTTCCCTGCTTATCCACGGCTCTCGAATCTTACCTTTCCTATCTTTACTTTTTACAGGCACATGCCTATCCTGCAGCCTTATCAATAGTTCCTTAAAAGACTCCCACATGCCAGACGCGGACTTACCCTCGAACATCCTCTCCCAATCAACATCCACCAATTCCTGCCTAATCCGGCTATAGTCAGCCTTCCCCCAATTTAGCACCCTGCCCGTAGGACAGCACTCATCCTTGTCCATTACTATCCTAAAGTTAACAGAGTTGTGGTCACTATTTGCCACATGTTCCCCTACCGAAACTTTGACGACCTGACCGGGCTCATTTCCCAGAACTAGGTCCAGTATAGCCCCCTCTCTAGTCGGGCTATCTACATACTGTTCCAAAGAACCTTCCAGTACGCATTTTACAAATTCCTCCCCGTCCGGTCCCCCAGCTCTAAGCACTTTCCAGTCTGTGCCAGGGAAATTAAAGTCCCCCACTACAACAACCCTATGTTTTCTGCACCTATCCAGAATCTCCTGACATATCCTTTCCTCCACTTCCCGTGGGCTGTTGGGTGGTCTGTAGTACACCCCCAGCATAGTGACTGCACCCTTCCTGTTTCTGAGTTCCACCCACAGCGACTCAGTACATGACCCCTCTAAGTTGTCTACCCTCTGCACCGCGGTAATATGCTCCTTAACTAATATCGCTACTCCCCCACCTTTTTTAGCCCCTCCTCTGTCTCGCCTAAAACACTGATACCCCGGAATATTCAGCTGCCAGTCCTGTCCTTCTTTTAACCAAGTTTCCGTCACCGCAACCACATCCAAATTCCGCACAAGCGTTAAGGCCCTAAGTTCGTCTGTTTTACCCGTTACACTCCTCGCATTGAAGCAGATGCACTCCAGACCTCCAGGCCCAGTCAGGTCCTCCTCCTCCAGAGTGCTCCTCTTCTTAGCTAGCCTTGCCCTGGCCCCCAGCTCGACCCCAGCCTCAGTATTTACTGACCTCCTGTTTTGTTCCCCACCCCCCTGCCACACTAGTTTAAATCCTGCCGAAACACTCGAGCAAAACTCCCAGCCAGGATATTTGCTCCCTTCCAGTTAAGGTGTAACCCATCCTTTCTGTACAGTTGCCATCCTGACTTGAAGATTTCCCAGTTATCTATGAATTTAAAACCCTCCCTCTTGCACCAGTCCTTTAGCCACGCGTTCAACTGTAGAATCTCCCTGTTCCGAGCCTCACTTGCACTAGGCACCGGGAGCAGTCCAGAGATTGCTACACTGGAGGTCTTACTTTTTAGCCTAGCACCCAACTCCCTGAATTTCTCTCGTATGACCCCCCTGCTCTTCCTACCTACATCATTTCCCCCAATGTGTACAATCACATCCGTTTGACTACCTTCCTTTTTAAATATGCTTCCTACCCTCTCGGAGACATCCAGTACCGCGGCACCAGGGAGGCAGACTACCATCCTGGATTCTCGTTCAGTCCCACAGAAGCGCCTGTCCGTGTCTCTAACTATTGCGTCCCCCACAACTATCGCTCTCCTAAACCCCTTCTTTCCCTTCCGGACCCCTGAGCCTGTCCCCGTGGAGGCGATCTGGTCCTCGTGGCTTACCCCTGGAGGGTCATCCCCCTCCACAGAATCCAAAACAATATACCTATTGTGGAGGGGGACAACCACAGGGGATCCCTCCACAGACTGCTCACTCCCTTCCCTTCTCCCATCTGTTGCCCATCCCTTTCTCTTATGGGAGACTGCCACTGGGGTGCTTTCTGGCACATCACCCTTCTGACTATTACCCCTCCTAACCGTGACCCACGTGTCTTCCTTCCGAGACCCTGGTGTCACTACCTGACTATAACTTTTATCTATGACTCTCTCATTTTCCCTAACTAAACTGAGTTCATCGAGCCTCAGCTCCAGCTCCCTTACACGATCCTTCAGGAGATGCAGTTCCACACATCTGGCACAGATATGGACTTCCGGGAGGCAAGTTGTCTCCAGGAACTCCCACATCCCACACCGAATGCAGTATACTGGCCTCCCACTCATACCAGCCATGTCCTTTTTAGTTTTGGGGATAAAACAAAAAGGGGGTGTAACCGAAGAAAAACAAACAAACAACCTTCCAACAGCCAGAGAAGATAAAAAAACTGCAGAAGTTGAGGAAGAAACTTTCTGTGGTAGAGAATTTGACAGGTTCACTACTCTGAAGAAATCTTTCCTCATCTCAGTCCTAAATGGTTTTCCCTGTATCTTTTGACTGACTCCTGGTTGTAGATACCCCAGATGTGGAGATGCCGGCGTTGGACTGGGGTAAACACAGTAAGAAGTTTAACAACACCAGGTTAAAGTCCAACAGGTTTATTTGGTAGCAAAAGCCACACAAAAGCTTGTGTGGCTTTTGCTACCAAATAAACTTGTTGGACTTTAACCTGGTGTTGTTAAACTTCTTACTCTAGATACCCCAACCAGGGAAAATATCCTCCCTGCATCTAGTTTGTACAGCCCTGTTAGAACTATATGCATTGCAATCAGATCTCCTCTCATCTTTTAAACCCTAGTGATTACAGGCCTAATTGAACCAATTTCTCCTTCTAGGACAGTCCCACAAATCCCGATCTCAGTCTAGTGAACCTCTGTTGCACTCCCTCTATGGCAAGTACATCTTTCCTTCGATAGGGAGACCAAACCTGTACACAATACTCCAGGTGTGCTCTCACCAAGGGCCTGTGTAGCCACCCTAATCTCTAATTCTGAACTCAAATCCTCTTGCAATGAAGGCCAATCAACCATTGGCCTTCCTAACTGCTTGCTGCATCTGCAAGTAACTCCACAAGGATCTGCATGGAAGTATTTCTAAAGTGCCAGATATCAGCCAGAAACTAGACAATTGTGAATCCACAAAATTGCACCATGGTTCTCGGGTATATTTCTGGACATCATGCTGTGGTCTAGAAGAGTCTTCAAGGAGGTTCCTCATAGACATGAGGAAGAAAGGATCAGCAGAGGACAAGCATGCACAGCTTGAAGAGGCAGCTGACGTACATTCCCAGAAGAGGTTGAATGTCCTGCTGAGAAAGGTAGAAAGGCATCTGTGTTCAAGTGTAAACTTTGCCATTCCCAGCACACGAATAATTAGACAATATACGCAGTCGGTCATTCTGCTTTTATTAACAGGGGGTTGGAGTTTAAGAGCCGTGGGGTTATGCTGCAACTGTACAGGACCTTGGTGAGACCACATTTGGAATATTGTGTGCAGTTCTGGTCACCTCACTATAAGAAGGATGTGGAAGCGCTGGAAAGAGTGCAGAGGAGATTTACCAGGATGCTGCCTGGTTTGGAGGGTAGGTCATATGAGGAAAGGTTGAGGGAGCTAGGGCTGTTCTCTCTGGAGCGGAGGAGGCTGAGGGGAGACTTAATAGAGGTGTATAAAATGATGAAGAGGATAGATAGAGTGAACGTTCAAAGACTATTTCCTCGGGTGGATGGAGCTATAACAAGGGGGCATAACTATAGGGTTCATGGTGGGAGATACAGGACGGATATCAGAGGTAGGTTCTTTACGCAGAGAGTGGTTGGGGTGTGGAATGGACTGCCTGCAGTGATAGTGGAGTCAGACACTTTAGAAACATTTAAGCGGTTATTGGATAGGCACATGGAGCACACCAGGATGATAGGGAGTGGGATAGCTTGATCTTGGTTTCAGATAAAGCTCGGCACAACATTGTGGGCCGAAGGGCCTGTTCTGTGCTGTACTGTTCTATGTTCTATGAAGAATGGATGTGAGTTTGAAATGTGCGGTGGCACAGTGGTTAGCACTGCTGCCTCACAGCTCCAGGAACCTGGGTTCGATTCCAGCCTTGGGTCGACTGTCTGTGTGGAGTTTGCACGTTCTCCCCGTGTCTGCGTGGGTTTTCACCAGGTGCTGCGGTTTCCTCCCACAGTCCAAAGATGTGTGGGTTAGGTTGATTGGCCATGCTAAATTGACCATTAGTTTCAGGAGGGTTAGCATGGTAAATACGTGGGGTTATGGGATAGGGCCTGGGGTGGGATTGGGATTGTCGATGGACGGAATGGCCTCCCTCTGTACCATAGTGATTTTATGATTCTAAGTGATTCTAAGTGCGTTATTTGTGGCTGGTCAGATGGGGATGCGAGGCAGTGCCTTCAAAGACAGGAATGTGTTCACCTGAATGGTGCGCTGGTCTGAGGAGTAATTATTTATTTTTCTCCATGTCAAAGCCATCCCATTCTGACTTGGAACTATATCACTGTTTCTTCACTGCTGCTGGGTCAAAATCCGAACCGCACTGTGGGTGTACCTAAACCACATGGACTGCAGCGGCTCAAGGCGGCGGCTCACCACCAACATCTGCAAGGCTATTAGGGATGATCAACAAATGCTGGCCAAGCCAGTGATGTCCACATCCAATGAACAAAAAACAACACTTCCTCATATCCGCAGTCACTACTGACACTCACACTCAAGGTCACATCCATTCTTCACAATAGCCCTTTAGCAATGTTATCCATGTACCCACTGAAAATATTGTACATTCACACTCGGGTCTCTTCTTTCTCTCCTTGTAGAAAACAGCACAGAATACCAGAAGGAGGCAGAGAGCACAAGATGGCCCTGACAGCAGAGGAGGAGGAATCTATTTGGATTTAAGTTGTCAAGTGCACATCACAAATGAGCAGTAGAGGTGATGGAGATTCCCTGTTACAAGGTGCAGGACCTTTCAGGATCTGCTTAGCTGGATGCAAGTGCTGAGATTTGGAGAAAGGGTGTCTCAATGAAGAAGACTATCCAGGAGCAGCAATAGAAAATTGGTCAGATAAAAACAGAAAATGCTGGGAAAACTCAGCATCTGTGGAGAGAAAAAACTGAGTTATTGCTTTGTGTCTTCCAATTAGTAAGTTCGCAGAGGGCACAAAAATTGGTGGAGTTGCAGATAGTGAAGAGACTTGTCAGAAGATACAGCGAGATATAGACTGGTTGGAGACTTGGGCAGAGAAATGGCAGATGGATCTGGACAAGTGTGAGGTAATGCATTTTGGAAGGTCCAATGCATGTAGGAATTATACAGTAAATGGTAGAATCCTTAGGAGTACTGACAGGCAGAGAGATCTAGGCGTACATGTGCAACAATCACTGAAAGTGGCAATGCAGGTGGATAAGGTAGTCAAGAAAGCATATGGCATGCTCACCTTGACCGGTCGGGACATTGAGTATAAAAATTGGCCGGTCATGCTGCAGCTGCCTTAGTTAGGCCTCAATTAGAATATTGTCTACAATTCTGGTCACCACACTACCAGAAGGATGTGGATGTTTTGGAGAGGGGACCGAAGAGGTTTACCAGGATGTTGCCTGGTTTGGGGGTGTTAGCTATGAGGAGAGGTTGGATAAACTAGGTTTGTTCTCACTGGAGCGACGGAGGTTGAGGGGTGACCTGATTGAGGTTTACAAGATTATGAGTGGCATGGACAGAGTGGATAGTCAGATGCTCTTTCCTAGAGTAGAAAACTCAAGTACTAGGGGACATAGGTTTAAGTTGCGTGGGTAAAGTTTAGAGGAGGTGTGCGAGGCAAGTTTTTTTTACACAGAGGGTGGTGAATATCTGGAAAGTGCTGCCTGGGGAGATGGTGGGAGCAGGTACAATAGCAGCATTTAAGGGGCAACTAGACGAATACATGAATAGGATGGGAATAGAAGGATATGGACTTCGTAAGTGCATACAATTTTAGTCTAGGCAGGCATCATGATAGGCGCAGGCTTAGAGGGCCGAAGGACCTGTTCCTGCGCTGTATTTTTCTTTGTTCTTTTCTTTGAGTCACAAGAACACAAGAACTAGGAGAGGAGTAGGCCATCTGGCCTCTCGAGCCTGCTCCGCCATTCAATAAGATCATGGCTGATCTTTTCGTGGACTCAGCTCCACTTACCTGCCCGCTCACCCTTAATTCCTTTACTGTTCAAAAATTTATCTATCCTTGCCTTAAAAACATTCAATGAGGTAGCCTCAACTGCTTCACTGGGCAGGGAATTCCACAGATTCACAACCCTTTGTGTGAAGAAGTTCCTCCTCAACTCAGTCCTAAATCTGCTTCCCCTTATTTTGAGGCTCTGCCCCCTAGTTCTAGTTTCACCCGCCAGTGGAAACAACTTCCCTGCTTGTATCTTATCTATTCCCTTCATAATCTTATATGTTTCTATAAGATCTCCCCTCATTCTTCTGAATTCCAATGACTATAGCCCCAGTCTACTCAGTCTCTCCTCATAAGCCAACCCTCTCAACTCCGGAATCAACCTAGTGAATCTCCTCTGCACCCCCTCCAGTGCCAGTATATCCTTTCTCAAGTAAGGAGACCAAAACTGTGCACAGTACTCCAGGTGTGGCCTCACCAGCACCTTATACAGCTGCAACATAATCTCGCTGATTTCAAACTCCATTTCTCTAGCAATAAAGGACAAAATTCCATTTGCCTTCTTAATTACCTGCTGCACCTGCAAACCAACTCCTTGAGATTCCTACACAAGGACACCCAGGTCCCTCTGCACAGCAGCATGCTGCAATTTTTTACCATTTAAATAATCGTCCATTTTGCTGTTATTCCTACCAAAATGGATGACCTCACATTTACCAACATTGTACTCCATCTGCCAGACCCTCGCCCAGTCACTTTGACTATCTATATCCCTTTGCAGACTTTCAGCGTCCTCTGCACACTTTGCTCTTCCACCCATCGTAGTGTCATCTGCAAATTTTGACACACTACACTTGGTCCCCAACTCCAAATCATCTATGTAAATCGTAAACAATTGCGGTCCCAACACTGATCCCTGAAGCACACCATTAGTCACTGATCGCCAACCAGAAAAACACCCATTTACCCCCACTCTTTGCTTTCTGTTAGTTAACCAATCCTCTATCCATGCTAATACATTACCCGTAACACTGTGCACCTTTATCTTATGTAGCAGTCTTTGGTGCGGCACCTTGTCAAATGCCTTCTGGAAATCCAGATACACCACATCCACACGTTCACCATTGTCCACTGCACATGTAATGTTCTCAAAGCATTCCACCAAGTTAGTCAAACATGACCTGCCCTTCATGAACCCATGCTGCGTCTTACCAATGGGACAATTTTTATCCAGATGTCTCGCTATTTCTTCCTTGATGATAGGTTCAAGCATTTTCCCTCCTACAGAAGTTAAGCTAACTGGCCTGTAGTTACCTGCCTTTTGTCTACCTCCTTTTTTAAACAGTGGCATCACATTTGCTGTTTTCCAATCTGCGGGAACCAACCCAGAGTCCAGCGAATTTTGGTAAATTACCACTAGTGCATTTGCTATTTCTCCCACCATCTCTTTTAGTACTCTGGGATGCATTCCATCAGGACCAGGAGACTTGGCTACCTTTACCCCCATTAACTTGTCCAACACTACCTCTTTCGTGCTAATGATAGTTTCTAGGTTCTCACCTGCCATAGCCTTCCTGTCATCAATTTTTGGCATGTTATTTGTGTCTTCCACTGTGAAGACCGACACAAAATACCTGTTCAATGCCTCAGCCATTTTCTCATTTCCAGTTATTACATCCCCCTTCTCGTCCTCTAAAGGACCAATGTTTACTTTCGCCACTCTTTCTCGTTTTATATATTTGTAGAAACTTTTGCTATCTGTTTTTATATTCTGAGCTAGTTTACTCTCATTATCCATCTTACCTTTCTTTATAGCTTTTCTCGTGGCTTTCTGCTGACCTTTAAAGATTTCCCAATCCTCTAGAGTCCTTATGTGAGGTTTTGCCAGTCTTTCCAGAGGCATCTCACACTTTTGGAGAGAGATCAAAGGAGTCAGTCTCCATCATGAGTATCATTATGTGTCAGACATTGGTGCTGATATGACCTTCATAGAAAGAGTGGCCAACTGCATAAAGCAACAGACACAGCAAGCAAATCATGGTCTGCACATCATGTGTGTCACATTAAATAAGATGGAGGAAAGCCTCACCTGAACTGAAAGAAGTCAGCGGAGGTTGGTATCCCTTCACCAGATTCCCTTTTATTTACAAGCTCTCTAAGTTCATAGTGTATTACAAGCTCTGAGTCAGCACTCGGAGTGCCAGGAGACCTGACACTCTCAGTTATCTATACACAACAAAGGCTTCCTGATTGGCTAAGTAATATAGAGCTCAATGACAGACATCTTTTATTGAGAGCTCAATGAGGGAGTTCATATTCTAAGAGGCCAGCCTCAATGGCCTCATTGAAGTCATTACATAAACCATTCAGTGCCTCACTGTAGTACAACAAAATGTTCTCCAGCTCTCGGCAGCAGGGAATTGAAGGTGGATCATGAGAGGGAGAAAGGGACCATGGAAGAGGAGATCTGCGCAATGAGTTTCTTCTCCTGATCCTTTGTCACCTTCCTCAAGACAGATACCACATGCTGCCTCTTTCCCAAATGGCTTGTCCTTGCATAGGTGTAAAAAGGGGATTCTTTGGCAGAGCCCTCACAGGTTCCAAAATCCAAAGGACATTTGCTCAGGTGCTCTTGGGCATCGGAGCAGAGGAAGGAGCAATCAAATCGAGTTCTGCAGAAGTCACAAGGGTTGTACTATGGAGCAGTAACAGGAAAAGGATATTGTTTCACAAAGGTACACTTGGGTGTTTATGACTTTTAATTTCTGTTTGATGTTTATCAGCCTTCAAGTTTACTTCAAAGCTTCACTGTCTTGTTCTCCCCATTGTTATAAACTACTTACCTAGTGGACCACTGCTTTGCAAAAAATGATATGATTAGAGTTAAGAAATGAGCAATGGTTTATTGACGCTGTCTGCTTTGTGCTGAGAGTGAAGTTGGAAGGGAGTAGTATAAAGTGGGTTCATAATCAGTGTGTCAGAAGGCTTCACTGATTCAGATTAGCTGATGTGTGCCCGAATATGTTGGTTAGCTGAGGGGCGCGTGAATTGATAAATATCTGGACACGAGTTGCTATTTCAAGCATTTCAAATTGAATTGACCTGATACTAAGGGAAAGAACAAGCAAGCAAAATTTTGTTAATGCCTGGAATCAAACATTTCTGTTTGATTCCAGACCCCAAAAAAACAGAAATGTTTTTTACGCCTGGATTCTGTTTTCAAGATATTATGAGAATATTTTATGTTTTATTTCACTGTAAATATTCTCCAGAACTCCTGAAAGTGTAATTCAATGCAATGTGTAAATTTGGATATTGATGAATATTCTAGTGAGAGGAAAGTATCGATGAGATGAATGAGGTGACAGCTTTTTTCTTGGAGATATGTTTGTCTGTGCCTATGAACTTTTAAGAGAACTGAATTTGATAACCTGTTGACCATCTGAGATATTGGGGCCATACAAGGGAAATACAGAAAGATCTTGAGACAGGAGACCTCTTTTGACTTAGAGAAGATCCTGATAGAATTATTGAATGGTACATCCTTTTAAAGACAATGCAATCCAGGACGATGAAATTGACACCCAGCACAATCCCTACAGACCTGATAAACCTTCCACAAATGCAAAACAATGATTTTTGGAGAGGGCAGAGATATGCCACTAAGCATGACAAAAGAACACTACCTGAATAGAAAGCCTGGTCAAAAAGAAATAAGAAACTACATCCAGCAGAAAACAAGATATGTGGAGATGACTGACGAAACGTGAGATTCCAACAGAGGATGAAAGACAAAATTAGCACACAAATATGAGAATGCAGAAGTGGTTTGTAACTTGTGAATGAGCTAACATATGAGGATGTATGGTGCAGCTGCATTGAAGAATGGGATTTGCTCAGCTACTTGACAAACAGCTTGACATGACATAATTAATACGGTCTGGGTAATAAGGGAACTTTTTTTTTTAAATGATCAAGGCACTGATAAAATCAGTCTCTCTGTGGGGAATGTAATAGTAAAAGTAAAGTAAAATTTGGATTGGAAAAATTGAAGGCTAGAGAGAAATAATAATAAGAATTAACTACAAGATGGACAAGGTGAAGGGAGAGCTAGAGCATCTTTTAGGTCTATGCAATCATATGTTAACACTGATTTTATATGCAATTATACCGCTTCAATTATATCTAAAAATTAGTTATGAACAGAGGAGCATAATGGAAAGTTGGCTACTTGGGCTAGGTGAAGGGCCAAAAGGGGGAGTGTAAGGATGATTTAGTAAAAGAGGAGGGGGATAGATTTATCCTTCCTGCATCAGAATAAAATCACATGCTGGTCAAATATCTGCAGAACTCGCCAGCAAGGTTGTTTAAGATAAATAGACAGTTACAAACAAGCTTTTAGGCGAAACCTATAAACCTCTCCATGGGCAATACTGGAATTTTAAAACAATGCTTTGTGTACTGACTAACAGTATAACTAGTCTGTATCTGTGACTTGGAGCTGAGAGTTATATTAGAATGCTCTTCTTGTGATTGCTGTATAAGAGTCCTGTATCAGAGGCAAAGTGCGACTCCAGAGGTTTCTCTGGGGTAGTTCACTGCATGCCTGAATCATGAATGATACTGTAATCTGTCCCTGAGTCTCCTGTGGTTAGTTGGAAGAAACTTTTAACAACATGTGTGTCATTATTCTCTGTTCAAACTTGTGACCTTCTGAGAATCTATTTTTCTAAGCAAAGCACAAAAGTGTATTTCTAACCAAACTCAAATTTCTGGCATACAATAATCCACAATCATTCATTTCCACACATTGTGCAAGGTAACCAAATCTATAAAAAGTATAAGCATGAAATTGCCAAAGGAATCCCTTTATCATCCACCATAACTTTCATTGAAGATTGGTAAAAAAATATTTTGCAAAAATGGAGAGATATTTAAATGGCTAATCATGCCATGACATGAAAGAGACTAGAAAAATTCCCATGACATTTTGGGGATGCCCACAAATTTCACCCCATACAGAAGGGCAGAAACCATTGTTATGGAGTCCTGACTGTAGTCACCTGCCATTATTTTTTTGCTCCTATCCTCTAAACAGCCAACCAATTTGATCAGGTGTGAGACAGAATTCTGCAATGATTTATTTGAATGAAACCTCAAATTAAAGATGAATAAATCTTTGACATCCCCAGCCATTGTCCACCGTCAGTTGCCCCACACATTATCCCATTCCTTAATAATATTAGGATTGAAAAGCCTGCATTAAATTCTGAAACGAGGAAGAAAATGCTGAAAACACATATTGATTAGCTAGTTTCTATGAGAGAACAGACAAGTTTATGTTTTGGATAGGGGCCTTTCTTCAGAATACAGGGCTGAAGAGATCGTACTGGAAACAAGAGCTCGTCTGTTCCATCCATAAATGTTCACTGACCGGCTGAGTTTTTCAGCAACTTCCTCTTGTAGCTACAGACCTTGTATTGATGATGGTCCCATGGTTGTGCTTGGTGGTGCATCCAGTAGATTTTCCATACTGCAACCACAGTGCACTTGTGATGTTGGATGGAAAGATTAGATATTGAAGATGGGTAAAAAAATATTTTGCAAAATTGATGTGAGATTTAAATGGCTATTTATGCCATTACATGAAAGAGACAATATCATTTTGGTAAACGTGAAACATCAAGGCAACATAGTAGACTTGATTCTTGGGAAACAGTCACGTAATGGCCCAGTTAAGAACACATGTAAGAAAGAGATAAGCTGTGTCCAATAACAATCAAGATTCTAAATCCAAGCTACCACCACCCAACTATCAAGAAAACATATACTGTATTATACAGACGAGCAATAAATATATTTAAACAAAGAAAAAAATTAAGAAAAAAGTTACATTCAAAATGGTAAATAAGAGATAGCAACTGAACATATGCAAGGAGGTGCTAAGTTATTTAATTCTATAGATCATGGACACATCTTGGTTTTCTAACACTCATTATTAAAACTCTAAATATTATCTTACCTTCATGTCTATTTCAGTGCCATGAAGCTGCTGTGAAACTGTCTTAATTATTCCAATTACAATATCTTGTAAGCCTTCCCTTTCTGAATAATAATGTAAAAGGAGACCTTTCCCTTTATCTGCATCTGTGCATCTGAATGATGGTGCACGCATCCCTGGATAAATTGTAGCCAGGTGGTCATGTAAAGCATCCAGGTTCTGGTGGGGGAAGGAGAAAGATTAACGATTTGTTAATATGCTCGATTTCTAGCAAAACATTGTTGCAATGTGAAAAACAAGCCACAAGCTTGTAACATCCACAATATTTTCCTTCCCCGACAGATATGGAGTTATACAGCCAATTTCATAGCCATTATAACATAGAGGGAGGTGATTAAGTCCATTGTGTCTATGTCAGTTTCCTGTAAAGCAGCTCAGTCAGTCCCATTTCCCCACTTGATCCTTGTAGCCCCAGATGATTATTTCCTTCATGTGCCTATCCAATTTATTTTTGAAATTATTGATACACTCTTTTACCAATGCAGGCAGCAAGTTCTAGATCATTAAAAATCACGGCATAAAAATGTTCTTCCTCATATCACCCCGCTACCTCTTGCCAAAACCTTCAATCTGCATCCTCGTCTTTGCACAATTAACGAATGTGAACCGCTTTTCATTGTATACCACTTCTAAATCTGCCAATCTTTTCTGTGATGTTTCCCCTCGATCTCTTTTGCTTGAAGGAGAACAACGCTAGGTTCTCCAATCTAACTTTGTAGCTAAGTTCTCCCATTCCTGGGATCAGTCTGGTAAATCTCCCACATGCTCTCTCAAGGACATCTTTCCAAAAATGTGGTGACCTGAATTGGATGTAATACTTATTCAGAGTTTTATACAAGCTCTGACGTAACTTCCCAGCTTTTGTACTCAATGGGCGAAATCTTGAGCCCATGTTCACCGTCTACGAGATTGCTGGCGGGGGCTCAAGATCCGGAAGTCTCAGTTCCCGTCAGTGATAACGCATCATCCCTGCCCCTCGCTGGCAATATCATGTTCATGCCCATTATGGGCTTGAACCTGCTTGGCATGCATTTTAATATCATTAAACTGGGCGGCACGGTAGCACATTGGTTAGCACTGCTGCTTCATAGCTCCAGGGACCTGGATTCGATTCCCGGCTTGGGTCACTGTGCAAACTCCACACAGACATTCTCCTCATGTCTGCGTGGGTTTCCTCCGGGTGCTCCGGTTTCCTCCCACAGTCCAAAGATGTGCAGGTTAGGTTGATTGGCCGTGCTAAAATGCAAAGGTTAGAGGGATTAGCGGGTAAATGTGTAGGGATATGTGGGTAGGGCCTGGGTGGGATTGTGGTCGGTGCAGACTCGATGGGCCAGATGGCCTCTTTCTGCACTGTAGGGATTCTATGATTCTATGATAAACATCCTCTGCCGTATTTTGACACCTCACCATATCTTCAAATCACAGGCTCCCACGGACATGAACCTGTCGCGGGCATCTCCCTAGGGGCAAAAAGATAAGTATAGCCCCCAGGAGAGAAGAGGCATGGCTAGTCAGTGTCATGGCAATACCCCTTGGCACTAGTTGGCACTGTGTCAACCTGGCAGTGCCACCCTGTGCCAAGGGACAGCACCCAATAGGGGCCTCATGGTTGGGGGGCAGTTAATGCAAATGTGGTTGTGGGCTGGGAGCATATAGATGTGTAGGGGATGCTGGCAATGACTGTTGGAGACTGGGTGGAGGTTACAGGACGGGGAGAAGGGGCTGATTATCGTGAAGGGGGACGATGATTGTGGTGGGGGGGGAGGGGGTGTGCGGAGGAGAAGAGTGGGAGTGAATGCTGGCTCTGATTAGGGGTGGGGAAGGTAGCCCGAGGCCTCAGTGGTGGGATATGGGGAGGTTTATTGCAGTTCTGATGCCCTTTAAAGATGGCGTCCTAATCTTTGTGCAGCTGGATTTTGCTGGTATGTTTAGATCCCCCCCCCCCCCGGCATGATGGCATGAATCACACCCCCTTGATTAAGATTTTGCCTTGTACCTCTACTTTTGAAGCTCAAGATTCCATATGCTTTATGAACTACTCTCTCAACATGTCCTCTCACCTTCAAAGTCTGTGCATAAGAACTTCCAGAGCCCACTGTTCAGAACTGTGCCATTAGATATACAGTGGCCTTCTGCCAACGCGCAACATTTCACTGCTACTTGCCTTTCCATTCTGCTTGCCTATTGTTGTCATCTTGCAGTCAATTAGCATCCTCTGCAATGCTTGCCACAACTCCAAATATACTATTATTGGCAAAGTTTAAAATGTTACTCTGTATTCCAAAATATTATTCACTTAAATATAAAAAAAAGTGGTCCTATCTCCAAACAGCTCTGTCCACCATACTTCAGTCAGAATCATAGAATCAAAGAATCCCTACAGTGCAGAAGGAGGCCAGTCAAAGAACAAAGAAAATTCCAGTACAGGAACTGATCCTTCGGCCCTCTAAGCCTGCACCTACCATGCTGCCCGACTTAACTAAAACCCCCTACCCTTTTGGGGACCATATCCCTCTATTCCCATCCTATTCATGTACTTGTCAAGATGCCCCTTAAAAGTCACTACCGTATCCGCTTCCACTGCCTCCCCCTGCAACAAGTTCCATGCACCCACTACTCTCTGTGTAAAAAATCTGCCTCGTACATCTCCTTCAAACCTTGCCCCTCGCACTTGAAACCCATTGCCCCTAGTAATTGACTCTTCCACCCTGGAAAAAGCTTCTGACTATCCACTCTGTCCATGCCTCTCAATCTTGTAGACTTCTATCAAGTCTCCCCTCAACCTCCGTCGCTCCAGTGAGAACAAACCACGTTTCTCCAACCTCTCCTCACAGCTAATACCCTCCATACCAGGCAACATCCTGGTAAATCTTTTCTGTACCCTCTCCAAAGCCTCCACATCCTTCTCGTAGTGTGGCGACCAGAATTGAACACTATAATTCCAAGTGCGGCCTAACTAAGGTTCTATAAAGCTGCAACATGACTTGCCAATTTTTAAACTCAATACCCCGGCCGATGAAGGCAAGCATGCCGTATGCCTTCTTGGCTACCTTCTCCACCTGCATTGCCACTTTCAGTGACCTGTGTACCAGTACATCCAGATCCCTTTGCCTATCAATACTCTTAAGGGTTCTGCCATTTACTGTATATTTCCTATCTGTATTAGACCTTCCAAAATGCATTACCTCACATTTGTCCGGATTAAACTCCATCTGCCATCTCTCCGCCCAAGTCTTCAACTGATCTACATCCTGCTGTATCCTCTGATGGTCCTCATCGCTATCTGCAAATCCACCAACCTTTATGTCGTCCGCAAACTTACTAATCAATCCAGTTATATTTTCCTCCAAATCGTTTATATGTATCCAGTTATATTTTCCTCCAAATCGTTTATATGTATTACAAACAGCAAACAAACAACAGGTCCCAGCACTGATCCCTGAGGAACGCCATTTGTCACAACCCTCCATTCAGAAACGCACCCTTCCACTGCTACCCTCTGTCTTCTTTGACTGAGCCAGTTTTGTATCCACCTTGCCAGCTCACCTCTGATCCCATGCGACTTCACCTTCTGCACCAGTCTGCCATGAGGGACCTTGTCAAAGGCCTTACTGAAGTTCATGTATACAACATCCACTGCCCTACCCTCTTCAATCATCTTCGTCACTCCTCAAAAAACTCGATCAAGTTCGTGAGACACGACCTCCCCTTCACAAAACCATGTTGCCTCTCGCTAATACGCCCACTTATTTCCAAGTGGGAATCCTGTCTCGAAGAATCCTCTCCAATAATTTCCCTACCACTGATGTAAGGCTCACCAGCCTGTAATTACCTGGATTATTCTTGCTACCCTTCTTAAACAAAGGAACAACATTGACTATTCTCCAATCCTCTGGGATCTCCCCTGTAAGAAGTTTAACAACACCAGGTTAAAGTCCAACAGGTTTATTTGGTAGCAAAAGCCACACTAGTGGTTTATATGTATTACAAACAGCAAACAAACAAACAACAGGTCCCAGCACTGATCCCTGAGGAACGCCATTTGTCACAACCCTCCATTCAGAAACGCACCCTTCCACTAGTGGCTTTTGCTACCAAATAAACCTGTTGGACTTTAACCTGGTGTTGTTAAACTTCTTACTGTGTTTACCCCAGTCCAATGCCGGCATCTCCACATCACATCTCCCCTGTAGCCAGTGAGGATACAAAGATTTCTCTCAAGGCCCCAGCAATTTCCTCCCTTGCCTCGCTCAGTATTCTGGGGTATATCCCATCAGGCCCTGGGGACTTTTCTACCTTAATGTTTCTCAAGAACCCCAATACCTCCTCCTTTTTGATCTCAACATGACTCAAACTATCTATACATCCTTTCCCAGACTCGTCATCCACCAAGCCCTTCTCTTTGGTGAATACTGACACAAAGTACTCATTTAATACCTTGCCCATTTCCTCTGGCTCCACACATTGATTCCCTCCCTTGTCCTCGAGTGGGCCAACCCTCTCACTGGCTACCCTCTTGCTCTTTATATATGTATAAAAAGCCTCGGGATTTTCCTTAAACCTGCTGGCCAATGCTTTTTCATGACCCCTTTTAGGCCTTCTTACTCCTTGCTTAAGTTTCTTTCTACTTTCCTTGTATTCCACACTTGCTTCATGTGTTCCCAGCCTCCTAGCTTTGGCAAATGTTTCCTTTGGCCCTTTGACTAGGCTCAGAATATCTCTCGTTATCCATGGTTCCCAAAACTTGTCATGCTTATCCTTCATCCTTACAGGAATGTCCTGAATCCCTATCAACTTACACTTGAAAACCTCCCACATGCCAGATGTTGATTTGCCCTCAAACTTCTGCCCCCAACCAGGGCTCAATGGTACCAAACAAAGAACAAATCCTTCGGCCCACCTTGTCTTTTAAAGTTTATTTATTAGTCATAAGTAGGCTTACATTCACACTGCAATGAAGTTACTGTGAAAATCCCCTAGTTGCCAAACTCTGGCATCTGTTCAGGTACAGTGAGGGAGAATTTAGCATGACCAATTCACCTAACCTGCACATCTTTGGACTGTGGGATGAAATTGGAGCACCCAGAGGAAACCCACGCAGACATGCAGAGAACATACAAACTCCACACAGACAGTGACCAAAGCCGGGAATCGACCCAGGGTTACTGGCGCTGTGAGGCAGCAGTGCTGACCACTGTGTCACCGTGCTGCCCAGAGCCACGCCGCCCAGAGCCACCGTGCCACCCAGTCTGGACCAATGCATGAAGCCTTTCTAAACTAAAGACCTTTTGCCTCGACACGGTCTGCATCCCTCTATTCCCTGCCTATTTATGTATAGAACATAGAACAGTACAGCACAGAACAGGCCCTTCAGCCCACGATGTTGTGCCGACCTTCATCTGAAACCAAGATCAAGCTATCCCACTCCCTACCATCCTGGTGTGCTCCATGTGCCTATCCAATAACCGCTTAAATGTTCCTAAAGTGTCTGACTCCACTATCACTGCAGGCAGTCCATTCCACACCCCAACCACTCTCTGCGTGAAGAACCTACCTCTGATATCCTTCCTATATCTCCCACCATGAACCCTATAGTTATGCCCCCTCGTAATAGCTCCATCCACCCGAGGAAATAGTCTTTGAACGTTCACTCGATCTATCCCCTTCATCATTTTATAAACCTCTATTAAGTCTCCCCTCAATCTCCTCCGCTCCAGAGAGAACAGCCCCAGCTCCCTCAACCTTTCCTCATAAGACCGACACTCCAAACCAGGCAGCATCCTGGTAAATCTCCTCTGCACTCTTTCCAGCGCTTCCACATCCTTCTTATAGTGAGGTGACCAGAACTGCACGCAATATTCCAAATGCGGTCTCACCAAGGTCCTGTACAGTTGCAGCATAACCCCACGGCTCTTAAACTCCAACCCCCTGTTAATAAAAGCTAACACACTATATGCCTTCTTCACAGCTCTATCCACTTGAGTGGCAACCTTTAGAGATCTGTGGATATGGACCCCAAGATCTCTCTGTTCCTCCACAGTCTTCAGAACCCTACCTTTGACCCTGTAATCCACATTTAAATTAGTCCTACCAAAATGAATCACCTCACATTTATCAGGGTTAAACTCCATTTGCCATTTTTCAGCCCAGCTTTGCATCCTATCTATGTCTCTTTGCAGCCTACAACACCCCTCCACCTCATCCACTACTCCACCAATCTTGGTGTCATCAGCAAATTTACTGATCCACCCTTCAGCCCCCTCCTCTAAGTCATTAATAAAAATCACAAAGAGCAGAGGACCAAGCACCGATCCCTGCGGCACTCCGCTAGTAACCTGCCTCCAGTCCGAAAATTTTCCATCCACCACCACCCTCTGTCTTCGATCAGACAGCCAGTTACCTATCCAATCGGCCAACTTTCCCTCTATCCCACACCTCCTTACTTTCATCATAAGCCGACCATGGGGGACCTTATCAAACGCCTTACTAAAATCCATGTATATGACATCAACCGCCCTACCTTCATCAACACACCTAGTTACCTCCTCAAAAAATTCTATCAAATTTGTGAGGCACGATTTGCCCTTCACAAATCCGTGCTGACTATCCCGGATTAATCCGCATCTTTCTAAATGGTCGTAAATCCCATCCCTAAGGACCTTTTCCATCAATTTACCAACCACCGAAGTCAGACTAACCGGTCTATAATTACCAGGGTCATTTCTATTCCCTTTCTTAAACAGAGGAACAACATTTGCCACTCTCCAGTCCTCTGGCACCATCCCCGTGGACAGCGAGGACCCAAAGATCAAAGCCAAAGGCTCTGCAATCTCATCCCTCGCCTCCCAAAGAATCCTAGGATACATTTCATCAGGCCCAGGGGACTTATCGACCTTCAGTTTATTCAAAACTGCCAATACATCCTCCCTCCGAACATCTATTTCCTCCAGCCTATTAGCCTGTAACACCTTCTCTTCCTGAAAAACATGGCCCCTCTCCTTGGTGAACACTGAAGAAAAGTATTCATTCATCACCTCGCCTATCTCTACTGATTCCATACACAAGTTCCCACCACTGTCCTTGACCGGCCCTAACCTCACCCTGGTCATTCTTTTATTCCTCACATAAGAGTAAAAAGCCTTGGGGTTTTCCTTGATCCGACCCGCCAAGGACTTCTCATGTCCCCTCCTAGCTCTCCTCAGCCCCTTTTTCAGCTCGTTCCTTGCTAACTTGTAACCCTCAGTCGAGCCATCTGAACCTTGTTTCCTCATCCCTACATAAGCTTCCCACTTCCTTTTCACAAGACATTCCACCTCTTTTGTGAACCACGGTTCCCTCGCTCGGCCATTTCCTCCCTGTCTGACAGGGACATACCTATCAAAGACACCCAGTATTTGTTCCTTGAAAAAGTTCCACTTTTCATCAGTGCCTTTCCCTGACAGTTTCTGTTCCCATCTTATGCCCCCTAATTCTTGCCTAATCGCATCATAATTACCTCTCCCCCAATTGTAAGCCTTGCCCTGCCGTCCGGCCCTATCCCTCTCCATTGCAATAACAAAAGACACCGAATTGTGGTCACTATCTCCAAAGTGCTCTCCCACAACCAAATCTAACACTTGGCCCGGTTCATTTCCCAGTACCAAATCCAATGTGGCCTCACCCCTTGTCGGCCTATCCACATATTGTGTCAGGAAACCCTCCTGCACACACTGCACAAAAAGTGCCCCATCCAAACTATTTGACCTACAAAGGTTCCAATCAATATTTGGAAAGTTAAAGTCCCCCATGACAACTACCCTGTGACCCCCACACGTATCCATAATCTGCTTAGCAATTTCTTCCTCCACATCTCTATTACTATTTGGGGGCCTATAGTAAACTCCTAGCAATGTGACCGCTCCTTTCCTGTTTCTAACTGCAGCCCATATTACCTCAGTGTGCATATCCCCCTCAAAGTGCTTTTCCGCAGCCGTTAAACTATCCTTGATTAACAATGCTACTCCTCCACCTCTTTTACCAGCTTCCCTACACTTACTGAAACATCTATACCCCGGAACGTCCAACAACCATTCCTGTCCTTGTTCTACCCACGTCTCCGTAATGGCCACAACATCGTAGTCCCAAGTAGCAATCCACGCCCCAAGTTCATCCACCTTGTTCCGGATGCTCCTTGCATTGAAGTAGACACACTTCAACCCATCTTCCTGTATCTGTCAAGATGCCTCTTAAATGTTGCTATTGTATACTCCATATGCTGCCTCACCAAAGTCTTTTGCAGCTGCAACATGATTTTCTAATTCCTATACTCAATGCCTCGACTGATGAAGCCAGCATGCCATACGCCTCTTGACCACCTTGTCCATCTGAGTTTCCACCTTCAGGGAACTGTGGATCTGCACACTTAGCTCTCTGTATAATATTTCTAAGGGCTCTACCATTTACTGTATGCTTTCCTTCTGCAGTAGACCTTCCAAATCGCACCACCTCACATTTGTCTGGATTAAATTCCATCTGCCATCTTTCGGCCCAGGTCTCCAGCCGATTTATATCCTGCTGTATCCTCTGATAAACCTCCTCACAATCTGCTACTTCCCCAATTTTTGTTTCATCTGCAAATTTACTAATCAGAATACCTACATTTTCCTCCAAATCATTTATATATATTACAAACAACAGAGGCCCCAGCACTGATCCTTGTGGAACATCACTTGTCACAGGTCTCCAGATAGAAAAGTACCCTTCCACTGCTACTCTCTGCTTCCTATGCCCAAGCCAGTTTTGTATCCATCTTATCAGCTCAGCTCGGATCCTATATGACTTCATTTTCTGTATCAGCCTGCTACGAGAAACCTTATCGAAAGCTTTACTAAAGTCCATGTATCAAACATCCACTGCCCTCCCCAGGTCAATTTTTCTTGTCACTTCCTCAAAGAACTCAATCAACGTTTGAGACATAAGAACATAACAACATAAGAAATAGGAGCAGGAGTAGGCCATCTGCCCTTCGAGCCTGCCCCGCCATTCAACAAGATCATGGCTGATCTGAAGCGAATCAGTTCCACTTACCCGCCTGCTCCCCATAACCCCTAATTCCCTTATCGATCAGAAAACTATCGACCCGTGATTTAAACATATTCAACGAGGAAGCCTCCACCACTTCAATGGGCAGAGAATTCCAGAGATTCATTACCCTCTGAGAGAAGAAGTTCCCCCTCAACTCTGTTCTGAACCGGCCCCCCCTTATTTTGAGGCTGTGCCCTCTAGTTCTGGTTTCCCTTCTAAGTGGAAAGAATCTCTCCACCTCTACCCTATCCAGCCCCTTCATTCTCTTATATGTCTCTATAAGATCACCCCTCATCCTTCTAAACTCCAACGAGTACAGACCCAATCTGTTTAATCTCTCCTCATAAGCCACACCCCTCATCTCCGGTATCAACCTGGTGAACCTTCTCTGCACTCCCTCCAAGGCCAATATATCCTTTCGCAAATAAGGGGACCAAAACTGCACACAGTACTCCAGTTGCGGCCTCACCAGTGCCTTGTACAGTTGCAGCAAGACCTCCCTGCTTTTATATTCTCTCCCCCTCGCGATAAAGGCCAACATTCCATTCGCCTCCTTGATCACCTGCTGCACCTGCAGACTGAGTTTTTGCGATTCATGCACAAGGACCCCCAGGTCCCTCTGCACAGTCGCACGATGTAATTTTTCTCCATTTAAATAATATTCCAATTTACTATTATTTCTTCCAAAGTGGATAACCTCACATTTGCTAACGTTATATTCCATCTGCCAGATCCTCGCCCACTCGCTCAGCCTATCCAAATCTCTCTGCAGACTTTCCGCGTCCTCCACGCAATTCGCTTTCCCACTCACCTTCGTGTCATCAGCAAACTTGAATACCCTACATTCAGTCCCCTCCTCCAGATCATCTATGTAAATGGTAAACAATTGAGGCCCCAGCACCGATCCCTGCGGCATGCCACTGGTCACCAACTGCCAACCAGAAAAGCACCCATTTATCCCAACTCTCTGCTTCCTGTTAGATAGCCAATCCTCAATCCACGCCAACACCTTACCCCTAAATCCGTGTACCCCAATCTTCTGCAGCAACCTTTTGTGAGGCACCTTATCGAACGCCTTCTGGAAATCTAAAAACACCACATCCACCGGTTCCCCTCTGTCAACCGCACTAGTGACATCTTCATAAAAGTCCAGTAGATTCGTCAAACACGACTTTCCCTTCATGAATCCATGCTGCGTCTGCTTGATCGAACCATTCTTATTCAGGTGCTCTGTTATTTCCTCTTTAATAATGGACTCTAGCATCTTCCCAACTACGGACGTTAAGCTAACCGGCCTGTAGTTACCCGCCTTTAGTCTACTTCCTTTTTTAAACAGCGGCGTAACAGTAGCTATTTTCCAGTCAGCCGGCACTACCCCAGAGTCCAGCGAATTTTGATAAATTACTACTAACGCATCTGCTATTACCTCAGCCATTTCTTTCAGTACCCTGGGATGCATTCCATCCGGGCCCGGGGACTTGTCTACCTTCAGTCCTATTAGTCTACCAAGCACCACCTCCTTAGTAACAGTAATTGTATTAAGGACCTCCCCTCCCACCAACTCTCGATCTCTAATATTCGGCAAACTATTTGTGTCTTCCACCGTGAAGACCGACACAAAGAACTTATTTAAAGTCTCAGCCATTTCCTCGTTTTCCACTATTAAATCCCCCCTCTCATCTTCCAAGGGTCCAACATTCACTCTAGCCACTCTATTCCTTATTATATTCTTGTAAAAACTTTTACTATCATTTTTTATATTTTGAGCTAGTTTAGTTTCATAATCTATCTTTCCTTTCTTCATCGCTTTCTTAGTCGTTCTTTGTTTTTCTTTAAAGCTTTCCCAATCCACTAATTCTCCACTATTTTTGGCCACTCTGTACGCATCTGATTTTATTTTAATACTCTCCTTTATTTCCTCGTTATCCACGTCCGGTTATCCTTTTTCTTACAGTCCTTCTTTATCACCAGAATATATTTTTGCTGAGTACTTTAAAAAATCTCCTTAAAAATCCTCCACTGTTCTTCAGCTGTCCTACCTACCAGTCTGCTCGCCCAGTCTACATTAGCCAATTCCACCCTCATCCTATCGTACTCCCCTCTGTTCAAGCAGTATCCATCTGTATCAGAAATTCCACCATATTATGATCACTCATCCCAAGAGGATCCTTCACAAGAAGATCCTTAATCCTACCTGTCTCATTGCACAGAACCAGATCCAAGATAGCTCGCTCTCTCGTAGGTTCTGTAACATACTGTTCAATGAAACAATCCCGACAGCATTCCAAGAACTCTTCATCAAGCCCTCCACGTCCAATTTGAGTCGACCAATCAATATGTAGGTTAAAATCCCCCATGATAATTGCCGTTCCACTTTTGCACGCATCCATTATTTGCTTGTTTATAGCCCTCCCCACCTCTAAGTTATTATTTGGGGGCCTATAGACCATGCCTACCAGTGTCTTTCTCCCCCTACTATTCCTTATCTCCACCCACAACGATTCCACGTTTTGCTCCTTAGAGCCTATGTCGTCTCTCACTACCGTCCTGATATTATCCTTTATTAACAAAGCTACCCCACCTCCTTTTTCTACCTGTCTATCCTTCCTAAATGCCTGATAACCCTGTATATTCAGTTCCCAGTCCCGGTCACCCTGCAACCACGTTTCTGTGATGGACACTAGATCATATTCATTTGTATGGATTTGTGCCATCAACTCATTTACTTTGTTTCGAATGCTTCGTGCATTCAGGCAAAGTGTCTTTATGGCAGCCTTTATCTGGACCCGGTTTGTTGAAGCGCTACTAACATCTCCCAAGCCCTCTCCTCCTTTAGCTAGTTGTTTATTCACTATACTCCTGGCATTAGAGTAGACACCTCTCAATCCTATGGTCTGACCTCTCCCCTTCTCTGTTCCCAGTCCACCTGCCCTCTTGTACTTCCTATAACCCTTCTCTGTTTGCGAGCTACCTTCCTCACTCTCAGTCACGTCACATTGATCCCCTCCCCCCAACCTATCTAGTTTAAACTCTCCCCAGTAGCCTTAGCCAACCTTCCTGCCAGGATATTGGTCCCCCTGGGATTCAAGTGCCACCCGTTTTTAGTATACAGTCACACCTGCCCCTAAAGAGGTCCCAATGGTCCAGGAACCTGAATCCCTGCCCCCTGCACCATTCCCTCAGCCACACATTCATCCTCCACCTCACTCCATTCCTTTCCTCACCTTCCCGTGGCACAGGCAGCAATCCCGAGATTACTACCTTTGCTTTCCTCCTTCTCAGCTGTCTCCCTAATTCCCTATACTCTTTTTTC
Source organism: Mustelus asterias (assembly GCF_964213995.1). Taxonomy (NCBI): domain Eukaryota; kingdom Metazoa; phylum Chordata; class Chondrichthyes; order Carcharhiniformes; family Triakidae; genus Mustelus; species Mustelus asterias. Next base: position 45,417,181 of record NC_135801.1, read on the forward strand.
ATGCTCCCTTCCCCCTTCTTACCCACATCAGCGGTACCAATATGTACCGCTACCTCCGGCTCCTCTCCCTCCCACCTCAGGATTTCTGGGACTCGCCCAGCGACATCCTGGATCCCAGACCCAGGGAGGCAGACCACCATGCGAGACTCCCGCTTGCCTCCACAAAATCGCCTGTCCGTCCCCCTAACTGTCGAGTCCCCGATTAATACCGCCTTCCTCCTCCTTTCCTTAGCCCTCTGAGTTACAGGGCCGGACTCCACCCCGGAGACACGGCCACTGCTGCTTCCCCCAGATGGGCTGTCCCCCCCAACAGTACTCAGACAGGAGTACTTGTTATGTAGGGGCACTTCCACCGGGGTGCTCTCAAACACCCGTGTTTTACCCTTCCTGGCTGTCACCCACTTGGCCTCCTCCCGTGGCCCTGGTGTGACCACCTGATGATAGCTCTTGTCTATCGCCTCCTCATTCTCCCTCACCTGCCTAAGATCGTCAAGCTGCAGTTCCAGCTCCCTAACACGGTCCCTCAGGAACCGCAGCTCGACACACCCCTCACAGATGTGGATGTCCGGGAGGCCAGCTGCCTCCAGGACCTCCCACATACTGCACTGCGAGCACCACACTGGCTTAACACTCATATTTCACCCTTTCTTCCAAGGTACACAGAGAAAAGTAAATTATAAATAAAAAAAAGAAGAAACTCACCCCTACTCGCCCTTTCTGCCTCAGCCCGATGAGCCAAAGCCCCTCAGTTCTCACTCAGCTCCCTCTCACTCCGCTGCCCACTCCCGACGCTGCCCGTTAGATAGTGGGGCCTGCCTTTTAAACCTCCCGTGCACTAAAAAAAACTCAAAAGACCCTTCCCAGTAAACCCCGCGGCCACTGCCGGTTTCGCGCCAAAATTTAAAAATAATTAAATAAATAAATAACACCCGCGAAAAAGTACTTTAAATCTTACCCCAAAAATCCTGTCACCAGTCACACCTCTGCCTTTCTCCAAAGCAACAAAGAGGACTATCCCCCCAACTAACTGACTTAGATACAACTTTTGACCCTCACAGTAAACCCCGCGGCCACTGCCGGTTTCGCGCCAAAATGTAAAAATAATTAAATAAATAAATAAAACCCGCGAAATGACATGACTCCCCCCTGCAAAAAACAATGCTGCCTATCACTAATAAGCCTATTGTCTTCTAGCTGTGAGTACGTCCTGTCCCTCAGAATCTTCTCCAATAACTTCTGCACCACTGATTTAAGGCTCACAGGCCTGTAACTTCCCGGATTGTCTCTTCTGCCCTTCTTAAATAGAGGAACAACATTGTTGGAGCGACTCTCCAATCCTCTGGTACCTCACCTGTGACGAAAGAGGATACAAAGATTTTGGCCAAGGCCTCAGTGATTTCTTCCCTCGCCTCTCAGTATTCTGGCCTATTTGGCCCTAGAGACTGGTCCACCTTAATGTTTTTCAAAACCTCCAATACCTCCTCCCTTTTTATCTCAACATGTCCTAAAATGTCAACATCCTCCTTTCTACACTCACCATCTACCACATCCTTCTCCTTTGTGAATACTGATGCGAAGTACTCGTTAAGGACTTCACCCACCTCATCCGTCTCCACACACAAATTCCCTCCACTGTCCTTGAGTGGACCTACCCTTTCCTTAGCTACCCTCTTTCACCTTGTATATGCATAAAAAGCCTTGGGATACTCCTTAACCCTGCCTGCCAAGGACATTTCATGCCCCCTTTTTGTCCTCCTAAGTCCCTGTTTAAGCTCTTTCCTGCTATCTTTGTATTCCTCAAGAGCCTTATGTCCTGAAATTTCTATATGTCTCCTTCTTTTTCACCAAGTTCACAATCTCTCTTGTCATCCAGGGGTCCCGAAGCGTGCCATCTTTATCCTTCATTTTTACAGGGACATACTTGTCCTGAATTGTTAACCACTGGCTTTTAAAAGACTCCCACATATCACATGTGGATTTACCCTCAAACAGCCGCCTCCAGTCTATATTCCCGAGCTCCTGTTATAGTTAGACTTTCCCCAGTTTAGTACTTTCATTCTGGGACTACTTCTTCTATCCTTTTCTACAAGTATCTTGAAACTTAGAAAATTGTGATCACTGTTCCCAAAATGGTCCCCCACTAAGACATCAATCACCTGTCTAGGCTCGTTTCCCAGAACCAGGTCCAAGATTGCCCCTTCCTGAGTTGGACTATCTACATATTGCCTCAAGAAGCACTCTTGGACAAACTGAACAAACTCTGGTCCAAGGAATCCAAGCCCCTGGCACTAAAGGAATCGCAGTCTAAGTTGGGGAAGTTAAAATCAACCATCACAACAACCCGGTTGTTTTTACATCTTCCCATAATCTGCTGATATATCAGTTCCTCTACTTCATGCTGGCTAAAGGGAGGTCTGTAGTACAACTCCAACCCCTAGTAATTAACTCCTTGTTTAAGTTCTTTCCTGCTTTCTTTATATTTGTCAAGGGCTCTATCTGTCTTCGGTTTCCTAAACCTTACATATGCCTCCTTTTTCTTTTTGACTAAGCTCACAATTTCTCCTGTCATCCAAGGTTCCTGAATCTTGCCATCCTTGTCTGCAATATCCCAGCCCCCAAAGAAACCTAACATCATATTAGAGGGCAGTTGAGTGGCTGTATGTGACCGGTGTTTGTATTTTGAATCATAGAATCCCTATAGTGCAGAATGAGGCCATTCAGCCCACCTAGCCTGCACCGACAACAATCCCACCCAGACTCTATCCCCATAACCCCATGTATTTACCCTAGCTAGTCTCCCTGATACGAAGGGGCAATTTAGCACAGCCAATGCACCTAACCCGTGGGAGCAAACCACAGCACCCGAAGGAAATCCACACGGACACATGCAAACTCCATACAGTGATCCATGCCAAGAATCGAACCTGGATTCCTGGCACTGTGAGGCAGCAGTGCTAACCACTGTGCCACCGTGCCGCCCTAAGTCAATGATATCCTGAGTAGAAAAGGAATTCAGGGTCAGAGTAATTGCAAAGCTGAGGATAATTGAAGGTAGAAATGCTGGTTCAAATAATTTTGCTGATTCCATCTATTCAGGCTGTACTTAATGTAACTAATTATCTCACTCTTTCAACATGTTAGCATAGGTTTGATGAACTGAATGTGCTCATTATTTGCTGTATGACTCTCCAATAAATCTTCACATATTTCAATATAGTGCAGCATATTTTTAAATTCTATGCATAAGTTTAACCATCAAACATTTCAACTATGCAGCAACTTGTCATTTATATTCATCTTTATAAACTGAAAAATGTTGTATTTAATACCACAAACACATTTACCTGCAGAAACTCTCTAACGTTGGAGCCCAAAACACGAAGAATTGTATCATAGCCAGATTCTTGGCAGAATTCAAAAAACATCTTTCCAAACATTTGCAGAATTTCACCAGCATTGATTTCTGTGAAGGGTTAATCACAAAACAAAAATCATTTGGTCAGACCTCATTTCAAATATCTCAAAAGTTTTGTTCTGCTCAAGTTTTAAAAATTCTTGATTTGAAGGTGTTTAGGAGTGCTTAATCTGCACTAGATTATTTACAAATCAAAAACACACCTTATGGAATGGAGCTTGAATTTCAAGCCAACAACATGTATTTAAAGTTATGTCAAAGTAGAGCTCAGAAGTTAGAAAGGCAACAGTAAAAATAACACTTCTAGATGCTGATAAATTTCTTTCAATTCCAATCTCACTAAATGCCCCCCCGCCCCCCTTCAAATTTATCCCAATATTAAAGGCACTCATATTGGATCTAAATTACTCTTGGTTCCACAATTTGAGAGACAAGAAGATCAAAATAACTATAAACAAAAAAACGTTCATGGTGGAGCAGGGGGAGAATCGGGGCTGCCACTTTGGTGATTCAGGAAACATTTAGGGAATGAGCTCTTGTGCTACCCTGATAAGGTTTTTCCTTGTGTCACCACCATCAGCATGACCACTAGCTGTTCCTTTCCCACCAATCACATGAAAGTGCAGATAGGCAGATTCTATAATCTGATCAGATCGCCGGTAAGAGAATTTACCGCCTCAGGTCAAAGCTGCTTCTCCTATCTCTCACCTCCAGAGCCCTCGAATAAGAGGCAGGAGATGGAAGTGACGAGTAGCAGAGTCGGGGAATGGGTGGTTCAGAGGGAGGGTGGGTCAGCGAGTGGGTGAGGCCACAAATCAGAGCATCAGCAGGGTCAGAGAGACCCTGAATTGAAAGCTAATGGGAGGTACTGTAAAAAGAAAGTCACCATATTTATTTTATATTTTTCAGTTTATATTAAAATTTATCTGGTTTACCAATATAGGAATTTAACAATGTTAAGTATTTCAACTTGAAGAGTATAGTGTTTCAATTTTTATTCTGACAAAGTAGGTTCTACAGACCAACTGCAGCTTTTACATTGGTTTTAAAAGGAAAATTTGATTCACTTAAAGTCATGATTTTCAAGAGCATAACAATAGCTTTTCTTTTTCTGTTCTTTCCCAGGGTGTGGGTGTTACTGGCTATGCCAGCATTTATTTGCCAATTCCTAATTGCCTTGAGAAGATGTTGGTGAGCCAGCATCTTGAACCGTTGCGGTCCATATGATGCAGGTACACCCACAGTGCTGTTAGGGAGGGAGTTCCAGAATTTTGAAATGCAAGTAAGGATGGTGTGTGGCTTGGATGGAAAATTGCAAGTGGTGGTGTCCATAGCATCTGCTGTTCTTGTCCTTCTTGGTGGTAAAGTTTGCGAGTTTGGAAGGTGTTGTAGAAGAAGGTTTCAACAAATTCCCACATAAGAGATTAGCATATAAAATTAAAGCTCATGGGATTGGGATAGCATATTGAGATGGATAGAAAACTGGTTGGCAGACAAGAAACAAGGGTAGGAATAAGCTGGTCATTTTACAAATGACAGGCAGTGACTAGTGGGGTACCACAGGGATTAGGATTGTATTTGTGGGAGTTTAGAAGAATGAGGGGGGAAATCTCATAGAAGCCTAAAACATTCTAACAGAACTAGACAGGGTAGATGCAAGAAGGATGTTTCCGATGGTGTGGGTATATAGAAACAGAGGTCACAGTCTTGACAATACAGGGTGGACCATTTAGGCCAGAAATGAGGAGAAATTTCTTCACCCAGAGAGTGGTCAGCTTATCAAATTTGCTACCACAGAAAGTAGTTAAGGCCAAAACATTGTTTTCAAGAAGCAGTTAGAGATAGCACTTGAGGTGACGGGGATCAAAAGATATGGGGAGAAGGCAGGGTCAGGTATGATATGATACTGTGCCTTTAAGAAATGTATTTTAGTCATGTTTCTGTGCAGGATGTTTCTAACAGTCCCTTACATTTTATCAGTGCTGCTCTGTCTACAACCTGTATCCTTAATTTTTACTGCAGCAGCATAATTGACAAACTTGTAGCATCCAGACAAGTTGTAGAGATTGCTTTTTGCAAATTTGGTCAATTGGTTTATTAAAATATTGGCAATTTTCCAAATGGTGATAAAGATTTAGTGACTTTGCACCCATTACTACTTATCAAGAACAATAGAAGAATCCTTGAACTGCCAGGTACTAGCTAGCATTCATCTCATTAGAGGGAGCTAATAACTGATGAGGAAAACTTTGATCTAGTCCAACTGAGCCAGTGAATATAGCCTTCCCTTTTCTGTCCTGTATCATGTATTGTTTCTGGAGTGGTTCCACGTTTTTGTCTTCATTCATTTCATATATTGACCTTCGTCTTAAGACTAAAAAAACAAGACATATAGAAACAGAACATAGCAGGAGGAGGCCATTTGGCCCTTCGAGTCTGCTCCACCTTCATTATGATCATAGCTGATCATCCAACTCATTAGCCTAATCCTGCTTTTTCTCCCATAACCTTTGATCCCATTCGCCCCAAGTGCTATATTTAGCTGCCTCTTGAATACACTCAATGTTTTGGCATCAACTACTTCCCGTGGTAATGAATTTCACAGACTCGCCACTCTTTGGGTGAAGAAATGTCTCCTCACCTTCATTCTAAATGGTCTACCCTGAATCCTCAGACTGTGACCCCTGGTTCTGAATTCCCCCACCATTGGGAATATCCTCCCTGCATCTACCCTGTCTAGTCCTGTTAGAAATTTGTAAGTCTCTGAGATCCCCTTCGTCGTCTGCACTCCAGCAAAAACAATCCTAACTTAGTCAATCTCTATCAGTCCCGCCATCCCTGGAATCCGTCTGGTAAACCTTTGCTGCACTCCCTCAAGAGCAAGAACATCTTCCTCAGAAAAGGAGACTAAAACTGCACACAATACTCTAGGTGTGGCCTCACCAAGGCCCTGTATAATTGCAACAACACATCCCTGCTCCTGTACTTAAAACCTCTTGCAATGAAGATCAACATGCCATTTGTCATCTTTACCACCTGCATGCTTGTCTTCAGTGATGTTTCCATTGTAGCTCTTGTTCATGTTGAATCTGTTGTATAATGCAGGTCAGTTCCTTTTTTTGGTCAATTCCAGTGTGACTTCAATCAGCCACTATTAATTATTTAACGTCAGCTTGCAGGTGGAAGTCATTATGTAACTATAAGCATATGTATATTGGGCCTTTTGGGAACGGAGGGGACATGTTAGATCAGCTAGATAGCCAATATCTTTTCCCAAAGGCAGGCGAGTCCAAAACTAGAGGACATGGGTTTAAGGTGAGATACAAAAGGGTACAGAGGGGCAATTTTTTCTGAGGGTGGTGAGTGTCTGGAACAAGCTGCTAGAAGTAGTAGTAGAGGCAGGTACAATTTTTTCTTTCAAAAAGCGTTCAGACAAGTAAGATGGCTATCAAGGGATATGGGCCAAGCATAGGCAATTGACACTAGCTTAGTCATTTTTTTTTTAAAAAGGGCGGCATGGACTAGTTGGGCTGAAGGGCCTGTTTCCATGCTGTAAACCTCTGATTCTAATTGCTTCTAATGGCTAGAATGTTGGTTTTAATCTGAATTAGTACTGTTCTTGAGCACCCCTGATTTTAATTGTTCCACCACTTGTAGCTGTGTCTTCGGTTGCCTTGGTCCCAAGCTCTGGAACGCACTCTCTTAATCGCCCCAGTTTGCTACATGACGTTTCTCCTTTAAGACACTCATTAAATCCTAATAACTCCTTATGTAGCTCAGTCTCATGTTATGTTTTATAAAGCTCCTGTAAAGGGCTTTGGCATGTTTCATTACATTATAGACACTCTATAAAATCTGCTTTCTTTAGTTGGAATGAGCCTTATGAATAAGATGAGAGCTCAAAAGAGCTGGAAGGGAGGTAGGAAAGAATAAATAAAAAAGTTCAGGGCTAGAGGAAACCTAGTGGACTAGTGGAAGGGAGGGAAGCAGCAAAACAAGAAATCAGATGGTCTTGATCAGATGGTCGAGTGACAAAAATATTCATGAACTCCTCATTTATTCTTGGAGGTGAGAGCAGAGGACACAGGAGAGAGGGGTTTAAGAAGTTAGTTTGTAGTACAGCAAAGAAATCAGAGGTTATCTTCTTATTCCAGGATGATCCTGGAATAAAGAACTTTTAGAAGCCGAAATCAGGACTCAATTGTGTTTGCCGTGGCTCAACCAGATCTAGTACTGAATGGCTAAACCAGTAGCCCATCAAATCCTGTCAAGTCTCTGTCCTTAAAGTTAAGGAATAGAGGTGAGCAGCTCACTTAAAGCGAAGGGAGGTCACCCAATGAAAAACGAGCAGCAGGAGTTTAAAACACGTGCTCATAACCTAAACCAGATATTGTAAGTCCAGAGCTTAAGACTTGTATTGCTGTAAGCTGTGGGTGCAGCCTTTTCTTTATGTCAAATAAAGCAGTGTGATTCTGGAAGACAGGCTCTGGCAAGACTATTACATTGACGATGAGAATCAACAGGATTTCTTTTTTTCTCACCTTCTGACATAGGGAAGCACAAAGTATTGGAGGTGTTGGCAGGCTTAGGTCTGGATGAATTGTGTCCCAAGTTCCTGTGGGAAGCAAGGGAGGAGATTGCAGGGACTCTGACCCCCAAATTTTTAATTCTTCTCTGGCCATAGGTGAGGTGATGTGGAGATGCCGGCGTTGGACTGGGGTAAGCACAATAAGGAGTCTCACAACACCAGGTTAAAGTACAACAGCTTTATTTGGTAGCACAAGCTTTCAGAGCGTTGCTCCTTCTTCAGGTGAGTGTCTGCATCTGTAAAGACTTGATTACCTTTAAAGACTTGCATTCCAATCATTATCTTGTAAATTGAGTCTGTGTCTATGTATGCCCTGTTTGTGAACACAACTCTTCACTCACCTGAAGGAGCAACACTCCGAAAGCTTGCGCTACCAAATAAACCTGTTGGACTTTAACCTGGTGTTGTGAGACTTCTTACCATGGGTGAGGTGCCAGAGGACTAGAAAACAGTTAATGTGGTTCCGCTATTTAAGAAGGGTTATAGAGATAAGCCTTTAGACCAGTGAGTCTGATGTCAGTGGTAGGGAAAGTATTGAAGAAAATTCTAAAGGAGACCATCTATCTCCACTTGGAGTGGTGAGGCTCGATCAGAGAAAGTCAGCATGGCTTCGTCAGAGGGAGGTCATGCCTAACAAATTTGATTGAATTTTTGAACAGATGACCAGGTGTGTAGGTGAGAGTAGTGCAATCTATGTAGTTTGTATGGGTTTCGGCAAAACCTTTGACAAGGCCCCACATGGCAGACTTAGAACATAGAACATAGAACATAGAACATTACAACGCAGAACAGGCCCTTCGGCCCACGATGTTGCACCGACCAGTTAAAAAAAAAACTGTGACCCTCCAACCTAAACCAATTTCTTTTCGTCCATGAACCTATCTACGGATCTCTTAAACGCCCCCAAACTAGGCGCATTTACTACTGATGCTGGCAGGGCATTCCAATCCCTCACCACCCTCTGGGTAAAGAACCTACCCCTGACATCGGTTCTATAACTACCCCCCCTCAATTTAAAGCCATGCCCCCTCGTGCTGGATTTCTCCATCAGAGGAAAAAGGCTATCACTATCCACCCTATCTAAACCTCTAATCATCTTATATGTTTCAATAAGATCCCCTCTTAGCCGCCGCCTTTCCAGCGAAAACAATCCCAAATCCCTCAGCCTCTCCTCATAGGATCTCCCCTCCATACCAGGCAACATCCTGGTAAACCTCCTCTGCACCCTCTCCAAAGCCTCCACATCCTTCCTGTAATGTGGGGACCAGAACTGCACACAGTACTCCAAGTGCGGCCGCACCAGAGTTGTGTACAGTTGCAACATAACGCTACGACTCCTAAATTCAATCCCCCTACCAATAAACGCCAAGACACCATATGCCTTCTTAACAACCTTATCTACTTGATTCCCAACTTTCAGGGATCTATGCACACATACACCTAGATCCCTCTGCTCCTCCACACTATTCAAAGTCCTCCCGTTAGCCCTATACTCAACACATCTGTTATTCCTACCAAAGTGAATTACCTCACACTTCTCCGCATTAAACTCCATCCGCCACCTCTCGGCCCAACTTTGCAACCTGTCTAAGTCTTCCTGCAAACTACGACACCCTTCCTCACTGTCTACCACACCACCGACTTTGGTGTCATCAGCAAATTTGCTAATCCACCCAACTATACCCTCATCCAGATCATTAATAAATATTACAAACAGCAGTGGCCCCAAAACAGATCCCTGAGGTACACCACTTGTAACCGCACTCCATGATGAATATTTACTATCAACCACCACCCTCTGTTTCCTATCCGCTAGCCAATTCCTGATCCAATTTCCTAGATCACCCCCAATCCCATACATCTGCATTTTCTGCAGAAGCCTACCATGGTGAACCTTATCAAACGCCTTACTAAAATCCATATATACCACGTCCACTGCCTTGCCCCCATCCACCTCCTTGGTCACTTTCTCAAAAAACTCAATAAGGTTAGTAAGGCACGACCTACCTGCCACAAAACCATGCTGACTATCACCTATCAATTCATTACTCTCCAAATAACTATAAATCCTATCCCTTATAATTTTTTCCAACATCTTGCCGACAACAGAAGTGAGACTCACCGGTCTATAATTCCCGGGGAAGTCTCTGTTCCCCTTCTTAAACAATGGGACAACATTCGCTAACCTCCAATCTTCTGGTACTATACCAGAGGCCAACGACGACCTGAAGATCAGAGCCAGAGGCTCTGCAATCACTTCTCTTGCCTCCCAGAGAATCCTTGGATAAATCCCATCCGGACCAGGGGATTTATCTATTTTCAGACCCTCCAGAATATCCTGCACATCCTCCTTATCAACTGTAATACTGTCTATTCTACTCCCTTGCAACCCAGTGTCCTCCTCAGCTATATTCATGTCCCCTTGCGTGAACACCGAAGAGAAATATTGGTTCAATGCTTCACCAATCTCCTCCGGTTCCACACATAACTTCCCTCTGCCATCTATAACTGGCCCTAAACTTGCCCTAACCAACCTTCTGTTCTTGACATACCTATAGAACGCCTTAGGATTCTCTTTAACCCTATCCGCCAAAGTCTTCTCATGTCCCCTTTTAGCCCTTCTAAGCTCGCTCTTCAACTCCCTCTTAGCCAATCTAAAGCTTTCTAGTGCACTACCCGAGTGCTCACGTCTCATCCGAACATAAGCCTCCTTTTTCTTTTTAACCAACAAAGAAACTTTTTTGGTGCACCACGGTTCCCTAGCCCTACCAATTCCTCCTTGCCTGACAGGGACATACCTATCACAGACTCGCAGTAGCTGCTCCTTGAAAAAACTCCACATGTCGGACGTTCCCAGTCCCTGTAATCTCCTAGTCCAACCTATGTTTCCTAATTCTCTCCTAATAGCCTCATAATTACCCTTCCCCCAGCTAAAACCATTGGCCCGAGGTTCATGCCTATCCCTTTCCATCACTAAGGTGAACGTAACCGAATTGTGGTCACTATCACCAAAATGCACACCAACTTCCAAGTCTAGCACCTGGTCTGGCTCATTTCCCAGCACCAGATCCAATATAGCCTCACCTCTAGTTGGCCTGTCTACATACTGAGTCAAAAAACCTTCCTGCACGCTTTGAACAAAAACTGACCCCTCTAACGAGCTAGAGCTATAACAATTCCAGTCAATATTAGTCAAGTTAAAATCCCCCATAACAATTGCCCTATTACTTTCACTCCTAAGCAGGATTGACTCCGCAATCCTTTCCTCAACCTCTCTAGAACTTTTAGGAGGTCTATAAAAGACTCCCAACAGGGTGACCTCTCCTCTCCTATTTCTAATCTCCGCCCATACTACCTCAACAGATAAGTCCTCATCAAACCTCCTCTCTGACACTGTGATACAATCTCTGACCAATAATGCTACCCCTCCCCTTCTTCTACCTCCTTCCCTACTTCGACTAAAACATTTGAACCCCGGGACCTGCAGCATCCATTCCTGCCCCTGCTCTATCCATGTCTCTGAAATAGCCACAACATCGAAGTCCCAGGTACTGATCCACGCTGCAAGTTCACCCACTTTATTGCGAATACTCCTGGCATTGAAGTATACACATTTCAAACCCTGCTCCACCCCACCTCTGCAATGCCGTGCATTGCAGTCCCCATCCATGCATCCCTCACTTTCAGCCCCACTACTCAGGATCCCTCCCCCCCCCCGAATCAGTTTAAACCTCCCTGCATGGCCTTAGCAAATTTACCCCCCAGGATATTGGTCCCCTTCTGATTAAGGTGTAGACCATCCTTCTCATAGAGGTCACACCTTCCCCAGTACGAGCCCCAATTGCTTAAGTACCTGAACCCCTCCCTCCTGCACCATCCCCTCAGCCATGAATTCAAACCTTCCCTCTCCCTATTCCTCTCTAAACTATCCCGTGGTACAGGCAAGAGTCCAGAGATAACCACTCTGTCAGTCTTGGCCTTTAGTTTCCACCCCAACTCCATAAATCCCTGCCTAATATCCCCTTCCCCTATCCTCCCTATGTCGTGTGTCCCCACATGTACAATAACTTGTGGTTTATCTCCCTCCCCCCTAAGAGTCCTGAATACCCTGTCAGACACATCCCGGACCCCAGCCCCTGGTAGGCAACACACCAACCCTGAGTCCCTACCTTTAGTTCCGACCCTCCTATCTGTCCCCTTAATTGTGGAGTCCCCAATCACAAGGCCCAGTCTTTTACAGCCCCTAACCACCTGAGCTTTCTCACTCGGCTCACCCCCAGAGATCTGCTCTCTATGCTCAGTTGATTCCTCCTCAACTGTAGCCTCCAGCACCGAAAACCTATTATGGAGGGGAACCGCCCCAGGGGATTGTCTTCCCGATTGCTTCTTACCCCTCCTCCTGGCATTGACCCAAGCCTCATTTCTAGGAGTTACTATTTCTCTATAACTCCTATCAACTTCCACCTCCGCCTCCCGAATTATGCGGAGTTCCTCTACCTCCCCCTCCAGCTCCTTTACACGCTCCTCCAGAAGCTGCAATCTAATGCACTTCTTACAACTAAAGACTTATAAAGATTACGTGATTGGATACATGGGATACAGCGTAATTTAGTAAAGTGGATTCACAATTGGTTCAGTTGTAGGAGACAGGGGTGTGGTTCAATGGAGTTTTAACTTTTAATATGCTGGAAAATCTTTAATCAAGCAAACCTGATTTTTTTGGTTTCACTATGCTGGGATTACTTGTGGCCAGTGGTCTGGAATTTGTCAAAGGACAGAAGGTATCAGAGTCAACAGTTTGTACTTGTCAGGGAGGAGTTCTTTATCAACCTTTTGGAGTCCTTATCTGAGCATTGGAATGTAAACAATCTGCAATTAAGAGGCCGAGAGATGACGAGGTCTGGTGTGACCGATGACACTAATCTGGCTGCATTTGATTGGTCTAATCAAACAATGCAATTGGGGTTTCTAATCAATTCATTGGCTAGTTACCAAGGAACTTTTGGAGTTTTAACTCTGCTAACACAAAGAGCTTGTTCAGAAAGGCAGTGTGAAGAACCCGGGAACCAAACTCACAAGGAGAGACAACATCTGGACAGATAAGATGTTTTCATTGTGGGCGGTTAGGACATTTTGCCCGTGGGTGTAGGGGGCCTTTCCATTCATATATGGAGGGACCATACCTGCTGGGTCCATGGCCTGAGCCGGGACAAAGTCCAAGACCGGAGGCGGGTCTGAGATCTGTGCAGGGATCTTGTAGGTTACCATTAGAGGGACCTGTATGGCAAGTTCCAATGAGAGAGATGGAAAATGGCAGTTTTCTTTATCCGGAACTCCTGCCATATGAAGCAAGATAATGACGGTGTCTGGCCTCTCCAATTTGGGTGTGTAATATAAGATGGGATGGTGTAGGGCGACTCTTAGTGAATGACGAGGTACGAGGCCGCCCCGTCGAGTTCCAATGGGACACAGGGGGATCCCACACCCTTAACACATCCAAAATTATTGAACCATCCTGGCGTACTGAAAGGATTCACTGGTCACTTGCAAGAGGGGCTTATTACAGAACCGTTAGAATTTCGATTAGGGAATGTTGTCTGTTACCACCCTACAATTTTAGTAAATCTTTCCCCGGTGGCGGAGCACATTTTGGGCTTCAGTTTAATCTTTCTTTTGATCCAATTAACTTTTGTATTTGGCAGATGTATATGTATTTGGCTGATATAGATGAAGCTCCATCAGAAGTAGCTGTGGGATCTTACATAGATAGAGTTTGCACAGTGGGTGAATTTTGATTTAAGGTAGGAGTATCACGTAACAGAACGCCCACTTTTCTCGCTGATAATCTTCATTATGGGGTGAACCTCATGAATGCCAAGTAATGGCAGCTAATGATCCCAAGGGACCATTTGTATCAAAACAGGGGGGGATGACCGTTAGCTGTGCAGGAAGAGAATGTACAGTAATTACGACATGTTTATGTTGATGGATCTTCAAGAGTGGAGGATGGTTTCAGACAGACAGGTTGTGGGATATATGTAGAGGATCAGCAGAGCTCCTGGAATTGGCTTTAAAACTGGCCAGTAACATGAGTGCGCAGATGGCGGAATTAGCAGCTATAGCCTATATAGTAAGCCATCCTGATATATTCCCATCTCCAGTAGACATTTACCCTGATAGCATGTATGTTTGTAATAGTTTAACTGATTTTCTGCCACTATGGGAGGCCCGTGGTTTTGTGTCTGCGGATGGACAACTATTACCGTCTGCAGCCTTGTTAAAATTTATTCTCCGGAAGGCTGATGGTTGCACATTTGGCACTATTAAGTTAAGGGCCACCATAAAACTTAACCAAGAGGTAATGTCAGGGCTGATGGGTTGGCGAAACAAGGGGCTCGTTCAGTAGATTTTTGGCAGCCTCCAATTGTGGATCAGATTGATGCCGTTACAGTCACTCAGACTAATATTGAAGATTTAAAATTGGCTCATAGTGGAGATGCTGATTTAAAACAAGTACAGCAAAGAGTATCTCCAGCTCCCTGTGACAGGTGGAAAGATAAATTATTACTGAAATATGGGGTGATTCTTAAAGAGGGACAGTATGTAGTACCAAGGCAGGATAAGAATCATATTGTTTACCAATGTCAAGATGGGCATGGTCATCAAGGCATAGATACCACAGTAGAACGGATTAAGAGATTGTGTTGGTGGCCTAATCTCATTGATGATGTGAGGCATTCTGTTGAAAACTGTTTGATTTGTGCACAGAACACTCCCGATAGGTATGTACAAAAGGGGATGTTACAACATACTCGACCTGTAGAGAGACCCTGGACTAATCTTCAAATTGATTACACTAGTCCACTACTGCCATGCAAAGGGGGTTACACTTTTATCCTGGTCATCATTGACACCTTTACAAAATGGGTTGAGGCATTTCCTGTGCAATCTAATACTGTTAAAGCTACTGCTCAAATTTTGTTTTTACAAGTACCACACTTTACAATTTTTTACACTTACCACGGAGTATAGAATCAGACCAGGGTACACATTTTACTGGGAAGGTAATGCAAATTGTTATGAAAATGTTTGGAATTACATCCTCAGTCCAGTGGGATAGTGGAACGAATGAACTGTACTTTTAAGAGTATGATTAAGAAGATGGTACATCAAAACAATTCTACCTGGGACATCATGTTGCTTATTGTTCTAATGATAATACAAAACACTTTCTAGTTCCATGGGTATACACCTCACATGCTAATGACTAGGCATCCTATTAGAGGTGTTGACTATCAGTTGGGGTTAAATGTCTCAGAACCAGTACTTACGGCTCTTAATCATAACAAGGTAGTGCAGCAATCGTTAAGAGACAGTACAGGCTGCACAAATGGCAGCAGCTGTCAGGATGGCACAAAAACAACAGAGCAAGGCCTATTTTGATAGTAAGGTAAATCCTGAGTATGCTGTAAAAGATTTACCAGGATGTTGCCTGGTATGCAGGGCATTAGCTATGAGGAGAGGTTGGAGAAACTTGGTTTGTTCTCACTGGAATGCCGGCGGCTGATGGGTGACTGATAGAGGTCTACAAGATTATGAGATGCACAATGCACAAAAATGCACATTCCTGGTGCATTTTTATCTCCTAGATTTTCAGGTCCTTATAGAACCATAGAAAATTACAGCTCAGAAACAGGCCTTTTGGCCCTTCTTGTCTGTGCCGAACCATTTTTTGCCTAGTCCCACTGACCTGCACTTGGACCATATCCCTCCATAATTGACATAATTGTCATAATTGACAAAGCTAGCCAACTCTACAAAGTGTTATCAGACATTGGGAAAACTGGTTGGTACCAGGTTAACCAATTGAAATTATATGGGGCACAAAGTAATCATCAGTATCACATGATGTTGGTAGCCTATGACATTAGTGATTTTTCCTCAAGTGTTTCAGACTCTGAAGACATTCTGAGTCCATTTCTTTTCAATCCAGTTCAGAGGAACCTTGTTTAGATGCTTCTGTAACAAGCGAGGTTAGACCAAATTTATCTGCAGACATTTCAGAGGAATTACGAGCATTGGGTACATCGGGATGGACAGAATTAATAAATACTCCTGATCAGGAGGGGATAGAATTTTTTGGCAAAGGAGAATCTAGTATTCCAAAGTTAGAAGGCCCAAAATCAGATGTGACAGCTACTAATGATAATAATCAGGGGTCAATGTTAAGGTTAACACAGGGATGAACAGCAACAATTAGTTAGACAGAATGCTTCAGATCAAAATGCTGTTGGAACTAGTGATGGGCTACAAAGTGAGCTTCTAGGTAGACAGAATGAAGTTCAAATTAAAAAACGTGTGCCTCCAGACAAACCTCATAAACTTCCTGTGCTTAAACGAGTTCCCAAATGATGAAATGCATATTGATTGCCATTGTGCTCAAGGCCAATGTTTCTGAGGGTACTTGTTATACTTTAACTATCTTGTAGATAGGACACAGTTCATCTTGACACTCTGTGTTCCTTATGTCATCTAGATTTTCTCTAACTCTTCTTGGACGGGTCTTCTCCAGTTTTGTCTTATCAATATTTTCCTGTTGCTTCTTCTGACCAGAATTGGTTCCTACCTTTCCTTTTCATTAAGGGCTATTTTGTTATCATCCTATAGAGATGATTCTTTGTAAATGCTCCTAGTGGTAAAACATGTTATCTGAAGTACAAAGAACAAAGAAAATTACAGCACAGGAATAGGCCCTGCAGCCCTCCAAGCCTGTACCGACCATGCTGCCCGACTTAACTAAAACCCCCTACCCTTCCAGGGACCATATCCCTCTATTCCCATCCTATTCATGTATTTGTCAAGACGCCCCTTAAAAGTCACTACCGTATCCGCTTCCACTACCTCCCCTGGCAACGAGTTCCAGGCACCCACTACTCTCTGTGTAGAAAGAACTGCCTCTTACATCTCCTTTAAACCTTGCCCCTCGCACCTTAAACCTGTGCCCCCGAGTAACTGACTCTTCCACCCTGGGGAAAAAGCTGCTGACTCTCTGTCCAGGTCTCTCATAATCTTGTAGACTTCTATCAGTCGCCCCTCAACCACCGGCATTCCAGTGAGAACAAACCAAGTTTCTCCAACCTCTCCTCATAGCTAATGCCCTTCATACCAGGCAACATCCTGGTAAATCTTTTCTGTACCCTCTCCAAAGCCTCCACATCCTTCTGGTAGTGTGGCGACCAGAATTGAACACTATATTCCAAGGAGTTATCAATTTTCCAATGTAAAAGGTAGGGTTCTTTTCTATTTAAACCAAATTTGTTCCAACAGGAAGATAAATCCATAACTATTTAATTTTTAGTTTCTAAATAATAACATGAGCTAATATAAACCATACATAACAGCAGGTACTAACTTGATCTGTGGCGGGGAAATGGCATTCTCCGTGGGAATTGTTCTTCTGATTTTGCTGAATGATGTGGGGTCATCACAATCGGTATCTCACAACTGACATAATGATGGACAACTAGGAGATTTACGGTTTACTCCTTGGAATGTAGTACAGTGTGAAGATGGACATTTATGGGTGAATCCAGATGCAATGGTTATGTTTGGGTGTCCAAACATGTTTAAATAGGAGTTTGCTATACAATGGTACAATCAAACCCATTGTGCCATGTTTCAGTTTATATGAGGTTTAATTATGTCACGGCGAGTAACATCTTTTAGTGACAACTGTGTACGATTTACAATGTTACGTAGAACTTATATACCCTGAGATGAGATTGGTAGAAGACAAATTCCTGTTAAGTGGTGTTTCAAAGGGGTTTATTATGCAGATAAGGATCATCTTAAATATCAAGTACATTGGAGAGTTAAACTGAGCTCTTCAGTACCTTCTTTTGTACATTGTACAGTTGAATTTGAATTTTACTCAACTATCTCATCTCTACGAATAGTATATTCCTGTCCTATGAATACTCTTGGACCTCAAAATGGTTTAGTAAAAACAGATACAAACAGGATACTGTATGACAATATTCGTTATGAATACCAGTTGTATTGGATTTCACTAAAATACATTTACCTGATTGGTGTCCCTCTCAACTTCAGGAGTTATATTTTTATTTAACACAGAGATAGTTAAATCAAGAAGTGACAAATGAAGAGCAAGAATGGTTTAGTGATCCAAAAGGTCATCTAGGGCGGAGTTAATTAATGATTTGGCAACTGCTTATAGTGGAGGAGTGTCCACGATTAACACCCTTGATTTAGCAAATCTGGACATTAAACTTCAAACATTAACGTGGCAGGTTAAGTAAGTAATTGCTAAAGTAAATAGCAATAATCAAAATGCTGCATAAGGAGCACTGGGGGCAATTCTCCCTAACGTGCTGAATTGGCAGGAAAACTGTTCTAAATCCTGACTGGTTTCTCAGATCAGCTTCTCACCCAAATCTCCGCACTCTGTGCAATGCAGAAGGCCCAGTCATGAACATCATTAAATGCTTGGGGGGCAGGCTAAAGAGCCTGAAATCGGCGGCCCCCAAAACTCGCTGGCCTCATTGCTGACCCCTACAACCCCTCACAGAGACATTGCTGGCCTGATCACTGGCCCCCACAACCCTCCCAACACAGATCACTGGCCTCATCGCTGGCCACCCGCCCCCATCTCCCCCCACACACAGGCATGGCTGCCCACTCACTTCATGCCCCATGGATCCGGATAATGCGGGAACGCATTCCCTCCATCCGCTAAACATATTGTCCTGCAGAGAACTAGCGTTGTGCTGACATGCACAACTCCAGCTTGTGATCATTCCCTCTCTTGAATGGGAGCCTTGAGTATTGCATTCCACCCCGGACACAACATCTAATCGATTAGGAACCCTGAGTATTGTAGCCCCCCGCCGGACACAACATCTAATCGATTAGGAACCCTGAGTATTGCAGCCCCCCCACCGGACACAACAGCCTATTGAATGGCAGCCAATCAGCACCCTGAGGGATGAATGACACGCAACTGAATGCAGCCTTCAAAATCTCTCACAGGTATTTGTTGCCAACGGGCCCGTGACTGGCCGCACTCACTGCACCCGCACTCCCCTAATAAACCAGAGCTGTATATAAGCTGCAGGAATGGACACACAGACAGTCACACCACAAAGATGGCTGTTCGGAAACTGGCTCCCAGATTTTCGAAGGCAGACCAGAAGCACCTGCTCGATGCCGTGGAGGAGAGACGTGATCGTCTCTTCCCTGGCCAGAGCCCTAACCCAAGGGGTGCATCTGCCACGGCATTGTGGGAGGAGGTGGCTGAAGTGGTGAATGTCAGGAGCCTGACACCGCGCTCTGTTAGGCAGTGCCACAAAAAAATGAACTACCTTCTGCGAGCAGCAAGTGTGAGTGAACATCCCGCTTGGAACCCAGCACATGCTGGGCACGGATCTCCAACCCTGCTTAGACACCTAACGGCCATGCAACAAGTGACCCTTCCCCCAGGAACAGAATCTAATCCCTTCCCCTCATCCCACAATGAGCACCTTTCAGTGGTGACCGCTTTCCCCGAAACTATCAGCACAACGCCCGAGACACAGGTACGCATAGCGCACCATGTACTGCAATATGTTAATGCTTGCTATCCACCGTGTGTTCCCACAGGAAATGAAAATTCACAACGCACAGGAGACGACTCAGGTGGTGTGCCTGACCTGCGGTAACTGAGTAGCATGGAGGAGCGTGCCATGTAGGTGGCAGAGGGTGATGGGCCATCCCGAAAAGTCACCGACAGCCAGGTTGACGTACATCATGCAAGTGAGCAGAAACGCACCCTCAACCTTGTTCTTCATCGAAGTAAGTGTGATGCTTCATAGAATGTTCTGCCTCCCTCCCCCTGATGCGTGTTATTTTTTCCAGCTCTGGACCCAGAGGAACCCAGCCCTTCGGGTGTTGCCGCCGCCCCTGCTGCTCTGGAGAAAACTGCCCACAACCCCCTGGATGACACCTCGGAGGGAGGCACTGATGAATCCTCCGAGGGCAGCACCACTGAAGCGGCACCGGCATGTACCATACAACCCACCAACACACAGACGATCACCACGTGGGTACTTTTAGTGTTGAGGCTTCTGGGTCACAATCTGGTGAGCACATCATAGCCACTGATGCACATCGGTGGAGGCGGGCATATCAGAGGGCTCGGGCACACGGAGGTCTGCCGGAGGCCAGGATTCAGCTGTCCCCAAGCCAGCTGTCGGCCCTCTGGGTTTGTTCCTCCCAAGGCTGGTGGAGATGCATCAGGAAACCCGGGGAGTTGTGGAAGGGCTGTCAGCAACCATGCTGTGACTGCAAGGCTGTTTAGGGGAGTCAGAGTGTGCTGTTGCAGGAGGTGGTGCCGACACAGCGTGAGACCCAGGCCAACACTGTAAGGGTGGCGACCGCAGTGAGAAGTCTGGCTCAGGGGTCTGTCCTCATGGGTGACAGGTTCCAGGCCCTCCTGGAGACACTACGGGCCACAGGCGAGTGTGTTTCTGGCATCAAGGATGGCCATGGATGTTGGGAGTATGTGGGAGACACTGCTGGCCATGGCTGGGACTCTCGCTGGCATTCTGGAGACACAGCAGGCTGTGGCTGTGAGCCTCGACAACTTAGCCCAGGCTCAGAGGGCAACTGGTGAGGGGCTCCAGAGCCTGGCTTGCTCACAGGATGCAGTAGCGGAGGGGCTCCGGAGCTTCGCCATGTCACCAAGAGGCGGGCTGAAGGATCACACATCATAGGGCAGATGCATCTCGGCCTCCAGGATTGGCAGAGCCAGGTGATGCTGGAGCTTCTGGAGCTCAGTCCAGCTACCCTGGCATCCCATGGAGTGCCCCTGGGGCCTCTGGGCACCCAAAGGGAGGAGGAAGGGCTTGAGGCCATGCCGAGGTCTTCCACCCAAGGAGATCCCGGACATCCAGAGACCTTCCTATTTCCCCCCTTCCTCACACCGGGGCATCTCAGGGTCAGTGAGATGAACAGGGTGGCACCAAAACAGTGCCATCCGCAAGTCAGCCGAGGCCCTCCAGGTCCTGGCCACCCAGGGGATGTCCGTCAAGGACATCACATGCAGCAGGGCTTGCATCACAGCTGGACACCTCTACCTCCGATGTGCATCCTGGAGTAGCACTTGGAAGAAGCAGTAGACAACACAAAGCTAGAAACTTGTAGTTCACTACAGGGCACGGGTGAAGGTCAGCATTAGCCAGGGTTTGGTAATCATTTATGTTAAGAGCACAATAAACTGTTAATTGCACATCATGCTGTGACTAATGCGTCTCTGATTCTCTTCCCAACCACCTTCCCACA
This sequence comes from Mustelus asterias, assembly GCF_964213995.1. Taxonomy (NCBI): domain Eukaryota; kingdom Metazoa; phylum Chordata; class Chondrichthyes; order Carcharhiniformes; family Triakidae; genus Mustelus; species Mustelus asterias. The sequence goes on from NC_135801.1 coordinate 45,438,522, forward strand.
GCTCAGTGTTTCCGACTCCCAAACATAGAGGTGCTCTGTTGAGCCTTGCAGACTCAGCTCTTGTTTCAGAGTGCTTGCTCTACCTTCCCCAACATCCACCTGACCCTTGGTACAAGTGCCCCCCCACCCCTTCCCCCCCCTTCCCCCCCTCCCCCCTCCCTCCCCCCCCTCCTCCACCACCCCCTCCCCCCCCCCCCCAAATAACATGTGTCCTCAACCCTTACAGCTACGTGGGTCAGGGTGGCAGCGTGCATTCGGAGTACAGGTAGGAGTCAGACTTGAGTTGCACCAGGGGCAGGATCCCAGTGTGCACAACAGTGAGTGGTGTCTTGGCGTTTATTGGTAGGGGGATTGAATTTAGGAGTCGTAGCGTTATGTTGCAACTGTACACAACTCTGGTGCGGCCGCACTTGGAGTACTGTGTGCAGTTCTGGTCCCCACATTACAGGAAGGATGTGGAGGCTTTGGAGAGGGTGCAGAGGAGGTTTACCAGGATGTTGCCTGGTATGGAGGGGAGATCCTATGAGGAGAGGCTGAGGGATTTGGGATTGTTTTCGCTGGAAAGGCGGCGGCTAAGAGGGGATCTTATTGAAACATATAAGATGATTAGAGGTTTAGATAGGGTGGATAGTGATAGCCTTTTTCCTCTGATGGAGAAATCCAGCACGAGGGGGCATGGCTTTAAATTGAGGGGGGGTAGTTATAGAACCGATGTCAGGGGTAGGTTCTTTACCCAGAGGGTGGTGAGGGATTGGAATGCCCTGCCAGCATCAGTAGTAAATGCGCCTAGTTTGGGGGCGTTTAAGAGATCCGTAGATAGGTTCATGGACGAAAAGAAATTGGTTTAGGTTGGAGGGTCACAGTTTTTTTTTTAACTGGTCGGTGCAACATCGTGGGCCGAAGGGCCTGTTCTGCGCTGTAATGTTCTATGTTCTATGTTCATCATCATCCTCCAGCCTTCAACCAAGACTCGCAACCATTGCCAGCCCAGGCATATTAATAGGGTCGGATGTTTCTGGGGGAGAGGGTGGTGGGATGACAGGAGCAGGGGAAGGGTGAGGGCTCAGGTTGATTTGGAGGGGGAATAGCAGCTGCGTTTGCTCCTGGGTTCTTGTGGATGTGAGTTGGTTGCCCCTCACTGCACAGCACCAGCTAGGTGAACCGGGCTGCAATCAAGGCGTCCCTAGCTGCCCTTCCTTGCCGGATACCTGCCATTGCCGCCCGCTGTCTTTCCTCCGGCTCTTCATGTGTTGGGGTGCCCACCTCGCCCCCTCACTGCTGCTGCTCCTCCTCCAGCTTGTCTCCCCGCTGCTGAGCGATGTTGTGCAGAGTGCAGCGAACGATAATGATGCGTGAAGCAGCGGAACTGCATCTTCAGCAGGCCGATGCACCGCTCAACGACGGACCAGGTGGCTGCATGGGCCTCATTGTAGTGGGTCCTGCCTCGGTCTGGGGCCTCCACACAGGCGTCATCAGCCATGACCTTAGCAGGTAACCCTTGTCACCCAGTAGCCATCCCGGGAGCCTGGGCTGGTCTTCAGAGCCCAGGGATGTCTGACTGCTGGATCACAAAGCTGTCATGGACACTCCCTGGGTGGCCTGAATGATCTTGAGCCGATGGTCGCAGACAATTTGAACGTTCAGGGAGTGGAACCCCTTCCGGTTCACAAATCACTGCAACCCTGCATAGGGGGCCCACAAGGCGATGTGCGTGCCATCCACTGCACTCTGCACATTTGGGATCCCGGCGATGGATGGGAAGCCGAGAGCCTGGGCCTCCTGCTGTGCACGGCCCACATCGATATTAATGAACTGCCCTGCCCGGGCACACAGGGCATCTGTGACCTGCCGCACACATCTGTGCACGGAGGCCTGGGAGATACCAGCTAGGTCGCTACCGGGAGCCTGGAATGACCCGGAGGCATAGAAATTGAGGGCTGCCGTCACCTTCACGTCCACAGGGAGCGGGTGGCCGCCACTCCCCCAAGGTGCCGTGTGGTCTTGGACAAGCGCAGCCGGTGATGGCACATCTCCTCCGAGAAGGCCTCGAAGGAATTGCGGGGCCTGTACCTCCTTGGCCTCGGCACCCTCCGCCTTCTGTGCACCCTCTCGGGAGCCTGCTTACCCACCTCCTGGCCCTCAATGGCAGCCCCCTGCCCTTCTTCCTGAGGGTCTGGTGGTGGATGCTCTTGCGGTGGTCTCTCCACGCCCGCCACCGGCTCCTCCTCCGCCCCTGCTGCCACCAACATGGCCAGCTCCAGATCAAGCAAACCGAGATCCATCTGGACAGTGGGGTTTGGAAAGAGTTTTAACTCTGCTAACACAAAGAACTTGTTCAGAAAGGCAGTGTGAAGTACCCAGGAACCAAGCTCACAAGGAGAGACAACATCTGGAAGAAGAAGTGCACAAATAACTGATTCCATGTGACAACAAAATCCTGACCAGGTTTTAATTGCAAGCGGAAAGCAACCTTAAGTAAAGTAACAGATAGGAAGTATTTGGTTTATGCATTGCAAGTATTTCTGTTGTTTAAGTAGCTACAGAATAAAGAAAATTGTGTTTAATTAAAGTTGACTTTGTGTCGTTATTCTCTAGAGGTTGAAATACACAGGTTTGGACAACAGATGGTAATAACAGGAGGTTGCTTTAATAACCGGAAACCAGTGTCATACCACAGGGATCTGTGCTGGATCCCCTATTATTCATCGTTTATATAAGTGACATTGATGACAATGTGGGGGTAGGATTAGCAAGTTTGTGGATAACAAAGATTGGTCGGTTGGTAAACAGTGAGACTGTCTTGAGCTACAAGAAGATATAGACTGAATGACCAAATGGGCATATCAGTGTCAGATGAAATTTAACCCTGAAAAGTGGGAGGTGATACACTTTGGCAGGAGTAATTTGACAAGGAAGTATTCAATGAATAGCATGACACTAGGAAGTTCTGTGGAACAACAACCTTAACTTGTTTGTCCATAAATTTCTGAAGACGGAACGCCATGTTAGTAGAATGCTGAAAAAAGACATATGGGACTCTTGCCTTCAGCAATCTAGGCATAGATTACAAAAGCAGGGAAGTCATGCTGGAGTTGTACAGAACTTTGGGGGCACAAAGAGTACTGCGTGCAGTTCTGGTCACCACATTATCGGAAGGATGTAATTGCAGTGGAGAGGGTACAGAGGAGATTCACCAGGATCCTGCTGGGATGGAACATTTAAGTTCTGAAGAGAGTTTGGATAGGTTTGGTTTGTTTTCATTGGAGACAGAAGACTGAGGGGTGATCTCATCGAGATGTACAAGATTATGAGGGGCATGGACAGCATGGATAGGGAGCAGCTGTTCCCTTTTGTTGAAGGGTCTAGCATGAGGGGATATGGGTTCAAGGTGAGGGGCAGGAGGTATGGGGGGGTGGCAGGGGGGGGTGGTGTGAGGAAAAACCTTTTACCCAGAGGGTGATGACGGTCTGGAGTGTGCTGCCTGGGAAGGTGGTAGAGGTGGGTTGCCTCACATCCTTTAAAAATTACCTGGATGAGCACTTGGCACATCATAACATCAAGTGTTGGTAAATGGGATTAGGTGGGAGATCAGGTGTTTCTCACATATCAGTGCAGACTCGATGGGCTGAAGGGCTGTTTGCACTGTATAATTTTGTGATTCTCCTCTTGACAACCTCATTATCCGTCTTTCTTCTTTTCTCCCCTCAGTTCTCCCAATGCTGCAGTGTGAGAATCATGTTGTCCCTTTCCGACATCTGTACTTTTCCCTAAGGTGTGACTGTACTCTGAAAAAGACATCCAGAAATTCCTCCCCTTCACTAACCTGTGGAGTGTCTCTAATTCACACTCTAATTTAAGTCCTCTAGTATGTCAAAAGAAAGAAATTTCCTGCAGATGTGACAATCTGAGTCAGCCTCACAGCAATTTCCCAACGCAAATGAAAAAAGAATCCCCTACAAGCTATACAAGTGAATGTCCAAAACATAGAAACTAGAAACAGGGAGTAGGCCATTCGGCCCTTCAAGCCTGCTCCACCATCCATTTTGATCATGGCAGATCATCGAATCCTTGTCTTCATCAATAAACTTAAATCATAGAATCCCTACAGTGCAGCAGGAGGCTATTCGGCCTATCGAATCTGCACCAACCCTCCAACAGAGCATCCTACCCAGCCCACCCACTGCCTTATCCCTGTAACCCCACGTATTTACCACGGCTAATCCATCTAACCTTTACATCTTTGGGCTATGGGAGGAAACCAGAGCACCCGGAGGAAACCCACACAGACATGGGGAGACCATACAAACTCCACACAACCAGTCACCCAAGGCTGGAATTGAACCCAGGTCCCTGGCACTGTGAGTCATCAATGCTAAACACTGTGCCACCGTGCCACCCTCATGGCAAAATGTTAGATGCAATATTGAAGTCTGTAAGGAGTAAATTCAACCCTATCTAGTTCAGGTATATAGTCAAGCGTGGACAGAAGGAATAAATGCTTATAACTTCACAGCTATGAGGTAAATGAGAAGAATGCTAGAAGCTTTAAGTAGCTGAACTTAAGACAAATACATCATGCCCGTAATGACAAGGAAGTCCAAAGTTTACTTTGAATAAGATCTATTTCCTATGTTTACATATTATAAATGTGATAAGCATACTTACTGAGAACTTTGCTGGCTGCACTGATTAAATCATATGTTTTGGAATCATCATATATAATCCGTACTAGAAATTGTCCTTCCACATCCAGCTGTGCTTCTTTTCTACAACAAGGAAAAAAAAAATCGACAAAATATGATACACAATATTTCAGCTGGGGTTCTCCTGGTTTTCTGAATAAACATCAGTGAATGATTTCTCCTGAGAAAAACAGCATCAGCAGCTAAAAATGGTCACTTATGGTATTTCTTGAGGGCTTCCACCAATCTCCTGTCAGAGAAATTCCATGGAAATTTAAGGACACAAATATTTTATGACTTATGCATGAGTATGATGAAAATGCAACCATTGTAACAAAATAATGCTAAAATGTCACTGAATTCTAAATGTTGCAAAGGGAAAGACATACATACTGGCCGGAGTTTTACCAGCACGTCCACCCCAGAATCGGGGCAGACAAGGCTCGCAGAACGACATTCTCCATTCGCCTCAGGCAGGATCTTACGAGCCTCGGGCGGACATGCTGGTAAAATTCCAGCTACTGTTTGCTATTTCCCAGTATGTATTTTTTGTTATGTCATTTTCTTTGAAATGTTAGGAGCATCCTGGAAAGAAACAGGGACAAATTTAAAACTGCCATCACTTCTAAAGATTTAAGATGTGGTTCTGATCCCACTAGAATAGATCAGTAAATCAGTTAACTCAAAAAACACCGCCATTAAGTTAGCTCTGAGGACATTGGTTTTGAAACTACAGTTACCATCTAATCTATACAGTAGGTGCATTCCTTATTCCAACATCCTCCCCAACCCCAAATACTTGGGGGGGGAGGGGCGGGGGGGGAAGAGAGGGAGGGAGGTGGAGCACAGTGGTTAGCACTGTTACCTCACAGCACTAGAGACACTGGCTCAATTCTGACCTCGGGTGACTGTGTGGAGTTGGCCCATTCTCCATGTCTGCGTGGATTTCCCCCAGGTGCTCCAGTTTCCGCCCAGGTTAGGTGGATTGGCCATGTCTAAATTGCCCCTTAGTGTTAGGGGGATTAGCAGGGTAGATGTTGGAGTTGCGGGGTGGGGCCTGGGTGGGATTGTTGACAGTGCAGGCTCGATGGGCCAAATGGCCTCCTTCTGCACTGTAGTGGTTCTATGACTTATTTCCCTGTGATAATTGGTTGACCTTGTAGCTGCTCAAAAATGCCCATTTTTGAAACCAGTCAGTATTTGTGTCAGTATTCACCAAAGAGAAGTCTGGAGAAAGGTGTGTAGATAGTTTGGGTCATGATGAGATCAAAAAGGAGGTATTGGGGGTCTTGAAAAACATTAAGGTAGACAAGTCCCCAAGGCCTGATGGGATATACCTCAGAATACTGAGAGGGGCAAGGGAGGAAATTGCTGGGGCCTTGAGAGAAATCTTTGCATCCTCACTGGCTACAGGGGAAGTCCCAGAAGATTGGAGAATAGCCAGTGTTATTTCTTTGTTTAAGAAGGGTAGCAAGAATAATCCAGGTAATTACAGGCCGGTGAGCCTTATGTCAGTGGTAGGGAAATTATTGGAGAGGATTCTTTGAGACAGAATTTACTCCAACTTGGAAATAAGTGGATATATTAGCAAGAGGCAACATGGTTTTGTGAAGGGGAGGTCGTGTCTCACTGACTTGATTGAATTTTGAGGAAGTGATGAACATGATTGAGGATAGGGCACTGGATGTTATCTACATGGACTTCAGCAAGGCCTTTGACAAGGTCCCTCAAGGCAAACTGATACAAAAGGTGAAGTCGCACAGGATCAGAGGTGAGCTGGCCAGATGGATACAGAACTGGTGCAGTCATAGAATAGTTTTAACAACACCAGGTTAAAGTCCAACAGGTTTATTTGGTAGCAAACACCATTAGCTTTCGGAGCGCTGCTCCTTCGTCAGATGGAGTGGAAATGTGCCATTTCCACTCCATCTGACGAAGGAGCAGCGCTCCGAAAGCTAATGGTGTTTGCTACCAAATAAACCTGTTGGACTTTAACCTGGTGTTGTTAAAACTCTTACTGTGTTCACCCCAGTCCAATGCCGGCATCTCCACATCATGGCAGTCATAGAAGACAGAGGGTAGCAGTGGAAGGGTGCATTTCTGAATGGAGGGCTGTGAGACTAGTGGCGTTCCTCAGAGATCAGTGTTGGGACCTTTGCTGATATATATACGACTTGGAGGAAAATGTAACTGGTTTGATTAGTAAATTTGCGGACAACACAAAGGTTGGTGGAATTGAGGATAGCGATGAGGATCATCTGAGGATACACCAGGATAGAGATTGGTTGAAGACTTGGGCAGAGAGATGGCAGATGGAGTTTAATCCGGACAAATGTGAGGTAATGCATTTTGGAAGGTCTAATACAGATAGGAAATATACAGTAAATGGCAGAATCCTTAAGAGTATTGATAGGCAGAGGGATCTAGGTGCATAGGTCACTGAAAGTGGCAATACAGGTGGAGAATGTAGTCATAAAGGCATATTGCATGCTTGCCTTCATCGGCCAGGGCATTGAGTTGAAAGACTGGCAAGTCATGTTGCAGCTTTATAGAAACTTAGTTAGGTTACACTTGGAATGTAGTGTCCTGGTTGCCACACTACCAGAAGGATGTGGAGGATTTGGAGAGGGTACAGAAAAGATTTACCAGGATGTTGCCTGGTATGGAGGGCATTAGCTACGAGATGAGGTTGGAGAAACTTGGGCTGTTCTCACTGGAATAACAGAAGTTGAGGGGCGATCCAATAGAAATCTATAAGATTACGAGGGGCGTGGAGAGAGTGGATAGTCAGAAACTTTTTCCCCAGGGTGAAAGAGTCAATTATTCGGGGGCATAGGTTTAAGGTGCAAGGGGCAAGGTTTAAAGGAGATGTACGAGGCAAGTTTTCTTTTACACAGAGGGTGGTGGGTGCCTGGAACTCACTGCTGGAAGCAGATATAGGAAAATTAAATGAATAGGATGAGAATAGAGGGATATGGTCCCTGATGGGTACAGTATTTTAGTTCAGATGGGCAGCATGGTTGGTGCAGGCTTGGAGGGCCGAAGAGTCTGTTCCTTTGCTGTAATGTTCTTTGTTCTATGAATGCTTTGGTCCAAATATATTTTTTGGCATCCATCCTAGGAAGGTTTGCTGAAAGTTGAAAAGACGGAATCTGATGACGACCTGACTGGTGCTGAAATCAACTGTTTACGAATGAAATAGCAGATGATATACTTACCTGAAGCTGATAATATACTTTTCTTGTGCTCTCCCAGGTGTATATTTGTCGAGAAACTACTGTCTCTCATATGTATACACCATTTACCCACATTCACATTATACAAAATATAACATTATATAAAATATAACAGTAATTTGTGCATTTATATTAATGTGGCTTTTTATTGATACAAGATGAGAGCTCAAGAAATGGGAGCAGGATTAGATCATCCAGCCCCCCCCAAGTCTGCCCCTGCCATTCAGTAAGATCATGACAGAACTTCTACATCAAAAAGCTATTGGTCTCAGTCCTGAACATACTCAGTGAACGAGCATTCACAGCCCTCTGGGGAGAGAATTTCAATCATTCATGACCCTCTGAGTGAAGAAATTTCTCCTTGTATTAAGGTTGTCATTTGTAATCAATCTATTTTCTTCCTGCTCCAGCTTCAACCTGGAACCCGTAACCTTCTGTCAGTTTTCTTTTTGGTTCGACTACACGTTGACTTTACTTTCCATGGAATCCTTTCACATATTAACACAATTTGTGTGTTAAGAAGCAAGGTATATAAAACAATTTGTGTGTTAAGCAGCAAGGTATATAAAACAATAAGTTCTAACAACATCTACATCATGGGATACTTGGAATATAGTGTTCAATTCTGGTCGCCACACTACCAGAAGGATGTGGAGGCTTTGGAGAGGGTACAGAAAAGATTTACCAGGATGTTGCCTGGTATGGAGGACATTAGCTATGAGGTGAGGTTGGAGAAACTTGGTTTGTTCTCACTGGAATGACGGAAGTTGAGTGAAAGGTGGTAGTGTGAGGAACTGGCTTAATAAATATTTGCCTCACTTTTTAAACAAAGTTAGACTACAGCGGAACATGAAGATGATGTGAAAGAGCAACCATAGAAATAAGTGTTCCAAAAATGTTAGCAGGACTAAAAGTATAATATTGCTTTTTAAAAAATGATATTATTTATTAGTCACAAGTAAGGCTTACACTAACACTGCAATGAAGTTACTGTGAAATTCCCCTAATCACCACATTCTGGCACCTGTTTGGGTCATGCACCTAACCAGTACATCTTTCAGATTGTGGGAGGAAGTCGGAGTACCCGCAGGAAACCCACGCAGACCCAGGGAGAACATGAAAACTCCGCACAGTGACCCAAGCCTAGAATCAAACCCGGGTCCCTGGCACTGTGAGGCAGCAGTGCTAACCACTGTGCCACTGTGCAGGTCCAGATGCTATTACTTTTATCCTTTCATGGGATATGATTTTCACTAGCAATGCCTTCACATGTCACCCATCCTTTGGGAAGGTGATAGGGAACAACCTTCTCGAATCACTGTAATCGATCTGGTGCAGGAACACCCAGAGTGCTGCCATGAAGGGAGTTCTAAGATTTTGTGTTTGCTGTCCTTGTCCTGTTATGGAGGTCACGATTTAGAAGCTGCAGTCGAAGGAGCCTTGGTGAGTGGTTGCAGTGCATCGTATGCATAATACACACTGTGCTGCCACTGTGGATGATGGAGTTAAGTTGGTGAAGAGGATGCTGATCAAGCAGTTGAGCTTCTTGAGTGTTGTTGGAGCTGCACTCATCCTGGAAAGTGGAGTGTATTCCATACAGACCACCAAACTGTAGTGGTAATGTTGGAAATAGCATTATACAGGAAATCAGAGATGCTTGTGTTAAAGAAACATCTGTGATTATGGGTGACTTTAATCTGCACATCGATTGGGAGAGTCAAATTAGTCATGGAACAATAGAGGAAGAATTTCTAGAATGTATACGGGATACTTTTCTGGACCAATACATTGAGGAACCAACAAGAGAACAGACCATCCTAGACTGGGTATTGTGCAATGAGAAAGGATTTGTTGACAATCTAGTTGTTCGAGAACCCTTGGGGATGACTGACCATAATATGATAGAATTTTTTGTCCAGGTGGATAGTGGTACAGTGGTTAGCACTGCTGCCTTACGAACCGCCAGGGACCCGGGTTCAATTCTGGTCTCGGGTCACTGTCTGTATGGAGTTTGCACGTTCTTCCTGTGTCTGCGTGACTTTCCTCCAGGTGCTCCGGTTTCCTCCCACACTCCAAAGGTGTGCAGGTTAGATTGATTGGCCATGCTAAATTCTCCCTTACTGTTATCAGTATTAGTCGGGTAAAGTATGTGGGGTTATGGGGATAGGGCCTGGGAGGGATTGTTGTCGGTACAGGCTCAATGTGCTGAACAGCCTCCTTCTGCACCGTAGTGATTCTATTCTATGATTCTACTCTAAGACCAGGGTCCTGCATCTCAATAAAGTTAACTATAATGGTATGAGACATGAATTGGCAATGATGGACTGGAAAACATTACTGAAAGGAAGGACAGTGGACAGGCAATGGCAGGCATTTAAGGAATGAGTAGCTGAACTCCAGAAGTTGTTTCTTCCTGTTTGGCGCAAGAGTGGTAAGGGAACTGTAGCCAAACCAAGGGAAATTAGAAAAAATATTATATTCAAAGAAGAAACATACAAATTGGCAAGAAAAACAACAATAGACCGGAGAACTGGCAGCAGTTTAAAATTCAGCAAAAGGAGGAACAAAGGATTCATTAAGACGGAGAAAATAAGAGTATGAAAGTAAGCTAGCAGAGAACATAAAAAACAGACTGTAGAAGTTTTTATATGTGAAGAGAAAAAGATTGACAACAACAAACATATACCCCTTAATGGCTGAGGAACTAAATTTGCACTTTGCTTCTGTCTTCACAAAGAAAGACAAGAATAATATACCAAAAGTTCCGAGAGAAGCAAGTTTTAGTAAGAAGCTGAAGGACATCAGTATTAGTAGAGAAATCGTTGGGGAAATCGATGGGATTGAAGGTGGTGAATAAATCTCCAGGACCTGATAATCTTCATTGCAGAGTACTTAAGGAAGTGGCCCTAGAAATAATACATCCATTGGTGGTCATTTTTCAAAATTCTTTGGACTGGTTCCTACAGATTGGAGGGTAGCCAATGCGAGGCCACTATTCAAAAAGGAAGCTAGAGAGAAAACAGGGAACTATAGGCCAGTGAGCCTAATGTCAATACTGGAGAAGTTGCTAGAGTCTATTATCAAGGATTTCATAGCTCAGCATTTGGAAAGCAGTGGTATAATCAGACAAGTCAATGTGCATTTACAAAGGGAAAATCATGCTTCACGAATCTACTGAAATTCTTTGAATATGCAACTAGTGGAGTTGACCAAGGAGAATTGGTGGATGTGGTTTATTTAAACTTTCAGAAGACCTTCGACAAGTCTCACAGGGCAGACTACATGATAGTTAAAGTGCGTGGGATTGCGGGCAGTATCTTCAGATGGATAGAAAGCTGGTTAGCAGATAGGAAGCAAAGAGTTGACATAAATGGGTCTTTTTTCCGAATGTCAGGCAGTGATTAGTGGGGTACCACAGGGATTTGTGATCGTACCCGAACTGTTCACATTATATATTAATGATTTGGAAGCGGGAACTAAATGTATTATCTCCAAGTTTGCAGATGATACAAAGTTGGGTGGGAGGATGAGATGTGAGGAGGATACAGAAATGCTTCAGCAGGATTTGGACAGGCTGAATGTGTGGGTATATGCATGACAGATACAGTATAATGTGAATAAATGTGAGGTTAACCACTTGGGTAGCAATAACAGGAAAGCAGATTATTATTAGAATGAGTGTAAATTATGAGAGGTGGACACTCAGCGAGACCTTGGTGTCCTCAGGCAGCAGTCACTGAAAGTGCGCGCGCAGGTACAGCAGGCAGTAAAGAAGACAAATCGCAAGAGGTTGAGTATAGGGATAGGGATGTTTTACTGCAAATGTATAAGACGTTGGTGAGGCCACACCTGGAGTATTGTGTGCAATGTTGGTATCCTTATCTGAGGAAGGATACCCTAGCAAAGGTTTACCTGGCTGATTCCTGGATGGCAAGTCTGTCATATGAGAAGAGACTAAGTTGGTTAGGATTATATTCATTGTAGTTGAGAAGAGTGAGATGGGATCTCATAGGAACTTTAAAAATTTTCAAGGGATTAGAGGGTAGATTCAGAAAGAATTTTCCCAATGGTGGTAGAGTCCAGAACTAGGGGTCATAGTTTGAGGATAAGGCGTAAACATTTTAGGACTGAGGTGAGGAAAGATTTCCTCATCCAGAGAGTGGTGAATCTGCAGAATTCACTATCACAGAAAGTAGTTGATGCCAAAACATTAGATATAGCTCTTGGGGCTAAAGGGATCAAGGGATTTGGGGGAATGTGGGATCAGGATATTGAATTTGATGATCAGCCGTGATCAAAACAAAGGGTGGAGCAAGCTCGAAGGGCCAGGTGGCCTATTCCTGCTTCTATTTTCTATGTTTCTATGGTCCAGTTCAGTTTCAGGTCATTGGTAACTCCATGGATGTTGATAGTGAGGGATTTAGTGATGGTAATTCCATTGAATGTCAAAGGGAGATGTGAAGTTCTCTCCTCTTGGAAATTATTGCCTGGCAGTTTTGCATCACAAATATTACTTATCACTTATCAGCCAAGCCTGAATGCTGTCCAGATCTTGCCATATATTTGCATGGACTGCTTCAGTATCCAATGAGTCACAAATCGTACTGAACATTGTGCAATCAACAGCGAACATCCCCACTGAATTCACGGTCGAAGGAAGTTCATTGATGAAATAGTTGAAGATGACGGAGGCTAGAATACTATCCTGAAGAAGCCCTGTAGTGATGTCCTGGGACTGAGATGATTGACCTCCAACAATCACAACTATTTTCCTTTGTGCCAGGTATGAGTCTAACCAGTCAAGCGCTTTTTTCCTGATTCCAATTGACATGAATTTTGCAAAAGCTCCTTGATGCCAAACTCAGCTAAATGCTGCCTTCATGCCAAGAGTATTCACTCTCACCTCCACTCAATTTCAGCTGTTTTATCCATATTTGGACCAAGGCCCAGATAGCAGCCCCAACATGGTACCATTTAAGTCTGTTAAGGACAAAGAAATAGACAAGTTGCAAAAAAATAGTTTTGGATTGGGAGAGATCACATTTTAGTAAAATAAGGCAGGACCTGGCCAAGGAAGAGCTGCTCGTAGGGAAATCTACAGAAGAGCAGTCGGAGGGCATTCAAAAAGGAAATGGGATGGGTACAATCCCAATATATTCCCTCTAATAGGAAGGAGTAACAAGCCCAGAGAACCATGGATGACCAGAAATATTCAGGATACGATGAGAAAGAGAAGAGAGGTTTTTAGCAAGTACATGCACAGCAAATCAGCAGAGGCATCAGTGAAGTACAAAAAGTGCAGGGTGGAGCTTAAGAAAGCAATTAGGAGTGCAAAAAGAGGATACGAGAAAACTCTGGTAAAAAAAATAGGGAAAATCCTAAGATATTCCATAAGTATATCAATGGGGAGAGGATAACCAGGGAAAGATTAGGGCTCAATAGGGACCAATGAGACATTCTGCGGGTGGAGCCAAAGGACATTATTAGAGAGTTAACAAATACTTCACATCCATCTTTACCCAAGAGAATGAGCATTAAGATATGAAAGGTAGGAACAGAGACTACGAGGTTCCTGAACAAATTGAAGTGACAAGGAGGTGTTGGCAGGCTTAAAACTGGACAAATCTCCAGGTCTAGATGAATTGTGTCCCTTGCTGCTGTGGGAGGCAGGGAGGAGATTGCAGGGGTTCTGACCTAAATGTCTAATTCCTCTATGGCCATGGTGGAGCTGCCAAAGGACAGGAAAACAGCTAATGTGGTTCTGCTATTTAAGAAACATTGTAGAGATAAGACCAGTGAGTCTCATGTCAGTGGAAGGGAAACTATTGGAGTAAATTGCAGAGAATGCACCTCCACTTGAAGAGGCAAGGTTTGATCATGCCTAATAAATTTGATTGAAATTTTTGAGGAGGTGACCAGGTGTGTAGAATCATATGGCACGGAGGCAGGCCCTTCAGCCCAAACTGGTCCATGCTGACCAAAAATCCCATCTAATCTAACCCCATTTGCCTGTATTTGGCCCATATCCTTCTAAACCTTTCCTATCCATATATCTGTCCAAATGCCTTTTAAATGTTGTCAATGTCCCTGCCCCTGACATACATACCACCCTCTGTGTAAAAAAGTTGCCCCTCAGGTTCCTATTAATCCTCTCCCCTCTTAACTTAAACCTATGCCCTCTAGTTCTCAATTCCCCAACCCTGGGAAAAAGACTGAGTGCATTTACCCTATCCATGCCTTTCATAATCTTATACACCCTTAGATGATCACCCCTGAGCCTCCTACGCTCCAAAGGAAAAAGTCCTAGCCTGTCCAATCTCTCCCTATAACTCAGTGCCTCGAGTCCTGGCAACACCTTTGTAAATCTCTTCTGCACTCTCTCCAGTTTAATAACATCTTTCCTATAGCAAGGCAACCAAAACTGAACACAATACTCCAGGCACGGCCTCACCAACGTGTAAGTTATGGTAGTGCAGTTGATTGATTTCAATAAAACCTTTGGCAAGGTCCCACATGGGATACAGGGTAATTTGATAAGGTGGATTCAAAATTGGCTTAGTTGTAGGAGACAGAGGGTGATAACAGAAGGCTGCTTTAGTGACTGGAAGTCAGTGTCCAGTGATCTGTGCTAGATCCCCTATTATTTATCATTTATATAAATGATAGATGAATATGTGGGGGTAGGATTAGTAAATTTGTGGATGGCATCAAGATTGGTCAGTTTGTATATGAAAAAGGCACATGGCGCTCTTGCCTTTATCAATCGAGGCATAGATCACAAAAGCATTTTGGAGTTGTATAGAACTTTGATAAGCCCACAGCTGGAGTATTTTGTGCAGTTCTGGTCACACCTAACCCGCACATCTTTGGAATGTGGGAGGAAACCGGAGCACCCGGAGGAAACCCACGCAGGCACGAGGAGAATGTGCAAACTCCACACAGACAGTGACCTAAGCCGGGAATCGAACCCAGGTCCCTGGAGCTGTGAAGCAGCTAACCACTGTGCTACCGGCCTCAACTCCACTTTCCTGTCCGTTCGCCATTGCAAACTGCAAACCTTCAAACCCTAACTAATTAAAAATCTGTTCACCGCTTGCTTAAATTTACTTCATGTCCCAGCATCCATCATGCTTTGTGGTAGTTAATTTCACAGACTCATGACCACACAAGAGAAGTAATTTCTCCTCATCTCGGTTTTAAATCTGCCACCCTTATCCTAAAACTGTGACCTCTCATTCTAGATTGCCCTACAAAAGGAAACATCTTCTCCACATCTAGTTTGTCAATCCCCTTTATTATCTTATATATCTCAATTAGATCTCCTCTTATTCATCAAAACTCCAAGGAGTAAAGGCCTAAACTGCCCAATCTCTCTTTGTAAGACAAGCCTCCCCATCTCTGGAACCAGTTTAGTGAACCTCCTCTGAACTGCCTCTAATGCAACTACATCGCTCCTCAAGGGGACCAAAACTATACACAATATTCTAAGTGCGGTCTCACTAATTCTATTCTTTTAGCAATTTTTTAAAATTCAATTTTCCTTTATTATAACCTGTTGTACCTGCATACTAGTTTTTTGTGATCCATGCACAAGAACACCCAGATCCCTCTGCACCAAAATACTCTGAAGTTTCTCTCCATTTAGATAATTATTTGCCTCTGTATTTTTCCGACCAAAATGGATAACCTCACACTTTTCCACATTAAACTCCATCTGCTAAATTTTGCCCCATTCACTTATCACAACTATTCCACTTGTTTTAGTGTCATCTGCAAATTTGGCTATGATACCTACTATCCCTGCATCCAAGTTATTAATATAGATTTAAATAGTTGGAGCCTAAGGGCTGAACCCTGTGGCACCAGTAACATCTTGCCAACCAGAAAAATATCTATTTATTCCAACTCTGCTTTCCCTTTAGCCAGGTCTCTATCCAGGTTAATAAATTACCCCTAATCCCATGTGTACTAACCTTGTGCATTAATTAATCTTTTGTGCGGCTCCTTAGCAAATATTTGTGGAACCTCCTCGTCCAGTGAGTTGCTTAATTGTCCACCAGCATTCACAGCTCAGTGTGGCAGGACTGCAGAGTTTAGATCTAATCTGTTGATTGTGGGATCATTTAGCTTTGTCTATCACTTGCTGCTAATACTATTTGGCACACAAGTGGTCCTGTTTTGTAGTTTCACCAGATTGACACCTCTTTTTAAAGTATGCCTGGTGTTGCTTCTGGCATGCCCTCCTGCACTCTTCATTGAACCAGAGTTGAATCCCTGGCTTAGTGGTAATGGTAGAGTAGGAGATATGCCGGGCTTTGAGGTTACAGATTGTGGTTAAGTACCTCATGGATGTCCAGTCTTCAGTTGCTAGATCTGATCCAAGTCTATCCCATTTAGCACAGTGTAGTACCACACAACACGATGGAGGGTATCCTCAATATGAAGACAGGACTTTGTCTCCACAAGGACTGTGCAGTGGTTGCTCCGATCGATGCGGTTGCTCCGATCAATGCAGTCACGGACACATGTATCTGCGACAGGCAGGTTGGTGAGGATGAGGTCAATATTTTTCTCTCTTGTTGGTCCCATAATCACCTGCCACAGCCCCAGTCTAGCAGTGGTGTCCTTTAGGACCCGGTCAGCTTAGTTTTTGGTGCTATTACCTAGCTACTCTTGATGGACATTGATGTTCCCCACTCAGAGTACATTCTGTGCCCTTGTCACCCTCAGTACTTCCTCCAAGTGGTGTTCAACATGGAGGAGTACTGATTCATCAGGTGAGGGGGGTCAATACATGATAATCAGCAGGCGGTTTCCTTACCCATGTTTGATCTTGAGGAGATTTTCACGGTAACTTCATTGCAGTGTTAATGTAAACCTACTTGTGACAATAATAAATAAAACTTCAAACATGGTGCCATGAGACACCATGGCATCCAAAGTCAATGTTCAGGACTCCCAGAGCTACTACTCCCAACTGTATATTCATTACCACAGAAAATAGTTGAGGCTAAAACGTCTGATTTCAAGAAGAAATTAGATATAGTTCTTGGGGCTAAAGGGATCAAGGGATATGAGGTGGGGGGGCGAGGGTGTGTGGAAATCAGGATATTGAATTTGATGATCAGCCATGATCAAAATGAATGGTGGAACAGGCTTGAAGGGCCAAATGGCCTGCTCCTGCTTCTAGTTTGTTTGTTTCTAGAATCACTGTTCCACCACCTCTGCTAGGCCTATCCTGACAGTGAGACAGGGCATACCCAAGAATGGCGATAGTGTCTGGAACATTGTCTGCAAGGTCTAATTCCGAATAGGACTACGTTAGACTGTTGCTTTACTAGTCTGTGAGACAGCTCTCCCAATTTTGGTACAAGACCCAGATATTAGTAAGGAGGACTTTTCAGGGTCGACAGAATTGTGTTTGCTGTTTCCAGTGCCTAGGTCGATGGCAAGTAGTCAGTCTGGATTCATTTCTTTGTGTTTTCTTCATAGTGGTTGAATACAACTGTGTGGCTTGCTAGCTATTTCAGAGGGCATTTAGAAGACAACAACATTGTTGTGAACTTGGAGTCACATGTAACCTGGCAGCTTTCATTCTCTAAAGGGCATATTCATCCTAGTATTTTATGGCCATGACATTGTCATGGGCATGTCTTCCACATTGTGCCCATGCAATGGCATCCTCATGTGGCTTGTCTGAATTCTTTCTCCATCTTCAGGCCATCAAGCATTAACCATTTATCTCTGTGCCTTGGGCGGGTGGCACAGTAGTTAGCACTGCTGCCTCAACGCCAGGGACCCGAGTTCAATTCCCGGCTTGGGTCACTGTCTGTATGGAGTTTGCACATTCTTCCCATTTCTGCGTGGGTTTCCTTTGGGTGCTCCGGTTTCCTCCCACTATCCAAAGAGGTGTGGGTTAGGCTGATGGGCAATTTAGCATGGCCACTTAGTGTCCTGGGATACGTAGGTTAAAGGGATTAGTGGGGTAAATATGTGGGGTTATGGGGATAGGGCCTGGGTAGGATTGCTTGTCGGTGCAGACTCAAGGGGCTGAATGGCTTCCTTCTGCAGTGTAGGGATTCTATGCTCATTCTTTGATTCTATGAAAAATCCAGACATCACCATCTCTCCAAATGACAACTCTCACACATGATTAAAGCAGAGGCTGCATCTTGATACAGAGCCTCAAGGTGCCATTGGACATCAGGATGCAGAGATCTGTCACATGAAAGCATGGACACAAAGCTGCAATATGTTAGCATTGTTCTGAGTGGTTCAGCAGGACCATTGTGTGATTATTAGCAAACACTCATTATCTGCATCAGCCAGAAGCCAGCCAGGTTTACATGCTGCACTGCCTTGGCATCTGGGATGGATGTCGCTCAGTCAGTTTTAACACAGCTGAAAAGATAGCCTAATCACTTCATAGATACTGATGAGCACCAGGAGGTGTGCGAGAGCAGTGCTTTCACAGCATTGCCCTCTACGAACCGAGTCACTGATTGCACAGTTGCGTAACAAGTTCCATATTGTTGGGCATTCTGTGACTTTAGAGAGGGGATCCGGTCAAGCAGTGCCAGGCAGCTGTTCAGGAGCAAATTAGCATCCTCAGAGGTAATTGGACAGCTTCATCAGGATGAGCACACACCCCTGACATCACACATTCTTTCCTGTCTAGCAGACACTTCAAAGTCACCAACTGGAATGAACTTCCATTGCTCAATGGCATGCATAGGGAGAGGGGGAAATATTAAAGTAATAATGTTGAGCCTTAAAAACAGATATTAAGTAATGCTGCAGGGAGGCATGAAAGGCTGTGGTGTTTAATGATCAATAATACTTCTATCAAAACCTTTCAGTCATAAAATAAAGGCCATTTCATAATGAACTTAGAACCATAGAAAAGTTACAGCAAAGGAGGAGGACATTTGGCCTATCTTGTCCATGCCAGTTGAAAGACACCCAGGTACCCTTTCCAATCCCACCATCCTGCACCCAGCCCATAGCCCTGTAGCTTACAGCACTTAAAATATAGAATCATAGAATCCATACAGTGCAGAAAGAGGCCATTCAGTGCATTGACTCTGCACCAACTCTCCAAAAGAGCATCCCTCCCAGGCCCCAACTCCATAACTCCACAGATTTACCCCGCTAATCCCCCGAAACCCCACATGTTGGGACTCTAAGGGGCAATTAAGCATAGCCCATCAACCCACACATTTTTGGAATATGGGAGGATACCAGAGCATCCGGAGGAAACCCAAGCAGACACGGGAAGAATGTACAACCTCCACACAGAGACAATTACCTAAGGCCGGAATTGAACCCAGGTCTCTGGTGCTATGAGGCAGCAGTGCTAACCACTGTGCCAACATGCCACTCATTAAGCTGCAGATCCAGGTACTTTTTAAAATAGTTTAGGGTCTCTGCCTCTAACATCAACATGGGTAGCGAATTCCAGACACCCACCACCCTTTGCATAAAAAAAGATCTTCCTCACGTCCTGGCTTCACCTACTGCCACTTATCTTGAAACTATCTTGGTTCTAGAGTTCTCCACCAAGGGAAACAATTTTATGCTGGCCACTCTATCTCTTCCCCTCATAATTTTTTAAGTTTAAAAAAAATTTATTTATTAGTCACAGGTAGGCTTACATTAACACTGCAATGAAGTTACTGAAAATCCCCGAGTCGCCACACTCCGGTACCTGTTTGGGTATACTGAGGGAAAATTTAGCATAGCCAATGCACCTAACCAGCACATCTTTCGGACTGTGGGAGGACACCCATGCAGACACAGGGGGAACGTGCAGACTCCACACAGTGACCCAAGCCAGGAATCGAACTTGGGTCCCTGGCGCTGTGTATGGAACCAAAAGAGATGGGGGAGATACTAAATGGTTTTTTTGCATCCGTATTTACTGAGGAAACGGGCATGGAGTCTACGGAAATAGGGCAAACTGGTAGGGAGGCCATGGAACCTTTACAGATTAAAGGGGAGGAGGTGCTCGCTGTCTTGAGGCAAATCAGAGTGGATAAATCCCCAGGACCGGACAGGGTATTCCCACGGACCTTGAGGGAAGCTAGTGTTGAACTTGCAGGGGCCCTGGCAGACATATTTAAAATGTCAGTATTCACGGGGGAGGTGCCGGATGATTGGAGGGTGGCTCATGTTGTTCCGCTGTTTAAAAAAGGTTCCAAAAGAAATCCGGGAAATTATCGGCCAGTAAGTTTGACGTCGGTGATGGGCAAGTTATTGGAAGGTGTGATAAGGGATAGGATCTACAAATATTTGGATAGACAGGGACTTATTAGGGAGAGTCAACATGGCTTTGTGCGTGGTAGGTCATGTTTGACCAATCTATTAGAGTTTTTCGAGGAGGTTACCAGGAAAGTGGATGAAGGGAAGGCGGTGGATGTTGTCTACCTGGATTTCAGCAAGGCCTTTGACAAGGTCCCTCATGGGAGGTTAGTTAGGAAGGTTCAGTCGCTAGGTATACATGGGGAGGTAGTAAATTGGATAAGACACTGGCTCAATGGAAGAAGCCAGAGAGTGGTTGTGGAGGATTGCTTCTCTGAGTGGAGGCCTGTGACTAGTGGTGTGCCGCAGGGATCGGTGTTGGGTCCATTGTTGTTTGTCATCTATATCAATGATCTGGATGATAATGTGGTAAATTGGATCAGCAAGTTTGCTGATGATACAAAGATTGGAGGTGTAGTGGACAGTGAGGAAGGTTTTCAAAGCTTGCAGAGGGATTTGGACCAACTAGAAAAATGGGCTGAAAAATGGCAAATGGAGTTTAACGCGGACAAGTGTGAGATATTGCACTTTGGAGGGACAAACCAAAGAAGAACGTACAGGGTAAATGGTAGGACTCTGAAGAGTGAAGTTGAACAGAGGGATCTGGTAATACAGGTACAGAATTCCCTAAAAGTGACGTCACAGGTGGATAGGGTCGTAAAGAGTGCCTTTGGTACATTGGCCTTTATAAATCGGAGTATCGAGTATAAAAGTTGGAGTGTTATGGTAAGGTTATATAAGGCATTGGTGAGGCCGAATTTGGAGTATTGTGTACAGTTTTGGTCACCTAGTTACAGGAAGGATGTAGAATCCTGAGTAGTGGGGCTGAAAGTGAGGGATGCATGGATGGGGACTGCAATGCACGGCATTGCAGAGGTGGGGTGGAGCAGGGTTTGAAATGTGTATACTTCAATGCCAGGAGTATTCGCAATAAAGTGGGTGAACTTGCAGCGTGGATCAGTACCTGGGACTTCGATGTTGTGGCTATTTCAGAGACATGGATAGAGCAGGGGCAGGAATGGATGCTGCAGGTCCCGGGGTTCAAATGTTTTAGTCGAAGTAGGGAAGGAGGTAGAAGAGGGGGAGGGGTAGCATTATTGGTCAGAGATTGTATCACAGTGTCAGAGAGGAGGTTTGATGAGGACTTATCTGTTGAGGTAGTATGGGCGGAGATTAGAAATAGGAGAGGAGAGGTCACCCTGTTGGGAGTCTTTTATAGACCTCCTAAAAGTTCTAGAGAGGTTGAGGAAAGGATTGCGGAGTCAATCCTGCTTAGGAGTGAAAGTAATAGGGCAATTGTTATGGGGGATTTTAACTTGACTAATATTGACTGGAATTGTTATAGCTCTAGCTCGTTAGAGGGGTCAGTTTTTGTTCAAAGCGTGCAGGAAGGTTTTTTGACTCAGTATGTAGACAGGCCAACTAGAGGTGAGGCTATATTGGATCTGGTGCTGGGAAATGAGCCAGACCAGGTGCTAGACTTGGAAGTTGGTGTGCATTTTGGTGATAGTGACCACAATTCGGTTACGTTCACCTTAGTGATGGAAAGGGATAGGCATGAACCTCGGGCCAATGGTTTTAGCTGGGGGAAGGGTAATTATGAGGCTATTAGGAGAGAATTAGGAAACATAGGTTGGACTAGGAGATTACAGGGACTGGGAACGTCCGACATGTGGAGTTTTTTCAAGGAGCAGCTACTGCGAGTCTGTGATAGGTATGTCCCTGTCAGGCAAGGAGGAATTGGTAGGGCTAGGGAACCGTGGTGCACCAAAAAAGTTTCTTTGTTGGTTAAAAAGAAAAAGGAGGCTTATGTTCGGATGAGACGTGAGCACTCGGGTAGTGCACTAGAAAGCTTTAGATTGGCTAAGAGGGAGTTGAAGAGCGAGCTTAGAAGGGCTAAAAGGGGACATGAGAAGACTTTGGCGGATAGGGTTAAAGAGAATCCTAAGGCGTTCTATAGGTATGTCAAGAACAGAAGGTTGGTTAGGGCAAGTTTAGGGCCAGTTATAGATGGCAGAGGGAAGTTATGTGTGGAACCGGAGGAGATTGGTGAAGCATTGAACCAATATTTCTCTTCGGTGTTCACGCAAGGGGACATGAATATAGCTGAGGAGGACACTGGGTTGCAAGGGAGTAGAATAGACAGTATTACAGTTGATAAGGAGGATGTGCAGGATATTCTGGAGGGTCTGAAAATAGATAAATCCCCTGGTCCGGATGGGATTTATCCAAGGATTCTCTGGGAGGCAAGAGAAGTGATTGCAGAGCCTCTGGCTCTGATCTTCAGGTCGTCGTTGGCCTCTGGTATAGTACCAGAAGATTGGAGGTTAGCGAATGTTGTCCCATTGTTTAAGAAGGGGAACAGAGACTTCCCCGGGAATTATAGACCGGTGAGTCTCACTTCTGTTGTCGGCAAGATGTTGGAAAAAATTATAAGGGATAGGATTTATAGTTATTTGGAGAGTAATGAATTGATAGGTGATAGTCAGCATGGTTTTGTGGCAGGTAGGTCGTGCCTTACTAACCTTATTGAGTTTTTTGAGAAAGTGACCAAGGAGGTGGATGGGGGCAAGGCAGTGGACGTGGTATATATGGATTTTAGTAAGGCGTTTGATAAGGTTCACCATGGTAGGCTTCTGCAGAAAATGCAGATGTATGGGATTGGGGGTGATCTAGGAAATTGGATCAGGAATTGGCTAGCGGATAGGAAACAGAGGGTGGTGGTTGATAGTAAATATTCATCATGGAGTGCGGTTACAAGTGGTGTACCTCAGGGATCTGTTTTGGGGCCACTGCTGTTTGTAATATTTATTAATGATCTGGATGAGGGTATAGTTGGGTGGATTAGCAAATTTGCTGATGACACCAAAGTCGGTGGTGTGGTAGACAGTGAGGAAGGGTGTCGTAGTTTGCAGGAAGACTTAGACAGGTTGCAAAGTTGGGCCGAGAGGTGGCGGATGGAGTTTAATGCGGAGAAGTGTGAGGTAATTCACTTTGGTAGGAATAACAGATGTGTTGAGTATAGGGCTAACGGGAGGACTTTGAATAGTGTGGAGGAGCAGAGGGATCTAGGTGTATGTGTGCATAGATCCCTGAAAGTTGGGAATCAAGTAGATAAGGTTGTTAAGAAGGCATATGGTGTCTTGGCGTTTATTGGTAGGGGGATTGAATTTAGGAGTCGTAGCGTTATGTTGCAACTGTACACAACTCTGGTGCGGCCGCACTTGGAGTACTGTGTGCAGTTCTGGTCCCCACATTACAGGAAGGATGTGGAGGCTTTGGAGAGGGTGCAGAGGAGGTTTACCAGGATGTTGCCTGGTATGGAGGGGAGATCCTATGAGGAGAGGCTGAGGGATTTGGGATTGTTTTCGCTGGAAAGGCGGCGGCTAAGAGGGGATCTTATTGAAACATATAAGATGATTAGAGGTTTAGATAGGGTGGATAGTGATAGCCTTTTTCCTCTGATGGAGAAATCCAGCACGAGGGGGCATGGCTTTAAATTGAGGGGGGGTAGTTATAGAACCGATGTCAGGGGTAGGTTCTTTACCCAGAGGGTGGTGAGGGATTGGAATGCCCTGCCAGCATCAGTAGTAAATGCGCCTAGTTTGGGGGCGTTTAAGAGATCCGTAGATAGGTTCATGGACGAAAAGAAATTGGTTTAGGTTGGAGGGTCACAGTTTTTTTTTTTTTAACTGGTCGGTGCAACATCGTGGGCCGAAGGGCCTGTTCTGCGCTGTAATGTTCTATGTTCTATGTTCTAACCACTGTGCTACCGTGCCGCCCAATATTATTATTATAGGATAATGCCTGAGTCGAGGGTATGTAGGCGAAAGAAAATGAGCACTTTAGGAGACATTGGAGACTTATTTGGTAGTGTAGACTTAATCATGAATTCAGTGCAGCTGGCTGAAATAAATAGTTATGCTTCCTGGGTAGCCGCAGAGGTCGGAAAAGGGTGACAATATGTGGCATACGGGACTGAGTATGCACTGACTGCCAGAAACCTACAAGGGGAAGGACTTCTGCTGGCCTTGAATGAAGGATCTGTGGATAAAATTAACACCACCAGAGCACAAGCAAAGGGAAGAGCCTGTGATACCGTTACTAGAGATTCAATTGATAGTATCCGGGCTGATATTGAGGACTTGAGATTCGGGACTATCCCGCGGCATTTATTCACCTCCCTATGGGTGGCACGGTAGCAGTGGTTAGCACTGCTGCTTCACAGCTCCAGGGACCTGGGTTCGAATCCCGGCTCGGGTCACTGTCTGTGTGGAGTTTGCACATTCTCCCTGTGTCTGCGTGGGTTTCCTCCGGGTGCTCCGGTTTCCTCCCATAGTCTGAAAGACGTGCGGGTTAGGTTGATTGGCCATGCTAAATTGCCCCTTAGTGTCCCGGAATGCATAGGTTAAAGGGATTAGTGGGTAAATATGTAGGGATATGAGGGTAGGGCCTGGGTGGGATTGTAGTTGGTGCAGACTCGATGGGCCGAACGGCCTCTTTCTGCACTGTAGGATTCTATGATTCTATATAAAGTAAACCTCCTTCACATACACAGGGACAGCCATGAACTGGTGGACACAAGACCAGGCGGCGGGCCAGTAGAGGGAGGTATAAAATTCATTATGGCAGTCCCACGGGAGAATCCATCCAAAGGAACCTTCAGAGACAGTTACAGATTCGAATCACTGGATACGGTGCAGGAGGGCTGGGTTTATCGAACTGGATCCCAGGGGCATATGGCACATCAAGGAGACCTGGCAGACATGAGCACTGCGGAGTGTTGCTCGGAGTCAGCACGTTACATAGTGTGTGCCTGTAGGACCCTTGAAATCTTGTCAAATAACAGCAAGGTACTAATCGATGTTCTACCACCATAGGAAGCTTTTAAAGCCATACAGGTGGGCCCATCTCAATGGTGTTTTATCACACCAGAGACAGAGATCATCTCGGAGGGCCTACTTTGTGGTAGCAGCCACAGCTTCTGCCTACAAGTGACGGACTCTTTAACAGTGGGAGAATTTTACCTCCCAGATAGAATGTCAGGTTACCTATTCAGGGCCTGGTGGGATGATTCCCTGTACATTGATGAAACAGCAGGCAAAATAATCCGACAGGCCACGAATAGAGCAACAGAACTTGCTCAGGAGTGTGTGAAGCACGCTGCGGAACAGACAAGTAAGGGGAGGATCCAGGTGAACCTAGCAATCCAAACCGCTACTCGGGTGGGACTCTCCGGGACACACCATTGGTGGGACATATTTGTTCCAGGGTCAGCAGGGAACCGATTTACAGGCGGTGGGAGGTGATTAGGATGGGGAGGACAGTTGACATAGGCATAATGCTGATATGGGCAACAGTTATGTGTTGTCAGCAACGAAAGGGGAAAGATTCTGACCCCACGCCCACTCCAGTAACATCCCTTCGCACACGGGAGAGGGAAACGATAGCGGCTGATACTTACAGCAGGGTGGTTTAGGATGCTTTCCGTGATCTGGAGGGCGGGCCACTTGAATGATCCGGTACCGTGTCCTCAACAATAACCAGAAGGCAGGAGAACAGCCATGAGAACCAGCAGTAATATCCACAAGGTAGAATTCTAATTGCTATAATAAATACATGAGCACCAAATGATGCTCAATAGTGGCTATCTTGGGTGTGACCAAGAGCCATTGTAGTAGAGCAGAATCCAGTATTGGGGCAAATCCAGGGTGTGCATGAAACAGCAGGAAAAGGAATGACTAAGAAAGGGTTAAAACACAGGGCCCACCGTAACTGCGGGCAGACTGCCAACACAGTTACTTTACAGGTGAGATCATTTCAAGGCCTTGGCGAACAATGCAGGGTCGATACTGATTAGCAAAGCTCCACTGAGTCTAGGGTAGCCATTGTTCCTAGAAACTGGGGAGATGGGACAGTTATCACACCATTGAAACCTATTTATCACACATATCACTTTTGTATCACAAAGCAGACAGACGAGGATAGCCGGACACAACAGATTAACGTGAAATACCCAGGACAATAGACCCAGACATTTGGAATACTGCGCCCAGTTCTGGTCGCCACACTACCAGAAGGACGTGGAGGCTTTAGAGAGAGTGCAGAGGAGGTTTACCAGGATGTTGCCTGGTATGGAAGGGCTTAGTTATGAGGAGAGATTGGGTAAACTGGGGTTGTTCTCACTGGAAAGACGGAGGATGAGGGGTGACCTAATAGAGGTGTATAAAATTATGAACGGCATCGATAGGGTGAACGGTGGGAAGCTTTTTCCCAGGTCGGTGGTGACGTTCACGAGGGGTCATAGAAATCATAGAAATCATAGAAACCCTACAGTGCAGAAGGAGGCCATTCGGCCCATCGAGTCTGCACCGACCACAATCCCACCCAGGCCCTACCCCCACATATTTTACCCGCTAATCCCTCTAACCTACGCATCTCAGGGGCAATTTTAACCTGGCCAATCAACCTAACCTGCACATCTTTGGACTGTGGGAGGAAACCGGAGCACCCGGAGGAAACCCACGCAAACACGAGGAGAATGTGCAAACTCCACACAGACAGTGACCCGAGCCGGGAATTGAACCCGGGACCCTGGAGCTGTGAAGCAGCAGTGCTAACCACTGTGCTACCGTGCCGCCCCATAGGTTCAAGGTAAGGGGGGGGAGGTTTAACACGGATATCAGAAGGACGTATTTTACGCAGAGGGTGGTGGGGGCCTGAAATGCGCTGCCGGGCAAGGTGGTGGAGGCGGACAAACTGGGAACGTTTAAGACTTATCTAGATAGCCACATGAACGGAGTGGGAATGGAGGGATACAAAAAAATGGTCTAGTTTGGACCAGGGAGTGGCGTGGGCTTGGAGGGCCGAAGGGCCTGTTCCTGTGCTGTATTGTTCTTTGTTCTTAATGTGATCAACTATAATCAATTCAAGCTATTCGTATCAATGATAGGGTATTACAGTACTCTGGACCCCAGAGAACAGCAGAAGTACAAAGAACAAAGAAAATTACAGCACAGGAACAGGGCCTTCGGCCGTCCAAGCCTGCACCAACCATGCTGCCCGTCTGAACTAAAACCCCCTACCCTTCCGGGGACCATATCCCTCTATTCCATCCTATTCATGTATTTGTCAAGACGCCACTTAAAACTCACTACCGTATCCGCTTCCACTACCTCCCCCGGCAACGAGTTCCAGGCACCCACTACTCTGTGTAAAAGATCTGCCTCGTACATCTCCTTTAAACGTTGCCCCTCACACCTTAAACCTATGCCCCCTAGTAATTGACTCTTCCACCCTGGGAAAAAGCTTCTGACTATCCACTCTGTCCATACCTCTCATAATCTTGTAGACTACTATCAGGTCTCCCCTCAACCTCCGTCGCTCCAGTGAGAACAAACCAAGTTTCTCCAATCTCTCCTCATAGCTAATGCTCTCCATACCAGGCAACATCCTGGTAAATCTTTTCTGTACTCTCTCCAAAGCCTCCACATCCTTCTGGTAGTGTGGCGACCAGAATTGAACACTATATTCCAAGTGCGGCCTAACTAAGGTTCTATAAAGCTGCAAAAGTAATGTGTACAGCCTTTGTATCTTCAGAATCAGCCTAGATACAGACTGGACTTCACTGGTCCGGGCTGATTCTCCCTCATGCATGTGGAAATAAAACTGTTTTACTGAAGCTTGATGTGGAGATGCCGGCGTTGGACTGGGGTGAACACAGTAAGAGTTTTACTCTCCGAAAGCTAATGGTATTTGCGGTTTTACGCTCCGAAAGCTAATGGTATTTGCGGTTTTACGCTCCGAAAGCTAATGGTATTTGCTACCAAATAAACCTGTTGGACTTTAACCTGGTGTTATTAAAACTCTTACTGAAGCTTGACATGGACTCAAAGACTCCTCGTTTATTCCCTCCTACAATATATCTACTCTTACAAATAATGGCATTATGACAGAGTTTCACATTGCATTTTTACCTTCTGTGATTTTTGATAGGCTGGTTTTATCTTCTCTCTTCACATAGGGGATTATTCAGAATGGGCTCAATACAGCAAGAGTGTATTTGGGCCATAAATATGCACACATTCACATACATATGAGGAAGGAAAGAATACTGTCCTTAGCCAACTGATCGCAACCTTGGCAAGGAGAAAAACATACTGACTTAAATATATGCCAGCTTCATGTTAATTTATTTAACAAGAAAATTATAGAACATAGAACAGTACAGCACAGAACAGGCCCTTCAGCCCACGATGTTGTGCCGAGCTTTATCTGAAACCAAGATCAAGCTATCCCACTCCCGATCATCCTGGTGCGCTCCATGTGCCTATCCAATAACCGCTTAAATGTTCCTAAAGTGTCTGACTCCACTATCACTGCAGGCAGTCCATTCCACACCCCAACCACTCTCTGCGTAAAGAACCTACCTCTGATATCCTTCCTATATCTCCCTCCATGAACCCTATAGTTATGCCCCCTTGTAATAGCTCCATCCACCCGAGGAAATAGTCTTTGAACGTTCACTCTATCTATCCCCTTCATCATTTTATAAACCTCTATTAAGTCTCCCCTCAGCCTCCTCCGCTCCAGAGAGAACAGCCCTAGCTCCCTCAACCTTTCCTCATAAGACCTACCCTCCAAACCAGGCAGCATCCTGGTAAATCTCCTCTGCACTCTTTCCAGCGCTTCCACATCCTTCTTATAGTGAGGTGACTTGGATATAAACTATATCCAAATTATTAAATATAACTGAATATAAATAAACATGTACCTCATGCATTTTTCAGTGCCTCAGCAGTCTTCGCTATAAATTACAAGTGCTGTTGTATGTTCAGTAGATTTCACAAAGTGATTCTGAGCCGTGTATGGTTGAATATTAAGTGTTAACATAAATATATACATATCTACAGGGTATAGAACATAGAACATAAAACAGTAGAGCACAGAACAGGCCCTTCGGCCTGTGCCGAGCTTTATCTGAAACCAAGATCAAGCTATCCCACTCCCTATCATCCTGGTGTGCTCTATGTGCCTATCCAATGTGCCTATCCACATCATGCCTATCCAATATAGCCCAAGGTATGAGCTAACTTCATGTTTGCTTCTAACCAAGTCTCTTCCCAATCCATAATGGACCCTAGTCTCAAGTCACATCACATTATGGGTGGTACTATTTCCAGTCCACATTAACCCTTGCTGTTCCAGATACCCTTATACTACAAATGCATCCATCAGTTAAACAAATGGCATCCATAATTGCCCTCTACGTATCTTAGTCTAGCTCAAATTGATAAAAATAAATTGTTGCGGATGCTGGAATCTTAAATTAGAACAGAAAATGCTGGGAAAATCTCAGCAAGTCTGACAACATCTGTGGAGAGAGAATAGAGCTAACGTTTCGAGTCTGGATGACTGTTCATCAGAGCTCAAACTGAGGGGTTATGGTATTACCGAGACCCGCGTATATGGAACGGCAAATTGTACAGCAATGTATACTGATCTTTTACTGAGATCGGAACTCAAACATCTCTGAAACATATTTAACTGCACCACCTCGTGTCTAAACACGGTGCGACTATGTAAAACATAGGCTGCACTTCAACTCAGTCTAGAATAATCTGGGTTCATTTTTGTTCGTATGCCATCACTTACTTGATATCTTCCCACACCAGAGGTCCATAATTGCGTTGGATTAATAATTCCAGAGCGTGATTTACGAAACCATACTGTCAATAAAATAAAGAATTGTAATATTTGTGACGTTTACATAAAAAATTACACAAAAAATTCAACAGCATTGATAAAACGGTGTAGTATAGCACCAACTATACTGTTACTAGGGAAGCCATGGAGCATGAACGGCCTTCTCCAGGGTCAGCCGATAAACCAACATTATGTTTCAAACACAGATCCAAATCCAAATTGTTCTTGGTTTTTTATCAGCTCCATTTTTTTTGCATCGCTGTCACTTAATTCAATATACTTGACATCCTCTTCCAACGGACCGACCTTATTATCACAGGGGGAGAAAGACCTAAAATAAATAAATTTGATTCTAGAAAAATTTCAAATAAAGACAAAAAAACTCTTCTAATCCAGCGTTTGAATACAGCTTGTTTTTAATCTATTGTAATAAAACTGATAACACGAACCAATAAAAAATCAACATAAATATACATGCTTTTACTGTTGACGAGTGTACATTCACTCACCATATTGATATTAGCAATCGTTCCTTTTCTTCTCAACGTCTCTCGCTGAAACAGACGATCCGTCACTGAGTCTCGGGGCCGCCAGGTCAGTTCTGATTGTCAGGCAGCGCCGTCACTCAGACACAGGCATGCTGCCTAATTGGGATAGTCTAAAAAGCAGGAGCCAATCAGCATCGCAGGGAGTGGGAGAACATTCCTCTGAAGTAAAAATCGCTCCATGGAGGGTACAGGCAGCAGAGATCGTTCACAATTTGCGTACAGCAAATTAAAATCACGAAAGATCAAGTACAACAAAAAGGGCAATTAAATGTCATGAAAGAGTATGTACAGCCGAGTCCTTACAAAACAACCCTACTCATAAATATATATGATAAATAGTTTATATAAAGTGTACCATATTTTATACAATGTGCAATGTTTAGGAACATATTTAAAGTAAAATCTAAAAATGTACTGCGTTATTGTCATTAAAGTAACATTTATAGCGGCTAAAGTGTTCTCTACACTAATGCATTTGAAATTAATAACATATTAGAGATGTAATAGAATTTACAGAGTAAATATCGAAATACACAGCATGAAAAAAGTAATTGTATTAATGATATGACTGTAATGCAATCAATTATAAACAATTAATATTCAAGTTATGTGTATGTACCTTAAAATGTTCCACAGTAAAAACTCCAGATATACAGTGAACAACTACATTATCTAATGGGGCTTCAAATGAAATCAGCAATACACCTGCGCGCATTGCAATTGCTATGATGCAGTGCATCACGATGTGCTTGCAACAGTTAAGGCAAATGTATCAACCTTTAAAGCGTATTGTATTCATTTGTAAATGCGCTCCAAATTTACGAAAACAAAACTAAGCTTCATGCATTTTTCAATCCGATTATTTCATGATTTGATATATATGAAACACATTAAAATGAAAACGCACGCTAAGGTGGTTTGTTACACCCTATAAGCACGTTTTACAGCAGGAATTTTATCCCAGACCCATGTGTATTCCTGGGAAGAGTATTCCTGGGAAAACAATTCTGGGGCATAACTTACAAGATATATAAGTCCGCCTGATGCACTGCAATCTAGTTGTTATTTCAAATAGTAAATTATTAAATTGAAGGTAATCAGACAGTGAGTTCTTCAAGAAGGGTGCAGGAAATTTCAATGAAACTGTTGACAACTTTAGGAGTCATGATGAACTTCAAATTCTCGAAGAGATACACTTGACCAACAAATTAAACGAAGGATCATAGAAATAGAATCATAGAAACCCTACAGTGCAGAAAGAGGCCATTTGGCCCATCGAACCTGCACGGACCACAATCCCACCCAGGCCCTACCCCATATCCCTACATATTTACCCACTAATCTATACATCTCAGGACACTAAGGGGCAATTTTAGCATGGCCAATCAACCTAACCTGCACATCTTTGGGAGGAAACCGGAGCACCCGGAGGAAACCCACGCAGACACAAGGAGAATGTGCAAACTCCACACAGACAGTGACCCAAGCCAGGAATCGAACCCAGGTCCCTTGGAACTGTGAAGCAGCAGTGCTAACCACCGTGCTACCGTGCCACCCATGTTTTCTTCATGTTTTAAAGATACCAGGTATGAGAGCGCTGGTATACTCTGCCAAGTTGCGTGTGTATATCTCGGCGCAAGGACAACAGAACATAAACCACTTTAAATTTAAAAAAATTCCTGCATCAACTTCGCAGGTTTCAGAAATGACGATGCATTCTATTCATAAAACGGAAATTTTTGCGAAATAATTATCCAAATATAGCATCTGCCAACTATCTGCCAACCAGATACTAGTAATTAACAGAGTCTCGCAGCATAGTGAGATACATGCATATGTCTTTCATCAGAGTTTGTCCTTTGTCTCCTTCCACCCCCGCCCCCCCAACTCTTTTTGATTCTGCCGCTTTCCTGCATCCTATGAAATGGCACAGCGGTATTTAAAAAATAATACATCTCTATGTGTATGGCTTTGGTTCCAAACAATCTGAGAATATCTGGGACATCCTGGAGGCCTAAATTATGGAATAAATAAAGAATAATTACAAATCTGCAGAGAAGGTTTTAATTGTTCTCAGTGATTCTACTTAGAAATTGATTCACTTTTAGAACATAGAACATAGAACAGTACAGCACAGAACAGGCCCTTCGGCCCACGATGTTGTGCCGAGCTTTATCTGAAACCAAGATCAAGCTATCCCACTCCCTATCATCCTGGTGTGCTCCATGTGCCTATGCAATAACCGCTTAAATGTTCCTAAAGTGTCTGTCTCCACTATCACTGCAGGCAGTCCATTCCACACCCCAACCACTCTCTGCGTAAAGAACCTACCTCTGATATCCTTCCTATATCTCCCACCACAAACCCTATAGTTATGCCCCCTTGTAATAGCTCCATTCACCCGAGGAAATAGTCTTTGAACGTTCACTCTATCTATCCCCTTCATCATTTTATAAACCTCTATTAAGTCTCCCCTCAGCCTCCTCCGCTCCAGAGAGAACAGCCCTAGCTCCCTCAACCTTTCCTCATAAGACCTACCCTCCAAACCAGGCAGCATCCTGGTAAATCTCCTCTGCACTCTTTCCAGCACTTCCACATCCTTCTTATAGTGAGGTGACCAGAACTGCACACAATATTCCAAATGTGGTCTCACCAAGGTCCTGTACAGTTGCAGCATAACCCCACGGCTCTTAAACTCCAACCCCCTGTTAATAAAAGCTAACACACTATAGGCCTTCTTCACAGCTCTATCCACTTGAGTGGCAACCTTTAGAGATCTGTGGATATGGACCCCAAGATCTCTCTGTTCCTCCAGTCTTCAGAACCCTACCTTTGACCCTGTAATCCACATTTAAATTAGTCCTACCAAAATGAATCACCTCACATTTATCAGGGTTAAACTCCATTTGCCATTTTTCAGCCCAGCTTTGCATCCTATCTATGTCTCTTTGCAGCCTTCAACAGCCCTCCACCTCATCCACTACTCCACCAATCTTGGTGTCATCAGCAAATTTACTGATCCACCCTTCAGCCCCCTCCTCTAAGTCATTAATAAAAATCACAAAGAGCAGAGGACCAAGCACTGATCCCTGTGGCACTCCGCTAGCAACCTGCCTCCAATCCGAAAATTTTCCATCCACCACCACTTTCTGTCTTCGAACAGACAGCCAGTTACCTATCCAATCGGCCAACACCTATCCCTCTATCCCACACCTCCTCACTTTCATCATAAGCGGACCATGGGGGACCTTATCAAACGCCTTACTAAAATCCATGTATATGACATCAACTGGCCCTACCTTCATCAACACACTTAGTTACCTCCTCAAAAAATTCAATCAAATTTGTGAGGCACGACTTGCCCTTCACGAATCCGTGCTGACTATCCCGGATTAATCCGCATCTTTCTAAATGGTCGTAAATCTCTTCCCTAAGGACCTTTTCCATCAATTTACCAACCACCGAAGTAAGACTAACCGGTCTATAATTACCAGGGTCATTTCTATTCCCTTTCTTAAACAAAGGAACAACATTCGCCATTCTCCAGTCCTCTGGCACCACCCCTGTGGACAGTGAGGACCCAAAGATCAAAGCCAAAGGCTCTGCAATCTCATCCCTTGCCTCCCAAAGAATCCTAGGATATATTTCATCAGACCCAGGGGACTTATCGACCTTCAGTTTATTCAAAACTGCCAGGACATCCTCCCTCCGAACATTTATTTCCTCCAGCCTATTAGCCTGTAACACCTTCTCTTCCTCAAAAACATGGCCCTTCTCCTTGGTGAACACTGAAGAAAAGTATTCATTCATCACCTCGCCTATCTCTACTGACTCCATACACAAGTTCCCACTACTGTCCTTGACCGGCCCTAACCTCATCCTGGTCATTCTTTTATTCCTCACATAAGAGTAAAAAGCCTTGGGGTTTTCCTTGATCCGACCCGCCAAGGACTTCTCATGTCCCCTCCTCGCTCTCCTAAGCCCCTTTTTCAGCTCGTTCCTTGCTAACTTGTAACCCTCAATCGACCCATCTGAACCTTGTTTCCTCATCCCTACATAAGCTTCCCTCTTCCTTTTCACAAGACATTCCACCTCTTTCGTGAACCATGGTTCCCTCACTCGGCCATTTCCTCCCTGCCTGACAGGGACATACCTATCAAGGACACCCAGTATTTGTTCCTTGAAAAAGTTCCACTTTTCATTAGTGCCTTTCCCTGACAGTTTCTGTTCCCAACTTATGCCCCCTAATTCTTGCCTAATCGCATCATAATTACCTCTCCCCCAATTGTAAACCTTGCCCTGCCGTACGGCCCTATCCCTCTCCATTGCAATAACAAAAGACACCGAATTGTGGTCACTATCTCCAAAGTGCTCTCCCATAACCAAATCTAACACTTGGCCCGGTTCTTTTCCCAGTACCAAATCCAATGTGGCCTCACCTCTTGTCGGCCTATCCACATATTGTGTCAGGAAACCCTCCTGCAATTGCTTCCTCCACATCTCTATTACTATTTGGGGCCTATAGTAAACTCCTAACAACGTGACCGCTCCTTTCCTATTTCTAACCTCAGCCCATATTACCTCAGTAGGCAGATCCCCCTCGAAGTGCCTTTCTGCAGCCGTTAAACTATCCTTGATTAACAATGCTACTCCTCCACCTCTTTTACCAGCTTCCCTACACTTACTGAAACATCTATACCCCGGAACGTCCAACAACCATTCCTGTCCCTGTCCTTGTCCTTGTTTTAAATGTATAATTGCAAACATTTCAGATTAAGGTATCTTAATGTTCTCATTCATCATCCCAAATAGTTGAAGAATCACAATTTGAGAGTTTTTAAATAAAATCTTAAGCTGGAATGCTTAAATGCATCACCCCCTTCAAGTCAATAATGTGCTGTTATGAAAAGCTTAGCTTCCCATGGAGCCTCAAAAAGCTGAAAGAACAAGGAGCAAGCAGAAATTGGGAGAAAAGTTATAATGTTTGATCCAAAGGGTAGGTTTTGAGGTGCTCTTTGGAGCTTGGGCGACATGTAAGAACATTGTATAATAAAATAATTCCAGAGATTGGTGGATACGCGGTGCCAGGGACCACAGGTTCGATTCCAGGCTTGGGTGACTGTCTTTGTGGAGTTTGCACATTCGCCCTGTGTCTGAATGGGTTTCCTCCAGGTGCTCTGGTTTCCTCCCACAGTCCAAAGATGTGCAGCTTGGGGATGGCCTAGTAGTATTATTGCTAGACTTTTAATCCAGAAACTCAACTATTGATCTGGGACCCAGGTTCGAATCCCGCCATGGCAGATGGTGGAATTTGAATTCAGTTAAAAAATATTTGGCATTTAAAGTCTAATGATGACCATGTTGTTTGTCGGAAAAACCCATCTGGTTGACTAATGTCCTTTAGGGAAGGAAATCTGCCATCTTTACCCAGTCTGGCCTATATGTGACTCCAGGGCCACTGCAATGTGATTGATTCTCAACTGCCCTCCAAGGGCAACTAGGGATGGACAATAAATGCTGGCCAGCCAGTGATGTCCATGTCCTACGAGCTAATGAAAAAAAGGTTAGTTGGATTGGCCATGCTAAATTGCCTCTTAGTGCCAGGGGGACTAGCAGGGTAAATACATGTGTTAAATTCATTTTTGGGAGACTCTTACATTCTTGATACAAAGGCAAACCCAACTGTTGTCCGATTCAAAAGTTCTTTATTTGTCTTACATATGCAAGCTGTCAAACCTTTGCTACGTAACTTCCACTCAGTGCTGGGAGTCAGTTAGCAAAAGAGCCCCGACGCAGGGACACTCCCCCTTTTTATACCATTCGTGTGTTTACGACATTCTTCATTAATGCATATTTCGGGGCGTGATTAACACTGCCGCCAACTAGCTAATTAGGTCCCCTAGCAACACTTAGCTACAATTAACTTCCAATCACATTCCTTCAAAAACAACCGTTAACTAAGCCCATGACTCATTGTTTTGGTTCCTCTTTTTCTTAAGCTAAGCAGACCTCAAAGTCTGTTTTTTTGTCTGTCCTGGAGTTTTTTATACACTTGTTAACCACAAGATGAGTGCTGATCGCAGTTGGTCCTGCAGTCACGTACGCATTAGTCTTGCAGTTAGTTTCTGCACGTATTATTTCATATTCGGTGATTATAGCACAAGTACAACAGAAGCTATGTAGAAGGAGGTAAGCGAGGCCTAAAGTGTGGCAAGCTGAATGTCAAATTAGCTTATCGTGGAAGAAGGTGCTATTAGCTGCACCCTGCAAGCTCTTGTTATCTGTTTATGCTTTTTTGCACTCTGAGCTGCTGAGTTGGCCATCTCCATAGACCATTGGCAATGTGGCTAACCACAAGAAAGCTTTGCTCCAGCCAGGCCAGTCTCATCCTATCACAGAGGCCCCAAGCTTGTCATTCCGACATCAACTCATAGGAGAAGAGAATACAAAGAACAAAGAACAATACAGCACAGGAACAGGCCCTTCGGACCTCCAAGCCCGCGCCGCTCCCTGGTCCAAACTAGACCATTCTTTTGTATCCCTCCATTCCCATTCTGTTCATGTGGCTATCTAGATAAGTCTTAAACATTCCCAGTGTGCCCGCCTCCACCACCTTGCCTGGCAGCGCATTCCAGGCCCCCACCACCCTCTGTGTAAAATATGTCCTTCTGATATCTGTGTTAAACCTCCCCCCCTTCACCTTGAACCTATGACCCCTCGTGAACGTCACCACCGACCTGGGAAAAAGCTTCCCACCGTTCACCCTATCGATGCCTTTCATAATTTTATACACCTCTATTAGGTCTCCCCTCATCCTCCGTCTTTCCAGTGAGAACAACCCCAGTTTACCCAATCTCTCCTCATAACTAAGCCCCACCATACCAGGTAACATCCTGGTAAACCTCCTTTGTCCTCCACCTGTGACGTCACCTTCAAGCATCTGTGGACTTGCACACCCAGGTCCCTCTGCGTATCTACACCCTTTATGGTTCTGCCATTTATCGTATAGCTCCCCCCTACATTAGCTCTACCAAAATGCATCACTTCGCATTTATCTGGATTGAACTCCATCTGCCATTTCTTTGCCCAAATTTCCAGCCTATCTATATCCATCTGTAGCCTCTGACAATGTTCCTCACTATCTGCAAGTCCAACCAATTTCGTGTCGTCTGCAGACTTACTGATCACCCCAGTTACACCTTCTTCCAGATCGTTTATATAAATCACAAACAGCAGAGGTCCCAGTACAGAGCCCTGCGGAACACCATTCGTCATGATGTGAGATGCCGGCGTTGGACTGGGGTGAACACGGTAAGAAGTCTCACAACACCAGGTTAAAATCCAACAGGTTTATTTGGTTGCAAATACCATAAGCTTTCGGAGCACTGTTCCTTCGTCAGATGGAGTGGAAATGTGCTCTCAAACAGTGCAAACAGACAAAATCAAGTTGCAGAATACTGATTTGAATGCGAATCCTACAACCAGCCAGGTCTTAAAGGTACAGACAATGTGGGTGGAGGGAACATTAAACACAGGTTAAAGAAATGTGTATTGTCTCCAGACAGAACAGCTAGTGAGATTCTACAAGCCCAGGAGGCAAGCTGTGGGGGTTACTGATAATGTGACATAAATCCAACATCCCGGTTTAGGCCGTCCTCATGTGTGCGGAACTTGGCTATCAGTTTCTGCTCTGCGACTCTGCGCTGTCGTGTGTCGTGAAGGCCCCCTTGGAGAACGCTTACCTGAAGATCCAAGGCTGAATGCCCGTGACTGCTGAAGTGCTCCCCCACAGGAAGAGAACAGTCTTGCCTGGTGGTTGTCGAACGGTGTTCATCCGTTGTCGTAGTGTCTGCATGGTTTCCCCAATGTACCATGCCTCGGGACATCCTTTCCTGCAGCGTATCAGGTAGACAATGCTGGCCGAGTTGCAAGAGTAGGTACTGTGTACCTGGTAGATGGTGTTCTCACGTGAGATGATGGCATCCGTGTCGATGATCCGGCACGTCTTGCAGAGGTTGCTGTGGCAGGGTTGTGTGGTATCGTGGTCACTGTTCTCCTGAAGGCTGGGTAGTTTGCTGCGGACAATGGTCTGTTTGAGGTTGCGTGGTTGTTTGAAGGCAAGAAGTGGGGGTGTGGGATGGCCTTGGCGAGATGTTCGTCTTCATCAATGACATGTTGAAGGCTCCGGAGGAGATGCTGTAGCTTCTCCGCTCCGGGGAAGTACTGGACGACGAAGGGTACTCTGTCCACTGTGTCCCGTGTTTGTCTTCTGAGGAGGTCGGTGCGGTTTTTCGCTGTGGCGCGTCGGAACTGTTGATCGATGAGTCGAGCGCCATACCATGCAGACACTACGACAACGGATGAATGAACACCGCTCGACAATCACCAGGCAAAACTGTTCTCTTCCTGTGGGGGAGCACTTCAGCAGTCACGGGCATTCAGCCTTGGATCTTCAGGTAAGCGTTCTCCAAGGCGGCCTTCACGACACACGACAGCGCAGAGTCGCTGAGCAGAAACTGATAGCCAAGTTCCGCACACATGAGGACGGCCTAAACCAGGATGTTGGATTTATGTCACATTATCAGTAACCCCCACAGCTAGCCTCCTGGACTTGTAGAATCTCACTAGCTGTTCTGTCTGGAGACAATACACATTTCTTTAACCTGTGTTTAATGTTCCCTCCACCCACATTGTCTGTACCTTTAAGACCTGGCTGGCTGCAGGATTCGCATTCTAATCAGTATTCTGCAACTTGATTTTGTCTGTTTGCACTGTTTGAGAGCACATTTCCACTCCATCTGACGAAGGAACAGTGCTCCGAAAGCTTATGGTATTTGCTACCAAATAAACCTGTTGGACTTTAACCTGGTGTTGTGAGACTTCTCACCGTGAACACCACTAGTCACAGGCCTCCAGCTGGAAATAGACCCTTCCACTACTACCCTCTGTCTTCTGTGACCAAGCCAGTTCTCCACCCATCTAGCCACCTCCCCCTTTATCCCATGAGATCCAATCTTTTGCACCAACCTACCATGAGGGACTTTGTCAAACGCTTTACTAAAGTCCATATCGACAACATCCACGGCCCTTCCCTCGTCAATCATTCTAGTCACTTCTTCAAAAAACTCCACCAGGTTAGTGAGGCATGACCTCCCTCTCACAAAACCATGCTGACTATCGTTAATGAGTTTATTCCTTTCTAAATGCGCATACATCCTATCTCTAAGAATCCTCTCCAACAACTTTCCTACCACGGACGTCAAGCTCACCGGCCTATAATTACCCGGGTTATCCTTCCTACCCTTCTTAAATAGCGGGACCACATTAGCTATCCTCCAATCCTCTGGGACCTCACCTGTGTCCAGTGACGAGACAAAGATTTGTGTCAGAGGCCCAGCGATTTCATCCCTCGTCTCCCTGAGCAGCCTTGGATAGATTCCATCAGGCCCTGGGGATTTGTCAGTCTTTATATTCTCTAAAAAACCTAACACTTCCTCCCTTGTAATGGAGATTTTCTCTAATGGTTCAACACTCCCCTCTGAGACACTCCCAGTCAACACATCTCTCTCCTTTGTGAATACCGACGCAATGTATTCATTTAGGATCTCCCCTACTTCTTTGGGCTCTAAGAATGCAGTTAACCACACTCAACCGCATTTTTCAAGCCAAGAATAATCATGCTTACTTCATACTATGTTGCAAAGCCAGCTAAGCCTGCAAATTTTGCAAGACCCTCGGAGTTTTCCTGCGATATTAACCCTTTAATATCTCACATGGAGATAGGTGGAATTGTTACCAGTGCAGGCTTGATGGGCTGAATGGCCTCCTTCTGTATTGTAGGCATTCTATGATTCTATTCTATGATTCTAGTGTTCTGATGGGTCTGACACTTGACAAGAGAGGAAGGATACGTTATGGAGTCAAAATGAAAGAGAAGAGTATTTCTCAAAACTGTGGATTTATAACTTTGCATTTGTTTCCAGTCAAAAGATGCGTTAATAGCATAAAGGTCAGGCATTGGGCTTGAGAACATTTACAGAGGTCTCAAAGCCTCTTTCAAAGAGTTCAGTTACATTCAAGGATGACTAAGCATTAATGCACAAAATTGCACAATACTTGCATGCCTCATCATGTACTTTATGTGCATTTTTAAAAATTAGCTTCCTAAATTAATTGTTCACATAAAGGCCTAAAAAGCAGATGTAATAATAATGGTTACCAAATACCATAATTTAAATGTTGATTATTTGGAATTGAAAAACTACAGAAACTCTGGAAGTCATTTTTATTTTTTCTTGTCCATTTTCCTCCAAAAAGTAGGCAATATGATATCATTTATACTTTTTTTAAGGTGGTTTGATCCATGGAGCATCACATGTATATGTAAGACTATGAAGCATGATACGTCATTGGATATTGTGCAGATTTGCAAAATGAGCACCTGGCATTTCATATGTTGAATTCAAGTAACAAAATAAATTTTGAACTTTGTCAATATCCTTCTATATTAAGTTGTTGAATGTCAACCAAAGTACAGCTCATCAGCAAGATAAAAACAAATTACTGTGGATGCTGGAATCCAAACAACAATAAAAATTGTTCGAAAATCTTAGCAAATCAGACAGTGACTGTAATATTACTGGTATGCCCACCCGAGGCTTGTAAGTTCCTGCCCAAGGCCGACAGAGAATGCCGTTCCGGGGCGGGCATGCCGGTAAAAGTCCGGTGAGTGTCTGTGGAGAGAGGATAGGGCTAACCTGGACTGAAATGAGCTCTGATGAAAGATCACCCAAACTTAGAACATTAGCTCTATTCTTTATCCACAAATGCTGTCAGACCTGCTGAGATTTTCCAGCATTTTCTGTTGCTGCGTGATATAATTATCAGTAACTTTTTTATTTACTCATGGGATGTGAGCTTCATTGGGAAGGCATAATTTTCCTTGAGCAAGTAGTGGTGGGCTGCTTCTTTGAACTACTCACTGTGGTGATAGTGAGTTTCTAGATTTGGACCTGATGACAGTGAAGGAGCAGCTACGAATTTCAAAGTCTGGATGGAGTGTGTCTTAGAAAGGTGTTTTTCACTTACACACACTGCTCTTGTTCTTCTAGGTGGTAGAGGTCATGACTTTGGATGGTGCTGTTAAAGGAGCCTTGGTGAGTTGATGCAGTGCATCTTAGATGGTACACACTGCTAGCACTCCAGTTGGATTGACAAGAGTAAATGTTTTAAAGTGTTGGAAGGAATCAAACTGGCTGCTTTGTCCTGGATAATGGAGTGGCATTCACCCAGGTAAGTAAAAAGTATTCTATCACATTCCTGACTTGTGCCTTCTAGCTGGTGGGTAGGCTTTGGAGAGTCAGGTGATTAGTTACTGTTGCAGAATTCCCATTCTTTGACCTGCTGTTATAGCTACAGTATTTAAATGGCTGGTCAGTTCAGCTTCTTTTTAAAGGTGATTCCCCAGGATATTGAAGTTTAGGGATTCAGCAATGTCAAAGAGAGATAGTTAGATTCTCTTTTGCTGGACATGGTTACTGCCCAGTGCTTATGTGAGATGAATATTACTTAAGCCACTTATTAGTCCAACTCTGAATGGTGTTTAGGGCACCTTTGAACTTATATTGAAGAAAAAGTTATTGAAACAGCTGAAAATGGTTGGACCTCAGATGGACACTGAGAAACTCCTGCAGTGATGTCAAACAACTACTGCTTTCTTTGTGCAAGGTAAGGATCGAATCAGTGTAGAGATTCTGCCCTGATTCCCATTGACTTTAATTTTACTCAGACTCTTTGGCCACTTTTAAGTGCTGGGCAGATCTGAAACTGGGAGTGCTTCAGATCTGTTTTCAGGCCCCCCTCCCATATGCACTCTGCCTGCAAAAATGTCAGCAAGCCTGTTGCTCGCTGCAAAAGCCTGTGGGCGGGGCTTAACGCACCTGAAACCATGCAGAGGGAGGTAGTGCGGATGTACAGGCCTCTGATGCTGCACATGCACATTAGCAGTAGTAGGGGTCTGACAGAAAAGAGAGAGCTGTCAGGCCCCTGCTAATGCAGGCTGCCAGAAGCAGTCCCCCCCCCCCCCTCCCCCCGCAATCACGGGGGCCTGCAGCCTGAGATATAACCCCCACTGAACCCCCCCTGCCACCCAGACTGATCGTGGACCACCCCTGCCCCCACCCATCGCAGACCCGCCGCCCTGCCCCCACCGATCGTGGACCCGCTGTCCTCCCCCCACCAATCGCTGCAGAGTGGCAGCGGGCCTCCACCCCTCTCCCTCCCTGCAGAGTAACAGCGGATCCCTTCTCCCTGCCTATCCCCCATTGATCCCTGCAGAGTGACAGCAGGCGCCTTCCCCACATTAGCCCCTCCTATTAGCCCCACCCCCATTAGCGCCTCACCACTGGCCCCACCCGCATTGGTCCATCCTCACTGGCCCCCGGTGGGCATTGCCCAGGTGCCAGACTGGCATTGCCCAGGTGCCAGGGTGGCACTGCCAGTCTGGCACTGCCCACCCCTTGCCCTCGGCCTTTCTGGGGGGGGGGCCTCAATGGCCTCCGGTTGCACCGGCGAGGCAAAGTCGACTGCTCCCCGGTTCATGGGGAGCATGTCTATTCCTCCCCGGCGCGGACCTTTCCTGGCGAGGTCATAAGGCGGGGGGGTGGGGGGGTGGGGGGGGGGTGCGTGGAGGGGGGAACGGGTCTGGACGATTGAGTGCCTGGCTTGCTCAGCAGATGTAAAACAGTATTATAATACATTTCCATTATTAACCTACCTCCCGCCCATTTTTGGCACAAGGCTGACCGCAACAGTGCTGTGGCGCCTGTAAAATGGGCACTCGTAAAATGGCGCCGGTCGTGAAAACTACCATGTTGCACCCATTCCGATGGTAAAATTGCCCCCTTTGATGCCACAAATGTTGCCTTGATGTCAAGGACAGTCACTTGACCTCTTGAATTTAGCTCTTTGTCCATGTTTGGATAAAGGATGAAATGAGGTCTGGAGCTGAATGGCCCCTGTGGAAAAACTGAATATCAGTGTGTAGAGTATTGTTGAGTATAGTGCTTGATAGTCTTACCAGTAACATCTTCATCGCTTTGTTGGGGATTTAGAGTAGACTGATGGGATGGTAATTGGCCAGATTGTATTTGCCCTGCTTTTTGTGAACAGGACATACCTGGGTAGTTCTGTACTTTATCAGATAGATGCCAACTTTGTAGATGTTCTGGAAGAGCTTGAC
This sequence comes from Mustelus asterias, assembly GCF_964213995.1. Classification (NCBI taxonomy): domain Eukaryota; kingdom Metazoa; phylum Chordata; class Chondrichthyes; order Carcharhiniformes; family Triakidae; genus Mustelus; species Mustelus asterias. Next base: position 45,482,233 of record NC_135801.1, read on the forward strand.
TAGGGGTGCAGCTAGTTCTGGAGCACAAACCAACAGGGATATTTCAGGGCCCAAAGTCTTTTCTGTGCCCAATGCTTTCAACTATTTCTTGACATCACTTGGAATGCAGTGAATCAGCTGAAGAATGGCATCTGTGATGGTGGATACCTCAGAGGAGGCCATGATAGATTACCCACTCAGCATTTCTGGCTGAAGGTGGTTGCAGGAGCTTGCACTGACATACTTGGCTCTGACATTATTAAAAATGGGGATGTTTGTGGAGCCTCTCGTTAGTTGTTTAATTGTCCACCAGCATTCACAACAGGATTGTGGCAAGACTGCATAGCTTTGAACTGATCCATTGGTTGCGAAATCAGTTAGTCACTCTTTCCTGACAGGAAACCACTGTGTGACCACCTCGTCATAGAAACAGGGTAGAGAAAGGATGGGAAAGAGGAAACTGGGAGATTGATTGCAGAATCTGGGAGATTGGTTGCAACTTCATTAAGCATGACTATTTATTGTGTTTCTTTTATTAATTTGTGAGATATGGGTATCGCTGGATGGCCAGCATTTATTACCCATCCCTAGTTGCCCTTGGTGGGCAGTTAAGAGTGAACGATATTGCTGAGGTTCTGGAGTCACATGTAAGCCAAGCCAAGTAAGGATGGAAGATTTTCCTTCCTTAGGACATTAATGAACCAGATGGGTTTTTCTGACAATCGACAATGGTTCCACGGTCAGCAGTAGATTCTTAATTCCAGATATATTTTATTGAATTCAAATTCCACCATCTGCCTTGGCGGGATTCGAACCCAAACATTAGCTGAATAATAGTCTAGTGATTATACCACTAGGCTATTGCCTCCCTGATAGATGTTGATAGATCAGTCTGTGTGACAGCTCTCCCAATGTTGGTACAAAGGTTGAGAATTTGCTGAACTCTGCAATGCTAACTGGGCAGGGTGTGTATTTGTAATTTTGTGTGGTTCAACAGCTTTACCTTTACTTTTCCTGAGTGGTATGATACAAGTGAATAACCTGCTAGGCTATTTCTGAGTGTGACAACGAGTAATCCACATTGCTGGGAGTCTGGAAGTAAGTGTGGCCAGACCAAGTCATGAACCAGCGAGGCTTTAATGACAATCCAGTAATTTTATAATCATGATTACTAATTAACTGATTAGTATTCAACTTAATTTCCTCCAGCTACCCTTTTACGATATGAGAAGAAAGTGCTGATTGGTTGGCAAGTAGACTCTGATTGGAAGTAGACTCTCCATGGCAACACCTAATCAGAGTCTATTTGCCACAAAGTCTACTTGCCAACCAATCAGCACTTTCTTCTCCTACAGTATAAATTGTTATTGGTATTTTTATACATATTTAGTGTAAGCTGAAAATATTTTTATTATACTGTCACTATATTGTGAGTACCAATATAAGTCAGTGGAGTTCAAAATATAAAATCAGTTTTGATGATCAATATATTTTTCCTGTATCACAGTATTAGATGGATGAATAACACCAACCCTCAGACAACATGACTTGATTTGATTTATTATTGTCACATCTATTTGGATACAGTGAAAAGTATTGTTTTTCGTGTGCTATACAGACAAAACATACTGTTCATAGAGTTTATAGGGGAGCAGGAAAGGAAAGGGTGCAGAACATAGTGAATAGTGATAAGTAGGGTTTAGAGAAAAATCAGCTTATATATATTTCCTCCAGTCATAAAAATAACCATTTAACACAACTGTCCTCAAGCCAACTTTTATACAATTGGACAATGACCCTCTTATTACATGAGCCTCAATTTTGTTAGCCAGGCTTTTATGTGTACCATAGATCATGATGAAGCCTCAAAAGTCATTCCAAAAATGATGATCGCTGTATATGCAAGTACAAAATGTGATCTGTTGGAGTAGGTGGGTGGTATTTTGAAGTTTGAAAAAATACACCAGCAATTCAAATTGAATCAAGGTCTTATTGTCTGAATTAATTCTGAAAAGATATGTTTAACCACAATCACAATATTTAAAAAACCATCAGATTCATTGTCTTTAGCATCCAACATGAACAGTTCATCACATTCATTCTGAGTCACTTTGACTACGGCATGAACCTAAAGATCCCACTCTGGATCAGATTTGGCACTTTTAGTTTCCATCATCTTTAATTTAATTTGTCAGCCACACTAGCTAGTAGCAGAGTGAGCCTTGCCTTACCATGTCCTATGGTCTTCACAAGAACTGATTTTGAACCTTTCCATTGCACAGTTTGGTTGCTGAATATAAAATAAATTTATGGATGTTTCATGCATGTTGTCAATGTGACATCACGAGTATGTATGCTTTTACTGCTCTCTGATGATGAACTGCTGGGAAACTGGTAATTTTGGCATCAAGGTCTATTGGTGGTCTCTGTGCAATTTCGTCTGCTGCCATTTTGTTCTGAAAAGTGGCTACATGAACGAGCTGTTAGTTTGAAATCATTGCTGGACTTGGGGTTCAATTTGGCCCACTTAAATGTGTATGTACACATTGCATTTCTGGTGATGATGTAACCAGTCTGATGATTTTCAAGATTTTCTGATACATGCTTTTCAAGATCAGATCAGTGTCTGATCCCTGCTCGTGGTACATTTGGTCTGAGCAACTTCAGAGCAGATTCTTTTACCAGTTTTTTCACTAACATCAAGCTCCCTCACTATCTAGTTGTGAGAGAACCCATGGAGATGAGTGACCATAATATGATAGAATTCTTTGTAGATTGATTCTGAATCTTAGTAAAAGTAATTATGATGGTATGAGACATGAATTGGCATTGATGGACTGGAAAATATTACTGAAAGACAGTGGACAGACAATGGCAGACATTTAAGGAATAATTAGATGAGCTCCAGAAGTTGTTTATTCCTGTTTGGCACAAGAGTGGTAAGGGAACTATGGTATAACCATGGATTACAAGGGAAATTAGAGACCGTATTAGTTTCAAAGAATTGCCAAGAAAAAGCGATAGGCCTAAGGATTAGGAACAGTTTAAAATTCAGCAAAAGTGAGCCAAGGGATCAATTAAGAAGGGGAAAATAGAGTATGAAGTAAGAAGGCGGGGAACATAAAAACTGACTGTAAAAGTTTCTATAGGTATGTAAAAGGAAAAAGATTGACAAAAACGAATGTAGGCCCCTTACCGTCAGAAACGGGAGAATTCTTAACAGGGAACAAAGAACTGAATTCGTACTTTCCTTCTGTCTTCACAAAAGAAGACATCCAGGGTGAGATAGCCAATTGGATACAAAATCGGCTTGATGACAGAAGACAGAGGGTGGTTATAGAGGCTTATTTTTCAAACTGGAGGCCTGTGACCAGCGGTGTGCCTCAGGGATTGGTGCTGGGTCTGCTGTTATTTGTCATTTAATAATTTAGGAGGCCTGGTTAGTAAGTTTGTAGATGAAACCAAGATTGGTGGCATAGTGGACAGTGAAGAAGATTATCTAGGATTGCAATAGGATCTTGATCAATTGGGTTGACAAATGGCAGATGGAGTTTAATTTAGATAGGTGATGCTTTTTGATCGATCAAACCAGGTACTGTGTACAGGTCTGGTCACCCTATTATAGAAAAGATATTATTAAACTAGAAAGAGTGCAAAAAACATTTACTAGGATGCTACTGGGAATTGATGGTTTGAGTTATGAGGAGAGACTGGATAGACTGGGATTTTTTTTCTCTGGAGCGTAGGAGGCTTAAGAGTGATCTTATCGAGATCTATAAAATAATGAGGGGCACAGATCAGCTAGATAGTCAACATCTTTTCCCAAAGGTAGGGGAGTCTAAAACTAGAGGGCATAGGTTTACGGTGAGAGGGGAGAAAAAAAAGGGTCCAGAGGGGCAATTCTTTCACACAGAGAGTGGTGAGTGTCTGGAACCAGCTGCCGGAGGTAATAGTAGAGGCGGGTACAATTTTGTCTTTTAAGAAGCATTTAGACAGTTACATGGGTATGATTGGTATAGAGGGAATTGGAGCTAGCTTAATGGTAAATACTGGGCGGCATGGACAAGTTGGGCCCAAAGGCCTGTTTCCATGCTGTAAACCTCTATGACTCTAAAACATGAATAATGTACCATAAGTTCTGAGAAGTATAGGTCTTAGTGAGGAGCTGAAGGACATCAGTATTAGTAGAGAGATAGTTTTAGGGAAATTAATGGGATTGAAGGTGGATAAATCTCAAGGGCCTGATAATCTTCATATTAGAGTGGCTCTGGAAATAGTAGATCCATTGGTGGTCATTTTCCAAATTCTTTGGACTCAGGACTGGTTCCTACAGATTAGAGGGTAGCTAATGTAAGCCAGCTCTTCAAAAAGGGAGGTAGAGAGAAAACAGGAACTAATGACAATGAGCCTAACACCAGTACTGGGAAAGTTGCTGGAGTCCATTATCAAGGATTTCATAGCTCAGCATTTGGAATGCAGTGGTATTATCAGACAAAGTCAATAGACGTTATTTTATGACTTTTTGTCCAAGCGTCGGGCGGGCATGGAACTGGGAGAGCTCCAGATCCATTGTTTGGGCATGTTTTCAGGCACCACATACGCACTCTGGCTGCAAAATTTGGAGCAGGTCCATTGCTCGCTGCAGAAGCCTGTGGGTGGGGCTTAACGCACCTAAAACCCTGCAGCTCCGATCGGAGCCTCGAACTATGCATGTGCAGCAAAAAATTAAAATAAAGCAGCTCCCCTGCCAGAACACTCCTGGGCTAGATAATGCCTCCCACTGGCCCCCACAGACATTGGACCCCACCTTCCCCCCACCCCTGCCCAGCATTACTGACCCCCTTATCTCCCCACCCCGCCGCCGCCCAGACCGATTGCGGCCCCACCGCCCAAACTGATCATGGCAACCCCCCTCCCCTGCCAATCACAGGCAGAGTGGCAGCGGCCCCCTCCCACCCCTGCTGATCGCAGGCAGAGTGGCAACCCCCTCCCCCCCACCCCAGACCCATTTGCACATAGCCCCCATCTCCCCTTGGCCCCCACGGACATTCGACCCCCCCCAACATTACTGACCCCCTCATCTTCCCACCGCCCCCCACCCCCACCCACCCACCCAGACCCACCTGCACATGGCCCCCATCTACCCCGGCTCCAATAGCTGTCTGACACCTCCCTCTCTCTCTCCCCTGCCCCCAATCATCACAGGCACAGATCCCCACCTCCCCCCTCCCCATCAGCACACCTGCAAGTGCTCACTTGCCTTCCCCTCAATGGTCACAAGCAAACTGCATTTAACTTGCTGGGATGCTCTCTCAAACTGCCTGCAATTGATCTATCCTAACAAAGGGCAGCTCCACAAAAACCCAAGGATGGACAAACAGACAAGCAGTGCAGGAAGAAATGTCATCAAGGAAGGCAGCCCCCAGATTTTTGGAATCTGACCTGGACGTAGTGGAGGCAAGGCGGGACACCTTCTTCCCCCCAGCAAGACGTCAGGCGGCACGGTAGCACAGTGGTTAGCACTGCTGCTTCACAGCTCCAGGGACCTGGGTTCGATTCCCGGCTTGGGTCACTGTCTGTGTGGAGTTTGCACATTCTCCTCGTGTCTGCGTGGGTTTCCTCCGGGTGCTCCGGTTTCCTCCCACAGTCCAAAGATGTGCGGGTTAGGTTGATTGGCCATGCTAAAATTGCCCCTTAGCGTCCTGAGATGTGTAGGTTAGAGGGATTAGTGGGTAATATGTGTAGGGATTTGGGAGTAGGGCCTGGGTGGGATTGTGGTCGCTGCAGACTTGATGGGGCGAATGGCCTGTTTCTGCACTGTCGGGTTTCTATGATTTCTATGATGAAGACGTCGTCCAAGGGGAAGTGATGGAAAAGTTTGCACATTCTCCTCGTGTCTGCGTGGGTTTCCTCCGGGTGCTCCGGTTTCCTCCCACAGTCCAAAGATGTGCGGGTTAGGTTGATTGGCCAGGTTAAAAATTGCCCCTTAGAGTCCTGGGATGCGTAGGTTAGAGGGATTAGCGGGTAAAATATGTGGGGGTCGGGCCTGGGTGGGATTGTGGTCGGTGCAGACTCGATGGGCCGAATGGCCTGTTTCTGCACTGTCGGGTTTCTATGATTTCTATGATGAAGACGTCGTCCAAGGGGAAGTGATGGAAAAGCAGCCTGGGAGACAGTGGCCATGTCTGTGAGTGCCATGTCGCAAGAAGGTCAATGACCTCATCTGGGCAGCAAGGGTGTTTAACGCCATCTACCATCTTCCCCAAATCATCCCCAGATCCCCCCACGCCCAGCACCCAGCAAGCTTCCAGCCCCTGACTCCCAAGCACCTCCTTCCTCCCACCCCCAAGTGTATCTCAGCGCTTGCCCCCTGATACTCTGCAGGAGTCATATCATCATATTTTAATGGCTCCTTCTGTCCCCACAGGAGAAGAATGCAGAGAAGGTTCACCAGGTTGATACCGGAGATGAGGGGTTTGGATTATGAGGAGAGGCTGAGGAGATTGGGTTTGTACTCGTTGGAGTTTAGAAGGATGAGGGGGGATCTTATGGAGACTTATAAGATAATGCGGGGGCTGGATAGGGTGGAGGCGGAGAGATTCTTTCCACTTAGTAAGGAAGTTAAAACTAGAGGACACAGCCTCAAAATAAAGGGGGGTCGGTTTAAGACAGAGTTGAGGAGGAACTTCTTCTCCCAGAGGGTGGTGAATCTCTGGAATTCTCTGCCCACTGAGGTGGTGGAGGCTACCTCGCTGAATATGTTTAAAGCGCGGATGGATGGATTCCTGAGCGGTAAGGGAATTAAGGGTTATGGGGATCAGGCGGGTAAGTGGTACTGATCCACGTCAGATCAGCCATGATCTTATTGAATGGCGGGGCAGGCTCGAGGGGCTAGATGGCCTACTCCTGCTCCTATTTCTTATGTTCTTATGTTCTTATGTAACTGATGGGAGAGGGCTAAGAAATGGGGTGGTGAGCCTGACCTCCAAGTCCTCACCCCTTTTGAGGAGCGGGTGCTGGAGCTTTCGGGAGAGGAGGACATCCGGGCCATCAGCGACAGCATGGTCGGGCTTGAGTCGAGAAGAATTTATAAAATGCGTACAAGAAGGTTCTTTGGAACAATATGTTGACAGTCCAACTAGAGAGGGGGCTATACTGGACCCAGTACTGGGGAATGAGCCCGGTCAGGTCATCAAAGTTGCAGTAGGGGAACATGTGGCAAATAGTGACCACAATTCTGTAAACTTTAGGATAGTAATGGGAAAAGATGAGTGTTGTCCTATGGGTAAGGTACTGAATTGGGGGAAGGCTAACTACAGCCGGATTAGGCAGGATTTGGTGGCTGTTGATTGGGAGAGGCTGTTTGAGGGTAAATTCACATCTGGCATGTGGGAGCCTTTTAAGGAACAGTTGATAGGACTGCAGGACAGGCCTGTGCCTGTAAAGAGGAAGGATAGGAAAGGTAGGATTCGAGAGCCGTGGATAACCAGTGAAATTGTGGGTCTAATCAAAAAGAAAAAAGAAGCATACATGAGGTCCAGGCAGCTAAAAATAGATGGAGTACTGGAGGAATACAGAGAAAGTAGAAAAGAACTCAAACAGGGACTTAGAAGGGCAAAAAGGGGTCACGAAATGTCCTTGGCAGACAGGATTAAGGAGACATTTTATAAGGCATTTTATACATACGTTAGGAACAAGAGGGTTGTTAGGGAAAGAATCGGACCTCTCAGGGACAAAGGAGGGGAATTATGCTTGGAACCAAAGGAAGTAGGTGAGATCCTAAACGAATACTTTGCATCAGTATTCACAAAGGAGAGGGACATGTCGACTGGTATTGTCTCAGAGAGATGTGTTTACCCGTTAGAAAAAATCTCAATTACAAGGGAGGAAGTGTTAAGTTTTTTTAGGAAACATTAAGACAGACAAATCCCCAGGGCCAGATGGCATCTATCCTAGACTCCTCAGGGAGGCGAGAGATGCAATTGCTGGGTCTTTAACAGAAATCTCTGTCTCTTCGCTGGACACAGGTGAGGTCCCAGAGGATTGGAGGATAGCAAATGTGGTCCCGTTATTTAAGAAGGGTAGCAAAGATAGCCCGGGTAATTATAGGCCGGTGAGCTTGACGTCCGTGATAGGGAAGTTGTTGGAGAAGATTCTTAGAGATAGGATATATGCGTATTTAGAATTGAATAATCTCATTAGCGATAGACAGCATGGTTTTGTACGAGGGAGGTCATGCCTCACAAATTTAGTTGAGTTTTTTGAGAAGGTGACAAAAACGATTGATGAGGGAAGGGCCATGGATGTCATCTAAATGGATTTTAGTAAAGCGTTTGACAAGGTCCCTCATGGCAGGCTGGTGCAAAAGGTTAAATCTCACGGGATAAAAGGTGAGCTAGCTAGATAGGTAGAGAACTGGCTTAGCCATAGAAGACAGAGGGTAGCAGTGGAGGGGTCTTTTTCCGGTTGGAGGTCTGTGACTAGTGGTGTTCTGCAGGGCTCTGTACTGGGACCTCTGCTGTTTGTGATATATATAAATGATTTGGAGGAAGATGTAACTAGTGTGATCAGTAAGTTTGCGGACGACACGAAGATTGCTGGAGTTGCGGATAGTGATGAACATTGTCAGAGAATACAGCAGGATATAGATAGGCTGGAACATTGGGCGGAGAAATGGCAGATGGAATTTAATCCAGATAGATGCGAAGTGATGCATTTCGGTAGATCTAATGTAAGGGGGAGCTATACAATAAATGGCAGAACCATCAGGAGTATAGACACACAGAGGGACCTGGGTGTACAAGTCCACAGATCCTTAAAGGTGGCAGCACAGGTGAGAGGGTGGTGAAGGCATATGGCATGCTTGCCTTTATTGGACGGGGCATAGAATATAAAAGTTGGCATATGATGTTGCAGCTGTATAGAACAATGGTTAGGCCACATTTGGAATACTGCGTCCAGTTCTGGTCGCCACACTACCAGAAGGGCGTGGAGGCTTTGGAGAGAGTACAGAGAAGGTTTACCAGGATGTTGCCTGGTATGGAGGGTCTTAGCGATGAGGAGAGATTGGGTAAACTGGGGTTGTTCTCCCTGGAAAGACGGAGGATGAGGGGCGACCTAATAGAGATGTATAAAATTCTGAAGGGCATAGATAGGGTGAACAGTGAGAAGCTATTTCCCAGGTCGGAGGTGACGAACACAAGGGGTCACGGGTTCAAGGTGAGGGGGGCAAGGTTCAACACAGATAGAACATAGAACATAGAACAGTACAGCACAGAACAGGCCCTTCGGCCCACGATGATGTGCCGAGCTTTATCTGAAACCAAGATCAAGCTTTCCCACTCCCTATCATCCTGGTGTGCTCCATGTGCCTATCCAATAACCGCTTAAATGTTCCTAAAGTGTCTGACTCAACTATCACCGCAGGCAGTCCATTCCACACCCCAACCACTCTCTGCGTAAAGAACCTACCTCTGATATCCTTCCTATATCTCCCACCACGAACCCTATAGTTATGCCCCCTTGTAATAGCTCTATCCACCCGAGGAAATAGTCTTTGAACGTTCACTCTATCTATCCCCTTCATCATTTTATAAACCTTTATTAAGTCTCCCCTCAGCCTCCTCCGCTCCAGAGAGAACAGCCCTAGCTCCCTCAACCTTTCCTCATAAGACCTACCCTCCAAACCAGGCAGCATCCTGGTAAATCTCCTCTGCACTCTTTCCAGTGCTTCCACATCCTTCTTATAGTGAGGTGACCAGAACTGCACACAATATTCCAAATGTGGTCTCACCAAGGCCCTGTATAACCCCACGGCTCTTAAACTCCAACCCCCTGTTAATAAAAGCTAACACACTATAGGCCTTCTTCACAGCTCTATCCACCTGAGTGGCAACCTTTAGAGATCTGTGGATATGGACCCCAAGATCTCCCTGTTCCTCCACAGTCTTCAGAACCCTACCTTTGACCCTGTAATCCACATTTAAATTAGTCCTACCAAAATGAATCACCACACATTTATCAGGGTTAAACTCCATTTGCCATTTTTCAGCCCAGCTTTGCATCCTATCTATGTCTCTTTGCAGCCTACAGCAGCCCTCCACCTCATCCACTACTCCACCAATCTTGGTGTCATCAGCAAATTTACTGATCCACCCTTCAGCTCCCTCCTCTAAGTCATTAATAAAAATCACAAAGAGCAGAGGACCAAGCACTGATCCCTGTGGCACTCTGCTAGCAACCTGCCTCCAATCCGAAAATTTTCCATCCACCACCACCTTCTGTCTTCGATCAGACAGCCACTTACCTATCCAATCGGCCAACTTTCCCTCTATCCCACACCTCCTCACTTTCATCATAAGCCGACCATGGGGGACCTTATCAAACGCCTTACTAAAATCCATGTATATGACATCAACTGCCCTACCTTCATCAACACACTTAATTACCTCCTCAAAAAATTCTATCAAATTTGTGAGGCACGACTTGCCCTTCACGAATCCGTGCTGACTATCCCGGATTAATCCGCATTTTTCTAAATGGTCGTAAATCCCATCCCTAAGGACCTTTTCCATCAATTTACCAACCACCGAAGTAAGACTAACCGGTCTATAATTACCAGGGTCATTTCTATTCCCTTTCTTAAACAGAGGAACAACATTCGCCATTCTCCAGTCCTCTGGCACTATCCCCGTGGATAGTGAGGACCCAAAGATCAAAGCCAAAGGCTCTGCAATCTCATCCCTTGCCTCCCAAAGAATCCTAGGATTCTTTGGGAGGCAAGGGGGATGTATTTGGGAGATGTCAGGGGGATGTATTTTACACAGAGGGTGGTGGGGGCCTGGAATGCACTGCCAAGCAAGGTGATTGAGGCAGACACGCTCGGTTCGTTTAAGACTTAGCTAGATAGCCACATGAACAGACTGGGAATAGAGGGATACAAAAGAATGCTCTAGTGGACACATGAGCGGCGCAGGCTTGGAGGGCCGAAGGGCCTGTTCCTGTGCTGTATTGTTCTTTGTTCTTTGAGAAGTGAGCACCTGTCAATCCTCCACTCAATTTGAGTCGATTACTAGGGGGCATAGATCTAAGGTGCGAGGGGCAAGGCTTAAAGGAGATGTATGAGGCAAGTTTTTTTACACAGAGGGTGATGGGTGCCTGGAACACGCTGCCAGGGGAGGTAGTGGAAGCAGATACGATAGTGACTTTTAAGGGGTGTCTTGACAAATACATGAATGGGATGGGAATAGAGGGATATGGTCCCTGGAAGGGTAGGGGGTTTTAGTTCAGACGGGCAGCATGATTGATGCAGGCTTGGAGGGCCGAAGGGCCTGTTCCTGTGCTGTACTCTTCTTTGTTCTTTGTTCAATGTTCAATGGAGAAATGTCAAGTAAGTTGCCTGCATCTCAGATTCCTCTCCCTCCCTTGCACTGTGTTGCAGGAAGGGAGCCTGGGCCATCTGGCATCATGGCCCCTACTGCTGCTCCCCCCCACCCAGCCCCTGACAGCTCGGAAGACTCCTCGGACAAAGCGGATGAAGGGACCTCCAAGGGCATCTGTTTGGCGTCAGCTTCCACCTCGCAAATCGCCATCACTGAGACACTCACATCGATGGGTCAAGTTAGTAGTGAGGCATCTGAATCACTCTCTGGTGAGCACGGCACATCTCATAGTATACGTTGGGTAGAGGAGGGAACGTCCAAGGCCTCAGGCCTGCCGGCGGTGAGGACTCAGCTGGCCCCAGTCTACATGTTGGGCCTCTAAGATCACTTCTCTCTCAGCTGCTGGAGATGCAGCAACAGAGCCAGAGAATGCAGGAGGGGCTGATGGCCACACTGGACCAACTGCGAGGCTGTTGGGAGCAGTCCAAAAGCTTTCAGGTGGACCAACTATTGACTGTCTTGCATGGTTCCCAGGCCAACACTGTAAGGGTGGCATCTACAGTGGAAAGCCTGGGGCAGGGAATCCTCACCATGAGTGGCAGGCTCAAAGCGATGGCCAAGTCACAGCAGGCCACAGCAGAGTCCCAGAGGGCTGCAGCTGAGTCACAGTGGGCCACAGCTGAGGGAGCCCAAAGCCTTCTCGAGGTTCTGCGGTCCATGCCTGAGAGGCTCGAGAGCTTTCATGAGACCCAGTGGGACAGCGCTGAGACATAGTGGGCTACGGCAGCAGCCCTTGAGAACGTGGCCCAGTCATAGAGGGTCATGGCTGAGGGGCTGCAGAGTATGGCCCAGTCTCAGAGGGCACTTGCTACTGCCATTGACAGGTGGCCCCCAACTCAGGTGGCCATTGCAGAGGTCTCGACAACCATGGCTAGAATGCAGGTGTCCTTCAGGACTGGCAGGGCCAGATGACGCCGGAGCTTCTGGAGCTCACTGCAGAAGCAGCACCATCCCATGGAGTGACCCAGGGGCTCGGAGGAACCCTGAGGGAGGAAGAAGGGCTCAAGCCCTTGCTGGGGCCTTCCAGCCAGGAGACTGTGGCTGTGGCTACATCTTCTGACTCCCTTCCTGACATCGGGGCATCTCAGAGGCAGTGGAATGAAGAGGGTGTCATGGATACGTCCCAGAAACCTGGAAGCCGGCCAGGGCCCTCAAGGTCCAGGGCCTCCAGAGGACACCCGCCAGGTGCATCACAGGCAACGGGGCGAGGGAGGCCGCTGGCCCCCTCCATCTCCTGGAGGGTAATGACGGCCAGGAGGGTGAATCCTGGGGAGACATCGAGACGTAGTGGTACGTCATCTAAGGTTAGGAAATTGATGGCACGGGTGAAGGGCAGCACTAGGTAGATAGACATTTATGCATGCTAATGTTTCCTGTTCACATGTTTTTATGTTAGCCCTCATCAATAAAACACTTTTATTGTCACCAATATATGTTTTTTCACCACTTACCTGTGACTAATTTGTCTCAGATTTGCCTCTAACAGGAACCTCATTGCCCTGATGGTCGCCAGAAGTACCCTTCATTTTGATATCAGTAGGAGCGGCCCCTCAATGCTGTGTCATGGAGAAAATGAAGGCGCTCAAATAAATCACAGGCTGCAGTGGATGGCATGCATTGGCAGTGACTTACAGCATCTGGCATGGCATCCCCAGAACCCACAAGAGATTCCCTCCTGTCCCGGGGCCCTCTATGGGGGTTTACTGATCCCTTATCCACTACACAGATGTGGGCCCAGGTGCCAGCGTGCACGTGGAGCTCAAGTAGGAGTCAGCCTAGTTTGCACCAGGGCATCATCATAATGGTGCTTAGTGGGTCGTCATCACCCTCCTGCCTGCCAAGTAAACTCGCTAACACAAAGTACACAGGCCAATATTGTTACAATGTTGCAGGAGATTATAGGACTTTGAGGGGGGGAGGGTGGGGAGGTGGGAGGGGGGGGGGGCGGGGAGGTCAGAATAGAATCCGTGCTTGAATGCTAAAGTTCTCAGCGCCTCTGTGCCTAAGAGTGCCTTCTTGGGTTTGTTGAATGCAGTGGTGTGGTGCTCCTGCCAACACCTTCAGCAACTTGATGGAGAAGCTGACACAGGGGTCCAGTGATCTCACTGTAGCAGAAAACTTGGATAAATAATTTGTCATACCAAGGAAGTGCTGTAAGGCATGTTTGTCCTCGAGAATGGACTTCTGTCGTATAGCCGTTGTCTTGTCTGGATCTGGCTTCACATCATTGGCTGTGAGCAGATGACCCTGTAAGGAACTTGGTTGACCCTCAATCTGCATTTGGCAGGGCTGAGCTTTAGCTGTATGGTTCTGATTCCACTCAGATATCCACTCCATCTGACGAAGGAGCAGCACTCCGAAAGCTAATGGCATTTGCTACCAAATGAACCTGTTGGACTTTAACCTGGTGTTGTTAAACCTCTTACTGTGTTTACCCCAGTCCAAAGCCAGCATCTCCACATCATGACTACCATCGACACCGCAAACTGCCGGTTCCAAGTGGAGAGGATCTCCAAGAAGATCATGCATATCGACACAGACATCATGTTTCTAGGCAGATATCCACTCCATCTGATGAAGGAGCAGCGCTCCGAAAGCTAATGGCATTTGCTACCAAATAAACCTGTTGGTCTTTAACCTGGTGTTGTTAAAACTCTTACTGGTTCTGATTCTGTCAAGGATTAAACACAAACATACATCATGTTCTTGCATAGTTCGACTCAAGACCAGGATGTCATCGACGATGATTTCACAGGGTTGTCCCGCAAAGAATTGTTCCATGCACCATTGAAAAACCTTACTGCCAGCAGAGATCCCATAGGACAGGCAAAATGCCAAAATACGGTCTTCATGTCCAAGATACTGAAAATCTTAGCATTGGGCATATTGGCTTAAACCTGTTCAACCATCTTCATGGTTGAACAGGTTTTAGCCAACATGCCCAATGCTAAGATGGGATGATGAGGTCTCACCTTGTTTAGGTGAACTGGGTCAATGCATATCCTAACCGTGCCATCTTTCTTTACTGCAGCTACTGTTGCTGAAATCCATTTTGTGGCATCACCTATGAGGGCTATGAGACCAGTCTTGTCATCTGATCCAGTTTGTCAACCACTTCCTGGTTCATTTCAAATGGCACTTTTTTTGGAGCACAGACAGAAAGAGTTATCCAATTCCATATCATAGAATCAAAGGATCCCTATAGTGCAGAAGAAGCCTTTCAGTCCACTGAGTCTGCACCAACTTCTGAAAGAGTATCTTACCCAGGCTCTCACCTCAGCCCTAACACTGTAACCCCACACATTTACCATGGCTAATCCACCTAACCTACACATTTTTGGACAATAAGGGGCAATTTGGCATGGCCAATCTGTGGTGAACCATTGTTGGTTACCACCAGGAGTGCTGAGCCATGGTCTGGCCAGTACTATGAGTCTGTAGATATGTTACTGTTGGGGTTAGGGTTGTGCTGTTCTACCTGTTAATATAGTCCTATGGTACACCCCAGTTGGCTCCGCCTCCTGGGAGAGGTATAAAGGTCACTGCTCTGCCTGGTGACCCTTTAGTCTGGGATTGTTTATTGTATATAGTAGCTCCGTTATTGTTGGCAATAAAAGCCTTTATTTCCCGGGTACATCCTGCCTCCCGTGTGATTTATCGCGCATCAATTTTATTGCCAACAAGTAAATTCTTTTTGAAAAAAACCCAAAAGAAAACATGGAGCAAATGCTGAAACCCGAACGGCTTACGTTGGACCCACGTGCAGCGGGAGCATCGAACACTTTCGACCACTGGTTGAAGTGTTTCCAAGATTACCTCGACGCCTCCACAGCGGTCACCGACGACGCCGACAGACTCCGGGTCCTCCACGCGAGGGTAAGCGACGCTGTATACTTAGCGATCCGGGGGGCCACCGACTACAAAGGGGCCCTCGAGCTTCTCAAAAAGCGATACAACAAACCGCCGAATGAGATCCATGCTTGACACCTTCTAGCCACTCGACGGCGGCAGCCCGGCGAAACGACGGAACAGTACGCGTGCGAGCTTCAGCAGCTAGCCAGAGCCTGCAACTGCAAGTCAGTGTCGGCAGCCCAGTACATGAGCGACTTAGTTCGAGATGCGTTCGTGGCGGGAATCGGCTCGTCGTACATCCGCTTCAGCTGCTGGAGCAAGGTAACCTCGATCTCACTAAAACCAGAGAGTTAGCTGACGCTCTAGAAACGGCCTCCAAAAGTCTGGAGATGTACCCCGACGACCGTGTGGGGACATTGTGGCAGGGGCAGCCGCAGACTCCACTTTATTCAGCGGGACCGAAAAACTGCGCGATTGCATTTCCAGCCTCGGACCTGACGACGGCAGCAGCTCCAGGTGGCCCGCGGTGTTACTTCTGTGGGGGGGTGAAACACCCTCGGCAGCGATGTCCAGCTAAAGCAGTGTTGTGCTCCGCCTGCGGCAAGAAGGGACATTATTCCAAAGTATGCCGGACCAAACCTCCCTCCAAAAACAGCAGTGCGGCGTGTGACTCCCCGGAGCCGGCCTCCTTGTCTTCTGCGTCTTCGAGGTCATCCACCACGTGCGATTCCAGAGCATCGCCATTCCTAACGACGGAGTCACAAGACACATGCGACCTGCAGGGGCCGCAGGTTTTGGCGCCATCGTCCACGTGCAACCTATGGGGGCAGCCATTTTGGTCGGCACCGACCGCGAATGACCAGCAGGGGCCGTCATCAACCATCTCAGCTGCCTGCAGTTGCACCCATGAACCAACGGTGGCGTCAATCATCCTGGACCAGGCCAAGCCTCACAGACTCGACAAGTCCATGATGGACATACAGGTAAACGGACGCCAGATTTATTGTTTGTTTGACAGTGGGAGCACGGAGAGCTTCATTCACCCTGACACCGTGAAGCGGTGTGGTCTCCAAATTTGGACTGTCAAGCAGACAATTTTGATGGCATCAATGTCCCGGTCTGTCACCGTGCTAGGGAGCTGCGTGGTCAATCTGACGGTGCAGGGCACGGTTTACGAGAACTTCAGGCTCCTTGTGTTACCGCACCTTTGCGCACCGATACTCCTAGGACTAGATTTTATGGTCCACCTGAAGAGTTTAACCCTGCAGTACGATGGGCCATTCCCTCCGCTTTCAGTGGGAGATCCGCAGCCTCTAAATTGCCCAACACGCTCCACATGTAGTCTCTCAACGCTCAGGATTACCACACCCTCCCTATTCCAGAATCTCGTGCCAGGCTGCAAGCCCATCGCAACAAAGAGCAGGCGTTACAGCGCTCAGGATCGGATCTTCATTCGATCTGAAGTTCAGCGGCTCCTCAAGGAAGGGATCATCCAACCTAGCGCTAGTCCTTGGAGAGCGCAAGTCGTGGTGGTTAAGAATGGGAACAAACCCCGGATGGTCATAGACTATAGTCAGACCATTAACAGATACACGCAGCTGGATGCGTATCCCCTCCCGTGCATATCTGACATGGTCAACCAGATTGCGCAGTACCGGGTGTTCTCCACCATCGACTTAAAATCTGCTTATCACCAGCTCCCCATTTGCCCAGAGGACCGACAATACACGGCCTTTGAGGCGGATGGTCGCCTGTACCATTTTTTAAGGGTTCCCTTTGGTGTCACAAATGGGGTCTCGGTCTTCCAGCTTGCTATGGACCAATGGTGGACCAGAACGGGTTGCGGGCTACCTTCCCGTACCTGGATAACGTCACCATCTGCGGTCATGACCAGCAGGACCACGATGCCAACCTTCTTAGATTCTTACGCACTGCATCTCGCCTGAATCTGACCTACAACAGGGAGAAGTGTGTATTTCGCACGCGCCGCCTAGCTATCCTCGGATACGTGGTGGAAAACAGGGTCCTTGGCCCTGATCCAGACCGTATGCGTCCCCTCCTCGAACTCCTGCCCACGAGCATCAAAGCACTGAGAAGATGTTTAGGCTTCTTCTCATACTATGCACAGTGGGTCCCCAATTACGCGGACAAAGCCCGTTCGCTCATCAAGTCTACCTCCTTTCCCCTAACAACAGAGGCTCGCTTAGCCTTTGCAAGAATAAAAGCCGACATCGCGAAAGCCACGATGCACGCTATCGATGAGTCCATCCCCTTCCAGGTGGAGAGTGATGCATCTGATTTCGCCCTGGCCGCCACACTTAACCAGGCGGGCAGGCCCGTCGCCTTTTTCTCTCGCACCCTCCAAGGCCCTGAAATTCGACATTCGGCGGTGGAAAAGGAGGCCCAGGCCATTGTGGAGGCCGTTCGGCATTGGTGCCATTACTTGGCGGGAAAACTGTTCACTCTGCTCACGGACCAGCGGTCCGTGGCGTTCATGTTCAACAACACGTTACGGGGTAAGATCAAGAATGATAAAATTTTGAGGTGGAGAATCGAACTCTCCACCTACAATTATGATATCATGTACCGTCCAGGGAAGCTCAACGGGCCCTCAGACGCCCTGTCGCGTGGAACATGCGCTAGTGTGCAGGAGAATCGATTACAGGCTCTCCACAATGACCTCTGCCATCCGGGGGTCACTCGGCTCTTCCACTTCATAAAGGCCCGGAATCTACCCTACTCGGTGGAGGATGTCAGGTCCATAACCAGAAGCTGCCGGGTATGTGCGGAATGCAAACCGCACTTCTACCGACCTGACAGGGCACACCTCATTAAGGCCACTCGTCCTTTCGAAAGACTGAGTGTGGACTTTAAGGGCCCCCTTCCCTCGACAGATCGGAACATGTACTTCCTCAATCTGATTGATGAGTACTCACGATTCCCTTTTGTCATTCCCTGTTCTGATATGACCGCTGCCACGGTTATCAAGGCATTACGTGATCTTTTCACCCTGTTCGGTTACCCCTGTTATATCCACAGCGATAGGGGCTCGTCGTTCATGAGCGACGACTTGAGGCAATGCCTGCTCTCATATGGGATTGCCTCTAGTAGAACCATGAGCTACAACCCAAGGGGTAACGGACAGGTTGAACGAGAGAATGCTACAGTCTGGAAGGCTGTCTTACTGGCGTTGAGGTCTAAAGGTCTTCCAGTCTCCCGTTGGCAAGAGGTACTCCCTGATGCGCTCCACTCCATACGCTCACTCCTGTGTACGGCAACCAACGCTACTCCTCATGAGAGAATGTTTTCATTCCCTAGGAAGTCTTCCTCTGGGACCTCATTACCGTCTTGGTTGACGTACTCAGGACCTGTCCTCCTGCGGCGGCATGTTAGGACCCGCAAGTCCGACCCTTTGGTTGAACAGGTCCATCTCCTCCACGCCAACCCTCAGTATGCCTATGTGGCATATCCTGACGGGCGAGAGGACACGGTCTCGATTCGAGATCTGGCGCCAGCAGGGGGCTTGGAAACCCCTGTCGCTCCCACACCCCCAGTTAGGGACCCCCCGATCTTTATCTCCCCTCCTGGGCAGTATCGGGACCACCACTTAACCCTCTTACTCCCGTGTACAGCTTGCCTGAGTCCAGGAGATTGTCGCCACTTCAAGGCGTGCCCGAGTCCAGTGGATTGTCACCACCTCGTGGTCTACCGGCCCGTGAGGAACTGGAGGAGTCACTGGACATCGCCTTGGAGAGAACGTCACCACGATTGCCTGAACCAGTGTCATCTCCGGTGTTGAGGAGGTCACAACGACGGTGCGGTCCCCCAGACCGTTTGAACTTATAGACAGATGAACATTTGTTCTGTGTTTTGTACCCCGCCGGCCTTTGTTTTCAAAGGAGGGGTGAATGTGGTGAACCATTGTTGGTTACCACCAGGAGTGCTGAGCCAGGGTCTGGCCAGTACTATGAGTCTGTAGATATGATACTGTTGGGGTTAGGGTTGGGCTGTTCTACCTGTTAATATAGTCCTATGGTACACCCCAGTTGGCTCCGCCTCCTGGGAGAGGTATAAAGGTCACTGCTCTGCCTGGTGACCCTTTAGCCTGGGATCGTATACTGTATATAGTAGCTCCGTTATTGTTGGCAATAAAAGCCTTTATTTCCCAGGTACATCCTGCCTCCCGTGTGATTTATCGCGCATCACAATCCATTGAACTTCCACATCTTTGGCTCCTGGAGGGAAACCAGAACACCCGGAGAAAACCAATGCTGGAGCTGTGAGGTAGCAGTGCTTACCACTGTGCCGCTCATGATATATGATGGGTAGTTTCCCAATGATGTCGCAATTAAATGGGTCTTTGATTTCCAGCATCACTGGAGCCTGGTGCTGCAAAATGTGGACATCGGGACAAAGATGGATTAGCTCCAGTGAGATGTTATCCTGGAGACCCAACAGTGGTTTTACTTCCTGTATGACCACATGGAACTGAAAGTTACCCAGCATGCAATGGAGAGTGGCCACATCTTCCAAACAGATGGTTTGTCCGCCATGTTGCCATGAGATTCACCTTGGTGGTGGGATCTGGTGCAGCATACAGGTCGAATATCCAGCAACAGTTGCTTGGACAAGACATTGCACTTCACTTCAGTGTTGATTTTGAGTTTTACATTGCTGTGCACAATAATTGGTTGTTTTGAGAGGCTCAGTGCTCTGATTGAGCCCCAGCTCATTCACCCTGTTCTAAACCCTGGAGTTTGCATTATAGCCACTGGCTGCATTATACCTAGTGGCAGAAACAGGTTGCTGTGACTTGGACCTACAGCATGAGCAAAGTGGTTCCACTTGCCACAGTTATTACAACATTTAGAATCCTACAGTGCAGAAGGAGGCCATTCAGCCCATCGAGCCTGCACCAACCACAATCCCACCCAGGTCCTATCCCCATAACCCCATGCATTTACCCTAGTTCATCCCCCTGACACTAAGGGGCAATTTAGCATGGCCAATTCACCTAACCCGCACATCTTTGGACTGTGGAAGGAAACCAGAGTACCCGGAGGAAACCCACGCACACACGGGGAGAATGTGCAAACTCCACACAGACAGTGACCCAAGCTGGGAATCGAACTCGTGTCCCTGGCACTGTGAGGCAGCAGTGCTAACCACTGTGCTGCCCCAATTTATTAGTTCTGAAGCACACACTTCTGTTCTGTGTTTAATGGCTACTGCAGTTGAAGTAGCGCGCATTTTATCCTGCAAATCTGTTTCCTGCCTTAAAACTTTGGTGCTTCTTTCAGACTGCTCATAGGCATGGTACATTGGGGAGACCATGCAGACCCTACGACAACGGATGAATGAACACCGCTCTACAATCACCAGGCAGGAATGTTCTCTTCCTGATGGGGAACACTTCAGCAGTCACGGGCATTCAGCCCCTGATCTTCGGGTAAGCGTTCTCCAAGGCAGCCTTCACGACACACGACAATGCAGAATCGCTGAGCAGAAACTGATAGCCAAGTTCCACACACATGAGGACGGCCTCAACCGGGATCTTGGGTTCATGTCACACTATCTGTAACCCCCATGACTTGCCTGGGCTTGCAAAATCTCACTAACTGTCCTGGCTGGAGACAATACACATCTCTTTAACCTGTGCTTAACCCTCTCTCCACTCACATTGTCTGTACCTTTAAGACTTGATAACTTGTAAAGACTCGCATTCCAACCATTATTTTGTAAATTGCGTTTGTGTCTTTATATGCCC
Organism: Mustelus asterias; assembly: GCF_964213995.1. Taxonomy (NCBI): domain Eukaryota; kingdom Metazoa; phylum Chordata; class Chondrichthyes; order Carcharhiniformes; family Triakidae; genus Mustelus; species Mustelus asterias. The sequence continues at coordinate 45,503,272 of NC_135801.1, forward strand.
CGGTTGTGAACAGAACTCCCACTCACCTGATGAAGGAGTAGCGCTCTGAAAGCTTGTGGCTTGTGCTACCAAATAAAACTGTTGGACTTTAACCTAGTGTTGTGAGACTTCTTACTGTGTTTACCCCAGTCCAACACCGGCATCTCCACATCATGCTCATTTAAAATGTAGATGGCAGATTCTAGTGTTAGATTTTTCTCTCAAAGCAACTGTTTATACACAACATGGCAATGGATTCAACAGACAATGCAATCTCTCCCAGTGCTTATCGGTGAGGATGCTGAACACACACTTTTTGCGAGGATTTTTAAAGTCGCAGTATAAGACTGTATGGACTTCTTGAGCTTTTGATTGGTAGTGTTAAACACGTCTGTCCTATATTTTTCACTGGTGTGCATATCTGTTCTAATTTATTTAACAATACTCCAGATCATAGAATCATAGAATCATAGAAACCCTACAGTGCAGAAGGAGGCCATTCGGCCCATCGAGTCTGCACCAACCACAATCCCACCCAGGCCCTACCCCCACATATTTTACCCGCTAATCCCTCTAACCTACGCATCCCAGGACTCTAAGGGGCAATTTTTTTAACCTGGCCAATCAACCTAACCCGCACATCTTTGGACTGTGGGAGGAAACCGGAGCACCCGGAGGAAACCCATGCAGACACGAGGAGAATGTGCAAACTCCACACAGACAGTGACCCGAGCCGGGAATCGAACCCGGGACCTTGGAGCTGTGAAGCAGCAGTGCTAACCACTGTGCTACCGTGCCGCCCCTTCTTTCTCCTCTTCTCCTTGGAAGACAAAGGATTCAAATTTTTCAACTGCCTCAGGGCTCACTTAGTTTTACAGTGTGTAAGCTTGTAGCATTTTTGATTTATTGGAGAGCAGCACACAGTAGATGCAGCATTCTTTTTCAAAAGTAATTGGCGATGTTTTCATTGAAAACGAGTGGGTTGATGCAGCAAAGCTCCAGCGCCATCTCAACCAGCTCCTGACACCATGCATAACCTGTTCAGTTGTGCATACTGTTGTTGTGGATTTCAGGAAGCCATGGACCCTGACTGTACATTATTATTTAACGGATCTCATCTATGAACGTTAACAGCTAACTGGGAGCTATTAACATGTGCCTTAGGCCTATCAAAACCGGAATTCTGCTTTGTAACTTAGAACAAAGAACAAAGAACAATACAGCACAGGAACAGGCCCTTCGGCCCTCCAAGCCCGTGCCGCTCCCTGGTCCAAACTAGACCATTCTAGTTGATTGAATATGTCACAGTAAACGATCTCCAAGCACTGTGCACAACCTCCAGGAAGATATGCTTAATGGGACAGGGTGTAAAAGTCACACTATCAGAACTCGTTTACGGCCGTTCTCTGCAGAAGTGGCTCTTTCCCATCTCTCATTGCAATGATATTAATGCTGCTGTAGTTCTGCATCCAGTCAGGGTCTTATCAGTCATAGTGGCTTACAGCATGGAAACAAGCCCTTCGGCCCAATTTGTCCATGCCGCCCAGTGGTTTCTTTCTCTCGGCCACCCTCAGTCTGGTAAGTAGTAGCCGTCTCTAAATTATAGACTCTCCTCAGAACAATTGGCGCTGTGAGTAGGGTCATTCGATTTCCAGTGAAAACCTTGAGTGATGCCTGGACCCGACTGGTATTTGTTACCTTCCATATTGGACAGTGGCATAGGAAGGACACGAGCCAGCAATTTGAAGATCCTGTGTGAAAGCAAAAATCTCGACTGGGACACATGGGGTACAGGAGATTTTAAGTGTGTGCTGGGGAAGGAGAGCACTGGTCGGGGAACCGTTAGAGCTGGTAAAGGTAGCAAGTACTGCACAAGAGGTCTGTCGGCGCCACCTTCAATCCAAGGGCATTGAGGGGGGGGGGGGGGGGGTTCAACCAGTTGGGAGCAGAGATTGCCTGAACCAGTGGGTGCTGTGGAGGAGGGGGGATATGACCACGAAGCACTGTAACCATGGATGAGAAGTCTTCTGGCGTGCCCAATTAAAAGGATTCATCAAAAGACACACAGATTTTCCCAGTTAGGGGCAGTAAGTGCCTGAGCTATTGAGTGCTCCTGAGGAGGGGAGTGTGCTGGGAGGCAAAAGTCCCGTCACCAAGTTACTTTATTTACACCATACACCAGCTCTCCAGTTGCTCCCTGCTGAATGCAGGCTGGGAGTCTGACATACCTGCTTTAAATAGGGAGCATGAGGCTCCCTGATTTAACCATCAATTAAGACTCATCAGGTATCTTTTTTCAATACCAAACAAATAAACAAACTCAAATTAACTAAGGGGAGATTCATCAAGTATCTCTTTTCAGAAGGGGAGATTCATCAGGTAATTCATACTCTAGCAAGCCAACCTCACTAGCCTGGCTGAAGTCATCACAGCTTTGAAGCACTGTAACCATGGATGAGCTATTCACCAGGGCGGTAAAGGGGTTACTATTATGTTTGGGTCTCATTTGTAATGTGTAAAAAGACCACATGTTAGTTATGTAGAACTTAACAAAGGAGCAGTTAATTTTAGGTCTCTACGGATTCATAGTCAGTCCTAAGCTGACTCCCTAAGTTTCACCCTGGATGGAGCCAGCCCCCAGGGTCACCTGACCCACAATCTTAAAGGGGCAGTATGCACCTCAACCTACTTATATAACAGTTACCTTGGGCAACCTGTAGACTTAGGCAGGCGAGTACAGCAGACGGAGGGTTAGTCTAAAGAATACAGCGATTACTCTGGGAGTGTCTGTGGGAAATTAGCATTGTAATCAAACCACTGTAAAATGTCTGGAGAGATTCCTAAAGGAACTGTTCGCTGCCTGGGGTGAAATTAGGAGCCATCAAGGTTCCGTAACTAAACTTGTGGGGAATAATATGAAAAATTCATACAAAGGTGATACATAGTGGCTGGGACCCCGTGGATCCCAGCCCAGTTCAAAGAGAGTGGTGGGAGAAACAGAAGAATGAGGCAGCACAGTGGTTAGCAGTGTTGCCTCACAGCGCCAGGAACCCAGGTTCAATTCTGGCCTTGGTCACTATCTGTGTTGAGTTGGCACATTCTCCCCGTGTCTGTATGGGTTTCCTCTGGGTGCTTCGGTTTCCTCCCACAGTCCAAAGATGTGGATTGGCCATGCTAAATTGACCCTAGTGTCAGGGGGATTAGCAGGGTAAATGTGTGGGGTTGTGGGAATAGGGCCTGGGTGGGATTGTGGTTGGTACAGATTTGATGGGCCGAATGTGAAGGAGGGAGTCTAAGAATAAAAGTGAATTAAAGGCATTGGTCATCCTAACGCACAAATGCATGAAGCAGGGCAAAGAACTGGAGGCGGCCCAAGCTTAATTAGGAAAGATGCAAACCATCCCCAATTTATAGTGAGGCATCAGCTCCGCCCATGCTTTCAGAGCAGGGCAGCAGCCACTTCAGTGAAGATACTTTTAGAATGCTCCATTAAGAATATCCATGGCAGTGGGGCCCAATGGAGCCACCACACATAAGTACCAGGCCTTCTCCACTTTGGAGAAGCAAACCATTTCATAAGACCTCTCTGGCTTACAAGAGACCCACGCTAGTTTGGACTTTTGGACTAAATTGAAAGGACTGTATGAAATGGAAGGGTTGCATAAAAGAGATGCCTGGGGAAGGGGAACTGAGTATTTTAGAGGGCAGGGTCTTTGGAGTTGATGGTTGAGTCCTATGGTGGGGGCAAATTCAGGACACTGCTGGTAAGAGGGAACAGTAGCAGTCAGAGTGGGGTGCAGTAGGGTGGGATGATCAGAGTATGTGTCTGGCAGGTGTCATCAGGTTTGTCATAGAGGAGACATGAAAGGTAGTATAGATAATGGGAGTGGGCCAGGTCAGGCTGGGTGTTGGCACAGTAATGGGTGTGGGCTCCCAAGGGAGGCAAGGTATGTCAAGGTGGTTGGTGACACTTCCCAGGGCGATGGGAGGACATGCAAGGGTGACAAAAGAGAGCATTTAGATCACATTGGGTAGGTCAATGATGATAGGGAGGAAGTTGATGGGTAACAGGGGGAAGGTAAAACATAGTGGAGCAAGCTTTGAAGGAGATGTGCACCATCTCTGTAGTGTGAAGGCAATGTCCTCGAAGTAAGACTGAGATCTATAAGTGGAGCAGGGTCTTTTCAGGTGGGTGGAGCTCAAGGTCAGTACAACTGGCTATCGAAAGGGACACAATAATAATCATGAGGTAACTATATGGGAAAAGTGGTCAATTGTAATCCTCACTCTACTGTGAAGCCCACACAGCAACAGGTTTGCCCCAGAATCATGGATCTCATAACATTACGATCCTAGCTAGGTCTGGAGCTGTTGTTCATTCTGAACCATTTGCTCACTAAATTTGTCACATGTTGCTGCAGAACTGCAACTTCAGAACAGGGCAACAGAGCCATTGCTATAGTGGCTGTGAAGCTGACCATGACCATGAATTTCTATGCTTTGGGCTCCATTCAGGCTGGAGCAAGCAGTATTTGCCACATTTCCTTAATAGCGTATCAGGTCGACAATGTTGGCCGAGTTTGCTGCGGACAATGGTCTGTTTGAGGTTGTGCGGTTGTTTGAAGGCAAGAAGTGGGGGTGTGGGGTTGGCCTTGGCAAGATGTTCGTCTTCATGTCCGCAGCAAACTACCCAGCCTTCAGGAGAACAGTGACCACGACACCACACAACCCTGCCACAGCAACCTCTGCAAGACGTGCTAGATCATCGACACAGATCCCATCATCTCATGTGAGAACACCATCCACCAGGTACACGGTACATACTCTTGCAACTCGGCCAACATTGTCTACCTGATACGCTGCAGGAAAGGATGTCCCGAGGCATGGTACATTGGGGAGACCATGCTGACGCTACGACAATGGATGAATGAACACCGCTCGACAATCACCAGGCAAGGGTGTTCTCTTCCTGTTGGGGAACACTTCAGCAGTCACGGGCATTCGGCCTCTGATCTTCGGGTAAGCATTCTCCAAGGCGGCCTTCACGACACACGACAGCGCAGAGTCGCTGAGCAGAGACTGATAGCCAAGTTCCGCACACATGAAGACGGCCTCAACCGGGATCTTGGGTTCATGTCACACTATCTGCAGCACCCATAACGACTTGCCTGGGCTTGCAAAGTCTCACTAACTGTCCTGTCTGGAGACAATACACATCTCTTTAACCTGTGCTTAACGCTCTCTCCACTCACATTGTCTGTACCCTTAAGACTTGATTACCTGTAAAGACTCGCATTCCAACCATTATTTTGTAAATTGAATTTGTGTCTTTATACGCCCTGTTTGTGAACAGAACTCCCACTCACCTGACAAAGGAGCAGCAAGCTCCGAAAGCTGGTGGATTTTGCTACCAAATAAACCTGTTGGACTTTAACCTGGTGTTGTGAGACTTCTTATTATGTTTACCCCAGTCCAACGCCGGCATCTCCACATCAAGGATATCATTGACATCGGTTCCCAGGCTGCACACCTAAATCCTGAAAGAATAAAGAAAAAAGTGAAGATTTGTGGTGAGGGGAATGGGGAAAGAGCATGAGATGCACATTGAAAAGATTTATAACATATAAATCCAAAGAAATTATAGGATGGGGGTACAATACGATGAGTGATGGAGAATTGTGGATGAGCATACCAGTAAGGTAAAGTCACCATAATCCCAGATGACCATAGGCTGCTCTCCCCTTTGAGGGGGAAGAGCTGACTGGTAGTGATTTTACCTGCGCATGCGAGGGGCAAGGTTGAGAAGGTGGGCCTCAGCCAGTATGTGAATTGAAACCTGTTTCTGGGCGCGAAGCCTATTAGCGTTGTAATGCCTTAACTTGAATGCCATTCGTGCATTTGGCACAGCTGCTTCTGGCCTCCCGGATGCTTCTCCCCTCGTTAGCGAAATGTCACACTGGCAAGAATCACTACTGCTCTGTAGTACAGGAGATCAGGTGCTATAGCCATGCCGGGGGATTGGAGGCCATTGAAGCCTCCAGGTGGTCGGGGGCATCATCAGACAGTGCCATCCTGATAGTGCCCACCTTGCACCCTGGCAGTGCCCAGTTGGGCACTATAACTGTGCCAGGTGTAGTGCCAAGGGGGTGCTGCCTGAGTGGGGGAGGGTGCTATGTAAGGGGGAAGCCATGCAGGGGGTTGCCAAGCATGGGTGGACTGCAGAGGGGACTGTGATTTGGGGGGGTGGGGTGGCGGATCTGCCAAGGGATTCATCGGGAGAGTCCTGATGCCCCAATATTGGCAACGCATGTTGGTGTGGGGGGGTCGCAATGCTGCAGATGATTGGGGGAGGGGGGTCTGATGTCCATGGAGGCAGGGGGATGAGAAGAAATCTCCCAATTAAGTAGGAGATTGGGGTGCCTTTAGTGTGTACTTAGGCTCTGCACCACCACCCCCCCAACACCCCCCCCAGCTCCACTACCCCCCGTCCCCCCCACCCGCTTGCTGGCACAAGTCCCTCAGCTGTCAGAAAACTGACAGGGCGGCACGGTAGCACAGTGGTTAGCACTGCTGCTTCACAGCTCCATGGGACCTGGGTTCGATTCCCGGCTTGGGTCGCTGTCTGTGTGGAGTTTGCACATTCTCCTCGTGTGTGCGTGGGTTTCCCTCTGGGTGCTCCGGTTTCCTCCCACAGTCCAAAGATGTGCGGGTTAGGTTGATTGGCCATGCTAAAAAAAAAATTGCCCTTAGTATCCTGAGATGCGTTGGTTAGAGGGATTAGTGGGGAAATATGTAGGGATATGGAGGTAGGGCCTGGGTGGGATTGTGGTCGGTGCAGACTCGATGGGCCGAATGGCCTCTTTCTGTGTTGTAGGATTTCTATGATTTCTATGAGTGTGGGAAGTAGTGCTTGCGCTTGCCCAAAAGAGCAATATGGAACACTCCCGTTTTCTGATTTAGGAAGATTCCACCCATAGATTTTAAGGATTTTGAAGGAGGTACAGAGACAGAGAAGTTTAGTGAAGGAAATTCCATCTGGAGGGTCCCCTCCAAATCACTCACCATCTTGACTTGGAACTATATCACCAGTCCTTCACTGTCCATTGGGACGAAATCTTGTCATTCCCTCCCTAACAGTACTGTCCGTGTACCTACATCACAGGGACTGTGGCAGTTCAAGAAGGCAGCTCATTGCCACTTTCTCAAAGGCAATTAGGGCAATAATAAATGCTCATCTACCCAGTCATGCCCACCTCCTGTAAATGAATTAGAAAAAAGGTGGCTAAAGATATGGCTGCCAATGATGAAATAACGATGAAAATTGAGAATATGCAACAAGACAGAATTAGAGGTTCAGGTATCTTAGAGGCTGGAGGAGATTATAGACAGTAAGAAGTCTCACAACACTAGGTTAAAGTCCAACAGGTTTATTTGGTAGCAAAATCCACCAGCTTTCGGAGTGCTTGCTGCCCCTTCGTCAGGTGAGTGGGAATTCTGTTCACAAACAGGGCATATAAAGACACAAACTCAATTTACAAAATAATGATTGGAGATTATAGAGACATTCTTCATGAAGGCCGAGCGGGCAGTCCACCTCGCCCTGGAAAAGGGGTTCATGGTGGGCCCTGGCGGTGGACCCTTTGGAGGCCACCGCCCAGAGGGTCGTCTTTTCGAACGTCCCGCCCTTCATCCCTGTGGAGCTCCTCCTCCCCCACCTCCATCTACTGGGGGAGGTCAGGGCCGGGGTGGCGCCGATCCCGCTCGGCTTTCAGGACCCTTGCCCTCAGGCACGTTTACTCCTTCCGGCCAGGCTTTTGTCCAGGGGAAGTGCCTCAAGGAGGGTTTCAACGTCCACTTCGACGGGACAATATACCGGATCTTCTGGTCTGCGGACAGCATGCGGTACCATGCATGCAAGGAGCTGGGGCATGTCAGGAAGAACTGCCCTGCCTCCAAGGCCGCCGACTCCCACCCCAAGGCGGCCGCAGCTGGCATCGCAGCCCCCTCTCCCCCCAATGGAGTACCAACTGCCTCCCCGCAAGGGGAGGCCACGCCAGCAGCTGCTGCCACCTTGGCTGCAGGCAGGGGGGGTGAGTCGAGCATCCACATGACCAGAAGACCGCGAAGAAGAAGAAGGGGGAGAACGGAACCCCGACCCCCACTACTCCAGTCACCCCGGCAGCCGGCTCGGGGAGAAAACCCACTTCCGGCCCCCCTCCTATTCCATAAACTGGGCCCATTGACGCCTCAGTGTCCTGTGCTGGGCCTGACATCGTGAGTGCGCCGGTACTTGGGTCCAGGCGTGGGGGGGCACGTGACCCCGAGCCAGCAACTAACAACACCTCCTGGGGAAGGGAAGAGAAAGCCCAAGGAGCGAGGTGGGAAGTAGAGGGGCAGAGTGCGAGGGGCCTCCCCTGCCAGCAGGATGCCCCTCAAGCAAAGGCACTACGCCTCAGGGGAGGGGGACCCCAAGATCAGTGGGACTCCACACATCCCCCTCCCCTAGCGTAGAGGTGGTAGCGCCCATGCCCCCTCCTGTTTTTGTGCCTTGCCCCTAGAGCGGGGGCAAGAAAAAGAAGAAAACCAAACACGTACTGCCGCAGTCCCCCCCCCGTGGTTCCGTTCCACCCAATGCAATTTAGCACCCTGGAGGAGTTCATTTTTCGGGAGCTGGAGGACTGCGGCAGCACGTGTTTGGGTGGTGGTGGTGAGGAAGGCCCCACTCCACACCCCTCTGGCCCGACCTCTGACGCTGGGCACCCCCGCTCTCCAATCAGATTTCTCTCTGGACTTGTGGGGTGTCCCGGCGTCTGGGGCAGAGCAGGAGACGGAACCCCCGCCAACCTCAGGCCCAGAAGCAAGGGAGGAGCCCAGGGAGAACCCCTCCTCTGTCGAATCTGGAGGTGGGATCGAGGGGGAGCTAGGGTTCCTCTCCGGGCTCATGAAGGAGTGGACCGGCGTGTCTTGCACCACCACTCCCTCAAACAATTAGATAAGTGGTGAATGGTGACGGGAGCACTAAGCTGCTAATATGAAGGTGACCGTAGCCAGCCTCAATGTCAATGGCAACAGTGAGCCACTCCGCAGGTTCCAGAATTTTTCGGTCCTCCGGGACAGGAAGTATGCGGTCTACTTCCTGCAAGAGACCCACACGACCCCGGGAGACGAAGTCCGATGGCTCCAGGAGTGGTGAGGAGGGGTCTACATGAGCCATCTCACACTCGCTTCTTGTGAGATGGCTATCGTGTTGGTCCCGCATTTTCAGCCAGATATCTTGGGGGTCAAGGAGCTTGTGCAAGGCCGATTGCTGCACTTGACGGTCTGCAAGGGGGGGGGCGTGGTCATTCACTTCCTGAACGTCTATGCACGGACCGCTAAACCTTCTATGAGAAAGTGTCCACTCAACTTGGCACCATCAAAGGGGGCGAATGAATCATCCTCGGGGGGGGGAGCGGGGCTTTCAACTGCACGCTCGAGGATCGGGACCGCACCAGCCCCTGGCTGCGCACCCCGGTGATGGTGAAGTTGCGGGACCTGCTCGGGACCCACGACTTGGTGGACACCTGGAGACATCTCCATCCTGGTCCCAGAATCTTCACTTACGTGAAGCCTGGTGCCGGAGCGTCCAGATTCAACCACCTCTACATTTTGAGGGCATAAGTGTCCGGCGTCCCGTCGACCTCCGTGCAGCAGGTGCCGTACTTGGACCACCACCTGGTGTGGACGGAATTTGTTTCGTCTCGCGTCCGGAGTGGGGGGGGGGTTACGGTGGGGGGCATACTGGCACTTTAACAACCTGTTGCTGGAGGACGAGTGGTTCCTGGACTCATTCCGTCATTTCTGGGCCAGCTAGAGAAGGAAGCGGGGAGGCTTCCCCTCCTTGAGGCAATGGTGGGATGTGGGCAAGACTCACATCCGTACTTTCTGTCAGGAGTACACGAGGGGGTCGACGAAGAGGTGGAAATCCAGGGTCAAGGAGTTGGAGCGGGAGGTTTTCAACCTGGAGTCATGCCTCGGAAAGCCTGATGCGGACCCAGGCCTGTGTCTGGAGTACAAGGAGAAAAAGGGTGCGCTGTGGGACCTGCAACTCGTACGTGAGGTCGCGGCTCCAGTTCCGCGTGGACCTGGATTGCGGCTCCCCCTTCTACTCGCTGGAAAAAGGGGGGCGATCCCCCGTCTCGGATCCGGAGGGCATCAGGACCATTGCCCAACACTACTACACTGCGCTCTTCTCTCCGGATCCGTCCAGCGAGGATGCCCGTAGAGTGAGAGAACCTGCCGCAGGTGAGTCTGGAGGGCGCCGGTAGACTTGATTGTCCTATAAGCCTGGGGGAGCTGACCGGCGCCCTCGACAACCTCTCCAGGGGGAAAGCCCCGGGGCTGGACGGGCTGACCGTGGAGTTCTTCAGCGTGTCCTGGGATGTCCTGGGGGAGAGTCTTGCAACCAGGGAGATGCCCCTCTCTTGGCGCAGGGCCATCATTGCCCTGCTGCCCAAGAAGGGGAATCTCGCCTACGAAAGAACTGGCGCCCGGTCTCCCTCCTCAGAACAGATTATAAAACCTTTGCCAGGGTAATGTCAACACACCTTGGCTTCGTGCTGGACCACAAGATCCACCCTGACCAGTCCTACACGATCCCGGACCGTTCGATCCACGATAATCTCCATCTGGTCCGAGACCTAATCCACCATTCACAGAGGACTGGTCTGTCGAGCGCCTTCCTGTCCCTTGATTAGGAGAAGGCATTCAACAGGGTGGATCACGAGTAGCTGCTCAGTACTCTGCGGACATTCAGGTTCGGGACATATTTTGTCACCCAGATCCTATTACTGTACTCTGCCGCATTAAAGTTAACGGGAACCTGATGGTGCCCCTTCACTTTGGGAGAGGAGTGCAGCAGGGCTGCCCCTTATCTGGCCAACTGTATTCGATTTGCATGGAGTCATTCCTGCACACCTTGTGGAGGAGGTTGTCGGGTTTGACTCTGCGTGGGCCGGGCATCAGAGTGGTCCTGTCGGCTTACGCCAATGACATGCTCCTCATGTTCATGGACCCGGCTGATCTGCAGAGGATGCGCGAGTGCCAGGCTGTGTACTCTGCCATGTCCTCTACCAGGATCAACTGGGCCAAGTGCTCAGGACTCCTGGTTGGTCCGTGGCAGATGAACTCCCTCCCGGAGTGGGATATTAAAGAGTTAATGTCCACTCTAGAGGGCAAGGTAAACTATTGGGCTTGCAAGAACGGCAGAGAAACAGCTCATGGGAACAAACTGACAAAACAAGATAACCCCAGGCTCCAGCTTGCTGGGCACGGCTGGGGTGTGAGTTTAGCTAAGTACATGACAATGTTCTCTTTTGCGCTAACAGATAGCGTATCTTAAAGACATTATGCTTATGTTCAGATGGGTGGGGGTTGTGACTTGTAAATGCGTATTTGAATAGAATGCTCTTTCTTATGCAGCAATTCCTGTAACTACTCGTTTTTGATTGAATCGGGTGACGTGTGCTTAAGTCTCGTTTGAAATCACATCTACCTGATGCAATAGTAAAACTGTATAAAAGGGGTCAGCCTTGTTACTCCGGGCGCTTTTTGCTAACTGACTTCCAGCACTGAGTGGAAGTTGAGTAGCAGAGGTTAGCCAGCCTACATATGTAGGACAAATAAAGAACTTTGATTCGGACAACGGTTGGTGTTTGCCTTTGTATCAAGGACCGAAGAGTCTCGTGAAAAATGAACATAACAATTGGCGCTGCGAGCAGGGTTCCAACATATACAGATGTCCTCCAAGGTGGACTGAATAAGAGATCGTCTGGGTGTCGGCAACGTGAGATGGGACGGGCCCACAAGGTAAGATTAACCTTGGTCTCTCTCACTGAACTAATATTCAGTCGACCCCTCATTCCCTGAGGCCCTGTATTGATGGAACCCAGAGACGACTTACGTCCTTCAACACTGACTAGTCCTTCACCGGGTGGTTCGAGTCCCCCGGTTGGCCTGGTGGTTCGAGTCCCCAGGTTTATTTGGTAAGACACCAGGCAGTTCGGGTCCCCCAGTTGGCCTGGTGGTTCGAGTCCCCAGGTTTATTTGGTAAGACACCGGGCAGTTCGGGTCCCCCAGTTGGCCTGGTGGTTCAAGTCCCCAGGTTTATTTGGTAAGAAACCGGGCGGTTCGAGTCCCCTGGTTGGCCTGAGGGTTCGAGTCCCCAGGTTTATTCGGTAAGAAACCGGGTGGTTCGAGTCCCCCGGTTGGCCTGAGGGTTCGAGTCCCCAGGTTTATTCGGTAAGAAACCGGGTGGTTCGAATCCCCCGGTTGGCCTGAGGGTTCGAGTCCCCAGGTTTATTCGGTAAGATAACGGAGGTTCGAGTCCCCCATTAACTTAAGGGTTCGAGTCCCTAGGTCGGTAACACAATTGAGGTTCGAGTCCTGTGAAGTAATCTTATATGTAATGAACTAAAATATGGGTCAGACCCTTGATAAGTCAAGGGACGGAAGCCCCTTACACACCCTTTGTCTTCAGCACTCGGCTGAGGAGCAAAAATTAAGGCGACTGTCGGGTTGCCTGAATAAAAAATTGGAAAACGAAAATTGGCCGTTAGGGGGAACCTGGGATCTGGAGAGGCGTATTAAAGCTGAAGAGGCTATTTGGAAATGAAATGCGGGAAGTAAATGGCAAGTATTAATGTCCCTTTGGAGAAAGAAAGCTAATGAACTAACTGAGAAGTCAAAACTGGCCAGTTGGGAGGACAATGCACGTCGAAGGGGGATAAGTGAATGTGATAATGAGGGTAAACCCAAATCTTGGGAAATTTTGAAATGGGAATGTGAAAAATACGAGAAGCAGAAAAGAGATAGAGCAGAACAAGAGAGGTTAGGCAAGGAAGATAGAGATAGGAAAAAAGGATTAGAAAGACAGGCCGAACAAAGAAAGCAATCCCCGTGTAATACCCCCATTCTCCCAGTTCCAAAGCCTGGTCGAAATGAATGGCGTTTAGTACAGGACCTCCGTCAAATTAACAAGATTGTGAAACCCTTACATCCTGTCGTCCCCAATCCTGCCACCATCCTCAGTCACATCCCCCCAGACTCCTGTGTTTTTACTCTAGTGGACCTTCAACATGCTTTCTTTGCTATCCCCTTAGCACAAGAATCCCAATATTTGTTTGCGTTTATGTTTCAAGGGCAACAATACACCTGGACCAGACCACCCCAAGGGTTTGTCCATTCCCCGACCTTCTTCTCGTAAATATTGCACCGGCAATTACAGAGTCTCGAGTTAACGGATGGGTCCACAGTCACCCAATATGTCGATGATCTTCTCCTGGCCAGTCCCTCTGAATCCGCCAGTCTTGCGGATACTAATCGGCTTCTTAATGCTCTCCATTCCTGAGGTTATGTGGTCCTAGCTACCAAGGTGAAACGCACTCAGCAAGATCCAATTCCTTGGCATACTCCTTAGTGCTTCGGAGCGTTCCCTAACACCCAAGCGAATTCACCCTATTCTGACGACACCACTTCCCACATCCCCCAAACAGATGAGAGCCTTTTTGGGACTGGTGAATTATTGTCGGCAATGGCTCCCTAATGTTACTTTCTTTACCAAGCTGCTAACCCCTTTTGCCTCCTCTAAGGCAGTGAAAACTTTCTCGCTCCCCCCTCCTGCGTTACAAGCCTTCAGGGACTTAAGGAATCCCTGGCATCTGCTCCTGCCCTAGGGCACCCGCTCTACGATCGGCCTTTTCAGTTATATAGAACATAGAACAGTACAGCACAGAACAGGCCCTTCGGCCCACGATGTTGTGCCGAGCTTTATCTGAAACCAAGATCAAGCTATCCCACTCCCTATCATCCTGGTGTGCTCCATGTGCCTATCCAATAACCGCTTAAATGTTCCTAAAGTGTCTGACTCCACTATCACTGCAGGCAGTCCATTCCACACCCCAACCACTCTCTGCGTAAAGAACCTACCTCTGATATCCTTCCTATATCTCCCACCATGAACCTGATAGTTATGCCCCCTTGTAATAGCTCCATCCACCCGAGGAAATAGTCTTTGAACGTTCACTCTATCTATCCCCTTCATCATTTTATAAACCTCTATTAAGTCTCCCCTCAGCCTCCTCCGCTCCAGAGGGAACAGCCCTAGCTCCCTCAACCTTTCCTCATAAGACCTACCCTCCAAACCAGGCAGCATCCTGGTAAATCTCCTCTGCACTCTTTCCAGCGCTTCCACATCCTTCTTATAGTGAGGTGACCAGAACTGCACACAATATTCCAAATGTGGTCTCACCAAGGTCCTGTACAGTTGCAGCATAACCCCACGGCTCTTAAACTCCAACCCCCTGTTAATAAAAGCTAACACACTATAGGCCTTCTTCACAGCTCTATCCACTTGAGTGGCAACCTTTAGAGATCTGTGGATATGGACCCCTAGATTTCTCTGTTCCTCCACAGTCTTCAGAACCCTACCTTTGACCCTGTAATCCACATTTAAATTAGTCCTAATTATATGTGAGTGTTATTGGAGACTGTGCCACAGGAGTCCTCACACAGACCCATGGTGACCGCCGACGACCCGTTGCTTATCACTCCACCCGCCTCGACCCAGTTGCTATGGGTCTCCCACCATGCTCACAGGTCCTCCCTGCCATCTATTCACTGGTAACCGCGGCTGCTATTATTACTTTTCACCAGCCACTCACCATCTTTACCTCACATGCAGTTGTTGCTCCCCTCACCTCCCATCAAACTCAACATCTCCTGCAGGCATGATTAAGTCGATATGAGGTAGCCTTCCTCAACAACCCACTCCTGACGTTTTACTTTTGCTCCACCATCAATCCAGCTATCTTTCTGACTGCCCCACCGGAAGAGCTCCCCAATCCACCGCATGATTGCCTCCTCAGGAACCATCTTCTGACGTCCCCTCGCCCCGACCTGAGTGATGTCCCTTTGTCCTCGCCGGACCACACCTTTTATGTTGACGGAAGCTCATCTATTTCCCCAGTAAACACTACAACGGTTTTAGAATCGGCATCCTTTGACCCCCAGATTTCAGCCCAAAAAGCAGAACTGTTTGCCCTGACTCGGGCTTGCATCCTGGCGGCTCGCCGTTCTGCTAACATCCATACTGATTCTCGCTACGCCTTTGACGTTACCCATGATTTTGGTCAGTTATGGGCCCAGCGAGGTTTTCTTACCTCCTCAGGTTCCCCAATCCAAAACTCCCTTTTTGTTCAGAATCTACTACAGGCTATCCTTCTTCCTGCAAAATTGGCTGTTATTAAGTGTGCAGCCCACACATCGGACTCGTCATTGGTCACTAAGGGTAATGCGCTGGCTGATCATGCCGCCAAGGCTGCTGCTGCCTCTGGCGCTACGGTCGTGCCGTCCATGAATAAGCAGGCGATAAACCACTCGCCTCCTTTGAACACGCCGGGCATGCCAGATATAGCCACTATTCAGCGCTTACAGGGGGACGCTTCCGAACAAGACCTTTGGAAGATGCATGGATGTTCGCATTCTGCATCCACAGGCCTCTGGGTTACTCCAGCCGGCCACGTTTGTGTACCTGATGCATTATTACCTTTATTGCTTGATTGCTTGCACTCAGATACACACCTTGGCAAGGAGGGGATGTGTGGAATATTGCTCCGCACCTGGTGGCACCTGCGATTAAATGAAGCAGCCCAATCCCGTATTATGTCATGTTTGATATGTCGACAGAATAATGTCGGCCAAGGTATCAGGTGTCCACAAGGTAGCACTCCCTTGCCAGGTGACCCATTTGATTGCATCCAGTTAGATTTTATAGAATTACCGCATGTACATTGCTACAAATATTGCCTTGTGATTGTTGATGCGTTTAGCCGTTGAATCAAGGTGTTCCCCACCACCAATAACAAAGCCTCTACAGTAGTAAAATTATTATTGACAGAAATTATACCCAGATTTGGCATACCCCAACAGATTAGCTCGGACAATGTCCCGACACTTTGTCGGAAAAATTAATAAAGAATTGTGCAACATACTAGACATTCAGCAACAGTTCCACTGTGCCTACCACCCCCAGGGAGCAGGAATAGTGGAAAGAGCTAATGGGGCCCTTAAAGCCAAGCTAACCAAACTAACATCTGAAACCAGTCTAAATTAGCTAAAGGTACTCTATTAGCCCTTAGCCCTCTACCACATGAGAATAACACCCCACTCTACCACCGGACTATCGGCTGTTGAAATAGTCTATGGATGCAAATACAAGCCCGCCCACGCAGATAGATTTGCATGTTATGGGTGATGAAATGCAGAAGTACTCCCACCAGCTAACATCGTCTTTTAAGTTTCTGCATTCACAGGTACAGTGCGCCTTTGGACGGAGTCAGATGCTGACCCACAGACCGACTTCATTGGACCCCAGATAGGAGATCTAGTACTAATAAAGAACTGGGATCGGCCCAAACTTGGGCCACGATGGAAAGGACTGTTCCAAGTTCTCCTCCGGAATCCAACTGCAGTCAAGGTTAAAAGGCAACCTCGCTGGATACATCTGAGTGACTGTAAACGGTGGACATCAGTATCTACCGATAAACCATGACGTTTATTCTCATCATCCTCAGCCTTTCGGCTATCCCTCTGGTACGAGGACGACCAATCCAAAGAGGAAGAAGTCTGGGAAATGGACTAACCAATGGACATTTGCACTCTAATACTTTTCTGTACATGTCTTATCTGTATGCATTGCAGTCAAACCTGAGTGAGTGTTGGGTATGTTCACATATTCCTACCCATACCAAAGGAGGGATCCCCTTGTTCCCCGTCCCCTTATCCACACAGGAAACTATAGGATGGATATTGCATCAAAATGGAGACGAAGCGGGTCCCAGACTATCGGAGGTAACTACCAAGTAGATATTGCGGGTGACGTTTCTACTCTGAAAAGTGCTGGGTGTAACTTGACGTCCTTTATTCATAGCTTCAAACCCAAATATAATAGGTCGGACTCCCCACCCCATTTTGTTGTCATGAATCAGCAGAATGGATCCGTATGTATCATTAGAAATGGGACTAAGCCGGTAGGCCATAGTAGCTGTACCCAGACTTTCAATGTCACTAAGGGCCACCAAAGTGAAAATTGAGTGTTCTAACGGTACTGCCCAACTCACAGGTTGGGTAGACTTCTTTTCCTTTGGACTGGTCGTCCTCATACCAGAGGGATAGCCGAAAGGCTGAGGATAATGAGAATAAACTTCATGGTTTATCGGTAGGTACTGGTGTCCACCGTTTAGTCACTCAGATGTATCCAGAGAGGTTGCCCTTTCACCTTGACTGCAGTTGGATTCCGGAGGAGAACTTGGAACAGTCCTTTCCATCGTGACCCATGTTTGGGTTGATCCCAGTTCTTTATTAGTACTAGATCTCCTATCTGGGGTCCAATGAAGTCGGTCTGTGGTTCAGCATCTGACTCCGTCCGCTCGTTTGGTCCAAAGGCGCACTGTACCTGTGAAGTTGTACCAAGGATGGATGCCGAACTACTGAGTGACATGACTGCGTATAATGGTACCTACTTTGTCTGTGGACACAACGCCTATCCATGGCTCCCTTGGGACTGGGCAGGATCTTGCTATCTAGCGTATGTGGTCCCCTATATCCGACATCATGACTCCCTCCACTTCCACCCCAAGGTACACCTTTTGAGATCAAAACAGGCTATCACAGAAACCCAGCGGTTTTCGATGATAGCCTTTCCTCTCTATGGTACAGTCAAAGCTGCCCGAGAACTGATCAACGTGGCCTCAGCTCTCGAGAAAATAGCCAATGACACAGCAGACGGTCTGGAAAGTATGGGCACAGCGATATCTGAGGTATCAGCAGAGGTGATTGCCATCCGAACGGTAGCCCTTCAAAACCGAATGGCTTTGGACTATTTACTGGCTGAATCAGGAGGTACATGCACTCTAGTGGGAACAGAGTGCTGCACCTATATCCCTGATTCCTCCGAAAATATAACAAGCCGAGCTAATCACATTAGAGAGACAGCAGATAAGATCAGAACAGAAGGGCATAAATTCAATCATTACAACCCCCCTGGTTGGTGGCCGTTTGGTAACATATTTGGAGACTGGAGAGGAATGATAGTACCCCTGGGAATCATTATCTTGGTCATGTTGGTCATTTTATTTCTTCTCAAATGCCGATGTAATTATTTGTCCCGTTCTTCCAATGGTCCCCTGTAAAACAATTTACGAATTAATTATCATGGAATGATAAAAGGAGGGAATGAGATATTAAAGAATTAATGTCCACTGTAGAGGGCAAGGTAAACTATTGGGCTTGCAAGAACGGCAGAGAAACAGCTCATGGGGGCAAACTGACAAAACAAGATAACCACAGGCTCCAGCTTGCTGGGCACGGCCGGGGTGCGAGTTTAGCTAAGTACTAGGGCAAGGCTAGCTAAGAAGAGGAGCACTCTGGAGGAGGATGAGCTGAGTGGGCCTGGCGGTCTGGAGTGCATCTGCTTCAATGCAAGGAGCGTAACGGGTAAGACAGATGAACTTAGGGCCTTAATGCTTACGCGAAATTTGGATGTGGTTGCGGTGACGGAGACTTGGTTAAAAGAAGGACAGGACTGGCAGCTGAATATTCCGGGGTATAAGTGTTTTAGGCGAGACAGAGGAGGGACTAAAAAAGGTGGGCAAGTAGCGATATTAGTTAGGGAGCATATTACCGCAGTGCAGAGGGTAGACAACTTAGAGGGGTCATGTACTGAGTCATTGTGGGTGGAACTCAGAAACAGGAAGGGTGCAGTCACTATGCTTGGGGTGTACTACAGACCACCCAACAGCCCACGGGAAGTGGAGGAAAGGATATGTCAGGAGATTCTGGATAGGTGCAGAAAAAATAGGGTTGTTGTAGTGGGGGACTTTAATTTCCCTGGTATAGACTGGAAAGCGCTTAGAGCTGGGGTTCCGGACGCGGAGGAATTTGTGAAATGCAGACTGGAAAGTTCTTTGGAACAGTATGTAGATAGCCCGACTAGAGAAGGGGCTATACTGGACCTAGTTCTGGGAAATGAGCTCAGTCAGGTCGTCAAAGTTTCGGTAGGGGAACATGTGGCAAATAGTGACCACAACTCTGTTAACTTTAGAATAGTAATGGACAAGGATGAGTGCTGTCCTACGAGCAGGCTGCTAAATTGGGGGAAAGCTAACTATAGCTGGATTAGGCAGGAATTGGTGGATGTTGATTGGGAGAGGATGTTCGAGGGTAAATCCGCATCTGGCATGTGGGAGTCTTTTAAGGAACAATTGATAAGGCTGCAGGATAGGCATGTGCCTGTAAAAAGGAAAGATAGGAAAGGTAGGATTAGAGAGCCGTGGATAACCAGGGAAATTGAGGATCTGATTAAAATGAAAAGGGAGGCGTACATTAAGTCCAGGCAACTGAAAACAGATGGAGCTCTGGAGGAATACAGAGAGAGTAGGAAAGAACTCAAACGGGGAGTTAGAAGGGCAAAAAGAAGTCACGAGATGTTCTTGGCAGGCAGGATTAAGGAGAATCATAAGGCATTCTATTCATACGTTAGGAACTAAAGAGTTGTCAGGGAGAAAATCAGACCTCTCAGGGACAAAGGAGGGGAATTATGCTTAGAACCCAAGGGAATAGTGGAGATCCTAAATGAATACTTTGCATCGGTATTCATGAAGGAGAGGGAAGTGTTAACCGGGAGTGTCTCGGAGGGAGGTGCTGATCCGTTAGAGAAAATCTCCTATTACAAGGGAGGAAGTGTTAGGTTTCTTAGGGAACATTAAAACTGACAAAGCCCCAGGGCCTGAAGGCATCTATCCTAGACTGCTCAGGGAGACGAAAGATGAAATTGCTGGGCCTCTGACGGAAATCTTTGTCGCTTCTTTGGACACAGGTGAGGTCCCTGAGGATTGGAGGATAGCGAATGTGGTCCCATTGTTTAAGAAGGGTAGCAGGGATAACCTGGGAAATTATAGGCCGGTGAGCTTGACATCCGTGGTAGGGAAATTGTTGAAGAGGATTCTTAGAGACAGGATGTATGTGCATTTAGAACGGAACAATCTCATTAGTAACAGACAGCATAGTTTTGTAAGAGGGAGGTCGTGCCTTACAAATTTGGTGGAGTTTTTTGAGGAAGTGACAAAAACGGTTGACGAAGGAAGGGCCGTGGATGTCGTCTATATGGATTTCAGTAAGGCATTTGACAAAGTCCCACATGGCAGGTTGGTTAAGAACGTTAAGGCTCATGGAATACAAGGAGAAGTCGCTAGATGGGTGGAGAACTGGTTTGGCCATAGGAGACAGAGGGTAGCGGTCGAAGGGTCTTTTTCCAGCTGGAGGTCTGTGACCAGTGGTGTTCCACAGGGCTCTGTACTGGGACCTCTGCTATTTGTGATATATATAAATGATTTGGAAGAAGGTGTATCTGGTGTTATCAGCAAGTTTGCGGATGACACGAAGATGGCTGGACTTGCGGATAGCAATGAACATTGTCGGGCAATACAGCAGGATATCGATAGGCTGGAAAATTGGGCGCAGAGGTGGCAGATGGAATTTAATCAGGATAAATGCGAAGTGATGCATTTTGGAAGAAATAATGTAGGGAGGAGTTATACAATAAATGGCAGAGTCATCAAGAGTATAGAAACACAGAGGGACCTAGGTATGCAAGTCCACAAATCCTTGAAGGTGGCAACACAGGTGGAGAAGGTGGTGAAGAAGGCATATGGTATGCTTGCCTTTATAGGATGGGGTATAGATTATAAAAGCTGGATTCTGATGATACAGCTGTATAGAACTCTGGTTAGGCCACATTTGGAGTACTGCGTCCAGTTCTGGTCGCCGCACTACCAGAAGGACGTGGAGGCGTTAGAGAGAGTGCAGAGAAGGTTTACCAGGATGTTGCCTGGTATGGAGGGTCTTAGCTATGAGGAGAGATTGGGTAAACTGGGCTTGTTCTCCCTGGAAAGACAGAGAATGAGGGGAGATCTAATAGAGGTGTACAAGATTATGAAGGGGATAGATAGGTGAACGGTGGGAAGCTTTTTCCCAGGTCAGAAGTGATGATCACGAGGGGTCACGGGCTCAAAGTGAGAGGGGCGAAGTATAACTCAGATATTAGAGGGATGTTTTTTACACAGCGGGTGGTGGGGGCCTGGAATGAGCTGCCAAGTAGGGTGGTGGAGGCAGGCACGCTGACATCGTTTAAGACTTACCTGGATAGTCACATGAGCAGCTTGGGAATGGAGGGATACAAACGATTGGTCTAGTTGGACCAAGGAGCGGCACAGGCTTGGAGGGCCGAAGGGCCTGTTTCCTGTGCTGTACTGTTCTTTGTTCTTTGTACGTGACAATGTTCTCTTTTGCGCTAACGGATAGCGTATCTTAAAGACATTATGCTTATGTTCTGATGGGTGGGGGTTGTGACTTGTAAATGCGTATTTGAATAGAATGCTCTTTCTTATGCAGCAATTCCTGTAACTACTCATTTTTGATTGAATCAGGTGATGTGTGCCTAAGTCTCGTTTGAAATCACATCTACCTGATGCAATAGTAAAACTGTATAAAAGGGGTCAGCCTTGTTACTCCGGGCGCTTTTTGCTAACTGACTTCCAGCACTGAGTGGAAGTTGAGTAGCAGAGGTTAGCCAGCCTACATATATAGGACAAATAAAGAACTTTGATTCGGACAACGGTTGGTGTTTGCCTTTGTATCAAGGACGGAAGAGCCTTGTGAAAAACGAACATAACAGGAGGAGCTCAGGCCTTTCAACTGGAGCAGGATCAACTTCCTCTACCTGGGAGTCCATCTTTGCCCAGCTGAGGAATCCTGGCCGGCGAACTGGCAGGAGCTGGAGACCAAAGTCTCCGCTCGTCTGAGTCACAGGACAGGATTGCTCCAAGTGCTGTCTTACAGGGTGAGTTCTCATCATAAACCAGCTAATTGCCTCCATGCTGTGGTACTGCCTGGTCACTGTGATCCCTCCCCCTGACTTTGTCACAAACATCCAGAGAACCTTCGCCCGGTTCTTCTGGGAAAACAGACTGCACTGGGTCCCTGCTGAGGTTCTGTATCTCCCACTTAGGG
Source organism: Mustelus asterias (assembly GCF_964213995.1). Taxonomy (NCBI): domain Eukaryota; kingdom Metazoa; phylum Chordata; class Chondrichthyes; order Carcharhiniformes; family Triakidae; genus Mustelus; species Mustelus asterias. Next base: position 45,525,355 of record NC_135801.1, read on the forward strand.
AGGGCAGTCAGGTGCTGGTGTGCCTTTGCACCCAGGTGGTGACCTTCAACCTCCAGAGCCTGCAGAGATACCTTTACGTCGAGCCTCCTCCACGATGGTGTGCCCTGGTGATGTATTTCTTCCGCCAGGTGCACGGCCTGAATTATGACGTGCAGCTCCTGTACATAAATCTGGGGAGTCTTCGGACCTCCTTGCAGGTGCTGCCCATCTTTTACCAGGACCTTCTCAAAGTCTAGAACATGGTCACCTCACGCTGCAGCTCCCCCCCGTTAGGAGTAGCGGCTATCGTGCGAGAGCCGCTGCTCAGGAATCCGTTCCTCCAACCATATAACTTCAGGTGGCTGGCAGAGAGGAGGGCCATGAACGCCGGGGTGACCAGGATCGGGGACGTGCTGGGTGGTGGAGGAGTGGGCTGGATGAACCCCCACGAGCTGGCTGAGCGCGTGGGGATGGCTGTCCGGCACACGGCCAAAGCCATCCAAGACGGTTGTGCTCGGACCCGAGGGCACATATGGCCTCGAGGAGGCCCGCCCAAGCGTGCCCCTGCTCAGACGGAATTTCACATTGGATCCAAACCTAGACTGCCCCCCTCCCAAGTCAGGCATCCCACAGCTCGAGCCGCCTTGTGGAAATGCCCTCTGTGCCCTTTGCTACGACACGGAGGCGTTTCCTGTAGAAGCTGCTGCTGTACACCTACAACTGCGTCCTCGCCAGGATACACCTTGGCTGGCAGCGGAGGTCCCCAGTGGAGGTCCCTCTATGGAATGATCTCCCCCCACTATCTCGGGGACCTACGGTGGAGGGTGTTGCACGCAGTCCAATTATAGGTTGCACTGGTTCACGGGCTCCCAAGCGTGCCTTTTTTGCAACCTTGTGGAGTCTGTAGACCAGGTCTACTTTATGTGTTATAGGCTGCACAACCTTTTCAGTTTTCTCAAAAACCTTTTCTGATGCTTTGTTTGCACTTCAGTGCCACGCTGCTGATCTACGGGCACCCGGTGCAGAGGGGGGCAGGGAAGGAGGAGGGCCTCCTCATGAACCTGCTCCTCGGCCTGCAAGCGTGCCATCTGCAGGTCCAGGCAGCGGGCGATCGGGGGGGTCGTCCAACCTGACTGTCTGCCCCTCTATCGCGGCTATATTCACAGCCGGGTGTCCCTGGAAAGGGAGCATGCGGTTTCCGAGGGCACTGGTGATGCCTTCCATGCCCGTTGGGCACCATAGGGACTGGGGTGTATTACCGACCCCTTTAATCGCATTTTAATTTGATGTTTTAAGTTTCCTTTCCGCTTTGCCTTTTGTTTCAGGCGGTTCCCCTCCTTTTAGGGAGCTGCCCTTTTTGAGTTGTCCCTAAGTTAATTTGATTTTGTTTATTTGGTTGGGAAAGAAAAGAGTTCCCCTAATAAGCTAGAGCTGTATACAAGCTGCAGGAATGGACACACAGCCAGTCACGCCACAAAGATGGCTGCTCGTAAACCGGCTCCCAGATTTTCGGAGGCAGACCAGATGCCGTGGAGGAGAGGTGTGATCGTCTGTTTCCTGGCCAGGGCTCTAACCCAAGGGGTGTATCTGCCACGGCACTGTGGGAGGAGGTGGCTGAAGTGATGAATGCCAGGAGCCTGACACCACGCTCTGGCGGGCAGTGCCGCAAAAAATGAACAACCTTCTGCGAGCAGCAAGGGTGAGTGAGCATCTCTCTTGGAAACCCGCACATGCTTGGCACGGATCTCCAACCCTGCTTAGACACCTGAAGGGCATGCAATAAGTGACCCTCCCCCCAGGAACAGAATCTAACCCCTTCCCCTCACCCCTCAACGAACACCCTTCAGTGGTGACCGCTTTCCACGAAACTGTCAGCACAACACCCGAGACACAGGCAGGCATTGCGCACCATGCGCTGCAATATGTTAATGCTTGCTATCCACCTTATGTTCCCACAGGAAAAGAACATCCACAACGCACGGGAGACGACACAGACTGGTGGTGGTGTGCCTTACCTACAGCAGCTGAGTAGCATGGAGGAGCGTGCCATGGAGATGGCAGAGGGTGATGGGCCATACCGAATGGTCACCGACAGCCAGGTCGGCGTCCAGCATGCAAGTGAGCAGAAGCACACCCTCAACCTTGGTCTTCCTCTAAGTAAGTGCTGCATGGAATGTTTTGCCTCCCTCCCCCTAATGTGTGTTCTTTTTTCCAGCTCTGGATCCAGAGGAACCCGGCCCTTCGGGTGTTGCCACCGCCTCCACTACTCTGGAGCAAACTGCCCATGACCCCCTGGATGACACCTTGGAGGAAGGCACTGAGGAATCCTCCGAGGGCAGCACCACTAAAGCATCACCGGTATGTACCATACAACCCACCAACACAGAGACAATCACCACGGTGGGTACGTTTAGTGTTGAGGCTTCTGGGTCACGATCTGGTGAGCGCATCACAGCCGCTGATGCACATCGGGTGGAGGCGGGCACATCCAAGGGCTCGGGCAGATAGGTCTGCTGGAGGCTAGGATTCAGCTGTCCCCAAGCCAGCTGCTGGGCGTCTGGGTTTGTTCCTCCCAAGGCTGGTGGAGATGCATCAGGAAACCCGGGGAGTTGTGGAAGGGCTGTCAGCAACCATGCTGCAACTGCTAGGCTGTTTAGGGGAGTTAGAGTGTGCTGTTGCAGGAGGTGGTGCCGACACAGCATGAAACCCAGGCCAATACTGCAAGGGTGGCGACCGCAGTGGAAAGTCTGGCTCAGGGGTCTGTCCTCATGGGTGACAGGTTCCAGGCTATCCTAGAGACTGTGATGCAACCAGAAAGAATGCTTTTTATGATGCATCTGGAAAAGTTGGTGAGAGTCATAGCAGACATGTCATGTCAAATTTCCTTAGTCTTCTGAGAATGTAGAGGCATTGGTGGGCTTTCTTAACTATAGTGTTGGCATGGGGGGACCAGGACAGGCTATTGGTGATTTGGACACCTAAAGGCTTGAGGCTCTCAACCATTTTTACTTCGTCCTCATTGATGTAGACAGGGGCATGCCCTCCACTACACTTCCTGAAGTCGATGACAATCTCCTTCATTTTGTTGACATTGAGGGAGAGATTATCGTCGTCGCACCTGTTCACCAGATTCTCTATCTCATTTCTGTACTCCATCTTGTCATTGTTCGAGATCCAACACACTACGGTGGTGTCATCAGCAAACTTGAAAATTGGATTGGAGGGGAATTTGGCCACACACTGCTCGGTGTATAAGGAGTATAGTAAGGGCATGAGGACACAGCCTTGTGGGGCACCAGTGTTGAGGATGATCAAGAGGGAGGAACCGAGCCCCAGGCCATGGAGTTTGGAGATGAGTTTCATCAGAATAATGGTGTTGAAGGCTGAGCTATAGCCAATAAATAGGATTCTAACATAGGTAGTGAAGTCGGGAATGGGTTAATGAACTCTAATACTCAAAGTGTCAAAGTGAATTCTGTGACATTTAGGGATTGTGTGAGAAATACTGTGGAACTCAAGTTTACATGAGGGTGTTTTCATGCTCATGTATCCAAGAACAGATAAGAGCATAGCTGTTGTATGTTTTTCTGTTCAAGAATGTGGCTAACCCGCCATTTTGTATTCTTTAATTATGTTCTGCTGTGTAACAGTGGAAACCTACATGTAGACCTTCTGTGACATATATGATATCTTCATATATATTCATCATAGCCTGTACCGATATACATTATACAAGTACCTACGAACATATATAAATTGTTGTATGCCAATTAACTTGTTTGTGCGAAGACTGTAACCTTGTACGTTAGTAAGATACCCCACCTGTGCTCACAGAGAACAACAACACTCACGGCCTTGGGATAACCGTGAAGAAAACGCCAAGGCAGCAAGGTTCACAAGCAACAGCCTGGGAATCTTTGAGGCCTGGGAAACTGGGGATGTGCAAGGAGGGGTATAAATGTATGTTCTTAACCTGTATTTGCTGAGAGGTCTGCGGCCGTGTTAGGCATCGGACAGTCTCCCACAATTGTGAAAATAAACCAATGTATTTTGACCCACGAATAGACTGAGAGGTATCTTTACCTACAACAGGTATACTTTGTTATCGAGGTGTTCCAGGGTTGAGTGCAGGGCCAGGGAAATGGCATCTGCTGTGGACTTGTTGCGGCAGTTGGTGCAGGCAATCTGGGAGGCCGGAATTGATTCGTGCCATGACTAATCTTTCGAAGCACTTCATAATGATGGATGTCAGAGCCACTGGATGATAGTCATTAAGGCACGCTCCTTGTCTTTTCTTTGGTACAGGGATGATGGTCGTCTTCTTGAGGCAGGAAGGGACCTGATTGTTGTAAAGAGAGATTGAAGATGTCTGCGAATACCCCCGCCAGCTGGTCCACGCAGGATCTGAGTGGTCGTCCAATTACCCCATCTGGGCCCGTCGCTTTCCATGGGTTGACCTTCGAGAAGCCTCTTCTGACATCTGCAATAGTGACCTTGGAGGTTCATCTGAGGCTTCCAGGGTGAGGGGCATGCTTTCGCTGAGTTCATGCTCAAAACTGGCATAGAATACATTGAGCTCATCAGGGTGCATTGGTGTCAGCAATTTTACATGCCTTCATCTTGTAGTCTGATATGTCTTGCAGACCTTGCCATAGTTGGCAGGTATCCATGTGGCTAGCCTCGAACTCTAGGTTGGTCCGGTATTGTCGTTTGGCATCTTTGATAGATCTCCTTAGATCATGTCTGGTTTTCTTGTATAGGTCAGGGTCACCTGACTTGAACACCTCCGACCTCGACTTCAGCAAGCAGTGAATATCCCTGCTTACTGTGGAACAGTACACCGAGGGAGAATTTAGCATGGCCACTCCATCTACCCAGCACATTTTTGGAGTGTGGGAAGAAACTGGAGCACTGGAGCAAACCCACGCAATCAAGGGTAGATCGTGCAGACTCCACACAGACAGTGACCCAAGCCAGGAATTGAACCCGGGTCCCTGGTGCTGTGAGGCAGCAGTGCTAATGGTGTTAGGGTTAGGGTTCAGTTAAGTCCATGTTGGGGGAAGAGAAAAAAAGAGGATGGTTAGAGGTTTACATTTTCAGGCAGGATCTCATTTGCTAGTTATGATGAGTTTCCCTTTATTCAGGGTCCCTGATATTTTTAAATGATTTGGGGGAGTGAGTGGTTGCCCTTCTTCGGGGAGTTTTCTTTTGCTAATCATGGTGAGTCCCCCCTGTGGCCAGGGTTCCTTTCATTGTTCAAGGTGATTTAGGGAGTCTAAAATCTCTGTTGTGTTCCCTTGTCTTCTGTGTGGGAACCCCTTTCTGCCCTTTCCCTGTGTTCCATTCCTGGTGTTTGTGGGGGAGAGATGCTTTTTTTTAACCCTTGTGACATTTTGTGCCAGTGGTGGGCTCTTTGTTCCTTTTGGGAGATGTTGGCAGTATCTGGGGGTGGATAAATCCCCAGTATGGGTGTCTTATGGCTTTGTGTTTGTTGTGGGGAGGGGGGGTGGTGGGTAAGGGAGAGAAGCAGCTTCCTGGTTTTTCTTATTGATTGCTCCTTTTTTTGGGGGGATGAATGAGCCACTGGTGTGGTTGCTGGGGGCAGGAGGAGTGCTAAAGTGGTTGTCCCAATACAGAGTGTCCGTGGGGATACTGTGGGATGGATGGATAAGTCCTTCCTTTGTGGTGCTAGGGTGTTTTGGAGCGTAGAATCTAATCCTCCCGGTGGATCAGGCACCGCTGGGGAGGGAAACGGGGTCTAAAGCTTTACCACTTTTCACCGTTAAATTTGGGTATGTCTTTAAGATCTCTTAATATTCCCTGTTATAGAATCTGTGTGGGAAAATGGTATTCACATACCTTTTAGTGGTAGATGTTCTTGGAGAAAATTCGATGGGCCGAAAGGCCTCTCCCCCAATGTATATCCCCATGTTTCTATGACTCTAGGTGGTTAGATGGGGGGATGGAGTTGGTCTCTTTTTTGTGGGTTTCTGTCCAGCTCCCATTCTCCTTTCTGTTTGCTTTCTTCAGGGGGCGACTGTTACCGAAATGTCCAGACATTTGATCCGGTGGGTTCTGGCTTGGTTTAGTTCTAGGGGGTTAGAGGGTGATGGTCTGAGGCTGCCTTCTTAACTGGGGGTCCCAGTCCCATAATCTGTTCTGGGGATCCGGGCTGTTTGTTGTTCCTAATCTTGTCTTATGAAGAGGAACCAGCTGTACCAGAGGAGGTATTGGAGAAGTTTGCTGTAGTTGTGTTGGTTTTGTTGTGGGAAATGTACTACTGAGTCAGGCTTGAAGGTTTCAAGAATACAGTTTTATTTTAACAAAGCTTCGTGGAGAAAAGGCACTAACAAGCAGCAAAAACCTTCTCTCAATGAGACAATAGGAGCAGTCCATCTTTATACCCTTTACACAATAGATGGACCGGACATCTAGCCATTATCACATCGTTGTAATCAAGTAGGTGATCGATCGTTACCACATCATCATAGACAAATACAGACAGATACAGACATGAACATGTTAACATCGCATTGTCTTATGAATGGATACATTTCCTACGTCAGTGGCTATCAATGGTTTTAGTTTCGGCCTATTCATATAGTAATTTACAATAATTGGTTTTCCTGCAGTTATGTATTCCCGATCCCACCTGTAGCTAATCTCATTATCTACCCCTATTGTCGTTATCCTTAAGCCCTGGCTGGCTTCCTGTAGGATTTTATTCCTGCATGTTTAACTTTGAAGAGCTGTCTGTCCTTTATGTTTTAATCTCAGGTGGCTGTCTGTACTGAAAGTCAGTGCCCGTTTAATGTCTCTGTGTTCACCCCAGGCCAACGCCGGCATCTCCACATAATATCTCTTTCCCAGGTGACTGTTTGTGTGCCAGGCAACCATCTTATGTGTACCCATCTGTATATTTTTCCCCCTTCAGTCCCCACTTTTGGTCGGATTATGAGTTTCACTAATCCTTAGACCAACCATTTTTATATGTATAATTCTTTGTTCTTCTTTCCTTCTTCGTTTCTTCTGACGTCTTCGGGGATCTTCATTGGGGTTAATTCTTCGATGTATACACTGGCTCCTGGCACAATTCTTATCACCATCACCTTGCACCAGACTTTTAGGCATCCAACAATCAGACAACAGACAATTACAATGGAAATGAGCATGACCAATCCATGTAATAAGTAAGATTCCCAGGACCCCCCCACTAGCCATTCTAGCCAGTTACTTCCTTTCTTGGGTCCCTGTCTGAAGCTATCAAGTTGTTCTCTGATGCTATTGATGACCTGTGTAATGTTATAGGACTCGTCTGTGACATGGGTTATGCATTTATTGCCTATAATTGTACACACTCCCCCTTGTTGTGCTAACTGATAGTCCACTGCGTATAGTGTCTGCTGTGCAAATAATCTCAGTTCAGCCATTTCTTGGTTAACAGCCTCCAGTGCTTTTGAAGTGCTGTTTCCCAGGACTGTTGGTCCACAAACAATATGATTCCTATTCTTTGCACTAATCACTCCTGCTGCACCCACCCACCCACCCCCCCCCCCCCCCCACCCCGCGCCAGAGATAGGGCTCCAAGGAACCCATATCCCAGTGAGGATCCCATTGTTACAGGGGCTTCCCAGTCAGCGCAGAATTCTTTGCTGATAGCCCAAGTTACTATTCTCCTCCGAATATGCCCTTCTGAGGGCATGGAACAGTCAGTGGTCCTATTGTTCTGACTGCAAAACGGTTTGGGAGGTTTGGTGTTTCTGTCATGTAAGTATCATTGAAGAGGAACACATATCCCTTCTTAGCCCGGTAACACTGGTAGCCCGGTGTCTTGATTGTGAGTTTGTTCATATTGCCAATTGTTCGGTTTACTTGACTCCCCGTTTGGTTCCACCACCTTGTAAGTATCAAATGGGTATGTCCATTTGGCTGAGCTTACGTGAGTTCCATTGCATTGTCCACAAATAAGCTGTCTTCCCGCGGTTTTATTCGGCATTTCTGTTCATCACAAGTGCAAGTAAACTGTCCCTTATTAACCCGACAATGTTGACGGACACACTGCGTCTGTACGCAGGAATCATTCTTAGGGACCAAGGCATAGGCACATCCCCATCCCTGCCCCGTAAAACAAAGCGGATAGGTTGTAGTATCTGAACAAGCTTTTCCTCCCACCTGTTGGAACCCCCTGCACACAGGATCTGTGGGGTTTACAAGTCCCACACATCTCCCCTGTATACCTCTTTTATATTTGCCAATTTGTCCCTTACAGGGTGTATCTGATGTATCTACAGTATATGATGTATCTACAGTCATGAGGCGTCCACCCAGGGGTGGCTACAAATAGGGCTTCTACCGATTGTGCTAACGGGTAACATACAGTTCGATTCCCGTGTAAATGTATGTGAGCTTTGTAAAACAAGTTATCCTCCAATCCAGTTAAATTTACAGTCGCGACAACGCAAAGCAGTACAGTTACATAGGCAATTACATACATATTCGCAACGATCAAATATCAAACCTAACACTATAATTCATATAATCTTTACAAGTTATATTATCTATCAACCCACGCGCGCCAGTCGTTCTTGCTTGCAGTCTTTACCTGTGTTGAGGAAAGCATTTTCGTTAGTTCATCAATTTAATTACTTATTTGTTCTCTTGTGCAATTTTAGCTGTGTCCAGTGTTTCCAGACACCTTTCCCTCTTATGTCTATACAGGCACAGGTGTCTCCACTAATTATAACTTCATCTGGCCCATTCCATTTTGGTGCAAACCCTGGTTTGTCAGGTAATGTTTTTACTAGGATGCGACTTCCCGCTGTTGGGACGTCAGGGAGCATTTCAAGCTCACTCTCTGCATCTTTTATTTCCTGATTGTCTTTTACCAATTTGCGCATCCCCTTTAGTTGGGTGCTTAGTTCCAGAACATATCTCCTGATTTTACCTTTTAGTGAACCTACATCGGTTCCACCTGTTATGATGCTTTCGGGTAATTGCATCGCCCGTCCTGTCATTAGCTCATAAGGGGTTAATCCGGTTGTCCGGTTTGTGGTAGCCCTTAATCTCATTAGTATAGTGGGCAATACTTCTGTCCACATTTTCCCCGATGTTTGTATGGATTTAGCGAATGCAGTTTTTAGTGTTCTATTCATACGTTCCACCATTCCAGAACTCTGTGGGTGGTAAGGGATGTGAAATTTTTGTTTTATCCCCATTAATTGGCATACTGTTTTTACCACCTTTCCAGTGAAGTGCGTCCCTTGGTCCGAATAGATTTGTAGGGGTACACCCCATCTAGGGATTACCTCTTCTGCCAATATCCTAGCCACCGTGGTAGCAGTACAATTTGCAGTAGGGAACGCTTCTACCCACCTGGTGAACTGGTCTATAATAACCAGACAATAAGTTTTGCCATGGGATTGTGGTAGTGTCCCTGTGAAATCTATTTGCAGATGTTCCAGGGTCCCTTTGGTCTCGGCTGGTGTCCCATTTTAATTTTTATGGGTCTACCAGGGTTGTGTTGTGCGCACGTCACGCATCGGTGACAGTGTCGGGCTCTATCTCTTCCCATTCCTTTCCACCACCATTCCTTTCCTATACTAGTTACCATGGCCTCTCTACCCACATGTGAGAGTCCATGGTGTAGTTCCAATAGGGTGTTTTGTCTGCGCTCTGGTGCTATTACCTTATCTTCCCGTCTCCAAATGTTATCAGTCCCTTTGACTGCCCCCTGTGCTGCTGGGTTATTCTCTGTATCCCTTATTATTATCACGGACTTGCTTGGAGGTAGGAGGACAGCTTCCCACTTAGCCCTTCTCATGTTTGAGACTGACCGTAGTTTTCCCGTGTTCAACATTTCCACCAAGATGTGTTTGGTGTGAAGGATTATATTCCCTGCCATGATTACTGGCTCGCTAACCTTTACAGCCCAGGCAGCGCAATCCAAGGCAGCGATGCACCTTGGCAGTCCAGTGACTACCGGCCCTTCTGGTGTGGAATAATATCCTATGGGTCTCTTTCTGTCAGTAAGAAGTTTAACAACACCAGGTTAAAGTCCAACAGGTTTATTTGGTAGCAAAAGCCACACAAGCTTTCGGAGCTCTAAGCCCCTTCTTCAGGTGAGTGGGAATTCTGTTCACAAACAGAGCATATAAAGACACAGACTCAATTTACATGAATAATGGTTGGAATGCGAATACTAACAACTAACCAAGTCTTTAAGAAACAAAACAATGTGAATGGAGAGAGCATCAAGACAGGCTAAAAAGATGTGTATTGTCTCCAGACAAGACAGCCAGTGAAACTCTGCAGGTCCATGCAACTGTGGGAGTTACAAATAGTGTGACATGAACCCAATATCCCGGTTGAGGACGTCCTCGTGTGTGCGGAACCTGGCTATCAGTTTCTGCTCAGCGACTCTGCGCTGTCGTGTGTCGCGAAGGCTGCCTTGGAGAACGCTTACCCGAATATCAGAGGCCGAATGCCCGTGACCGCTGAAGTGCTCCCCAACAGGAAGAGAACAGTCTTGCCTGGTGATTGTCGAGCGGTGTTCATTCATCCGTTGTCGCAGCGTCTGCATAGTTTCCCCAATGTACCATGCCTCGGGACATCCTTTCTTGCAGCGTATCAGGTAGACAACGTTGGCCGAATTGCAAGAGTATGTACCGTGTACCTGGTGGATGGTGTTCTCACGTGAGATGATGGCATCTGTGTCGATGATCCGGCACGTCTTGCAGAGGTTGCTGTGGCAGGGTTGTGTGGTGTCATGGTCACTGTTCTCCTGAAGGCTGGGTAGTTTGCTGCGGACAATGGTCTCTTTGAGGTTGTGCGGTTGTTTGAAGGCAAGAAGTGGGGGTGTGGGGATGGCCTTGGCGAGATGTTCGTCTTCATCAATGACATGTTGAAGGCTCCGGAGGAGATGGCGTAGCTTCTCCGCTCCGGGGAAGTACTGGACAACGAAGGGTACTCTGTCCACTGTGTCCCGTGTTTGTCTTCTGAGGAGGTCGGTAACACAACCTCAAACAGACCATTGTCCGCAGCAAACTACCCAGCCTTCAGGAGAACAGTGACCATGACACCACACAACCCTGCCACAGCAACCTCTGCAAGACGTGCCGGATCATCGACACAGATGCCATCATCTCACGTGAGAACACCATCCACCAGGTACACGGTACATACTCTTGCAACTCGGCCAACGTTGTCTACCTGATACGCTGCAAGAAAAGATGTCCCGAGGCATGGTACATTGGGGAAACTATGCAGACGCTGCGACAACGGATGAATGAACACCGCTCGACAATCACCAGGCAAGACTGTTCTCTTCCTGTTGGGGAGCACTTCAGCGGTCACGGGCATTCGGCCTCTGATATTCGGGTAAGCGTTCTCCAAGGCAGCCTTCGCGACACACGACAGCGCAGAGTCGCTGAGCAGAAACTGATAGCCAAGTTCCGCACACACGAGGACGGCCTCAACCGGGATATTGGGTTCATGTCACACTATTTGTAACTCCCACAGTTACGTGGACCTGCAGAGTTTCACTGGCTGTCTTGTCTGGAGACAATACACATCTTTTTAGCCTGTCTTGATGCTCTCTCCATTCACATTGTTTTGTTTCTTAAAGACTTGATTAGTTGTAAGTATTCGCATTCCAACCATTATTCATGTAAATTGAGTCTGTGTCTTTATAAGCTCTGTTTGTGAACAGAATTCCTACTCACCTGAAGAAGGGGCTTAGAGCTCCGAAAGCTTGTGTGGCTTTTGCTACCAAATAAACCTGTTGGACTTTAACCTGGTGTTGTTAAACTTCTTACTGTGTTTACCCCAGTCCAACACCGGCATCTCCACATCATCTCTTTCTGTCGCCATTGTCTTGTGTTACCACAGCGAAATAGAACCCTCCCTCGGTACTACAATGGATATGGAAGTCCTTATTAGAATCGGGTAATCCTAGTCCAGGGGCTGATATCAGTTCTGTTTTGAGTTTAGTGTAAGCTTCTTCCTGCTCAGGTCCCCATTCTACGGGATCTCAAGCTGGTTTTCCCCCTTTGACTAGTCTTTGTACGGGTTCTGCGAATTTTGCGAACCCTGGGATGAAACTCCAGCTATAGTTGAATAGTCCGAGCACCTTTCTGACCCCTGTTACGGTGACGGGGGACGGAGTATTGTCTGGGGACGGAGGCACAGATGGCTCCGAACCCTCCTGTTTCTAATTCCCAATTTCTGGTGATGACTGTGGCCACCTTAATAGTTTTGAGGTGACTTGTAAGTTTCCCTATTCTAGTTTTCCGACTGTCCTGTCTTGGCCAGATTAATTCTCCCTTTCCACAGTCTATCAGAATCTCATATTCTTTCGTCAGATCATTTCCTATTATTGTACCCTCATTATTTCTGCATACATAAAACCTCATTGGTATATACAGATTATTTATCTCTACTAACGTGGTCTCGCTCAGGTAGGCGGGTGTTTTGTTCCCTCCTATCCCGGTCAGGTAAATCATTTTATTTGTAGTGGGTAAGGGTCGGTCGGTGACAGATATGGACGCTCCTGTGTCCACTAGCATCTCACATTGCCTGCCCCCTACTAGTGCTGACACGTAAATCCTTCCCTCCTTCTTACCCTTGTGAATGGGGGCTGCAGACCTTCAATCTTGCTGACCCCGGAGGTCCTGTGGTTCCTCCGGTTCTGCTGTGGTCATGGATCGGGTCGGGGGTTTCCCATGCTTATTCCAACACACTGCTTCTGTGTGTCCATATTTATTACAGTGGCTGCAATGTTTCCCACTGTTCCCAAATCTGTTCCCTTTCCGTGGAGTCCCGCAATCCCTCGCAAAGTGTCCTTGCCGGCCACAATTGTGGCAAGTCAGTTTAGACTTTGTTCCATTCCCATTACTGTAGGCTGCTACTCTTTCTAGCCTTGTTCTTGCCTGGGATTTCTCTTCTCCCGGTACTCCGCTAGCTCACTCTACCAATTCATCGTAATTTGGGACATAATCACTCCCATTTTTAGGATGACCTGGTGAGCGCTGGAGAGTCCATCCTTAAAAGCCTGGATGAACGCTCGATCCCCACGACCTGGGTTCCCTTGTCCTGAGCACTCTTGATATACCTGGAACACCCGTTCCCCGTATTCAGAAGCTCCTTCCCCTTTTAACTGTTTTGTTGTGGTAATTCTGCTCCAGTTGGTGGGAGCATTCCCTAATACCCTCTGAATCTCTGGGTGAAAGGTGCCTGTTGGGCATCTATCTCCGATGTTAGGGCGACTGCATGTGTCCACTATCCCCATTATAATCCTGTGCTGGAGGAGCGGTGGGTCCACCTGCTACCTGCCTCCACTTACCCGCTGGACAGGCTGCCCTGACCAGCTGGTGTACGTCTCTCAGGTGTAATTGGTGTCCCACCAAGATTGTGTCTAATTCTTCCCAGAAATTAGTGTTTGCGCTTCTAGGTTGTAATTTACCCAGGGAAGCCATTATCAGCTGTCTCTCACCTGGGGTGAAGGGTTGATAAGTTGCCTTTGGTCGCACATTTGTTCCCCCTCAGGTTACTGGTGCTAAGTTGTGTTCTAGCGCTTCCCACTCCTCTGAAGGAGCGGTTGGTTCCTGCTGTGTGGACTCATAAGGAGGTAGAGGAACAGTTTCCCCTCTCCATTGCTTTTCTTCTAAAACCTGGTTTTGCTTTTCCAGTTCCCTCACTCGGGATTCTAATTCTCTGATCCTTTCTTTATCTTCTCTCCACTTCTTAGTGGAGGCGACTACTTGCTCAATTAGACCAGCTAACTGATGTGTTAACATTACTCCTATCTTCTTTGTCTTGTTTCTCTTTTCTTTATCTATCCACTTTCTCTGCTGCTCTAAGGTCTGAGAAATATCCCAGCCATCATTTTGCATTCTCTTTATTAACTCTTTCCTGTCTGTCATGTAAACTTCAATGAGGGATCCTGCAGGTCCCCTTTTATATATCTGCCATTTATATTATCTGCCATTTCGCAGACTTCACTAACCTTGGCCACGATTACTCGCTAGTAAAGTGTGCTCTCTACCGTAGGGACTTCACTACCCCCGGCCACTATTACTACTCTCGCACCGTGTTTCACTACCGTTACAGGGTTTCAAGTTATACTCACGGCTTCCACTATTACCACCTCGGCAATGTGCTTCTCCACCGGAGTCCGGTTTAGGTCAGAGTTGATCAAGCTCCTTTTCCGCCCCGCTTTTCACAACATTGACAGTACAGTTCCCAACTTTTCAAACTTTCATGCAATCAGATAGCAACTCTGCGTTTGTTCGCCACTGCAGAGTTTGATGTTAACCGACCTCTGCCACTTGTGCTTCACAATCCTAAGTGCCCTTGGTGTCTCTTTACCCACTTCAATCTCCTGGCCTTCGCGTGGGAGGTTTTTCCTCTTAACAGCCGGTCTAAGGCAGGGTTTTGAGACAGGCACTACCTTGTCCTCTTTGTCGGTCAGCACAAGCAACAGTTACTTATCACTATCAGCAGTTAGTACTTATCACTATATCATATACAACAATACTTATTACTACAAATACCCCTTAAGTTTAACCCCTTGCAAACTGTATTCTTGACCTTGTCTGACTCTCACAGATTCAGTGATCTCTACCCCGGCTCCGATTGTGGCCAATCGATCTCACCAGTAATAGGATTCTCGCCGACTACGCCAAGTGTTGTGGGAAATGTACCACTGAGTCAGGCTTGAAGGTTTCAAGAATACAGTTTTATTTTAACGAAGCTTCATGGAGACAAGGCACTAACAAACAGCAAACCTTCTCTCAATGAGACAATAGGAGCAGTCCATCTTTATACCCTTTACACAATAGATGGACCAGACATCTAGCCATTATCACATCGTTGTAATCAAGTAGGTGATCGATCGTTAACACATCATTATAGACAAATACAGACAGATACAGACATGAACATGTTAACATCGCATTGTCTTATGAATGGATACATTTCCTACGTCAGTGGCTATCAATGGTTTTAGTTTCGGCCTATTCATATAGTAATTTACAGTAATTGGTTTTCCTGCAGTTATGTATTCCCGATCCCACCTGTAGGTAATCTCATTATCTACCCCTATTGTCCTTATCCTTAAGCCCTGGCTGGCTTCCTGTAGGATTTTATTCCTGCATGTTTAACTTTGAATAGCTGTCTGTCCTTTATGTTTTAATCTCAGGTGGCTGTCTGTACTGAAAGTCAGTGCCTGTTTAATGTCTCTTTCCCAGGTGACTGTTTGTGTGCCAGGCAGCCATCTTATGTGTACCCATCTGTATATTTTTCCCCCTTCAGTTTGAATGTGAGCCCTGGTCTCGGGGAGCGGTTGGGAAGCCTTGTGACTTTAATTCGGGTGTTTTGGTTATCATATGTAGGATCCTGGGTGGGGGGGGGGACTTGTTGTTGCAGAAGGGTTGGTCGGGCAGGGGGCTGGTGAGAGGCCTTTGGTAATGGTGTTGGTCTTGGATAGAGGGGTTTTATTTATGGGGTGGGGGGTCTTTATTTTGTGGGTTTGGGTAGTGGGTTTGGGAAGTGGGTTTGGAGTACATGTAGTATTATGGGGGGGCAGTCGGGGGGAGTGGTTTGTTCGTCTGGGTTGGTTATGTTGGGTTCTGGGAGACAGGAAGACTCCTTTTATCTGTAGGAGTTGGGGGGAGATTAGACTCTGTCTACTAGGCTGTTTGCTTCGTAAGTGGTGGGATATTCTCTTTGTTTTGTTTTGGATTCTTTCCTTTCCCTCTTTTTTTGTTGGCATTCTTGATGTTTTTGTTGGCTTTGGGTCACCAAGGGTGGCTTGAGTGTATCCCCAATCTCGGATTTGATAAAAGGGGGATGTGCGTCCCGCACTCCTCTTGTCTCACCATTTTCCTTTTGTTTCTTATCCAATACCCTTTTCCCTATAAGATGCTTTGCCTTCAGCGCAGTGATTGCCGTAGTCACGTTTTGGGCTCATTTCTTTCCTTTTGTTTCCTTTTTGTGGAGTCTTTCTGGGAGTGAGCAGTGAAGGTTGTCTTTGTGTTCAGTGTGTGTGCGGGGGGTGGGGGAAGGGGGTGTGGTCTGGTGGTCTCTTTGTTAGGGGGTGGTATGTGTAGGCTTGGAGGGGGGAGGGTGCACCGGGATATTGAGTCTGGAAGGTTTGGTCGGGAGTGAGATATGTGTTTAGTCTTTCTTTGGATTCCTTTTTTCGTGTGTTCTTCATTTCTCGGCCTTTCTCTTTCCCTTTTGTTGGCTTTGCTTTGTTGGAGAAGGGTTGGGCATGTCATATACATGGTTAGGCTTTTGGGGTTGGACAGAGAGAGGACATGTCCCCTTTTCTTCCTTCTCTGCCTCTTTTTGTTTGACTCATGTCCAACCCTTGTTGCCCCTTGTGATGCCTTGCCTTTATATTGTGACTTGTTATCTTCTTGTCTCCTGGACCTTTTCCTTTTTTAAAATTATTTTTCATGTTAGTTTTTTCTTGTGTGGGACACGGATGTGGGGTATATTTTTATGGGGGGAAAGGGGGGGAGGTGTTGGTCGGGACCCCTGGAGGAAGAGGGTAGTGGGTGCGTGGGTTCTGCCGTATTTTAGGTGGTTGGAGAGAGGTGATTGTTGAGATGATGTGTGTTAGGGGGAAGGGGGCTGTTAGGTTGGGGATTTTTGTTGTGTTTCCGGGGATCGGGGTGGATGTCAAGGTGATATGTGTGTTGGAGAGTTTTTTGGGTTTCCTGGCTGGGGAGGTTTTGTGTGCCCATTGCTAAGTGAGGGGGGACTTTTTCTGGGGGTATAGCAGGTGGGCTACTGGGTGAAGGTCAGGCAGTGGGGAGGTGAGAAGGATTCTGCGGGTTTCCTGATAGCAATGTTGATGGGTAGGTAGTGGATTGAAGGGTGGTTTGCTGTCTTCAAGTTTCTTGGCTCTTTTGCTTTCCGTGTATGTGTCTGTTGCGGTTGGCAGGGGGAGAGGGCTACCGGAGCTCGCGGGATGGAGTGACTTTTTGTTTGAGTGTGATTTATGTTGTGGTGGGCAGGATGGCAAGGTGTGGATTGGGGTAGTATGTATCGGGCTGGAATGGGGGCATTAGTTAACGGAGCAAGGGAGTGCCTTGTTTATCAGGAAGGTTTATAGGTTTGCCATGAGACAAGAACCTTTGTCGGCAGTACAAAATTACCTCTTTGACTATTTTTTTATTAGTGTCCCAAGTAGGCTTACATTAACACTGTAATGAAGTTACTGTGGAAGGCTACACTGAGGGAGAATTTAGCATGGCCAATTCATCTAATCAGTACATCTTTGGATTGTAGGAGGAAATCGGATCACCTGGAGGAAATCCATGCAGACACGGGGACTCCACACACATAGAGATCCAAGTCAGGAATCCAACCCAGGTCCCTGGCCCTGTGAGACAGCAGTGCTAACCAGGTTAGGGTTAGGGCTAATATTAAGTTTAGGGATGTCCTTCATTATTCTTTTTTGGCTTTTCTGTGGCAGTTTGATACATTACTGTTCTTGGAAGCCTGGAGATCTCCTTGATTTGGTGCCACATTCAAATAAAGATCCAAGCCGCAGAGATTTCATACTGAAGTACAGACATTAAATCAGCCTAAAAAGTTTCCTTGTTTTTAATCAAAGGAGAATGAAAGAGAAAAAACAGCTCTTGTAGCTGTAGGCCTAATATTATATGGCAGTTGATATTACAAAACTAAATAACATAGGTAATCATATCATGGATAATTCCAACTGAAATTTTCAAGATCACTCTTCTTCATCACAAGTTTAATTATATGCATTGACAAGCGTGAGAAGTTAGTGAACTTTTTTGAACTTAGTCTGCAACAACAGGAAATACCAATGCTTGATCAGATTCCCTGGGGAACATAGATCCCATTCATTGTCGTAAGATGAAATCATGTTTAGAAAATAGCTTTAAATTGGTCAAAAATTGTTTATTTTATTACAAAGGTATATAAACACAGACATGTCAGCATCCAGAAATCGTGAAGTATTAACTTATGTGACCTGTTCTTGACCTATCCAGCAATAACATGATAAATTATACTTTCAAGTTATGGTAATTTTTCCTCATCTTCTCCAGCAAATTTCTGTGTATTCATTCTGTCTTACTTTAAAAGGCATAAAATTTAAACAAAAAAAATCTACTTTGTTAAGTAATCATAATCATAAAGTAATCATAACCTTTACTGAGAGTTCTGGCTCTTAATAGGAAATGGCTATGATTTATCTAAAATTGGCAAGGCATATTTATATATAGACAAGGGTTGCGATTCTCCCATTGCAGCCCACCACTTTTCTGGCAGGTCCGGCCAGGAGCTGCGTGTGTCGGCCATTCCATGGGTTCCCCAACAGTCTTTTCGACCCGCACGCATCTCCCAGCTAGAGAAAAATGGCGCCGCCGGAATTGTTTAGCATGAGTTTACATACCTTTGCATGCCATTATCGGAATCCACACGGCAATCTCCGCCCACGTCTGCGTCTCCCACCTCTTTGGCATGATGTAATTTTGGCGCGAATCAGAACAGATATTTAAAAGTCACAACCTGACGTGGCAGCCCTGAGCTGGCGTGAGGAGGTAAGTGCTGCTAGTGGAGTGCGGTGGATGTTGCAGGAAAGCCCTGAGATGCCTGGTGGCCTTTCTCCTGCTGTCTTCAGGTTTTGGCCCATTGAGTGGCCTTTCTCCTGCTGTCTTCAGGTTTTGGCCCATTGAGTGGCCTTTCTCCTGCTGTCCTCAGGTTTTGGCCCATTGTCAAGTGACATCTGGTGAGGTGGGGCGGGGGCGGGGGTGGGGGGGGGGGGGGTGGAGGGGGGGGCAGAGGGGGGGGCATTCTTTTCCTCACAGCTCCCTGGGTGAGGTTTCGCAAGGGAGTCCCGCTCGCACCCCCCCCCCCCCCCCCAACCCCTCCAAGCAGCTGAAGCGCACTGTGGGAAGCAGCCTCGAGGGCTCCCGCTTCCCCTCCCCCCTTCACAGCACTTTGCAGTGGCATTGCCTTTCTGCGGGGTGTGGTCAGGGACTCTACTAAGTGCTGGTGTTCCGGGTGGGGAGGAGTGCACCATGTGCTGACTGAGGCCTAACCAGATGAAGCAGCTGCTCCAAGCCGGGTTGCAGAGGTTCAGACATGGACTGCATTGAATCTACTGTCACTGGGCACACACCTGATGCTGATTTGCAGTCTGTCCCTGCCCTGTGACACGGACCAGCAACACATGCCTGTAACAGATGCTGCAGTTGCACACATAGCAATGGCTCAAGGGTGCGCATTGTCCACATCTGCACACCGACCTGCATAATCTGTGCCAGCATTTGTCATGATGGGAATCTCACACAACCCTAATTGGGCCACGCGTGGCACCATGGATTGTGTTGGGTTGCCAGCTCCCACAAGTGGGGATGCTGGCCGAAGTGAGGGATTGGGGTGGTGCTGCGTCTATGCAGCCAATGATAATAATCCGTCATTTTATGCTCTTTCCATACCCCACTGTGCAGTTGGATCTCGGTTTGCTTGATGTGGAGCTGGCCATGTTGGTGGCAGCAGGGATGGAGGAGGAGGAGGTGGCAGCTCATGAGGTGGCAGGCGTGGAGAGACCACCGCAAAAGCAGCCACCACCAGACCCTCAGGAAGGAGGGCAGGGGGCTGCTACTGAGGGCCAGGAGGTGGGTGAGCAGGATCCCGAGAGGATGCACAGAAGGCAGAAGGTGCCAAGGCCAAGGAGGTATAGGCCCTGCAATTCCTTCGAGGAGGAGATATGCCGTCGCCGGATGTGCTTGTCCAAGACCACGGTGCATCACATTTGTGAGGTGTTCTCACACCTGTCACCTTGGTGGTGCGGCGGCCACCCGCTCCCTGTGGACGTGAAGGTGACGGAAGCCCTCAATGTCTATGCCTCCAGGTCATTCCAGACTCCCAGTGGTGACTTAGCTGGTATCTCCCAGGCCTCCGTGCACAGATGTGTGCGGCAGGTCACAGATGCCCTGTTTGCCCAGGCAGGGCAGTTCATTAATATCGATGTGGGCCGTGCACAGCAGGAGGTCCAGGCTCTCGGCTTTGCATCCATCGCTGGGATCCCGAATGTGCAGGGTGCAGTGGATGGCACACACATCGCCTTGTGGGCCCCTCATGCAGGGATCTGCTAAGGTCATGGCTGATGAAGCCTGTGTGGAGGCCCGAGACCAAGGCGGAGACCCGCTACAATGAGGCCCATCGTTGAGCGGTGCATTGGCCTGCTGAAGATGCGGTGCCACTGCTTGGACCGCTCTGGGGGGGCCCTCCAATATGACCCTGTGGGTGCCTCACGCATCGTGATCGTTTGCTGCACTCTGCACAACATTGCCCAGCGAGGAGACCAGCTGGAGCAGGAGGAGGAGGAGGAAGAGGAGGAGGAGCAGTGAGGGGGTGAGGTGGGCGTCCCACCACATGAAGAGCCGGAGGAAAGACAGCAGGCGACAATGGCAGGTGTCTAGCAAGGAAGGGCAGCGAGGGACCCGCTTCACCTAGTTGGTGCTGTGCAGTGAGGCGGGTGCAACCAACACACACTCACCACACCCCAGGAACAAGTGCAGCCGCTATTCCCGCTCCAAACCGACCTGGGCCCTCAAACCACCACATCACCCTTCCCCTGCTCCTATCATCCCACCACCCTTTCCCCAAGAAACATCCCACCCTATTAATGTGCCTGGGCCGGCAATGGTTGCGAGTCTTGGTTGAAGGCTGGAGGATGATGACGACTCGCTGTTGTGCACACTGGGATCCTGTCCCTAGTGCACTTCAAGTCTGACTCCTATCTGTACTCCGAATGCACGTTGCCATCCTGGCCCACGTAGTTGTAAGGGTTGGGGACACATGTTTTTTGGCCAAGAGAAGGGGGGCGGGGGGGCGCGGGGGGGCAGGGGGAGGGGGGGTGGGGGGGATGGGGGCATTTGCATTAATGGTCTGGTGGATGTTGGGGAAGGTGGGGCAGGCACACTGAAGTATGGGCTGAGTCTGTAAGGCTCAACAGACGGCACCTCTGTGTTTGGGAGTCGGGAACACTGAGCTGGGCGGGGGGGGGGGTGGGAAGAGAATCAGAGACGCATTAGTCACAGCATGATGTACAATTAACAGTTTATTGTGCTCTTAACATAAATGATTATCAAACCCTGACTAATGCTGACCTTCACCCGTGCCCTCTAGCGAACTACAACTTTCTAACTTTGTGTGGTCTATTGCTTCTTCTAGTTGCTACCTAGGATGCACATCGGAGGTAGAGGTGTCCAGCTGTGATGCACACCCCGTTGCCTGTGATGCCCTTGGCGGACGTCCCCTGGGTGGCCGGGACCTGGAGGGCCCCAGCTGACTTGTGGATGGCACTGTTTCGGTGCCACCCTGTTCATCTCGCTGGCCCTGAGATGCCCCGGTGTGAGGAAGGAGGGAATCAGAAGGTCTCAGGGCGTCCAGGATCCCCTGAGTGGAAGATCCTGGCATGGGCTCATGCCCTTCCTCCTCCCTTGGGGTGCCCAGAGGCCCCAGGGGCACTCCATGGGATGACAGGGTAGCTGGACTGAGCTCCAGAAGCTCCGGCATCATCTGGCTCTGCCAGTCCTGGAAGCCGAGATGCGTCTGCCCCATGATGTGTGATCCCTCAGCCCTGGCCCTCTGAGACCCGGCCAAGCTCCGGAGCCCCTCCACTACAGTATTCTGTGAGCAAGCCAGGCTCTGGAGCCCCTCAGCCCTCTGAACCTGGGCTAAGTTTTCGAGGCTCACAGCCACGGCCTGCTGTGTCTCCAGAATGCCAGCGAGAGTCCCAGCCATGGCCAGCAGTGTCTCCCACATGCCCCCGACACCCATGGCCATCAAATGCTGTGACTCCTGGATGCTGGAAACACACTCGCCTGTGGCCCAAAGTATAGCTCCTGCTTTGTCCAAGATCGCAAGAAACTGCAAAGGGTCGTGAGCGAAGCCCAGTACATTGACACTGTCTACACTTCCCGCTGCCTTGGAAAAGCAGCCAGCATAATTAAGGACTCCACGCATCGCGGACATTCTCTCTTCCACTTTCTTTTGTCGGGAAAAAGATATAAAAGTCTGAAGACACATACCAACTGACTCAATAACAGTTTCTTCCCTGCTGCCATCAGACCTTTGAATGGACCTACCTCACATTAAGTTGATCTTTCTCTGCACCCTAGCTATGACTGTGACACTACATTCTGCACTCGCTCTTTTCCTTCTCCATGAATGGTATGCTTTTTCTGTATAGCGCGCAAGAAACAATAATTTTCACTGTATACTAACATACGTGACAATAATAAATCAAATCAAATAACTTCATTACAGTATTAATGTAGTCTCACAACACCAGGATTAATGTAAGCCTACTTGGGACACTAATAAATAAATAAATAAATGGTCAAATCAGTAATTTTGTACTGCCAACAAAAGTTCTTGTCTCATGCCAAAGCTTCCTGATAAATAAGGATGTTCCTACACTCCCTTGTTCTGACAATAATGCCTCCACATCAGCCCGATACATATTACCCGATCCACACCATGTCATCCTGCTCAACATAAAGTCACACCATCCCACTAGCCCTCTCCACCCACCCACCCCAACAGACATATACATGGGAGGCAAAGGACCCAGGATACAGGAAGACAACAACCACCCTTCAACCCACTATCCACCCATTAACATTGCTATCTGGGCACCCCCAGGAATCTTTGCCCAATGTCTGACCTCCCCCAGTAGCCCACCTACTACCCCCCAAAAAAGCCCCCTCAATCCGGAGGCTTACTCTGCAATATGCACACATCCCCAGCCAGGAAACCCCAAAAAAACCTCCAACACACATACCGCCTTGATATCCACCCTAACCCCCGGAAGCACAACAAAAGTTCCCGACCTAACTGCCCCTTCTCCCTAACACACACCACCTCAACAACCACCTCTCTCGAAACACCTAAAATACAGCAGAGCCCATGCACCCACTACCCTCTTCCTCCAGGGGTCCCGACCAACACTTTAACACCCCATCCTTCTCCCCCCCAGACAAATATACCTGCCCATCCACCACCTTGCCCAAGAAAAATCTAACAAGTAATAAAAAAAAGCCCAGGAGACAAGAAGACAACAAGCCACAATATAGAACATAGAACATAGAACATAGAAAGCCACAGCACAAACAGGCCCTTCGGCCCACAAGTTGCGCCGATCACATCCCCACCTCTAGGCCTATCTATAGCCCTCAATCCCATTAAATCCCATGTACTCATCCAGAAGTCTCTTAAAAGACCCCAACGAGTTTGCCTCCACCACCACCGACGTCAGCCGATTCCACTCACCCACCACCCTCTGAGTGAAAAACTTACCCCTGACATCTCCTCTGTACCTACCCCCCAGCACCTTAAACCTGTGTCCTCTCGTAGCAACCATTTCAGCCCTTGGAAATAGCCTCTGAGAGTCTACCCTATCCAGACCTCTCAACATCTTGTAAACCTCTATCAGGTCACCTCTCATCCTTCGTCTCTCCAGGGAGAAGAGACCAAGCTCCCTCAACCTATCCTCATAAGGCATGCCCCCCAATCCAGGCAACATCCTTGTAAATCTCCTCTGCACCCTTTCAATGGCTTCAACATCTTTCCTGTAATGAGGTGACCAGAACTGCGCGCAGTACTCCAAGTGGGGTCTAACCAGGGTCCTATAAAGCTGCAGCATTATCTCCCGACTCCTAAACTCAATCCCTCGATTAATGAAGGCCAGTACGCCGTACGCCTTCTTGACCGCATCCTCCACCTGCGAGGCCGATTTAAGAGTCCTATGGACCCGGACCCCAAGGTCCTTCTGATCCTCTACACTGCTAAGAATGGTACCCTTCATATTATACTGCTGCTTCATCCCATTGGATCTGCCAAAATGGATCACCACACACTTATCCGGGTTGAAGTCCATCTGCCACTTCTCCGCCCAGTCTTGCATTCTATCTATGTCTCGCTGCAACTTCTGACATCCCTCCAAACTATCCACAACACCACCTACCTTGGTGTCGTCAGCAAACTTACCAACCCATCCCTCCACTTCCTCATCCAGGTCATTTATGAAAATGACAAACAGCAAGGGTCCCAGAACAGATCCCTGGGGCACTCCACTGGTCACTGACCTCCATGCAGAGAAAGACCCCTCCACAGCCACTCTCTGCCTTCTGCAGGCAAGCCAGTTCTGGATCCACAAGGCAACAGCCCCTTGGATCCCATGCCCTCTCACTTTCTCAAGAAGTCTTGCATGGGGGACCTTATCGAACGCCTTGCTGAAGTCCATATAGACCACATCCACCGCTCTTCCTTCGTCAATGTGTTTGGTCACATTTTCAAAGAACTCAACCAGGCTCGTAAGGCACGACCTGCCCTTGACAAAGCCGTGCTGACTACTTTTGATCATACTAAACTTCTCTAGATGATCATAAATCCTGTCTCTCAGGATCCTCTCCATCAACTTACCAACCACTGAGGTTAGACTCACCGGTCGGTAATTTCCCGGGCTGTCCCTGTTCCCTTTCTTGAATATAGGGACCACATCTGCAATCCTCCAATCCTCCGGAACCTCTCCGGAGGGCAAGGCATCACAAGGGGTAACAAAGGTTGGACGTGAGCTTAATCTATCAGGCATCCCTCCTGACTCCAGAGGACTGGTAAAATTCCTGCTTATGATTGGAATTTTCCATTATTTTGACTAAACATTATTTTGGGCAAGGAACCAGATAGAATTTGTGACGGCTGTATTTTTAGGCACATTAAAAAATTTCCACGAGATTCAGATTGTGCCCCTGACGAGACAGTTTGATTTGTCCGCCCAGGGATCAGCTCAGCATTTCAATCAGGGGATACTAAAATTAAATGCCTCCCCTGCACTTTTTCAAAGTCTAGCCAAGAGTATGGCAGTGAGGAAGCCAGCACCAAGGTTCTGTCTAGTTTGCAGAATGTGGTGGAGGAGAGGTGTGATGTGCTGTACCCTCAAAGGGGCCAGAAAACATCTAGTAAGATCACAAACCCACATGAAAGGCAAAGGCAGTTCTGGTCAGTGCCAGTGGCCAGCATAAAGAACAAAGAAAATTGCAGCACAGGAACAGGCCCTGCGGTCCTCCAAGCCTGCACCGACCATACTGCCCGACTTAACTAAAACCCCCTACCCTTCCAGGGACCATATCCCTCTATTCCCATCCCATTCATGTACTTGTCAAGACGCCCCTTAAAAGCCACTACCTTATCTGCTTCCACGACCTCCCCCAGCAACGGGTTCCAGGCACCCACCACTCTCTGTGTAAAACATCTGCCTCGTACATCTCATTTAAACCTTGCCCCTCACACCTTAAACCTATGCCCCCTAGTAATTGACTCTTCCACCCTGGGAAAAAGCTTCTGACTATCCACTCTGTCCGTGCCTCTCATAATCTTGTAGACTTCTATCAGGTCTCCCCTCAACCTCCGTCGCTCCCTCCTCAAATATAGAACAAATATAGGAATAACATAGGGGGACAGGCGTCCAGTGTAGGAAAAACTGACTTCCTCCATGCAGCCTGGTTAAGTAACTCCTCTCATCTGTCACTGCTCACCCACTCACATACATCCATCATATATCCACTGGGAACTCAGTCACTGCCACTTCACAGGGCCGCACCACTCATCCTCCCACACGTGTCCTCATCTTCCCTGCAGCTCCTCTCAAATCCCAACCCTTACTCATCAGCTCCACTTGCCAGACACCCTCACCATCTGACCTGGCATGCATGATTATTTACACTCTCACCATCTATCTTCTGGTTCGCAATGTCTGCTCCTCTATTTCCCACTGACTCTTTGGGGGCCTATAATACATTCCCAGTAATGTGGCTGCCCCCAGTTCTAATCACAAAGCCTCATTTGAAGACCCTTCTAAGATATCATATCATCTCTCCTCATTGCAATAATTTACTCCTTAATTAATAGTGCTACACCCACCTCCCTTTTTACACCGTCTTCTGTCTTGCCTAAAGATCCTATACTCCTGAATGTTCAGTTACCAGTCTTGCCTTTCCCTCACCCATGTTCCAGTGACAGCAATAATACCACATTTCCATCTGTCAATCCACGCCCTTAACTCATCAGTCTTACTTCTTATGCTTCTAGCATTAAAGTAAAGACCATCCAGTCTTGCCTTACTCTCTTGACAGGGTGTATGGGGTGTCAGGGAGGGGTAGTACCTCTGGTGGGGGAACATGTAGCGTCCTTTTTAGGGCAGTGTGTCCATCTTTGGTCCCCACCTGGCACTCAGCTCTCACCTCTGGTTCCCCTTAGCTGTTTGCATGCGACAGCGGCCACACCCCGGGCAACGGCTTCGACAAGCTGGCTAAACCAGGTGAGGATAGCCGATGGGTCTCAACCCTCGGTGAGATTGGGAGATGTCTATCCCAGCATATGAAGACAGACTCCGGCGGATCGAGCGGACGAGACCAATGGAAGGTCCAACGGTCAAGAAGGCGGTCTCTGCAAGCGTCGTGGAACACGAAGAGCAGGACAAGACACAGTAGACGTCCTGGTCACCCACTGCGCCTAGTCCCATCTCCAGCCGTCTCGATTCTTGTCCTGCCACTGGATCCAGATGGGAATTGGGAAGAGAGAGTGAGGCTGACGCTGCGCAACTCTCCCTCACTTTAATCCAAATCACGCGCTAGTCTCGACACCATCATCATCATTATCATCACCATCCTGTTCAACCTTTGAAGTCCTGTGGCGATGGGCGAGCGATGAAGCAGCAGGTGTGGATACACTGGGAGCTGTAGTCACGGACCTGCACACAGGCGGCTCAGGTCTAATGGTCGTTTTCCACTGACCGAAACAGCAGTGAAACTCGGCGTCTACCTGGGCGAATGAGCAGTCCTCTTCAGGAACGCACTGCTCACCTCCGTAGAATGAGGAAGGGGCTAGAAAAGGTGCCCTAAACATTGTCTGCTTCACTACACCCTGGCCAGTTTACCGCGGCTGGCGGGGATCCCATCTTGCGGTCGAACAAACAAAATAAAACACAAGGTGACACCGCTCACCATTGGCACTTGGAACGTGCGCACGCTTTTGGACAACCCTACAGCAGATAGACCAGAGAGAAGAACAGCCTTAGTTGCGAGAGAGCTGGCAAGATACAATATTGACATTGCAGCCCTGAGTGAAACTCGTCTTGCCAACGTAGGTCAGCTGACTGAAACTGGAGGTGGATACATTTTTTTCTGGAGCGGTTGCGGCAGCGATGAGTGTCGTGATGCTGGAGTTGGATTCGTCGTCAGGAGTCACCTTGTTCGGAAACTTGCTCGTCTCCCCAAGGGTGTGAACGACCGGCTTATGACATTACAGCTTCCGCTACAGAACAGAAGTCAAGCCACCTTGATCAGCGCTTATGCCCCTGTGGTGAACCATCGTTGGTTCCCACTGGATAGTACTGAGCCAGGGTCTGGCCAGTACTACAAGGATGTACATATGTTACTGTTGGGTTGTGCTACTTGTTGCTGTTGGGGTTAGGGTGGGGTTGTTACACCTTTGTACTGTAGTGTTGTGGTACATCCCAGTCGGGCTCCACCTCCTGGGAGACGTATAAAAGTCCCTGCTCTGGCTGGGACCCCTTCAGTCTGGGATAGTGTATATAATTATTGGCTGCTTCATTACAGAAAATAAAAGCCTTTTATTTCCCGAGCATCTGGCCTCGTGTTTGAGAAGCGCATCAATTTTATTTACTGTTGTTAAACTCTCATCGAAGAAAAAAAAAGAGAGTATGGAGCAGATCCTGAAGCCGGAATGCCTTACACTAGATCCAAGTGCGGTGGGCGCTTCTAACACCTTCGACCACTGGCTGAAGTGCTTCGAAGACTACCTGGCAGCCTCCGCAGTGGTCACCACAGATGATGACAGACTCCGGGTCCTCCATGCGAGGGTAAGCGACACTGTCTACTTCGCGATCCATGCGGCCACCGATTATACTAAGGCCCTCGAGCTTCTGAAGAAGCATTATTATATCAAACCACCCAATGAAATACACGCTCGTTACCTCCTAGCCACTCGATGACGGCAGTCTGGCGAAACGATGGAGGAATATGCGAACGAGCTCTTACAGCTAGCCAGGGGCTGTAACTGCAAAGCTGTGTCGGCTGAGCAGAGTATGAACGACCTCGCCCGAGATGCGTTTGTGGCGGGAGTCGGATCGTCGTACATTCGACTTAAACTATTCGAGAAGGGTAACCTTAACCTTACCCAGGCAATCGAGCTAGCGGAGATGCTCGAGACGGCCTCCAAAAGCTTAGTATTATATCCGGAGGACCATGTGGAGACAACATGGCAGGAGCAGTCGCCAATCCCTCCTCGTCCCTCGGGTTCGAAATGCTGCGTAATGGCGTGCTCACACTCGGGCCAGACGACGGCAGCAGCTCCGGGCGGCCCGCGGTGCTACTTCTGTGGGGGAGCGAAGCATGCTCAGCAACGGTGTCCCGCTAAGGCTGTGTTGTGCACCGCATGCGGTAAGAAAGGGCACTATTCGAAAGTGTGCCGATCTAAACCTAGGAACGGCAGTGCGGCCTGTGATTCTTCAGAGCTCGGGTCTTCGTCGTCGAAGTCATCGAGGGGTTCGTCCACGTGCGAGGCCAGGACGACGCCATTACGGTCGACGGAGTCGGAGGTGTGTGACCACCAGGGGTCGCTGAGTTTGGCGCTATCACCCACGTGCGACTCATGGGAGCGGCCATGTTGGTCGGCACTGACTGCGAACGACCAGCAGGGGTCCTCCTCATCGATTTCAGCTGCCTGCAGTGGCGTTCATGAACCAGCGGTGGCGTCGATCATCCTGGACCAGGCCAAGCCTCATAGACTTGACAAATCTATGATGAATATCCAGGTAAATGACCACGTGATTTATTGTCTGTTTGACAGCGGGAACACTGAGAGCTTTATCCACCCAGACACTGTGAAGCGGTGTGGACTCCAGATTCAACCTGCCAAACAGACAATCTCTATGGCATCGAGGTCCCGGTCTGTCACCGTGCTAGGGAGTTGCGTGGTAACTTTGAAGGTGCAAGGCACAGTTTACGAGCGTTTCAAGCTCCTAGTGTTGCCGTATCTTTGTGCGCCAATACTTCTCGGACTAAATTTCATCGTCCACTTGAGGAGTGTAACCCTACAGTACGGTGGGCCACTCCCTTCACTGGCAGTGGGAAAACAGCAGCAGCCTCCAAATTGCCTGTAGCCTCTCGACGCTGAAGATCACCACACCCTCCTTGTTCCAGAATCTTGTGCCAGGCTGCAAGCCCATCGTGACTAAAAGTAGGCGTTACAACGCTGAGGATCGGATCTTCATTAGATCTGAGGTTCAGCGGCTCCTCAAGGAAAGGATCATACAACCCAACGCTAGTTCGTGGAGAGCGCAGGTCGTGGTGGTCAAGAGCGGGAACAAACCCCGGATGGTCATTGACTACAGTCAGACCATTAATCGATATACGCAGCTGGATGCGTATCCTCTCCTGCGCATATCTGATATGGTCAATCAGATTGCGCAGTACCGGGTGTTCTCCACCATAGACCTCAAGTCTGCCTACCACCAACTCCCCATTCACCCAGAGGACCGACAATACACGGCTTTTGAGGCGGATGGTCGCTTGTATCACTTTCTCAGGGTTCCCTTTGGTGTCACCAATGGGGTCTCGGTCTTCCAGCGTGCTATGGACCGAATGGTGGACCAGAACGGGCTGCGGGCTACCTTCCCGTACTTGGATAATGTCACCATCTGCGGCCATGACCAGCAGGACCACGACACGAATCTCCTGAACTTCCTACGCACTGCATCTCGCCTGAACCTGACCTACAACAGGGAGAAGTGTGTGTTTCGTACGCGCCGTTTAGCCATCCTAGGATACGTGGTGGAAAACGGGGTCATTGGCCCTAATCCAGACCGTATGCGCCCCCTTTCTGAACTTCCCTTGCCTGTTAGTGCAAAAGCACTGAGAAGATGCTTAGGCTTCTTCTCTTATTATGCGCAGTGGGTTCCCAATTACGCGGACAAAGCCCGTCCGCTCATTAAGTCCACGACTTTTCCCCTAACGCCAGAGGCCCGATTGGCCTTCGATAAATTGAAAGCCGACATCGCGAAAGCTACGATGCACGCTGTTGACGAGTCCATCCCCTTTCAGGTGGAGAGCGATGCATCTGATTTCGCCCTGGCCGCCACACTTAACCAGGCGGGCAGGCCCGTCGCATTTTTTTCCCGCACCCTCCAAGGCCCCGAAATTCAGCATTCAGCGGTGGAAAAAGAGGCCCAGGCCATTGTGGAGGCCGTCAGGCACTGGCGCCATTACTTGGCGGGAAAACGGTTCACCCTGATCACGGACCAGCGGTCCGTGGCGTTCATGTTTAACAACACGCAGAGGGGCAAGATCAAGAATGACAAGATCTTGCGGTGGAGAATTGAACTCTCCACCTATAACTACGATATCATGTACCGTCCAGGGAAACTCAATGAGCCCTCGGATGCCCTCTCGCATGGAACATGCGCCAGTATACAGGAGGACCGTTTGCAGGCTCTCCATAATGACCTATGCCATCCTGGGGTCACTCGGCTCTACCACTTTATAAAAGCCCGCAACCTGCCCTACTCGGTGGAGGACGTCAGGTCAGTAACAAGAAGCTGTCGGGTTTGCGCGGAATGCAAACCGCACTTTTACCGACCTGACCGGGCACATTTAGTCAAGGCCACTCGTCCCTTCGAGAGACTGAGTGTCGATTTTAAGGGCCCCCTTCCCTCAACAGATCGGAATGTGTACTTCCTCAATATCATTGACGAGTACTCTCGGTTCCCTTTTGTTGTTCCCTGCTCTGATACATCCGCTGCCACGGTTATCAAGGCATTCCGTGATCTCTTTACCCTGTTCGGGTACCCCGGCTACATCCATAGTGACAGGGGCTCGTCGTTCATGAGCGATGACTTGAGGCAATTCCTGCTCTCGTAGGACCACGAGCTACAACCCTAGGGGTAACGGACAGGTGGAACGTGAGAATGCTACAGTCTGGAAGGCCGTCTTACTGGCGTTGAAGTCAAAAAGTCTTCCAGTCTCCCGTTGGCAAGAGGTGCTCCCTGATGCGCTCCATTCTATTCGCTCCCTCCTGTGTACGGCAACCAATGCTACTCCCCACGAGAGGATGTTCTCATTCCCTCGGAAGTCTTCCTCGGGGACCTCATTACCGTCTTGGTTGACGTACTCAGGACCCGTCCTCCTGCGGCGACATGTAAGGGCCCGCAAGTCCGAACCGTTGGTCGAACAGGTCCATCTCCTCCACGCCAACCCTCAGTATGCCTATGTGGCATACCCTGACGGGCGAGAGGACACGGTCTCGATCCGAGACCTGGCACCAGCAGGGGACGTAGCAACCCCTGTCGCTCCCATACCCCCTGTTACAAACCCCTTACTCTTGTTTCTCCCCCGGACACGGCGCGGGGCAGCATCGGGACCATTGCTTAACCCTTTTACTCCCGTGTACAGCTTGCCTGAGCCCAGAAGATGGTCGCCACTGCAGGGCGTGTCAGGACCCCATGGACTACCGTCACCTCAGGGTCAACCGGCCTGTGAGTCCGTGGAAGAACAGCTGGACGCCGCCTTGGGGAGAACGCCACCACAAGTGCCTACTCCGGTGTCACCGCCGGTATTGAGGAGGTTACAACGACGGTGCGGTCCCCCTGACCGTCTGAACTTATAGACTGATGACACTTTATTCTGTTTTGTACCCCGCCGGCCTTTGTTCTCAAAGGAGGGGTGAATGTGGTGAACCATCGTTGGTTCCCACTGGATAGTACTGAGCCAGGGTCTGGCCAGTACTACAAGGATGTACATATGTTACTGTTGGGTTGTGCTACTTGTTGCTGTTGGGGTTAGGGTGGGGTTGTTACACCTTTGTACTGTAGTGTTGTGGTACATCCCAGTCGGGCTCCACCTCCTGGGAGAGGTATAAAAGTCCCTGCTCTGGCTGGGACCCCGTCAGTCTGGGATAGTGTATATAATTATTGGCTGCTTCATTACAGTAAATAAAAGCCTTTTATTTCCCGAGCATCTGGTCTCGTGTTTGAGAAGCGCTTCAGCCCCCACAATGAACAACCCGGACGAGATGAAAGACAAGTTCTACGAAGAACTAGACTCCCTACTATCAGCAGTGAGCAGTACCGACAAGCTGATCTTGCTTGGTGACTTCAATGCAAGAGTAGGGTGTGACTCTGCATTCTGGCCGGGAGTCGTTGGGAGGCATGGAGTAGGCAAGTGTAACAGTAACGGCCTACTCTTAATGAAGACCTGTGCAGCACACGACCTCCTCATCACCAACACAACCTTCCGTCTGCCTACCCATAACAAGACCTCCTGGATGCCCCCCCACTCTAAGCATTGGCAGCTTATCGACTATGTCATTATCAGGAGAAAAGACAGGCAGGATGTCAGAGTGACCAAGGCCATGTGTGGTGCTGACTGTTGAACAGATCACAGGCTCATTGTCTCCAAAATGAGGCTCCGCATCAGACCCAAGAGGCGACCACAAGGAAGCAAGGTTATGAAAAGAATCAATGTGGCCAAGCTAAAGAACTCCAGCACAGCTTCAGCACTGACTGAAGACTTAGAAATCAAGCTTGCTGACCTACACCTCACAGGCAGCGCTGAGGACGACTGGGAACGCTTCAGGGATGCTGTCCGTTCATCTGCACTGAAGATGCTCGGGCCCTCTACCCGCAAGCAGCATGACTGGTTCGATGAGAATGATGAGGAGATACAAGCTCTACTTGTTGAAAAGCACCGTCTTCATCGTGCCTGTCAGAACGACCCATCATCAGCTGCCAAGAAAAACGCCTTTACCAGTGCTCGCAGGACAGTCCAGAATAAACTATGTAAAATGCAGGATGCTTGGCTGAGCGCCAAGGCAGATGAAATACAGGGATACGCTGACATAAACGACTTGAAGCGGTTCTATGAAGCCCTCAACACTCTCTACGGACCTCAATCTCTCGGGAGTTCCCCCCTCCCGAGTACAGATGGTACAACTCTCATTACAGAAAGGGCTCAGATCCTGCAGAGATGGGCTGAACACTTTGAAGACGTCCTCAACCGACCGTCATCTATTAACGATGAGGCGATAGACAGCATTCCCCAGGACGATATCAACAGCGCCATGGATGACCCACCGGTAGTAGCCGAAGTCACGAAAGCTGTTAGCCAGCTATCTAGTGGCAAAGCCCCAGGGGCAGACGCCATACCCGCAGAGATTTACAAAGCTGCTGGTCCTGTACTTATCGAGAAGCCCACCAAGTTGTTCCAGTCCTTTTGGAAGCAAGGATCCATTCCTCAGGAACTTAAAGATGCTTCCATCGTACACCTCTACAAGAGGAAGGGCAATCGGCAAGTATGCGACAACCATCGAGGAATCTCGCTGCTCTCCATCGCAGGAAAAACCCTCGCAAGAGTCCTGCTAAATCGTCTGGTCACTCATCTGGAGCTGGGCCTGCTTCCAGAGTCACAGTGTGGCTTCCGCAAAGGTCGCGGGACTATTGACATTATTTTTGCCGCACGCCAACTTCAGGAGAAGTGTCAGGGGCAGAATCGCAACCTTTGTTGACCTCGCAAAAGCCTTCGACACTGTGAGCCGACAAGGCCTGTGGAGGATCATGTCAAAGTTCGGCTGCCCCGCCAAATTCATTCAGATGGTACGCTAGTTCCATGATGGCCAGAGCACTGGATGGCAGAGAATCCTCTGAGACATTCCCAGTCACCAATGGTGTCAAACAGGGCTGAGTGCTCGCACCCACACTGTTCAGCATGATGTTTACTGCCATGCTGAATGATGCCTTCCAGGACAGTGTTGCTGGAATCAGCCTTAAGTACAGAGTGGATGGGAAGCTCTTCAACCTGAGGAGACTTCAAGCTATTACCAAAGTGAAGGAGACTGTTCTCAGAGACTTCCTCTTTGCCGATGACTGCGCCCTGTATACTGGCTCAGAGCCAGAGATACAAGTCGGTATGGACAAATTTTCCACGGCTTGTGACAACTTTGGACTCACCATCAACATTAAAAAGACCGAAGTCATGCACCAGCCGGCTCCTCATGCACCAGCCTGCTCCTCATGCACCGTACGCAGAACCCATAATCACAATCAAAGGGCAGAAACTACAGGCAATGGACCAGTTCACTTATCTTGGCAGCACTCTCTCCCCAGCAGTGACTACTGATACAGAAGTTAACTGCAGAATAGCAAAGGCAAGTTCTGGTTTCAGTAGACTGCGTTCCACTGTATGGGAACGTCGAGGAATCAGCCCAGCAACAAAACTGAAGGTCTACAGCACCGTGGTACTCACTGTCCTCCTGTATGCCTGTGAAACGTGGACTGTGTATCGAAGGCATGCAAGACAGCTCAATCATTTCCACATGACTTGTCTTTGCAAAATATTATGCATCAGATGGCAAGACAAAGTACCAGACACTGAAGTTCTCTCTAGAGCAAGTCTACCATCAGTCCACACACTGCTGATGAGAGCACAGACCCGGTGGGCAGGTCATGTCATCCGTATGCTGGACAAACGCATACCCAAGCAGCTCCTTTTTGGGGAACTCTCTGCTGGAAGACGCTCGCATGGAGGGCAGAAGAAACATTACAAAGACACAGTCAAGGCCTCCCTGAAGTCGCTTGACATAGACATGACCACCTGGGAAACGCTGGCACAAAACCGCCCTACCTGGCGCTGCCTCGTCCACAAGGGCTGTCAAGCTTATTGCAAGGTGCAATGCTGAAGCACAACTGAAGCGCGAGCTGTGCAAGTCCAGAGCCACCAGCGCAACAACTACAGCGCCTACACAAGTTTGCCCAATATGTGCCAGGACATTCCGTGCCCGAATTGGCCTAATCCATCATCTTCGGACACACTGCATCCAACCTCATAGTGACTAATGGTGTCGCGGTCCTCATCGGCGACGATGGACGAACAACATAGCTGAATTCACACTGATTTTGTTCCTTTACTGGAGCATACTGGGAGCAATTCTCCCATTCTGACCTGCTAATTTTTTGGCAGGTCGGGCCGGGAGATTTGCGCGTGCACCGATTCATGGGATTCGCACATGCATTCCTGACATGTGCGCATCTCCCAGTGATGGAAATTTGGCGTGGTCGGGACCACACAGGAAACTGGCGGGACCATCTATTTTAAATCTGATTATCGGGCCTGGGACTGAATTTTCCAGGCTCGATAGCATTTCCCACCCCGCCAGTACAAATTTTTAGACTAGTTTAGACTAGCTCCCCACTTTCGAGGAACTAGCAGGAGACTCCGCTGGAGTGAAGGAGGGGCAATTGGGGCCCCCCAGGGGGTTGGCAGAGGGGTGGTGGGGGGGTGTCTGCCTCCCATGGGGGGCGGGGTCTGCCGGGGAGGGCGGGTGGTTTCCCTCTAGGGGGGGTCTGCCTCCCATGGGGCAGGTCTGCCAGGGTGGTGGGTTGGGGGAGAATTGTCACTGCTGGGCGGGGGGCTGGAGATCAGGGTGCTCCAGGATGGGAGGGGGGGGTCGGAGCTGGCCCGGGAATGGTCATGGGGGCTGCGATCAGACCATGAGGGGGTGGAGGGGCAGCACTGCCGGGGTCCCAGGCTGGCCAGCAATTGACATGGCCAGCGAACAGGAGGCTGACAGTTTGGGATCACTGCGCATGCCACTGTCAGTCTCTGGCGTGAATATCAGGACATTTGGAAAGTCAAAACGCTATTCATCAGAGTCAGCATGGTTTTATGAAAGGCAAATCATCTTTGACTAATTTGCTAGAGTTCTTTGAGGATGTAACAAGCAAAGTGGATAATGGGGATCCTGTAGTATATCTGGACTTCCGGAAGGCATTTGATAAGGTGCCGCACAAAAGGTTAATTCACAAGGTGAGATCATTAGGGACTAGGGGTAATTTATTAGCTTGCACAGGTGACTGTTTGATGGACAGCAGACAGAGAGTTGGAATAAATAGGTTTTTTTATGGATGGCAAGAAGTAACTAGAGTGGGGTGCCACAGGGTTCAGTCCTTGGGCCCCAGCTATTTACAATGTATATTAATGACTTGGATACAGGCATAGAAGGCTCCACGGCCAAATTTGCAGATGACATAAAAATAGGTCAGTAAGTTGCAATGAGGAAATAAGAACCTTACAAATGGATATAGATAGGTTAGGAGAGTGGGCCACAATGTGGCAGATGGAGTTTAACATAGATCAATGTGAAGTCAGGCATTTTGACCGGAAAAATGGGAAGACGACTTATTATCTAAATGGGGAGAGACTTCAGGATGCTCCAGTGCAGAGGGATCTGGATGTCCTCGTTCATGAGTCACGGAAAACTAATGTGCAGGTACAGCAGATAATAAAGAAAGCAAATGGAAAGTTGGCATTTATAGCTAATGGAATAGAATATAAAGGTAGGGAAGTACTGTTGCAACTATACAAGGCATTGGTGAGACCGCACCTGTAATATTGTGCACAGTTTTGGTACCCTTATTTGAGGAAAGATGTAGGCATTGAAGGCAGCTCAGAGGAAGTTCTCTAGATTGATCCCAGATATGAGGAGTTTGTCGTATTAAGAGAGATTGAACAGTTTAGACCTATACTCTCTGGAATTTAGAAGAATGAGGGGAGATCAAATTGAGGTATACAAGATGATAAAAGGTATGGATTAAGTAGACGTGGAGTGGATGCTTTTGCTGGTGGGGTGTTTTAGGATGAGAGGTCATAGTCTTAGGATAAGGGGTAGCAAATTTAAAACAGAGTTGAGGAGAAACTACTTCTCCCAAAGGGTTGTGCATCTGTGGAATTCGCTATCCCAAAGTGCGGTGAATGCTGGGACTGTGAGTAATTTTAAGGAGGAGTTAGACAGATTTTTAATTTGTAATGGATTGAAGGGTTATGGGGAGAAGCAGGAAAATGGGAATGAAGAGCATATCAGCCATGATTAGCCCAATTCTGCTCCTATACCTTCATAGAAATCATAGAAACCCTACAGTGCAGAAGGAGGCCATTCGGCCCATCGGGTCTGCACCGACCACAATCCCACCCAGGCCCTACCCCCACATATTTACCCGCTAATCCCTCTAACCTACGCATCTCAGGACTCTAAGGGGCAATTTTTAACCTGGCCAATCAACCTAACCCACACATCTTTGGACTGTGGGAGGAAACCGGAGCACCCGGAGGAAACCCACGCAGACACGAGGAGAATGTGCAAACTCCACACAGACAGTGACCCGAGCTGGGAACTTATGAATAGGCCCCATCCTCCCGAGCTTTTAATGATATTCACAATTTTGAGCTCTGCATTGCACAGCGTGTGGGAGATTCGAGTCTGAACTGCCACAGTCCAAAGATGTGTGGGTTAGGTTGATTGGCCAGGTTAAAAATTGCCCCTTAGAGTCCTGAGATGCGTAGGTTAGAGGGATTAGCGGGTAAATATGTGGGGGTAGGGCCTGGGTGGGATTGTGGTCGGTGCAGACCCGATGGGCCGAATGGCCTCCTTCTGCACTGTAGGGTTTCTATGATTTCTATGAAGGTATAGGAGCAGAATTGGGCTAATCATGGCTGATATGCTCTTCATTCCCATTTTCCTGCTTCTCCCCATAACCCTTCAATCCATTACAAATTAAAAATCTGTCTAACTCCTCCTTAAAATTACTCACAGTCCCAGCATTCACCGCACTTTGGGATAGCGAATTCCACAGATGCACAACCCTTTGGGAGAAGTAGTTTCTCCTCAACTCTGTTTTAAATTTGCTACCCCTTATCCTAAGACTATGACCTCTCATCCTAAAACACCCCACCAGCAAAAGCATCCACTCCACGTCTACTTAATCCATACCTTTTATCATCTTGTATACCTCAATTTGATCTCCCCTCATTCTTCTAAATTCCAGAGAGTATAGGTCTAAACTGTTCAATCTCTCTTAATACGACAAACTCCTCATATCTGGGATCAATCTAGAGAACTTCCTCTGAGCTGCCTTCAATGCCTACATCTTTCCTCAAATAAGGGTACCAAAACTGTGCACAATATTACAGGTGCGGTCTCACCAATGCCTTGTATAGTTGCAACAGTACTTCCCTACCTTTATATTCTATTCCATTAGCTATAAATGCCAACTTTCCATTTGCTTTCTTTATTATCTGCTGTACCTGCACGTTAGTTTTCCGTGACTCATGAACGAGGACATCCAGATCCCTCTGCACTGGAGCATCCTGAAGTCTCTCCCCATTTAGATAATAAGTCGTCTTCCCATTTTTCCGGTCAAAATGCCTGACTTCACATTGATCTATGTTAAACTCCATCTGCCACATTGTGGCCCACTCTCCTAACCTATCTATATCCATTTGTAAGGTTCTTATTTCCTCATTGCAACTTACTGACCTATTTTTATGTCATCTGCAAATTTGGCCGTGGAGCCTTCTATGCCTGTATCCAAGTCATTAATATACATTGTAAATAGCTGGGGCCCAAGGACTGAACCCTGTGGCACCCCACTCTAGTTACTTCTTGCCATCCATAAAAAAACCTATTTATTCCAACTCTCTGTCTGCT
Organism: Mustelus asterias; assembly: GCF_964213995.1. NCBI lineage: Eukaryota > Metazoa > Chordata > Chondrichthyes > Carcharhiniformes > Triakidae > Mustelus > Mustelus asterias. Next base: position 45,563,941 of record NC_135801.1, read on the forward strand.
GTCCATCAAACAGTCACCTGTGCAAGCTAATAAATTACCCCTAGTCCCTAATGATCTCACCTTGTGAATTAACCTTTTGTGCGGCACCTTATCAAATGCCTTCCGGAAGTCCAGATATACTACAGGATCCCCATTATCCACTTTGCTTGTTACATCCTCAAAGAACTCTAGCAAATTAGTCAAAGATGATTTGCCTTTCATAAAACCATGCTGACTCTGATGAATAGCGTTTTGACTTTCCAAATGTCCTGATATTCACGCCAGAGACTGACAGTGGCATGCGCAGTGATCCCAAACTGTCAGCCTCCTGTTCGCTGGCCATGTCAATTGCTGGCCAGCCTGGGACCCCGGCAGTGCTGCCCCTCCACCCCCTCATGGTCTGATCGCAGCCCCCATGACCATTCCCGGGCCAGCTCCGACCCCCCCCTCCCATCCTGGAGCACCCTGATCTCCAGCCCCCCGCCCAGTAGTGACAATTCTCCCCCAACCCACCACCCTGGCAGACCTGCCCCATGGGAGGCAGACCCCCCCTAGAGGGAAACCACCCGCCCTCCCCGGCAGACCCCGCCCCCCATGGGAGGCAGACACCCCCCCACCACCCCTCTGCCAACCCCCTGGGGGGCCCCAATTGCCCCTCCTTCACTCCAGCGGAGTCTCCTGCTAGTTCCTCGAAAGTGGGGAGCTAGTCTAAACTAGTCTAAAAATTTGTACTGGCGGGGTGGGAAATGCTATCGAGCCTGGAAAATTCAGTCCCAGGCCCGATAATCAGATTTAAAATAGATGGTCCCGCCAGTTTCCTGTGTGGTCCCGACCACGCCAAATTTCCATCACTGGGAGATGCGCACATGTCAGGAATGCATGTGCGAATCCCATGAATCGGTGCACGCGCAAATCTCCCGGCCCGACCTGCCAAAAAATTAGCAGGTCAGAATGGGAGAATTGCTCCCAGTATGCTCCAGTAAAGGAACAAAATCAGTGTGAATTCAGCTATGTTGTTCGTCCATCGTCGCCGATGAGGACCGCGACACCATTAGTCACTATGAGGTTGGATGCAGTGTGTCCGAAGATGATGGATTAGGCCAATTCGGGCACGGAATGTCCTGGCACATATTGGGCAAACTTGTGTAGGCGCTGTAGTTGTTGCGCTGGAGGCTCTGGACTTGCACAGCTCGCGCTTCAGTTGTGCTTCAGCATTGCACCTTGCAATAAGCTTGACAGCCCTTGTGGACGAGGCAGCGCCAGGTAGGGCGGTTTTGTGCCAGCGTTTCCCAGGTGGTCATGTCTATGTCAAGCGACTTCAGGGAGGCCTTGACTGTGTCTTTGTAATGTTTCTTCTGCCCTCCATGCGAGCGTCTTCCAGCAGAGAGTTCCCCAAAAAGGAGCTGCTTGGGTATGCGTTTGTCCAGCATACGGATGACATGACCTGCCCACCGGGTCTGTGCTCTCATCAGCAGTGTGTGGACTGATGGTAGACTTGCTCTAGAGAGAACTTCAGTGTCTGGTACTTTGTCTTGCCATCTGATGCATAATATTTTGCAAAGACAAGTCATGTGGAAATGATTGAGCTGTCTTGCATGCCTTCGATACACAGTCCACGTTTCACAGGCATACAGGAGGACAGTGAGTACCACGGTGCTGTAGACCTTCAGTTTTGTTGCTGGGCTGATTCCTCGACGTTCCCATACAGTGGAACGCAGTCTACTGAAACCAGAACTTGCCTTTGCTATTCTGCAGTTAACTTCTGTATCAGTAGTCACTGCTGGGGAGAGAGTGCTGCCAAGATAAGTGAACTGGTCCATTGCCTGTAGTTTCTGCCCTTTGATTGTGATTATGGGTTCTGCGTACGGTGCATGAGGAGCAGGCTGGTGCATGAGGAGCCGGCTGGTGCATGACTTCGGTCTTTTTAATGTTGATGGTGAGTCCAAAGTTGTCACAAGCCGTGGAAAATTTGTCCATACCGACTTGTATCTCTGGCTCTGAGCCAGTATACAGGGCGCAGTCATCGGCAAAGAGGAAGTCTCTGAGAACAGTCTCCTTCACTTTGGTAATAGCTTGAAGTCTCCTCAGGTTGAAGAGCTTCCCATCCACTCTGTACTTAAGGCTGATTCCAGCAACACTGTCCTGGAAGGCATCATTCAGCATGGCAGTAAACATCATGCTGAACAGTGTGGGTGCGAGCACTCAGCCCTGTTTGACACCATTGGTGACTGGGAATGTCTCAGAGGATTCTCTGCCATCCAGTGCTCTGGCCATCATGGAACTAGCGTACCATCTGAATGAATTTGGCGGGGCAGCCGAACTTTGACATGATCCTCCACAGGCCTTGTCGGCTCACAGTGTCGAAGGCTTTTGCGAGGTCAACAAAGGTTGCGATTCTGCCCCTAGAACATAGAACAGTACAGCACAGAACAGGCCCTTCGGCCCTCGATGTTGTGCCGAGCTTTGTCCGAAACCAAGATCAAGCTATCCCACTCCCTATCATTCTGGTGTGCTCCATGTGCCGATCCAATAACCGCTTGAAAGTTCCTAAAGTGTCTGACTCCACTATCACAGCAGGCAGTCCATTCCACACCCCAACCACTCTCTGAGTAAAGAACCTACCTCGGACATCCCGCCTATATCTCCCACCATGAACCTTATAGTTATGCCCCCTAGTAACAGCTACATTCACCCGAGGAAATAGTCTCTGAACGTCCACTCTATCTGTTCCCCTCATCAGCTTATAAACCACTATTAAGTCGTTTCTCATCCTCCTCCGCTCCAAAGAGAAAAGCCCTAGCTCCCTCAACCTTTCCTCATGAGACCTACCCTCCAAACCAGGCAGCATCCTGGTAAATCTTCTCTGCACTCTCTCCAATGCTTTCATGTCCTTCTTATAGTGAGGTGACCAGAACTGCACACAATATTCCAAATGTGGTCTCACCAAGGTCCTGTACAGTTGCAGCATAACCCCACGGCTCTTAAACTCAAACCCCCTGTTAATAAAAGCTATCACACTATAGGCCTTCTTCACAGCTCTATCCACTTGAGTGGCAACCTTTAGAGATCTGTGGATATGAACTCCAAGATCTCTCTGTTCCTCCACATTCCTCAGAACCCTGCTGTTGACCCTGTAATCCGCATTCAAATTTGTCCTACCAAAATGAATCACCTCGCACTTATCAGGGTTAAACTCCATCTGCCATTTTTCGGCCCACCTCTGCATCCTATCAATGTCTCTTCGCAGCCCACAACAGCCCTCCACCTCATTCACTACTCCACCAATCTTGGTGTCATCGGCAAATTTACTGACCCACCCTTCAGCCCCCTCCTCCAAGTCATTGATAAAAATCACAAATAGCAGAGGACCCAGCACTGATCCCTGTGGTACACCACTGGTAACTGGTCTCCAGTCTGAAAATTTTCCATCCACCACCACCCTCTGTCTTCTATGAGATATGATGTGGAGATGCCGACGTTGGACTGGGGTGAACACAGTAAGAGTTTTAACAACGCCAAGTTAAAGTCCGACAGGTTTATTTGGTAGCAAATACTATTAGCTTTCGGAGCGCTGCTCCTTAGTCAGATGGAGTGGAAATGTGCACATTTCCACTCCATCTGACGAAGGAGCAGCGCTCCGAAAGCTAATGGTATTTGCTACCAAATAAACCTGTAGGACTTTAACCTGGTTTGTTAAAACTCTTTCTATGAGATAGCCAGTTACTTATCCAATTGGCCGAATTTCCCTCTATCCCACACCTCCTTACTTTCTTCATGAGCCGACCATGGGGAACCTTATCAAGCGCCTGTATACGACATCAACTGCTCGACCTTCATCGACACACTTAGTTACCTCCTCAAAGAATTCAATCAAATTTGTGAGGCAAGACTTACCCTTCACAAATCCATGCTGACTATCACGGATTAATCTGCATCTTTCCAAATGGTCATAAATCCGATCCCTCAGGACCTTTTCCATTAACTTACTGACCACCAAAGTAAGATTAACTGGCCTATAATTACCAGGGTCATTCCTATTTCCTTTCTTAAACAGAGGAACAACATTCGCCACTCTCCAGTCCTCTGGCACTATCCCCATGGACAGGGAGGACCCAAAGATCAAAGCCAAAGGCTCTGCAATCTCATCCCTTGCTTCCCAAAGAATCCTAGGATATATCCCATCTGACACAGGGGACTTATCGACCCTCAGGTTTTTCAAAATTGCTAACACACCTTCCCTCAGAACATCTACCTCCTCCAGCCTATCAGCCTGTATCCCATTCTCATCCTCAAAAACATGGTCCCTCTCCTTGGTGAACACTGAAGAAAAGTATTCATTCATCGCCTCTCCTATCTCTTCTGACTCCATGCACAAGTTTCCACTACTATCCTTGACCGGCCCTAACCTCACCCTGGTCATTCTTTTATTTCTCACATAAGAGTAAAAAGCCTTGGGGTTTTCCTTGATCCGACCCGCCAAGGACTTCTCATGCCCCCTCCTAGCACTCCTAAGCCCTTTTTTTTAGCTCATTCCTTCCTGTGACCTCCACACCTATCCATTATCTGCTTTGCAATTTCTTCCTCCACATCTCTATTACTATTTGGGGGCCTATAGAAAACCCCCAACAATGTGACTGCTCCTTTCCTATTTCTAGCTTCAGCCCATATTACCTCAGTAGGCAAATCCCCCTCGAACTGCTTTTCAGCAGCCGTTAAACTATCCTTGATTAACAATGCGACTCCTCCACCTCTTTTACCACCTTCCCTACTCTTACTGAAACATCTATACCCTGGAACTTCCAACAACCATTCCTGTCCCTGTTCTAACCATGTCTCCATAATGGCCACAACATCGTAGTCCCAAGTACCAATCCACGCTCCAAGTTCACCTACCTCATTCCGGATGCTCCTTGCATTGAAGTAGACACACTTCAACCCACCTTCTTGTCTGCCGGGACACTCCTGCAACCTTGATACCCTCCTCAGTACCTCACGACACTCAACACTGGCTTCTGGACTACAGCTCATTTTCCCATCCCCCTGACAAATTAGTTTAAACCCCCCCAAAGAGCCGTAGCAAATTTCCCTCCCAGGATATTGGTGCCCCTCTGGTTCAGGTGCAAACCGTCCTGTTTGTACAGGTTCCACCTTCCCCAGAATGTGCTCCAATTATCCATGTAACTGAAACCCTTCCTCCTACACCATCCCTGCAGCCACGTGTTTATCTGCACTCTCTCCCTGTTCCTCAACCCGCTAGCACGTGGCACCGGCAACAAACCAGAGATGACAACATGGGTTATCTTGGCTCTCAGCTTCCACCCTAGCTCCGTAAATTCCTGTTTTAAATCCCCGTCCCTTCTCTGACCTATGTCGTTGGTACCGATGTGTACCATGACTTGTGACTGTTCCCCCTCCCCCTTAAGGATACTGAAAACACGGTCCGAGACGTCACGGACCCTGGCACCCGGGAGGCAACATACCATCCGTGAGTCTCTTTTGCTGCCACAGAACCTCCTATCTTTCCCTCTAACTATCGAGTCTCCAATAACTATTGCTCTCCTGCTCTCCCCCCTTCCCTTCTGAGCTACAGGGATGGACTCAGTGCTGGAGATCCGGTCACCGCGGCCCACCACTGGTAGGTCCCCCCGCCCCCCCCCCAAACAGTATCCAAAGCGGTATACTTGTTGCCAAGGGGAACGACCACAGGGGATCCCTGCACTGAATGCTTCTTCCCAGCCCCTCCCACCGTCACCCAGCTATCTTCATTCTTCAGAGTAACTACATCCCTGAAGCTTCTATCTATGACCACCTCTGCCTCCCGAATGATCCGAAGTTCATCCAGCTCCAGCACCAGATCCCTAACACGGTCTTCAAGGAGCTGGAATTGGATGCACTTCCTGCAGGTGTACTCAGCTGGGACACTACTGGTGTCCCTCACCTCAAACATCCCACAGGAGGAACATTGCACTGCCTGCACTGACATCCCTGCTAATTTCCCTTCATAAGAAACGAAAGAGAGAGAAAAAAAGCTTACCTGCTCTCACTCCGAGTCCTTTTCTTTTAGGTTAGAGGAGGGGGGAGGGTGGGAGACTCTAAAATTGAGATTAAACCCAAACAAACTGAGATTAAACCCAAACAACTGAGATTAAACCCAAACAAACTGAGATTAAATCCAAACAACTGAGATTAAAACCAACAACTGATATTAAACCCAAACAACTGAGATTAAATCCAAACAACTGATATTACTAGGGAGGAGGTATCTGCAGCCTTAAAGTGCATTAAGTTGGAAAAATCCCCTGGGCCTGATCAAGTGCATCCTTAAATCTTGTGGGAGGCTGGTGAAGAAATTGCAAAGGCCCTTGCAGAGATATTTGCTTCACCTCCACTGGCGAAGTTCTGGAAGACTGGGGGGCGGCTAATGTTGTTCCATTGTTTAAGAAAGGTAGCAAAGACAAGCCAGGGAATTACAAACCGGTGAGCCTGACATCAGTGATGGATAAGTTACTGGAGGGGATTCTGAGGGACAGGATCAACTAACATTTGGATAGTCAAGGGCTGATTAGGGATAATCAGCATATTTTGTGTATGGGAAGTCACGTCTGATGAATCTTTTAGAGTTTTTGTAAGAGGTAACCAAGGGGATGGATGAGGGGAGGGCAGTATATGTTATTTATATGGACTTTAGCAAGGCCTTCAACAAGGTCCCGCATGGCAGGCTAGTCTGGAAGGTTAGGTAGCATGGGATCGAGGGAGAGCTAGCTAATTGGATTCAAAATTGGCTTGATGGTAAGAAGGGGCAGCACGGTGGCACAATGGTTAGCACTGCTGCCTCACAGTGCCAGGGACCCGGGTTTGATTCCCGGCTTGGGTCACTGGAGTTTGCACATTCTCCCAGTATCTGCGTGGGCTTCCTCCGGGTGCTCTGGTTTCCTCTCACAGTCCAAAGATATGCTGGTTAGGTGAATTGGCCATGGTAAATTCTCCCTCAGTGTCCCCGAACAGGTGCCGGAGTGTGGTGACCAGCGGATTTTCACAGTAACTTCATTGCAGTGTGAATGTAAGATACATGTGACTAATAAATAAACTTTACTTTAAATTTTAAGCAGAGCATGATGGTCAAAGGTTGTTTCTCGGACTGGAGGCCTGCGACTAGTGGTGTGCCTTAGGGGTCGGTGTTGGGACCCTTGTTATTCGTTATTTATATAAATAATTTAGATGTGAATGTACAAGGCATGGTTAGTAAGTTTGTGAATGATACTAAATTAGGAAATATCGTTGATAGCAAAGAAGGTTATCAAAAATTTCATGACGTCTTGATCAGTTAGGGAAGTGGGCCAAGGATTGGCAAATGGATTTCAAGAGAGATAAGTGTAAGGTGTTGCATTTTGGAAAGTCAAACCAGGGTAGGACTTTTTCAGTGAATGGTAGGGCTATGGGGAGTGTTGAGGAACAGAGGGACCTAGGAGTACAAGTACATAGTTCATTGAAAGTGGCATCACAGATAGACAGACTGGTGAAGAAGGCATTTAGCACACTGGCCTTCATCAGTCAAAGCATTGAGTATCGGAACTGGGAAATTATGTTACAGTTGTGTAAGTCATTGGTGAGGCCGCACTTGGAGTATTGTGTACAGTTTTGGTCACCCTGTTATAGGAAAGACATTAATAAACTTGAAAGAGTGCAAAGAAGATTTATGAGTGATGCGCGATATAACTCACGAGGCTAGAGATGCTCGAGGAAATAAAGGCTTTTATTGACTACTACAATAGAGCTACCATATATAATACACGATCCCAGACTGAAGGGTCCCAGACAGAGCAGTGACCTTTATACCTCTCCCAGGAGGCGGAGCCCGACTGGGATGTACCATAATAACGATATTACAGGTAGAACAGCCCAACCCTAACCCCAACAGTAACATGTAGAACAACCCAACCCTAACCCCAACAGCAACATATATACAGACTCATAGTACTGGCCAGACCCTGGCTCAGTACTACCTGGTGAGAACCAACGATGGTTCACCACAATGAGGATGTTGCCAGGACTAAGTGGGCCTGAGTTATAGGGAGCGGTTGGCCAGGCTAGGGCTTTATTCCTTGGAACATAGGAGAATGAGGGGTGACCTTATTGAGGTGTATAAAATCATTAGGAACATAGCGAGGATGAACACACATATGCCGCAATTCCACCGCCCCGCCTGCCACAGAATCGGAACGGGCGTGAGGCGGGCAACGGAAATGTCTGTTGAACTCGAGCAGGAATTTCCAGTCTTGCTCAACCAAGGCTGAAAAATCCCGCCTATTGTCTTTTTCCCAGGGTAGCGGAATTGAAAATTAGACAGCATAGGTTTAAGGTGAGAGGAGAAAGATTTAAAAGGGCCCTGAGGGACAACTTATTCACACAGAGGGTATATGGAATGAGCTTTGAGAAAAAGGTTGAAGCAGGTTCAATAGCAACATTTAAAAAGCATTTGGATAAGTACATAGATGGGAAAGGATTAGAGGGATATTGGCCAAATGTGGGCAAATGGGATTAGCTGGGAGAGCACTATAGTCGACATAGACTGGTTGGGCCGAAGGGCCTGTTTCTGTGTAACATTGCTCTCGGACTCTATGACTGTACCCACGAGGACATGGGCCCCAATGTGGTTTAGGTGCAGACTGTCCTGTTTGTACATGTCTCACCTTCCCTGGAAACTGTCCCAGCAATTCAGGAATATAACATTTTCCCTCCTGCATCAACTCTTGAGCCACACATTCATTTACCTATTTTCCTACTTCCATATTCGTTAGCATGTAGCACCAGGAATAATCCAGAGATTACAACCTTTGAGGTTTTGCTTTTTAATCTACTGCTAGCTCCCTGAATTCTTGATGCATGAGCTCAGTCCTTGCTTTACTCATATCGTTGGTACCAACATGTACCACGATCTCTAACTCATCATCCTCCCCTTTTAGGATGTCCTGCAGTTGTTTTCTGACGTTTGGTGAATGAGGGGAGATCCTATAGAAACATATAAGATTATGAAGGGAATTGATAAAATAGAAGCAGGGAAGTTGTTTCCACTGGCAGGTGAAACTAGAACTAGGGGGCATAGCCTCAAAATAAGGGGAAGCAGATTTAGGACTGAGTTGAGGAGGAACTTCTTCACACAAAGGGTTGTGAATCGATGGAATTCCCTGTCTCTGCTGGACTCCCCAGAGAAACCATCACTCATTGTTTTCTAACACAGAGAAACAATTCTAGAGTGAGATGCACTCTGAAGTTTTCCTGACTACCTGCCTGCCCCTGTTCATCTGACTGGTCGCCACCCATTCCATATTTGACTGCACTTCCTTAAGCTGCAGGGTGACAACATCTAAAAATACGCCATCTATGAATATCTCAGCCTCGCAGATACACCACTGTGCCTCCAGCTGGTGCTCAAGCTTCGAAACTTGGCTCTCAAATTGGTCAAACTGGTGGCACTTCCAAATGTGGTCATCCAGACTGAAGGAATGTTTAGGAATTCCCACATATTTCAGGTTGTGTAAAACATAGGACTGAGCTACCCAGTCTTTTAGCTTAAAAGACACATATTAAAATTAGAAAATTATTTAAGTTTTTTTCAGAAAGCTAGAATACTTACCTTTCCTTAATGTAGCCTTTAAACTGAAGAAAAACAACTTGCCCACAACCTTCTTATCTGCTCTCTCCTTTGTGATGAGGAAAGACAACTCTCTGAGCATTAAAAAGTTAGAAAATAAAAAGCACGTCTTTCCCCTCTGTGCCGAATTCCCACTGTGGTCCAGATTCCCAGAGTTTTCAGTCTCATTCAAGATGTGCTCTTTCGCAACTGCTTGAATCTTACACTGGATTATCTCCTCATTGTTCTTATTCTAGATTACCTATTTTCCTTTTCTATGTCACCCTAAACCTTATGATACAATGGAGCAAATTTTACTGTCCCACCCACCACAGCAATCAGAGCGAACAAGGGGCTGACCATGGAAAGGTCCATTGACCCCTCAGGTGAGATTTTCTGGTTTCAGGGTGAGCAAGGCCAGAAAATCCTGCCCAATGTTACTGCCTCCTAAATGTTCCCTCATTGACACTTGATGTACTTGGTTCACTTCATTTTCAATAGCCAGGTCCAACAGTGCGTTCTTTCTTGTTGGGCTGGACACATACTGCTGCAGAGCATTGTCCTGAGCACAATCTAGGAACTTTTGCTCCTCTCTGCCCTTTAAACTACCACTGTGCCAGTCTACATTTGGATAATTACAAGTCCCCTTTATAACACCTTTATAATGTTTGCATCTCTCTGTATCTTCCCTGCTGAATCGTTCTTCTACATCCTACTCACTATTTGATGGTCTATATACTACACCGAGCAATTTAGTTGCACCCTTTTTGTTCCTTAGCTCAAGCCAAATTGATTCTGTCCTAAAACCTGCTGGAACATCCTCTTTCTCCAGCACTGCAACACTTTCCTTTACCAACATCATCACTCTTTTTGTTTCCTTTGTAGCGGGATCCCCTTTTTAACTCCACTCGTGGGCTTATCTCAGGTTTGGTTCTCCGTTACCCAAACCCCATCAATGCCCGAGTGATTCTCTCTCTCGCCGATGGAACAATGGCCACCTTGTGTCTACTTCACTAGAGTAGCGCTCCCAAGAGAGAGAAAAGGAAACTGCTGCCTATCCACTACCTGGCAGCCTTTCCTGAGTGGGCGGTTTCGAAGCGCCCAGGGTACCCTCAGTTCTAGACTCTGGAATTATGGTAAGGGATATTTAATATTGTGACTTGGTCAGAGATCGTTGGTGAGAAATTGAAAAGATCAAAACGGACTCCAATGGAAGTCAAAGATATATATATATATTTGTTAAAACATCAAGGTCAAGATCACCAAACACCAGGAAAACAACACACACTGCCTTATGCTCTATAAGACTATAGCTATGGAAGGAATACTAAAACGGGCACAATGGGAATGCTTATTTTACACAAGTTTACCAGTGTCTTAAACTATGAAAGGTGCATGCAAAAGCCCCCCCCCTTTCCCCAAAGCCTCATCCACTATGATGATCTCGGGAACTTCGCGAATTACCAGAGGATACTCACAATCCTAGTTTAAATTGCTCAGTGGGCTTCGGACTGCGTGCTGGAGATGAACGAGAGGCAGGCAGGAACAGGAGAAGAGAGAGAAGAGAAGAGCAGCCAGAGCTTGCTTGTCCCTTTTTAAAACCTGAACCAGTGATTCTCTCACACAAAACAGTTTCTGATCATTGGTAGTTTCGATTGACTGGAACAAAAGGGCCAGAACTGTCGGGACCGCCCTTAATTGATATTTTAATGTCTTTTAAATGTTCTCTGAGTCATCCTGATTGGAATCCCATCAGCGAGCTGAGTCTTGATATTGTTTGTGGATGGAATGATCTCTGTTCTCATTGTCTTGCTGCTGGGCTATTTACTCCTTGTCTGCTGGCCATGGTTTCTCCTTTGTTTCCTGTTGATTAGATTATCCCTGTCTCGACCTTCTTGTTATTCCCAGCCTCTTGCATATTCATGTGGCTGTAAAGGTTCCTGACAGCCAGCCGGCCATTTTCCTTATCCCTGGGTTCTTTAATCATGGAGGATTTGCCCTAAAACGTACACCTTTCCCCTATTTGCTGAACACCTTGTACCCAGGAATATTTAACACACAATCCCGCTCTTCCTTGTGCCAGGTCTCTGTTATCGTCACAACATCATATTTCCACGTCATAACCTGCAGCTGTAACTCCCCAAACTTATTTACTATACTCTGTGCACTCAAATACATGGCCAGTGACTCGGATTTAGATGGTAGTACTTTCTCCCTTACTCGGATTTCATCCATTAACTTACTATTCTTTATATTAGTGCTATTTGTCTCTCCCAGGATTTTGTGCAGCAAAGTATTCCTCTCTAATATTTCCACTGAAATACCCCTGCTGAGTTTCCCTTCCAACAGCACCAGTTAAACACCAGGAACTCAGTCTCAGATCTGTTCAGGTGCAACCCCTACAGTTTGAAAAGATGCCATCTCACCTGGAGTCAGTCACAGTGTCCCAGGAAGCTAAAGCCCTTCTTCCTGCGCTATCTTTCCAATCATACATTCATCTGCCTTAAACCTTTAATTTCTATGCTTACTTGCACATGGCCATGGGAGTAATCTGGAGATGACTACATTGAGGTCCTGCTTGCTGATTTCCCACCTAACTCCCTAAATTCTGATTGCAGGGTCCTGTCCACCTAAGTTAGTGGTACCAGTGTGGACCATACACCTTTGACTATTCACCCTCTCCCAGCAGAATGTCCTGCAGCCACTCTGACATTCTTGACCCTGGTATCAGAGAGGCAATATACCATTACATAACCACATATCAAACAGTCCCATTTTAACTGCATTAGCTAGTGTAAAGCAGTAAGTTTAAAGGTCCAATTAAAAGTGACAGGCGAGGGGGAAGATAAGTGTCCAAGTAGATAGGATTTGGGGGTGGAAAGGGTGTCGATCAAGTGGGCTGCTTAGACCTGGATGGTGTCAAGCTTCTTGAGTGTTGTTGGAGCTGCACTCATCTAGGCAAGTGGAAAGTATTTCATCATACATCTGACTTGTGCCTTGTAGGTGGTGGCGAGGCTTCGAGGAGTCAGGAGGTGACATAGTTGCTACAGGCCTTTTAGCCTCTTACCTGCTCTTTTAACCACAGTATTTATATGGCCAGTCCAGTTCAGTTTCAAGTCAATAGGAACACCTGGATAATGATAGTGGGGGATTCAGCTTTGATCATGCCTGTTAGGGGCTGTTACGATGGTTTTTTTGCTGTATTTAAAACTATCACTCCCCTAGCTAGCTAGACAAAGTAACAGAGTGGTTCAAGATGAATTTTACTATAGCTATAGGACTCTGAATGAAGCCTTTCAGACCATTCAGTGAAAAATTCAGAAATACAAAGGCAATTAAAGCCTCAGCTTCGATTACAAGTCATTAACATGTACCAATAGATGTATAGAAATCATCTCTATCCAATCATAGCTAAGGTTATATCATGCATACATAAGGGTATAATGTCCAACTAAAACTTGTGCATGTTATATTACCGAGAAATGATAGCTATATCTCTGAATAATGGAATCTCATTTTGGTATGACTAACTAACGTACCTGCATCCTAATTTTTTTCTGATGAATGTGCAAGGACACCCAGATCCCTCTACACCACAACGTTTTGCAGTCTCTCTCCATTATTTGATATATAGGATTGTTAAGCCCCCTGAGAACAGCCTGAATGTTGAGAAGTTGTTTCCCCTTTTGGGGAGTCCAGGATCAGAGATAGACAGAGGAGAGGGGGAATTTCTTCTCTCAGGAGGGTAGTGAATCTGTAGAGAGGCAAGGAGTTGGTTGAAGAGGTCAAACAATGAAAGGCTGAGGGAAGGGAAGCTGGACCTCAATATGGCTGCATGAAATGCAGACAAACAAGTGGGTGAAATGAATAGCATATGTATTACTGGAAGGGTTGAATGCAAGGTTCAGGTTATGTGATAGGGTCCTGGTAGTGTGGCGCATTAAGGAAGGTTAGATTGAATAGATCAGGGCTGGAGTGGTTTGTGAAGGTTGCTGTTGTCCTTAGAACCATAGAATCCCTAAAGTTCAGAAGGAGACCATTTGGCCTATTGAGTCTGCACTGACTCTCCGAAAGAGCATCTTAACCAGCATCTTACCTCCTATCCCCGTAACCCCACAGATTTACCATGGCTAATCCACCTAACCTAACATCTTGGGACACTAAGGGGCAATTTAGCATGGCCAATCAACCTAATCTGCACATCTTTGGACTGTGGGAGGAAACCGACACATGTGCAAATTCCATGCAGACAGTAACCCAAGGCCAGAATTGAACCTGGGTCCTTGGCGCTGTGAGACAATGATGCTAAACACTGTGCCACCGTGCTGCCCTCCTCTTTGGAAACAGTAACTGTGTCAAGGCTCTTGCTTAAGTTCTGGGGCTGATAAGCAGGAGTCACAGAGTGCAGGCATTATGGCTGCAAAATGGAAAGGGGTCACAGATAATAGGCAGTTCAGGGCTATGTGAACCCCACAGTTAGAGGTGTGGAAGAACTGCTAAACTAGGCTTCCTGAAATTCATTCTCACTTGTTGGTGCTGCTACAGTGGACAGGGTCCAGATCAATCACACAGGATGCTTATCATGTTGTTGTCACCCTGGTGTTCAGGTCAAGAGTGCCTCACAGTGACTACAGGACATTCTGAACAGCCAGTGGTATAAATGACATAGGTAAAAAAAAGGGATGAGGTCCTAAAAACAGAATATAAGGTGTTAGGAAGTAAGTTGAAAAGTAAGGCCTCAAAGGTACAGTGATCTCAGGCAGTGCCGGATTTAGACTTGGTGAGGCCCTAAGCTATATAAAGCTTGGAGGCCCCTTGTTAAAAAGTTACACCAAAAGGTCTCACAAAGGTGCGTACCAAAACAGGACCTTGGGACGCCACAAAAAAATTGAAAACATAATTATGCCTTTTAATTATTTAATAGCAAGGTATTTAAAGTGAAAAATACAAATTATTTTCAAATGAATGCATTTACTGATTACATATTTATCATTTGGCTGGCTTGATCTCTCTCATAGATTTTGGTAATTTTTTGAGTTGCTCTTCAAGCTGGTGCTTTCTTTTTCTTTTCTGGTATCCGCTCTTAAATGTTCTCTTCATTGTAAACCTTCTGAAATTTTGTGAGGCCCCTGCGGATTGTGGGGCCCTAAGCTGTAGCTTGTTTAGCTTATGCCTAAATCTGGCACTGATCTCAGGATTACTATCTGTGCTATGTGCTAGTCAGAATAGAAGTAGCAGGATATATCAGATGAATACATGGCTGAAGAGATGCTGTAAGGGGGAGAGTTCCAGATTCCTGGGATATTGGGACTGGTTCTGGGGAAGGTGGGACCAGGACAAATTGCATGGGTTGTACCTGGGCAGGACTGGGACTGATGCCTTAGGTGGAATATTTGCTGGAAGTGTTGGGGAGGGTTGAAACTAAAATAGTAAAGGAATAGGAACTTATGCAAGGAGTCAGGGGAGGAGGAATCAAGGACAAGAACAAAAGGCAAAAAGGGGAATTAGGAAAGTGATAGGCAGAGAAACCAAGGGCCGGAATCAAACAGGGTCACATGAAAAATAATGGAACGGGACAAGGAATGTTAAAAAAACAAGCATTAAGGCTTTGTAGCTTAATGTGCAGAGCATTTACAATTAAGTGGTTGAATTAATCACGCAAATAGATGTAAACAAAAATGATATATTCAGAGTCATGGCTGCAAGGTGACCAGGGATGGGGACAGAACATCTAGGGGTATTTGGGAAGGACAGACAAAACAGAAAAGGTGATCGAGTTGCACTTCTGGTTAAAGAGGAAATTAGCTAGTGAGGAAAGATATGGATCCCTTTGCCTATCAACGATATGGAATTTGTAAAAGCTGAGAAACACAAATGGACTTGTATATAGACCCCCAAATTGTAATGGTGATGTTGGGGATGACATTAAACAGAAAATTAGAGATGCATGTGATAAAGGAACATATGAATAATGGATGACTTTAATCTGCATATAGCAACCAAATTAGTAATATTAGCACAGAGGAGGAATTCCTGGAGTACACAAGATGGTTTTCTGGACCAATACATTGAGGAACCAACTAGGGAACAAGTGATCCTAGACTCAATATTACCTAGTGAGAAAGGAATTATTAGCAATCTAGTTGTGTGAGGATCCTTTCAAATGAACGACCATGATATAATTTTTTTATCAAACTGGAGAGCGACGTAGTTGATTCTGAGACTAGGGTTTTTAAAATCCATTTGTGAGACATGGGTGTTGCTGACTGGCCGGCCAGCATTTATTGCCCATCCCTAGATGCCCTTGAGAAGGTGGTGATGAGCTGCCTTCTTGAAACACTGCAGTCCATGTGCTCTGGGTTGGTCCACAATGCGTTAGGAAAGAAATTCCATAAATTTGACCCAGCGACTATAAAATAATGGCAATATATTTCCAAGTCAGAATGGTAAGTGGCTTATAGAACATAGAACAGTACAGCACAGAACAGGCCCTTCGGCCCACGATGTTGTGCCGAGCTTTATCTGAAACCAAGATCAAGCTATCCCACTCCCTATCATCCTGGTATGCTCCATGTGCCTATCCAATAACCGCTTAAATGTTCCTAAAGTGTCTGACTCCACTATCACTGCAGGCAGTCCATTCCACACCCCAACCACTCTGCGTAAAGAACCTACCTCTGATATCCTTCCTGTATCTCCCACCACGAACCCTATAGTTATGCCCCCTTGTAATAGCTCCATCCACCTGAGGAAATAGTCTTTGAACGTTCACTCTATCTATCCCCTTCATCATTTTATAAACCTCTATTAAGTCTCCCCTCAGCCTCCTCCGCTCCAGAGAGAACAGCCCTAGCTCCCTCAACCTTTCCTCATAAGACCTACCCTCCAAACCAGGCAGCATCCTGGTAAATCTCCTCTGCACTCTTTCCAGCGCTTCCACATCCTTCTTATAGTGAGGTGACCAGAACTGCACACAATATTCCAAATGTGGTCTCACCAAGGTCCTGTACAATTGCAGCATAACCCCACGGCTCTTAAACTCCAACCCCCTGTTAATAAAAGCTAACACACTATAGGCCTTCTTCACAGCTCTATCCACTTGAGTGGCAACCTTTAGAGATCTGTGGATATGAACTCCAAGATCTCTCTGTTCCTGCACAGTCTTCAGAACCCTACCTTTGACCCTGTAATCCACATTTAAATTAGTCCTACCAAAATGAATCACCTCACATTTATCAGGGTTAAACTCCATTTGCCATTTTTCAGCCCAGCTTTGCATCCTATCTATGTCTCTTTGCAGCCTACAACAGCCCTCCACCTCATCCACTACTCCACCAATCTTGGTGTCCTCAGCAAATTTACTGATCCACCCTTCAGCCCCCTCCTCTAAGTCATTAATAAAAATCACAAAGAGCAGAGGACCAAGCACTGATCCCTGCGGCACTCCGCTAGCAACTTGCCTCCAATCCGAAAATTTTCCATCGACCACCACCCTCTGTCTTCGATCAGACAGCCAGTTACCTATCCAATCGGCCAACTTTCCCTCTATCCCACACCTCCTCACTTTCATCATAAGCCGACCATGAGGGACCTTATCAAACGCCTTACTAAAATCCATGTATATGACATCAACTGACCTACCTTCATCAACACACTTAGTTACCTCCTCAAAAAATTCTATCAAATTTGTGAGGCACGACTTGCCCTTCACGAATCCGTGCTGACTATCCCGGATTAATCCGCATCTTTCTAAATGGTCGTAAATCCCATCTCTAAGGACTTTAAAGGGGGGGAATTTGCAGATGGTGATGTTTCCATGAATTTGCTGCCCTTCTTTATGGGTATGGTTGTTGGTTTGGAAGGTGCTGTCAAAGGATCTTTGGTGAATTTCTGCAATGCATCTTCTACACAGTAGCACACACTGCTGCTACTGAGCGTTGGTGGTGGAGGAAGTGAATGATTGTGGATCTGGTGCCAAGCCAAACAAATGAGCTGCTTTGTCTTGGATAGTGTCAACCTCCTCGAGTGTTGTTGGAGCTGCACCCATCCAGGCAAGTGAGGAGAATTCCATCACACTCCTTGGAGATGGTGGACAGGCAGGAGGTGAGTTACTCGCCGCAGTATTCCTAGCCTCTGACGCGCTCTTGTAGCCATTGTGTTTATGTGGTGAGTCTAGTTGAGTTACTGGTCAATGGTGACCCCAAGCATGTTGACAGTGGGGGGATTCAGTGATGGTAACACCATTGAATGTCAAGAAGGGGTGTGTTAGTGTCTCTGATTGGTGATGGTCATTGCCTGGCATTTGTCGAGCGCAAATGTTACTTGCCACTTGTCAGCCTAAGCCAGGATATTGTCTAGATCTTGTTGCATTTGAACATCGACTGCTTCAATATCTGAGGAATTGTGAATGATACTGAACATTGTGCAAACATTCAGCGAACATTCCCACTTCTGACAGAGGGAAGCCCATTGATGAAGCAGCTGAAGATGGTTGGGCCTTGGACACTACCCTGAGGGATTTCTGCAGAGATGTACTGGAACTGAGATGACTGACACCCCCACAACCACAACCATCTTCCTATGTGCCAGGTATGACTCTAATCAAAGAACAAAGAACAAAGAAAATTACAGCACAGGAACAGGCCCTTCAGCCCTCCAAGCCTGCACCAACCATGCTGCCTGACTTAACTAAAACCCCCTACCCTTCCGGGTACCATATCCCTCTATTCCCATCTCATTCATGTACTTGTCAAGATGCCCCTTAAAAGTCACTACCGTATCCGCTTCCACTACCTCCCCCAGCAATGAGTTCCAGGCACCCACCCCTCTCTGTGTAAAAAATCTGTCTAGTACATCTCTTTTAAAACTTGCCCCTCGCACCTTAAACCTATGCCCCCTAGTAATTGACTCTTCCACCCTGGGAAAAAGCTTCTGACTATCCACTCTGTCCATGACTCGCATAATCTTGTAGACTTCTATCAGGTCTCCCCTCAACCTCTGTCGCTCCAGTGAGAACAAACCAAGTTTCTCCAACCTCTCCTCATAGCTAATGCCCTCCATACCAGGCAACATCCTGTACCCTCTCCAAAGCCTCCACATCCTTCTGGTAGTGTGGCGACCAGAATTGAACACTATATTCCAAGTGCGGCCTCACTAAGGTTCTATAAAGCGTCAACATGACTTGCCAATTTTTAAACTCAATACCCCGGCCGATGAAGGCAAGCATGCCCGTATGCCTTCTTGACTACCTTCTCCACCTGCATTGCCACTTTCAGTGACCTTTGTACCTGTACACCCAGATCCCTTTGCCTATCAATACTCCTAAAGGTTCTGCATTTACTGTATATTTCCTATCTGTATTAGACCTTCCAAAATGCATTACCTCACATTTGTCCGGATTAAACTCCATCTGCCATCTCTCCGCCCAAGTCTCCAACTGATCTATATCCTGCTGTATCCTCTGATGGTCCTCATCGCTATCCGCAAATCCACCAACCTTTGTGTCGTCCGCAAACTTACTAATCAATCCAGTTACATTTTCCTCCAAATCATTTATATATATATTACAAACAGCAAAGATCCCAGCAGTGATCCCTGAGGAACACCACTTGTCACAGCCCTCCATTCAGAAATGCACCCTTCCACTGCTACCCTCTGTCTTCTTTGACCGAGCCAGTTTTGTATCCACCTTGCCAGCTCACCTCTGACCCCATGCGGCTTCACCTTCTGCACCAGTCTGCCATGAGGGACCTTGTCAAAGGCCTTACTGAAATCCATGTAGACAACATCCACTGCCCTACCCTCATTAAATCAGCGGAGAGTTTGTCCTCTGATACCCACTGATTCCAGTTTTGCTAGGGCTCCTTGATGCCACACTCGGTCAAATGCAGCCTTGATGTCAAGGGCTGTCACTCTCACCTCACCTCTGGAATTCAGTTCTTTTGCTCATGTTTGAACCAAGGCTGCAGAGTCATAGAGTCATAGAGGTTTACAGCATGGAAACAGGCCCTTCCCCCCAACTTGTCCATGCGGCCCCCTTTTTAACCCCTAAGCTAGTCGAAATTGCCCGCGTTTGCCCATATCCTTCTGAACCCATCTTACCCATGTAACTGTGTAAATGCTTTTTAAAAGACAAAATTTTACCCGCCTCTACTACTATCCCTGGCAGCTTGTTCCAGACAATCACCACCCTCCATGTGAAAAATTGCCCCTCTAGACCCCTTTGTATCTCTCCCCTCTCACCTTAAGGCGATGCCCTCTAGTTTTAGACTCCCCTACCTTTGGGAAAAGATATTGACTATCTCGCTGATCTAGGCCCCTCATTATTTTATAGCCCTCTATAAGATCACCCCTAAGCCTCCTACGCTCCAGAGAAAAAAGTCCCAATCTATCCAGCCTCTCCTTATAACTCAAACCATCAAGTCCTGGTAGCATCCAAGTAAATATTTTCTGCACTCTTTCTAGTTTAATAATATCCTTTCTATCATAGGGTGACCAGAACTGTACATAGCATTCCAAGTGTGGCCTTACCAATGCCTTGTACAACTTCAATAAGAGGTCCCACTACTGTATCCAATGTTCTGACCAATGAAACCAAGCATGCCGAATGCCTTCTTCACCACTCTGTCCACCTGTGACTCCAATTTCAAGGAGCTATGAACCTGGATCCCTAGATCTCTTTGTTCTATAACTCTCCCCAATGCCCTACCATTAACTGAATAAGTCCTGCCCTGGTTCGATCTACCAAAATGCATCACCTCGCATTTATCTAAATTAAACTCTATCTGCCATTCGTCAGCCCACTGGCCCAATTGATCAAGATCCCGTTGTAATCCTAGAAAGCCTTCTTCACGTCTACTATGCCACCAATCTTGGTGTCATCTGCAAACTTACTAACCATGCCTACTAAATTCTCATCCAAATCATTAAATGACAAATAACAGTGGACCCAGCACCGATCCCTGAGGCACACCGCTGGTCACAAGCCTCCAGTTTGAAAAACAACTCTCTACAACCACGCTCTGGCTTCTGTCATCAAGCCAATTTTTGTATCCATTTGGCTACCTCACGCTGGATCCCGTGAGATTTAACCTTATGCAACAACCTACCATACGGTACCTTGTCAAAAGCCTTGCTAAAGTCCATGTAGACAACATTAACTACACTGCCCTCATCTACCTTCTTGGTTACCCCTTCAAAAAACTCAATCAAATTTGTGAGATAAGATTTTCCACTCACAAAGCCATGCTGACTGTCCCTAATCAGTCCTTGCATCTCTAAATGCCTGTAGATCCTGTCTCTCAAAACACCTTCTAACAATTTATCCACTACAGATGTGAGGCTCACCGCTCTGTGATTCCCAGGCTTTTCCCTGCAGCCCTTCTTAAACAAAGGCACAACATTTGCCACCCTCCAATCTTCAGGCACCTCACTTGTGACTATCGATGATTCAAATATCTCTGCTAGGGGACCCACAATTTTCTCCCTAGCCTCCCACAATGTCCTGGGATACACTTCATCAGGTCCCAGGGATTTATCTACCTTGATGTGCTTTAAGACTTCCAGCACCTCCTTCTCTGTTATATACACACTCAAGACATCACTATTTATTTCCCCAAATTCCTTAACATCGATACTTTTCTCAACAGTGAATACTGATGAGAAATATTATTTTAGGATCTTACCCATCTCTTATGGATCTGCACATAGATGATCTTGTCGATCCTTAAGAGGTCCTCCTCTCTCCCTAGTTACTCTTTTGCCTTTTATTTATTTGTAGAAGCTCTTTGGATTCTCCTTTGCCTTATCTGCCAAAACAATCTTGTGTCCTCTTTTTGCACTCCTGGTTTCTAATTATTACATTTTAAAACACCTCAGTTGGGCCAAGGATATATGAAAACATTTAGTTAAAACCTTTCATTAAACAAGCTTGACAGGCCAATTATTGTTGCAATGCAGAGGTCAGGAGCTGAATGACCCTGGCAAAACCCAAACTGAGCATCATTGAGCAGGTTATTGCTGAGCAGATGCTGCTTGGTGACATTGTTGTTGACTCCTTCCATCTTTTACTGATAGTCGAGAGTAGACTGATGGGGCTTCAGCTTTATCTTTTGCACTGATGTGCTGGGCTCCTCCATCACTGAGGAAGGAGATGTTTGTGGAGCCTCCTTCTCCAATTAGTTGTTTAATTGTCCACCACCATTCAGAACTGGATGTGGCAGGACTGCAGAGCTTGGATCTGATCTGTTTGCTGTGGAATTGCTTAGCTCTGTCTATCACTTGCTGTTTTGGCATGTCAGTCGTCCTGTTTGGCAGCTTCACCAGGTACCTAATTTTTAGGTATGCCTGGTGCTGCTCCTGGTATGCCCTCTTGCACTCTCCATTGAATCAGGGTTGATCCCCAGTCTTGATGGTAATGGTTGAGTGGGGGATATGCTGGGCCATGTGGTTGCAGATTGTGCTGTGGAATTCAGCTGCTGTTGATGGCCCCACAGTCCCTCAAGGCTGCCCAGTTTTCAAGTTGCTAGATCTGTTCGAAGTCTGTCCCATTTAGCACGGTGATAGTGCCACACAACACGATGGAAGTTGTTCTCAATGTGAAAGCGGGACTTTGTCTCCACAAGGACTGTGCGGTGGTCACTCTTACCAATTCGTAGACAGATGTGTCTGTGGCTGGCAGATTCATAAGGGTGAGGTCAGTTGATGTTGTCTACATGGACTTTAGCAAGGCCTTTGACAAGGTACCACGTGGTAGGTTGTTGCATGAGGTTAAATCTCACGGGATCCAGGGTGAGGTATCTAAATGGATACAAAATTGGCTTCTTGACAGAAGCCAGAGAGTGGTTGTAGAGAGTTGTTTTTCAAACTGGAGGCCTGTGACCAGCGGTGTGCCTCAGGGATCAGTGCTGGGTCCACTGTTATTTGTCATTTATATTAATGATCTGGATGAGAATATGGGAGGCATGGTTAGTAAGTTTGCAGATGACACTAAGATTGGTGGCATAGTGGACAGTGAAGAAAGTTATCTCCAATTGCAACGGCATCTTGATCAATTGGGCCAGTGGGCTGATGAATGGCAGATGGAGTTTAATTCAGTCAAATGTGAGGTGATGCATTTTGGAAGATTGAACCAGGGCAGGACTTATTCATTTAATTGTAGGGCATTGGGGAGAGTTACAGAACAAAGAGATCGAGGGGTACATGTTCATAGCTCCTTGAAAGTGGAGTCACAGGTGGACAGAGTGGTGAAGGAGGCATTCGGCATGCTTGGTTTCATCGGTCAGAACATTGAATACAGGAGTTGGGACGTCCTGTTGAAGTTGTACAAGACATTGGTAAGGCCACAATTGGAATACTGTGTGCAATTCTGGTCACCCTATTATAGAAAGGATATTATTAAACTAGAAAGGGTGCAGAAAAGATTTACTAGGATGCTACCAGGACTTGATGGATTGAGTTATAAGGAGAGGCTGCATAGGCTGGGACTTTTTTCTCTGGAGCGTAGGAGGCTGAGGGGTGATCTTATAGAGGTCTATAAAATAATGAGGGGCACAGATCAGCTAGATAGTCAATGTCGTTTCCCAAAGGTAGGGGAGTCTAAAACTAGAGGGCATAGGTTTAAGGTGAGAGGGGAGAGATACAAAAGTGTCCAGAGGGGCAATTTTTTCACACAGAGGGTGAGTGTCTGGAACAAGCTGTCAGAGGTAGTAGTCGACGCGGGTACAATTTTGTCTTTTAAAAAGCATTTCGATAGTTACATGGGTACAATGGGTACAGAGGGATATGGGCCAAATGCGGGCAATTAGGATTAGTTTTGGGGTTTTAAAAAAAAAGGGCGGCATGGACAAGTTGGGCCAAAGGGCCTGTTTCCATGCTGTAAACCTCTATGACTCTAAATATGTTTTTCCCTCTTGTTGGTTCGCTCACCAGCTATCGCAGACCTAGTCTAGCAGTTATATCCTTCTGAACCCGACCAGCTGGATCGGTGGTGCTGCTGTCAAGTCACTCTTGGTGGTGGACATTGAAATCCCCCACCCAGTTACATTTTCCTCCAAATCATTTATATATATTACAAACAGCAAAGGTCCCAGCACTGATCCCTGAGGAACGCCACTAGTCATAGAATCATAGAATCCTTACAGTGCAGAAGGAGACCATTTAGCCCATTGAGTTTGCACCGACAAGCAATCCCACCCAGGCCCTATCTCCATAACCCCACATATTTACCCCACTAATCCTCTAACCTACGCATTCCGGGACACTAAGGGGCAATTCAGCATGGCCAATCAACCTAACCCACATATCTTTGGACTGTGGGAGGAAACCGGAGCACCCGGAGGAAGCCCACACAGACACGGGGAGAACGTGCAAACTCCATACAGACAGTGACCCAAGCCAGGAATCGAACCCGGGTCCCTGGAGCTGTGAGGTTAACCACTGTGCCGCCCAGTCATAGCCATCCATTCAGGAATGCACTCTTCCACTGCTACCCTCTGTCTTCTATAACTGACACGACAACGCAGAGTCGCTGAGCAGAAACTGATAGCCAAGTTCCGCACACATGAGGACGGCCTCAACCGGGATCTTGGGTTCATGTCACACTATCTGTAACCCCCACAACTTGCCTGGACTTGCAAAATCTCGCTAGCTGTCCCGCTGGAGACAATACACATCTCTTTAACCTGTGCTTAATGCTCTCTCCACTCACATTGGCTGTACCTTTAAGACTTGATTAGCTGTAAAGAATCGCATTCCAATCATTATTCTGTAAATTGAGTTTGTGTCTCTGTATGCCCTGTTTGTGAGCAGATCTCCCGCTCCACCTAACGAAGGAGCAGCACGCTCCAAAAGCTAGTGGCGTTTGCTATCAAATAAACCTGTTGCACTTTAACCTGGTATTGTCAGACTTCTTACTATTCTATGACTGAGCCAGTTCTGTATCCACCTTGCCAGCTCACTTCTGATCCCATGTGACTTCACCTTCACCTTAAACTATATATATAACACTCCTCCCCTCTTATTTAAAAACTCCCATGAACATATATACACAATTTTCAAGATTATGCAGGCATTTAAGCCAACGTAGATACAAGTAAGAAATATTTACAGATAACCCCCCCGCGCCACCCCGGCTTAATCAAGGCATCAGTGATCTACATCGACATGCTCAGTCTCTCCAGGGGATGCCGGTTTCCAGACGATCATCTCCTCATCTCAGGAGCTTTCTCTGAAATTGTCTCCTGAATTTCCAGGAGTTCCTGCTGTTCAGCGGGTGCTTCCCTGTCAGGCAGGTTTCCATTTTCCTGTGGCATTGCTGCTGTCACCCCCCCTAGGTATGACTACCCCTGTGGCATGGGGATACTTGGCTTGGTCGATTCCCCTGGTTCCATCCGAACTGATTCGGAATCTTGGAGAGCTTCCCTCCATTGATGAGGTGTGGCAACCAGCTGGTCCACGTGCCTTCTCCAGACTAACTCATCATTGCTCTGCACCATATACAATGATGGGCTTGTTTGGGTCACCACCATCTCTGGGATCCATTTTTCTCTAGACATTTAATTCCTGGCCAAAATGGTCTTCCCTCTATAGAATGTTCTTGACTGGAGGCTCCTGGCCTTCTGGCCATCTGTCCTTCCTGATTCCTCTCCACCAACTCTCTGGTCTCTTCTGGCCACAGCAGGTCAAACATTGTCCTCAACTGGCAGTTAAACATTAAAGACGCCAGCGAACATTGGGTGTGGCGTCTTGTGATACATGCTGAGGAACCTGTTTATCCACCATCCTAGCAAACCCTCCCCTTATGAGGTTTTCAATGTCTGCTTCAAGGTTTGTATGAATCTCTCTGCCTGGCCATTTGTCACTGGGTGGTACGGAGCCAATCTCACCTGTCTAACTCCATGATGTTCAAGGTACTCCTCAAATTCTTTCCCCACAAGCTGTGGCCCATTGTCCCTTGCAAATATTTCATCTAGTCAGTCTATCGTCGCTTCCCCTGATACCGGCTTCATGACCGTCACTTCAAGCCTCTTGGAATGGGTATCCACGACCCCCAGTAACATCTGTCCCTCTACTATACCTGCGAAATCGAAGTGAATACACTGCCACGGAGATTGGGGCTATTCCCATGGGTGAAAGGGCGACAATAGTGGCATTTTCCTTACTGATGTGGAGATGCCGGCGTTGGACTGGGGTAAATACAGTAAGAAGTTTAACAACACCAGATTAAAGTCCAACAGGTTTGTCGGTGGCTTTTGCTACCAAATAAACCTGTTGGACTTTAACCTGGTGTTGTGAAACTTCTTACTGTATCTTCCTTACTAGCAGGACTCGGATGATCCCGCTTTCTCCACATTCTGGGAGTTCACATTCAGCCACCAAATAGCCAACTGGCTATTTCCTTCATTTGCACCACACTGGGGTGCCCTTGATGCACTTGTTCCAGCGCCTTTCCTCGTAATGGGGGAGGAATGACAACTCTCATCCCCCACATTAAACATTGGCCCAATACGGACCACTCCCACCTCCTGGACTGGTAGGGATGTAAGTCTGGTTGGTTTCTACAACTGATCCTCTCTCTCAGGACTAAGTCCAATACTTGGCTTAACACCAGGGTCATTCCAGAAAGCATTCTGCACCTGGCTCACAAACACAGGTACCTTGTCTTCCTGGGAGAAATATATGATTTTTAGGTTCCATTCTGTAACATCTTTATCTCCCAGTAGTGACAGCCTTGACAGAGCATCTGTGTTGTGGTGCTTCTCTGATTGTTGGCATTTTATTTTCTAAGAATAGATTGATGGAGCCAGTGCCCATCTCTGTAAGCCTGCTGCCATATATGGGCCAAAAATGGAGGTTAGTGGCCTGTGGTCAGTCAGCAGCACAAGATGCCTGCCATAAAGGAAATATGTGAACTTCTTCACATCAAAAATAATGTCCAATCCCTCTTTTTTGACTTGGGCTTAATTATCTTTTGTCTTCTGTCAGTGACCTCAAAGCAAAGGTGATGGGTCTTTCCCCTGCATTTGGCAAAATATGTGACAATACAGCGTCACCCCATAAGGTGAGGCAACATATGCTAATTGTAGTGGCAACTTCAGTTCAAAATGAGTTAAAACTGCTGATCTCCTTTAAGGCTTGTTTTCACCTCCTGATAAGTCTCTTCATGTTCCTGGATCCATTTCCATGGTCACCCTTTTCCCAGCAACCGATGTAGGAGTTGCCACAGTACTTCACCAACCCCAAGAACGATTGCAATTGAGACACATTCACTGGTCTAGGGGCCTTCATGAAGACCTCCATCTTCTTGGGTGCCCTTGTGTAGTCCTTTCCCATTGATTACATGGCCCAAGTATTCAATGGAGTCCCTAAAGAACTCACATTTTTCTTTTTACTTGTAGACATTTTTAGGGCTTTTTCTAGTTTCTTCAAATGCTCCTCTTCAATGGGGCCAGTAACCAAAATATCGTCCAGATATCCCTGAACTCCTGGCAACGCACTTAATATTTCATCCATGCCCTCTGGAATAGAGCTGGTGCTCACATGATGCCAAAGGGAAGTCACTTGTAGCAGAAAAGACCTGTGTGTGATTATTGTCAGTGGTAGCTGAGAGTCCTTCATAACCTCCATCTGTACATAGACCTGTGACAGATCCATTTTTGAAAATTTGTGGTGCAGGTGGCGTGGCAGGTTGAGTCAGGCAAGTGCTGCTGCTGGAGGTGTTGGACAGATGGCACTGACAGTGGAGTTGGACAGCTGGCACTGCAGGAGGTGTCAAACAGGAGGCTCTGTGAGTGGAATCGGGTATGTGGCATTGCTGGTTGAGCCGGGCAGTTGGTGTTGCTTGAGGAGTCGAGAAGGTGGCTCTGCCGGGGGAATCGGGTAGTTGGCGCTGCAGGAGTATTTGGGCAGGTAGTGTTGCCTTTGGACGCAGGCAGATGGCACTGCAAGAGGAGTGTGGCGGTGGCGCTGCTGGCGGCACAGTGGTTAGCACTGCTGCCTCACAGCGTCAGGGACCCGGGTTCAATTCCGATCTTGGGTCACTGCCTGTGTGGAGTTTACACTTTCTCCCCTTGTCTGCATGGGTTTCCTCCAGATGTTCTGGCTTCAAAGAACAAAGAACAGTACAGCACAGGAAACAGGCCCTTCGGCCCTCCAAGCCTGTGCCGCTCCTTGGTCCAACTAGACCAATCGTTTGTATCCCTCCATTCCCAGGCTGCTCATGTGACTATCCAGGTAAGTCTTAAACGATGTCAGCGTGCCTGCCTCCACCACCCTACTTGGCAGCGCATTCCAGGCCCCCACCACCCTCTGTGTAAAAAACGTCCCTCTGATGTCTGAGTTATACTTCGCCCCTCTCAGCTTGAGCCCGTGACCCCTCGTGATCGTCCGACCTGGGAAAAAGCTTCCCACCGTTCACCCTATCTATACCCTTCATAATCTTGTATACCTCTATTAGATCTCCCCTCATTCTCCGTCTTTCCAAGGAGAACAACCCCAGTCTACCCAATCTCTCCTCATAGCTAAGACCCTCCATACCAGGCAACATCCTGGTAAACCTTCTCTGCACTCTCTCCAATGCCTCCACGTCCTTCTGGTAGTGCGGCGACCAGAACTGGACACAGTACTCCAAATGTGGCCTAACCAGCGTTCTATACAGCTGCATCATCAGACTCCAGCTTTTATACTCTATACCCCGTCCTATAAAGGCAAGCATACCATATGCCTTCTTCACCATCTTCTCCACCTGTGTTGCCATCTTCAAGGATTTGTGGACTTGCACACCTAGGTCCCTCTGTGTTTCTATACTCCTGATGACTCTGCCATTTATTGTATAACTCCTCCCTACATTATTTCTTCCAAAATCCATCACTTCGCATTTATCCGGATTAAATTCCATCTGCCACCTCTCCGCCCAATTTTCCAGCCTATCTATATCCTGCTGTATTGCCCAACAATGCTCTTCGCTATCCGCAATTCCAGCCATCTTCGTGTCATCCGCAAACTTGCTGATTACACCAGTTACACCTTCTTCCAAATCATTTATATATATCACAAATAGCAGAGGTCCCAGTACAGAGCCCTGCGGAACACCACTGGTCACAGACCTCCAGCCGGAAAAAGACCCTTCGACCACTACCCTCTGTCTCCTATGGCCAAGCCAGTTCTCCACCCATCTAGCCACTTCTCCTTGTATCCCATGAGCCTTAACCTTCTTAACCAACCTGCCATGTGGGACTTTGTCAAATGCCTTACTGAAATCCATATCGACGACATCCACGGCCCTTCCTGCATCAACCGTTTTTGTCACTTCCTCAAAAAACTCCACCAAATTTGTAAGGCACGACCTCCCTCTTACAAAACCATGCTGTCTGTCACTAATGAGATTGTTCCGTTCTAAATGCACATACATCCTGTCTCTAAGAATCCTCTCCAACAACTTCCCTACCACGGACGTCAAGCTCACCGGCCTATAATTTCCTGGGTTATCCCTGCTACCCTTCTTAAACAACGGGACCACATTCGCTATCCTCCAATCCTCAGGGACCTCACCGGTGTCCAAAGAAGCGACAAAGATTTCCGTCAGAGGCCCAGCAATTTCACCTCTCGTCTCCCTGAGCAGTCGAGGATAGATGCCATCAGGCCCTGGGGCTTTGTCAGTTTTAATGTTCCCTAAAAAACCTAACACTTCCTCTCTTGTAATGGAGATTTTCTCTAACGGGTCAACACCTCTCTCCGAGACACTCCCGGTTAACACGCCCCTCTCCTTTGTGAATACCGATGCAAAGTATTCATTTAGGATCTCCCCTATTCCCTTGGGTTCTAAGCATAATTCCCCTCCTTTGTCCCTTCCTCCCACAGTCCAAAGATCTGCGGCTAGGTTAATTGGCTATGCTAAATTGACCCTAGTGTCAGGGGGATGGGCAGTGTGTGGTTACGGAATTCGGGCCTGGGTGGGATTGTGGTCGATACAGACTCGATGGGCCAAATGGCCTCCTTCTGTATTGTAGGGGTTCTCTGATTCTATGAGTCGGACAGGTCACAGTGCCAGTGGATTTGTGAAATCACACTGTGCAGAAGATGCCCTTCAGCCCATCAAGTCTGCACTGACATGTGAAAAACACCTGACACCCCCTCTACCATGCCCCATACCTAATCCCATTTACCAGTGCTTGGCCCATAGTCTTGAATCTTCTGATACAGCAAGTGCTCCTCCAGGTACTTTTTAAAGGATGTGAGGCAACCCGTCTCTACCCCCGCCCAGGCAGCGCTTTCCAGACCCTCACCACCCACTGGGTAAAAAATTGCGTTGGAGCAGGTGAGGCTGCTGGCAGAGTTGGGCAGATGGCGCTGCAGTAGGAGTTATTCTGTAGGAGGAGTGCGGCAGGTGTGCGGGAAGAGTGGAGCTGTAGGAGGAGTCGGGCGGACTGTGGTGGTGGTGCTGGAGTTGCTGCCGCCGCCGCCGCCGCCGCCGTCCTTGTGATTGACGGAGACTGTTGGTTGATAGTGGTTTCCTGGTTACGAGGAGAGTCAGTGACTAATTGTGGGATTGGAAGAAAGACCGCGGTAAGGGTTTAACTGTTCGCTGTGTGTAGTTACATGGCAAATTTTTTTGCTGAGGATAGTTTCTATAGACAGAACAGAAATGTATTGAGTGATTTTGTTGGATCAGAAGTATTAACACGTGATCGAGTAAGAGCAGATCATGACCATAAAATGGCGCTAGGATGTTGTCAAGCCAGAGGTAAATACTGGTCCCTTTACGTCTTGCCAATCTCACTGGCCCTGGGGGTTATTTCAGAAGCAAATGTCAGACTTCCAGTAACTACAAAAATATGCAGGTCAGGTTGATTGGCCATGCTAAATTGCCCCTTGGTGTCAGGGGGATTAGCAGGGTAAATATGTGGGGTTACGGGGATAGGGCCTGAGTGAGATTGTTGTCGGTGCAGACTCGATGGGTGGAACGGTTTCCTTCTGTACTATAGGGATTGTATGATTCTATATTCAAAAAGTAGTACGTTGTTCAAATTGGAGCATTTTGTCAAAAAGTATGTGGGGGGGGGGGGGGGGAATACCATGTCAACTAAATAAGAGTTCATGCATGAACAGGGATTTGGGGGGTATATGTGCATTGAGCTTTGAATTTGACAGTCATTTTGAGAATGTAGTTAGTGAAGTATGTGGGGTCTTGGAATTCATAAATAGAGGTATTTAGTAAGAAAGTTTTACTGAAATTACGTCTAGGTCTGGTCATCAAACTTTAGGAAGGATATGAAGATCCTTTTTGAGAGCGTGTATTGGCGATTTACTTGAAAAGGATCCATGGATGAGGGATTTTCATTTAAAAAGTTAGATTGGATACACTGGGATTATTTCCCTTGAAGCAAAGGAGATTGAGGTTTGATTTAATGGAAGTGTGCAAGATTATGACAGGTAGACAATGAAAAATTATTCTCATTCAATGGTAATACAAGGACTAGAGGATACAGATTTAAGGATTTATGTAAAAACAATACCGCGTTGGATACTGTTGGGGGGGGGGACCTACCAGTGGTAAGCCACGGTGACCGGATCTCCAGCACTGAGTCCGTCCCTGTGGCTCAGAAGGGAAAGGGGCAGAGCAGGAGAGCAATAGTTATTGGGGATTCGACAGTTAGAGGGACAGATAGGAGGTTCTGTGGCAGCGAAAGAGACTCACGGATGGTATGTTGCCTCCCGGGTGCCAGGGTCCGTGACGTCTCGGACCGTGTTTTCAGTATCCTTAAGGGGGAGGGGGAACAGTCACAAGTCGTGGTACACATCGGTACCAACAACATAGGTAAGAGAAGGGACGGGGATTTAAAACAGGAATTTAGGGAGCTAGGGTGGGAGCTGAGAGCCAGGACAAACCATGTTGCCTTCTCTGGTTTGTTGCCGGTGCCACGTGCGAGCGAGTTGAGGAACAGGGAGAGAGTGCAGATAAACACGTGGCTGCAGGGATGGTGTAGGAGGGAGGGTTTCAGTTACATGGATAATTGGAGCACATTCTGGGGGAGGTGGGACATGTACAAACAGGACGGTTTGCACCTGAACCAGAGGGGCACCAATATCCTGGGAGGGAAATTTGCTACGGCTCTTTGGGGGGGTTTAAACTAATTTGTCAGGGGGATGGGAAAACGAGCTGTAGTCCAGAAGCCAGTTTTGAGTGTAGTGAGGTATTGAGGAGGGTATCAAGGTCGCAGGAGTGTACCGCAGACAGGAAGTTGGATTGAAGTGTGTCTACTTCAATGCAAGGAGCATCCGGAATAAGGTAGGTGAACTTGGAGCGTGGATTGGTACTTGGGACTACGATGTTGCCATTACGGAGACATGGTTAGAACAGGGACAGGAATGGTTGTTGGAAGTTCCAGGGTATAGATGTTTCAGTAAGTGTAGAGAAGCTGGTAAAAGAGGTGGAGGAGTAGCATTGTTAATCAAGGATAGTTTAACAGCTGCTGAAAGGCAGTTCGAGGGGGATCTGCCGACTGAGGTAATATGGGCTGAAGTTAGAAATAGGAAAGGAGCGGTCACGTTGTTGGGATTTTCTATAGGCCCCCAAATAGTAATAGAGATGTGGAGGAAGAAATTGCAAAGCAGATTATGGATAGGTGTGGAGGTCACAGGGTAGTTGTCATGGGTGACTTTAACTTTCCAAACATTGATTGGAACCTTTAGAGGTCGAATAGTTTGGATGGGACAGTTTTCGTACTGTGTGTGCAGGAGGGTTTCCTGACACAATATGTGAATAGGCCGACAAGAGGTGGGGCCACATTACACTTGGTACTGGGTAATGAACCGGGCCAAGTGTTAGATTTGGTTGTGGGAGAGCACTTTGGAGATAGTGACCATAATTCGGTGTCTTTCATTATTGCAATGGAGAGGGATAGGGCCTTGCGGCAGGGCAAGGTTTATAATTGGGGGAGGGGTAATTATGATGCGATTAGGCAAGAATTAGGGAGCATAAGATGGGAACAGAAACTGTCAGGGAAAGGCACAAATGAAAAGTGGAGCTTGTTCAAGGAACAAATACTGTGTGTCCTTGAAAGGCATGTCCCTGTCAGGCAGGGAGGAAATGGCCGAGTGAGGGAACCATGGTTCACAAAAGAGGTTGAATGTCTTGTCAAGAGGAAAAAGGAAGCGTACGTAAGGATGAGAAAACAAGGTTCAGTTGGGTCGCTTGAGGGTTACAAGGTAGCAAGGAATGAGCTAAAAAAAAGGGCTTAGGAGAGCTAGGAGGGGGCATGAGAAGTCCTTGGCGGGTCGGATCAAGGAAAACCCCAAGGCTTTTTACTCTTATGTGAGAAATAAAAGAATGACCAGGGTGAGGTTAGGGCCGGTCAAGGATACTAGTGGGAACTTGTGCATGGAGTCAGAAGAGATAGGAGAGGCGATGAATGAATACTTTTCTTCAGTGTTCACCAAGGAGAGGGACCATGTTTTTGAGGATGAGAATGGGATACAGGCTGATAGGCTGGAGGAGGTAGATGTTCTGAGGGAAGGTGTATTAGCAATTTTGAAAAACCTGAGGGTCGATAAGTCCCCTGGGTCAGATGGGATATATCCTAGGATTCTTTGGGAAGCAAGGGATGAGATTGCAGAGCCTTTAGCTTTGATCTTTGGGTCCTCACTGTCCATGGGGATAGTGTCAGAGGACTGGAGAGTGGCGAATGTTGTTCCTCTGTTCAAGAAAGGAAATAGGAATGACCCTGGTAATTATAGGCTGGTTAGTCTTTCTTTGGTGGTCAGTAAGTTAATGGTAAAGGTCCTGAGGGATCGGATTTATGACCATTTGGAAAGATGCAGCTTAATCCGGGATAGTCAACACGGATTCGTGAAGGGTAAGTCTCGCCTCACAAATTTGACTGAATTCTTTGAGGAGGTAACTAAGTGTGTAGATGAAGGTAGAGCAGTTGATGTCGTGTACATGGATTTTAGTGAGGCGTTTGATAAGGTTCCCCATGGTCGGCTCATGAAGAAAGTAAGGAGGTGTGGCAGAGAGGGAAATTTGGCCGATTGGATAAGTACAAAGAACAAAGAACAATACAGCACAGGAACAGGCCCTTCGGCCCTCCAAGCCCACGCCGCTCCCTGGTCCAAACTAGACCATTCTTTTGTATCCCTCCATTCCCACTCCGTTCATATGGCTGTCTAGATAAGTCTTAAACGTTCCCAGTGTGTCCGCCTCCACCACCTTGCCTGGCAGCGCATTCCAGGCCCCCACCACCCTCTGTGTAAAATATGTCCGTCTGATATCTGTGTTAAACCTCCCCCCCTTCACCTTGAACCTATGACCCCTCGTGAACGTTACCACCGACCTGGGGAAAAGCTTCCCACCGTTCACCCTATCTATGCCTTTCATAATTTTGTACACCTCTATTAGGTCTCTCCTCATTCTCCGCCTTTCCAGGGAGAACAAGCCCAGTTTACCCAATCTCTCCTCATAGCTAAGACCCTCCATACCAGGCAACATCCTGGTAAACCTTCTCTGCACTCTCCCTAAAGGCTCCACGTCCTTCTGGTAGTGCTGCGACCAGAACTGGACGCAGTACTCCAAATGTGGCCTAACCAGCGTTCTATACAGCTGCAACATCAGACTCCAGCTTTTATGCTCTATACCCCGTCCTATAAAGGCAAGCATATCATATGCCTTCTTCACCACCACCTCCACCTGTGCTGCCACCTTCAAGGAATTGTGGACTTGCACACCTAAGTCCCTCTGTGTTTCTATACTCTTGATGGCTCTGCCATTTATTGTATAACTCCCCCCTACATTAGTTCTTCCGAAATGCATCACTTCGCATTTATCTGGATTAAATTCCATCTGCCATTTCTTCGCCCAATTTTCCAGCCTATCTATATCCTGCTGTATTGTCCGACAATGTTCAGCGCTATCCGCAAGTCCAGCCAAGAAATTATTTCCAAAAAATTGGATCAGTACTTGAAGGAAATTAACTTGAAGGGCTACAGGGATTGATTGGGGAAATTTAAGAAAGAGGTTGTGCTGGAATCTTTGAATGGCATCAAGATAGATAAGTTGCCGGGTCCGGATGGGATGTACCCCAGGTTACTGTGGGAGGCGAGGGAAGAGATTGCAGAGCCTCTGGCGATGATCTTTGTGTCGTCGATGGAGACGGGAGAGGTGCCGGAGGATTGGAGGATTGCGGATGTGGTTCCTATTTTCAAGAAGGGGAATGGGGATAGCCCAGGTAATTACCGACCGGTGAGTCTAACCTCAGTGGTTGGTAAACTGTTGGAGAAGATCCTGAGGGACAGGATATATGAGCATTTAGAGAGGTTTAGTATGCTCAAGAATACTCAGCATGGCTTTGTCAAGGGCAGATCGTGCCTTACGAGCCTGGTGGAGTTCTTTGAAAATGTGACTAAACACATTGACGAAGGAAAAGCGGTAGATGTGGTTTACATGGACTTCAGCAAGGCATTCAATAAGGTCCCCCATGCAAGACTTCTCGAGAAAGTGAGAGGGCATGGGATCCAAGGGGCAGTTGCCTTGTGGATCCAGAACTGGCTTGCCTGCAGAAGGCAGAGAGTGGTTGTAGATGGGTCTTTTTCTGAATGGAGGTCGGTCACCAGTGGAGTGCCCCAGGGATCTGTTCTGGGACCCTTGCTGTTTGTCATTTTCATAAATGACCTGGATAAGGAAGTGGAGGGATGGGTTGATAAGTTTGCCGACGACACGAAGGTTGGTGGTGTTGTGGATAGTTTGGAGGGATGTCAGTAGCTGCAGCGTGACATAGATAGGATGCAAGACTGGGCGGAGAAGTGGCAGATGGACTTCAACTTGGATAAATGTGTAGTGATCCATTTTGGCAGGTCAAATGGGATGAAGGAGTATAATATCAAGGGTAAGACTCTTAGCAGTGTAGAGGATCAGAAGGACCTTGGGGTCCGGGTCCATTGGACTCTTAAATCAGCCTCGCAGGTAGAGGAGGTGGTTAAGAAGGCGTATCATAGAAATCATAGAAACCCTACAGTGCAGAAGGAGGCCATTCGGCCCATCGAGTCTGCACCGACCACAATCCCACCCAGGCCCTACCCCACATATTTTACCCACTAATCCCTCTAACCTATGCATCCCAGGACTCTAAGGGGCAATTTTTTTTATCCTGGCCAATCAACCTAACCCACACATCTTTGGACTGTGGGAGGAAACCCACGCAGACACAAGGAGAATGTGCAAACTCCACACAGACAGTGACCCGAGCCGGGAATCGAACCCGGGACCCTGGAGCTGTGAAGCAGCAGTGCTAACCACTGTGCTACCGTGTGTATGGTGTGCTGGCCTTCATCAATCGAGGGATTGAGTTTAGGAGTCGGGAGATAATGGTGCAGCTTTATAAGACCCTCGTCAGACCCCACTTGGAGTACTGTGTTCAGTTCTGGTCGCCTCATTACAGGTGGGATGTGGAAATTATTGAAAGGACGCAGAGAAGATTTACAAGGATGTTGCCTGGATTGGTTGGCATGCCTTATGAGGATAGGTTGAGGGAGCTCGGTCTTTTCTTCTTGGAGAGACGAAGGATGAGAGGTGACCTGATAGAGGTGTACAAGATGTTGAGAGGTATAGATCGGGTGGATTCTCGGAGGCTTTTTCCCAGGGCTGAAATGGCTGCTACGAGAGGACACAGGTTTGAGGTGCTGGGGAGTAGATACAGAGGAGATGTCAGGGGTAAGTTTTTCACTCAGAGGGTGGTGGGTGAGTGGAATCGGCTGCTGTCAGTGGTGGTGGAGGCAAACTCGATAGGGTCTTTTGAGAGACTTCTGGATGAGTACACGGCACTTAATAGGATTGAGGGTTATAGGTAAGCCTATATATAAGCCTAGGTAGGTAGGGACATGACTGGCGCAACTTGTGGACCGAAGGGCCTGTTTGTGCTGTATTCTTTCTATGTTCTACGTTCTAACATGGATTTACAAAATGCTTGACGAAACTATTGAAATTTTTTGAGGCTGTAACTAATAGAGTTGACCAAGGAGAACCAGTGGATGTAGTTTATTTAGATTTTCAGAAGGCTTTCGACACGGTCTCACATAACAGACTACTGTATAAAATTAAAGTGCATGGGATTGCAGGTAATGTCTTGAGATAGATAGGAAGCAAAGAGTTGGCATTAATGGGTCTTTTTCTGATTGGCAGTCAGTGACTCGTGGAGTTCTACAGGGAGCTGTGCTCAGACCCCAAATGTCCACATTATATATCAATGATTTGGAAGAGAGAACTGAGGTGTAACAAGTTGGGTGGGAGGGTGAGCTATAAGGAGGATGCAGAGATGCTTCAGTGTGATTTGGACAGGCTGAGTGTGTGGGCATCTGCATGGCAGATGCAGCATAATTTGGATGAATGTGAGGTTATCGACTTTGGTAACAATATTAGGAAGACAGATTATTACTTGAAGAGAGGTGGATACTCAGCGAGACCTTGGAGTGCTCGTGCATCAGTTGCTGAAAGTAATAGATGAAGGAAAGGCAGTGGATGTTGTATACATGGACTTCAGTAAAGCCTTTGACAAGGTACCTTAATGGTAGACTGGTCCGAAAGGTGAAGTCACACGGGATCAGAGGAGAGCTGGCAAGATGGATACAGAACTGGCTTGGCCATAGAAGACAGAGGGTAGCAGTAGAGGGGTGCTTTTCTGAATGGGAGGCTGTGACTAGCGGTGTTCCACAGGGATCAGTTCTGGGACCTTTGTTGTTCGTAATATATATAAATGATTTGGAGGAAAATGTAGCTGGTCTGATTAGAAAGTGTCGTCTGCAAACAAAAATTTGTGAAGTTGAGGAGCGTGAAGAGGATTGTCAGAGGATGCAGCAAGATATAGACTTGGGCGGAGAAATGGCAGATGGAGTTTAATCCAGACAAGTGTGAGATAATGTATTTTGGAAGGTCCAATGCATGTAAGAATGATACAGTAAATGGTAGAACCCTCGAGCATTGACAGGCAGAGAGATCTGGGCGTACATGTCCACCAATCACAAAGTAGTGATGCAGGTGGATAAGCTAGATAAGAAAGCATACGGCATGCTTGCCTTCATCGGTCGGAGCATTGAGTATAAAAATTGGCAGGTCATGCTGCAGCTGGACAGAGCTTTAGTTGGGCCTCATTTAGAATATTGTGTACAATTCTGATTGCCACACTACCTGAAGGATGTGGATGCTTTGGAGAGAGTACAGAAGGGGTTGTTGCCTGGTTTGGAGGGTATTATTAGCTATGAGGAGAGGTTGGATAAACTTGGTTTGTTCTCACTGGAATGATGGAGGTTGAGGAGTGACCTGATAGAGGTTTACAAGATTGAGTGGCATGGACAGAGCAGACAGTCACATGCTCTTTCCTCACGTAGAAAAGTCAAGTACTAGGGACATAGGTTTAAGGTGCATGGGGAAATGTTTACAGGGGATGTGCGCGGCAAGTGTTTTACACAGAGAGTGGTGAATGTCTGGAATGTGCTGCCTGGGGAGGTGGTGGGAGCAGGTACGATAGCGGCATTTAAGGGGCAACCAGACAAATACATGAATAGGATGAGAATGAAAGGATATGGTTTTAGTTTCGGCAGGCATCATGACTGGCGCAGGCTTGGAGGGTGAAGGGGCCTGTTCCTGTGCTGTACTTTTCTTTGTTCTCTAAGTACGCAGGTACAGCAGGCAGTAAAAAAGGCAAATAGTGTGTTGGCCTTGATAGCAAGAGGACTTGAGTATAGGGAAAGGGATGTTTTGCTGCAATTGTCTAGAGCATTGAAATATTGTGTGCAGTTTTGGTGTCCTTATCTGAGGAATGATGTACTTGCTCCTTGAGGGAGTACAGCGAAGGTTTACCAAGCTGATTCATGGGATGGCAGGTCTGTCATATGAGCAGAGACTAAGTCAGTTAGGATTATATTCACTGGAGTTTAGAAGAGTGAGAGGGGATCTCATAGAAACATATAAAATTCTAACAGGGTAGATTCAGAATGAATGTTCCCAAAGGTGGGGGAGTCCAGAACTAGGGACCATAGAACCATAGAAAATTACAGCTCAGAAACAGGCCTTTTGGCCCTTCTTGTCTGAGCCGAACCATTTTTTGCCTAGTCCCACTGACCTGCACTTGGACCATATCCCTCCACACCCCTCTCATCCATGAACCCGTCCAAGTTTTTCTTAAATGTTAAAAGTGACCCTGCATTTACCACTTTATCCGGCAGCTCATTCCACACTCCCACCACTCTCTGCGTGAAGAAGCCCCCCCTAATATTCCCTTTAAACTTTTCTCCTTTCACCCTTAACCCATGCCCTCTGGTTTTTTTTCTCCCCTAGCCTCAGCGGAAAAAGCCTGCTTGCATTCACTCTATCTATACCCATCAAAATCTTATACACCTCTATCAAATCTCCCCTCAATCTTCTACGCTCCAGGGAATAAAGTCCCAACCTATTCAATCTCTCTCTGTAACTCAGCTTCTCAAGTCCCGGCAACATCCTTGTGAACCTTCTCTGCACTCTTTCAACCTTATTTATATCCTTCCTGTAACTAGGTGACCAAAACTGTACACAATACTCCAAATTCGGCCTCACCAATGCCTTATATAACCTTACCATAACACTCCAATTTTTATAAAGAACATAAGAACATAAGAAATAGGAGCAGGAGTAGGCCATCTAGCCCCTCGAGCCTGCCCCGCCATTCAATAAGATCATGGCTGATCTGACGTGGATCAGTACCACTTACCCGCCTGATCCCCATAACCCTTAATTCCCTTACCGATCAGGAATCCATCCATCCGCGCTTTAAACATATTCAGCGAGGTAGCCTCCACCACCTCAGTGGGCAGAGAATTCCAGAGATTCACCACCCTCTGGGAGAAGAAGTTCCTCCTCAACTCTGTCTTAAACCGACCCCCCTTTATTTTGAGGCTGTGTCCTCTAGTTTTAACTTCCTTACTAAGTGGAAAGAATCTCTCCGCCTCCACCCTATCCAGCCCCCGCATTATCTTATAAGTTTCCATAAGATCCCCCCTCATCCTTCTAAACTCCAACGAGTACAAACCCAATCTCCTCAGCCTCTCCTCATAATCCAAACCCCTCATCTCCGGTATCAACCTGGTGAACCTTCTCTGCACTCCCTCCAATGCGAATATATCCTTCCTCATATAAGGGGACCAATACTGCACACGGTATTCCAGCTGCGGCCTCACCAATGCCCTGTACAGGTGCATCAAGACATCCCTGCTTTTATATTCTATCCCCCTGGCAATATAGGCCAACATCCCATTTGCCTTCTTGATCACCTGTTGTACCTGCAGACTGGGCTTTTGCGTCTCATGCACAAGGACCCCCAGGTCCCTTTGCACGGTAGCATGTTTTAATTTGTTTCCATTGAGATAGTAATCCCATTTGTTATTATTTCCTCCAAAGTGTATAACCTCGCATTTCTCAACGTTATACTCCATTTGCCATATCCTCGCCCACTCACTCAGCCTGTCCAAATCTCTCTGCAGATCTTCTCCGTCCTCCACACGATTCACTTTTCCACTTATCTTTGTGTCGTCTGCAAACTTCGTTACCCTACACTCCGTCCCCTCCTCCAGATCATCTATATAAATGGTAAACAGTTGCGGCCCGAGTACCGATCCCTGCGGCACGCCACTAGTTACCTTCCTCCAACCGGAAAAACACCCATTTATTCCGACTCTTTGCTTCCTGTCGGATAGCCAGTCCCCAATCCACTTTAACACACTACCCCCAACTCCGTGTGCCCTAATCTTCTTCAGCAGCCTTTTATGGGGCACCTTATCAAACGCCTTTTGGAAATCCAAAAACACCGCATCCACCGGTTCTCCTCCATCAACCGCCCTAGTCACATCTTCATAAAAATCCAACATGTTCGTCAAGCACGACTTTCCCCTCATGAATCCATGCTGCGTCTGATTGATCGAACCATTTCTATCCAGATGCCCTGCTATCTCCTCTTTAATAATGGATTCCAGCATTTTCCCTACTACAGACGTTAAGCTGACCGGCCTATAGTTACCCGCCTTTTGTCTCCTTCCTTTTTTAAACAGCGGCGTAACATTAGCCGTTTTCCAATCAACCGGCACTACCCCAGAATGCAACCAGTTTTGATAAATAATCACTAACGCATCCACTATTACCTCTGACATTTCTTTCAATACCCTGGGATGCATTCCATCCGGGGACTTGTCCACCTTCAGTCCCATTAGTCTACCCAGCACTGCCTCTCTGGTAACATTAATCGTATTAAGTATTTCTCCTGCTGCCAACCCTCTATCGTTAATATTTGGCAAACTATTTGTGTCCTCCACCGTGAAGACCGACACAAAAAACTTATTTAAAGACTCAGCCATATCCTCATTTCCCACTATTAACTCCCCCCTCTCGTCCTCCAAGGGTCCAACATTCACTCTAGCCACTCTATTCCTTTTTATATATTGATAAAAACTTTTACTATCATTTTTTATATTAATTGCTAGCCAAGCTTCATAGTCTATCCTTCCTTTCTTTATCGCTTTCTTAGTCTCTCTTTGTTGTTTCTTAAATTTTTCCCAATCACTTGTTTCTCCACTATTTTTGGCCACTCTGTACGCAGCTGTTTTTATTTTAATACTCTCCTTTATTTCCTTCGTTATTCACGGCTGGTTCTCCCTTTTCTTACAATCCTTGTTTTTTGCTGGAATATATTTTTGCTGAGAACTGAAAAGGATCTCCTTAAAAATCCTCCACTGTTCCTCAGCTATCCTACCTGCCAGCCTGCTCTCCCAGTCTACCTTAGCCAATTCATCCCTCATCCTATCATATTTCCCTCTGTTCAAACAGAGGACACTGGTTTGAGACCAAACTTTCTCCTCTTCCATCTGAACTCGATACTCCGATTTATAAAGGCCAATGTACCAAAGGCACTCTTTACGACCCTATCCACCTGTGACGTCACTTTTAGGGAATTCTGTACCTGTATTCCCAGATCCCTCTGTTCAACTGCACTCTTCAGAGTCCTACCATTTACCCTGTACGTTCTACTTTGGTTTGTCCTTCCAATGTGCATAGTTTGAGGATAAGGGGTAATCCTTTTAAAACTGAGATGAGGAGAAACTTCTTCACCCAGGGAGTGATGAATGTGTGGAATTCACTACTACAGAATGTAGTTGAGGCCAAAACATTGTCTGATTTCAAGTAGAAATTAGATATGGCTCTTTGGTCTAAAGGGATCAAGGGATATGGGGAGAAGGGGGAGGATCAGGATATTGAATTTGATGATCATCCATGATCAAAGTGAATGGCGGAGCAGGCTTGAAGGACCTGAATCTAGTTGCCATGACTATGAAGTGTAAGAAAAAAAAGGTTTCTGTCATCAACTCGCTGTGGGCCATGATGGTGTCCTTTTTTTTACATAAAGAGATCAATGAAAAAAGGTATAACTTTCGTAAATTCATCATCCATTGCCACTGTTTTGTTGGTACTTTTAATCTGTGACAAAATAGATGGACAGACTGCCAATGCAGATTTAAAACAGTTTTCCTTTATTCCTCTAGCCATTGATGTCATCAATACTTCTTTAACATCATGATTAGGTCATGTTAAGGGGATACAATAATGGTACCATTACAAAAACTGTAAATCCACAGATTTCCCAATAAATAACCTTATTGTGTTCCATACCTAATTTCATTTGAACTGTTTTCATAGACAGCTTACTAAGTTTATTTATTCATGTCACAAATAGGTTTACATTAACACTGCAATTAAGTTACTGGGAAAATCCCCTAGTCGCCACACTCCGGCGCGTGTTCGGGTACACTGAGCATGACCAATGAACCTAACCAGCATGTCTTTCAGACTATGGGAGGAAACTCACGCAGATAAGTGGAGAATGTGCAGACTCCTCACAGATGGTGGCGCAAGCTGGGAATCAAACCAGAATCCCTGGCATTGTGAGGTTGCAGTGCTAATCACTGTGCCCATGTTTCACTGGATACTATATTTATACTGATAAAATAATTACTCAAGCTGTTTTACACGGTATCTTTTAACACGTTATCATCCATGAGCCTGAAGTAAGTAGAATTTTCATATTCCTTAACCTTACTTTGGTCTTAAGGTTTAGAAAATATAGGAAAGACTTTAACCAATCCATTCCACATACTGTGCACATGCAACCATTGTCTAACACAGTGCAATTGAATAAGCTTGCAACTGGAACACCCTGTTACCAAACTAAAGCTTCTGGTGATCAATACAATTCCTTCTGACTGATTAGTATTATCATTTTCTCCTTCCAAACCTTCAATATTTTGTGCCATTTTAAAAATCATTTTTTTCCATTTTGGACAATGTATATTTCAAATCTCACCTTAAACACCTGTTCATTCTTCTGCTATAGCTACCAAAGGGGTCTCTGTCCTCAGGGATTCTTCATCCTCATTCTCTTGGATGAAAACGGATGTGAAGTATTCGTTCAACACTTGTCCACTGCCTTTACTCACAGATTCCTCCCTTGGTCCCTGATGGGCTCTACTCTTTCCCTGGTTATCCCACGGCCGTTGAATCATAGAATCATTGAATCCCTACAGTGCAGGCCCATTGAGCCTTCACCGATAACAATCCCACCCAGGCCTATCCCCGTAACCACATGTATTTATTCTGCTAAATACCCGACACTAAGGGACAATTTACCGTAGCCAAACGGGGGCGGCACGGTAGCACAGTGGTTAGCACTGCTGCTTCACAGCTCCAGGGACCTGGGTTCGATTCCCGGCTTGGGTCACTGTCTGTGTGGAGTTTGCACATTCTCCTCGTGTCTGCGTGGGTTTCCTCCGGGTGCTCCGGTTTCCTCCCACAGTCCAAAGATGTGCGGGTTAGGTTGATTGGCCATGCTAAAAATTGCCCTTAGTGTCCTGAGATGTGTAGGCTAGAGGGATTAGTGGGTAAATATATAGGCATATGGGGGTAGGGCCAGGGTGGGATTGTGGTCGGTGCAGACTCGATGGGCCGAATGGCCTCTTTCTGTACTGTAGGGTTTCTATGATTTCTGTGAAACAACCTAACCTGCACATCTTTGGACTATGGGAGGAAACCAGAGCACCCGGAGGAAACCCATGCAGACACGGGGAGAACATTCAAACTCCACACAGTCACCCAAGGCCAGAATTGAACCCGGGTCCCTGGTGCTGTGAGGCAGCAGTGTTAACCACTGTGCTACCGTGCCACCCAAACCACTATGCCATCGTACTGCCCTGTGATTGATACACTTGATTTTCCCTACTTTAGCAGCCAGAGCTTTCTCATATCTCCTCTTTGCTTTCCAAATTGCTTTCTTAAGCTCCACCCCACATTTTCTGTACTTCACTAATGCCTTCGCTGATTTGCTCCCCTTGCCCCTGCTAAACTTGATTTCCACAGTCTTCTGTATCAGAGGCAAGAGTGCACCCAGTAAAACATAGCTAACTGCTTCATAGAAAATATACAATTACAAGATGAATACTGAGTCAAGCAAATCAGCAAGAAATGCAGCTTGATTATTGGTTGGTTTAGATGCACTAAAAATGTTTTCGTATTTCTGAACTGAGAAAGGAGAAACTATAGGTTGGACACTCTGTGCATGTGTGATTGTCGGAAAGAGCTTGGTTGCATTGTTTGCCAATATTTTGTATTGTTTCAAAATGAAAATAGCAACTTAGTGCTTTGGTATTGAATTTGCATCAAATTTAAATTCTGTATTTGTTTCTTGTAGATCTTGTAATTACTAAAATAATGTCTGACGAAGAGAATTTTAGGACCACTTTAGTCTACATGAAAAGTCCTGAAGTTTCTAGACGATCTAAGT
Source organism: Mustelus asterias (assembly GCF_964213995.1). Classification (NCBI taxonomy): domain Eukaryota; kingdom Metazoa; phylum Chordata; class Chondrichthyes; order Carcharhiniformes; family Triakidae; genus Mustelus; species Mustelus asterias. Next base: position 45,608,389 of record NC_135801.1, read on the forward strand.
TTCAGGTATGGCACTTTATTGTTCTGTAGTTGTACAAATTCTATCAAATCTCACCTTGGCTTTTTGTGCTCTAAGGAGAACAATCCCAGCTTTTTGAGTTTATTCACAAAAATGAAGTCCCTCACTCTGGTCCTATTGTGCTAAATCTCCTCTGCATCTTTTCTGATGCCTTGACATTCTACTGAAGTGTGGTACTTAGAATTGCACACGACACACCAGGGAGTGAATTTTTATGGTGGTGGATGGGATGCGAATCAAGCGGGCTGCTTTGTCTTGGATAGTGGTGAGCTTCTTATTGTTGTTGGAGCTGAACTGATCCGGATAAGTAGACAATATTTCATCCCACATGTACCTCGTAGATGGTGAGCAAGCTTTGCGAAATCGGGATGAGTTACTCACCACAAAATTCCCAGTCTCTGATCGGCTCTTATAACCGCTGTCTTTACGGGTGGAATTTTCTGGGCGTTCTTGTTGTCCCTATCCATGACTACCCAAAATGTTATGGAATTATGGTAGCTACTGAAGAAATCGTATATGATGGCAGCTCAGGTGCACCAATCGAGGAGAAAGAGAATGTTTCGAGGTGGTTTTATTTTCTTTCCTCCCCCAGGCCTTCATTGTTGAAAAATAACTGCCGCAAATTCATCTGCGCACTCATCTAGTCTCTATCCTTGAATCCAAATGTCAAAATGCCCAGAACAGAGCCAAACTGTTGCAGCTGAAACAAACTAGGGACAATCACTAAAATCAAATCACCTTGCACATAGGCATCATTTATAAAATTAATTCTTGGTATATGGGGCACTAGCAAGTACTTATTCCTCTTCCCCAGTTGCTGTTGAGATGGTGGTGGTTAGCCATCTCCTTGAACAGCTACAGTCTGTGTTTTTGTGGCACTATTAAGGGAGCTTTAGGAGTTTAATTCTGTAATGAATGACAGACAGAATGTGAGATTTGGAAGTTGAATTTGGAGATGGCTGCATTCCCATGTACCTGCTACCCTTATCCTTTGAGGTATTAGAGATTGCAGCTTTAGGAGACTCGGTGGAAGAATGTAGTGCATCCTGTGGATAGCACATACTGCAGCTATGGAACATGTGATGGAGAGTGACTGTTTAAGATGGTGAGTGGGCTACTAGTAAAGCTCAGGCCTGAATGGTCTTGAGCTTCTAAGTGTTGTTGCAGCTGCTTCCATTCAGACAAGAGTACTGCATCCTGAAACACCAACTTGGTTTCTCTCTCTCTCTCCACAGCTGATGTATGACCCACTGAAACATATATAGAAAATAGACAAAGGGTCATCTAGACTCAAAACGTCAGCTCTTTTGTCTTCTTACAAATGCTGCCAGACCTGCTGAGATTTTCGAGCATTCTCTCTTTTGGTTTCAGATTCCAGCATCTGCAGTGATTTGCTTTTTTACATAGAAAATAGAATTAGGTCATTTGGCCCTTCAAGCCTGCCCCGCCATTTATTTTGATCATGGTTGATAATCAAATTTAATACCCTGATCCCATCTTCCCCGTTTCCATATCCCTTGATCCCTTTAGCCCCAAGAGCCAAATCTAATTCCTTTTCGAAATCACAACGTTTTGGTTTCAATTACTTTCTGTGGTAGTGAATTTCACAGGTTCAGCAGTCTATGGGTGAAGAAATTTCTCCTCACCTCAACCCTAAAAGCTTTACCTCTTATCCTCAAACTATGACCTCTAGTTCTGGACTGCCCCAACATCAGGAACATTCTTTCTGAATCTATCCTGTCTAATCCTGTTAGAATTTTATAAGTTTCTATGAGATCCCCTCTCACTCTTCTAAACTCCAACGAATATAATCCTAACTGACTTAGTTTTCCTAAGATGACAGTCCATCCAGTCCAAAGATGTGCGGGTTAGGTTGATTGGCCAGGTTAAAAATTGCCCCTTAGAATCCTGAGATGTGTAGGTTAGAGGGATTAGCGGGTAAATATGTGGGGGTAGGGCCTGGGTGGGATTGTGGTCGGTGCAGACTCGATGGGCCGAATGGCCTCCTTCTGCACTGTAGGGTTTCTATGATTTCTATGATGATCCCAGGGATTAGCCTGGGAAACCTTCACCATCCGCAGAACATTCCTTTTGTTATTGCATTCCTGACTTGTGCTTTTTGGAGAAGTTTCTGGAAGTTAGAAGGTGGGCCACTTTCCACAGAATACCCAGTTTCTGACCTGTTCTACTAATCAAAGCATTCATGTGGCTTCTCCTGAGTTTCTGGTCAAACTCTGCCCCTATGATGTTGATGGTGAGAGATTTGGCAAAGGTAACACAAGTGGAGATGGCTGGACTTTCCTGCTGGGCATGGCCAATGCCTTGCAAATATCACTCATCAGCTCAAGCAAGCCTGGATGTTGTCCAGGTCTTGCTGCGTGTAGGCATGGGGATTTGCTTCTTAGCAAATATGACAGTCCATTGCAGTACTGAGAGAGCTTTGCACTGTTGTTGCTTCTGGATGAGACATTAAACTGGGGCCCCTTCTGCCTTCTGGGTGGCACAGTGGCGCAGTGACTAGCACTGCTGCCTCACAGCTCCAGGGACCTGGGTCGATTCCCAGCTTGGGTCACTGTGTGGAGCTTGAACGTTCTCCCCGTGTCCGCGTTGGTTTCCTCTGGTTTCCTCCCACAGCCCAAAGATGTGCGGGTTAGGGGCATTGGCCAGACTAAATTGCCCCTTAGTGTCCTGGGATGCGTAGGTGAGAGGGATTAGTGGGGTAGATATGTGGGATTACAGGGATAGGGCCTAGGTGGAATTGCTGTCAGTGCAGACTTGATGGGCCGAATGGTCACCTTCTGCACTGTAGGGATTCTATGATTCTCCAGCGGATGCAAAACATCCCTGTTTTGGAGAAGAGCATAATGTCGTGTATTTACTCTGTAAATCCCCCTGACACTGAGGGACAATTTACCTTGGCCAATCAACCTAACCTGCACATCTTTGGATTGTGGGAGGAAACCAGAGCACCTGGAGGAAACCCATGCAGACACGGGGAAGACATGCAAACTCCACCCAAGACCAGATTTGAACCCAGGTCCCTAGTGCTATGAGGCAGCAGTGTTAACCACTGTGCCACCCAAGAGCAGGGGTGTTATCCTCTGTCTACTATCTACCCCTCAAGAAAAAACAAACATTATCTGATCATTATTTCACTGCTTGTGGGAGGTTATTGTATTGAATTAGCTGCCACATTTCCTATGACAATATGATCATATTTCAAAAAGTACTTCATTGTTTGTGAAGCACTTTGGGATGTCTGATAGTCATGAAAAGGGCTATACAAATACAAGTCTTTTTCTTTAAATATAGTGCACAGAGAAGCATTTTTAAGAGTGGTTTCATTCAAAGCCTCACATACATCATTCAAATCCCTGAAGCTTGCGCCCTTAAATCTGGGCTTTGTTAAAACAAAGGCAATAATACACATCTTATCAGAATTATTTAGGATTTAACAGCAAAGAATGCTGAATAATTCTGGTACAAGAAACCAGTAAAGGGCTGTAATAACTAACCTCACCAGGTTAAAGTCCAACAGGTTTATTTGGTAGCAAAAGCCACACAAGCTTTCGGAGCTCCAAGCCCCTTCTCACCTGAAGAAGGGGCTTGGAGCTCCGAAAGCTTGTGTGGCTTTTGCTACCAAATAAACCTGTTGGACTTTAACCTGGTGTTGTTAAACTTCTTACTGTGTTTACCCCAGTCCAACGCCGGCATTTCCACATCATAACTAACCTCTATCAGCCAATCCAGTCAAACTGTTCTCATTTTTGGCTGCAAGGATGGATGTAGCGAGAGAACATTTCTGTTGTGGGTATACCTGATCAACATATTAGACCACACATCTTCAGAGTTTTCCCAGCTGGGAGGTGTGTGTTAACGTTGGAATGCAATGACTGTGATACAGCACATCAGAAGATTCCAATGGCAACCTTCTCAAGGAGGTCATCCTACTTTCTCTCAGCTCTCACTCAAATTTAAATACAAGTTAGATTCCCAGAAAAGACCACTTCATCCTTCCCCTTACTCTTTGCAGATTGTGTCAGAACCCCCCCCCCCCTCTATTTTCAATTTATAACCGTGCCATTATTTCAAAAGTTCAAGATGGTGGTCCTACACTATTATTTCAAGACCGCTTCAATGCTCCCCCCTCACTGTCATCACCCCACCACCCCTTATTCTCTCTTCTCTAAATACAGGCCTAATGCCCTAATTCTAACACTCCCGTGTACATTATCATCCCACATCAATGCAGAACCAAATGGACACACCAAGCTGTGCATTATCCTATATAAGTACACAGCACTTGCTCTTCCCTGGAGTGGGAGTACAATGCGTGTGCCATGCATGACCTGCTGCATCCCAGTACTATCTGCACTCACTCTTAACTGTGAGGGCCATAGAGCCCAAGAACTGTCTCTACCCTCTCATTCCTAACTGAGTTCCCAAAGGGGTGTCTTTACACTCACACTCCTGACTGTGAGCCCAAGGAGTGTCTCTACTCTCTGACTCCAAACTGTTGGCCCCAAACCAAGGACTATGGCTTTCAATTAGTTCTCCATTGTCCACATGACTGAACACTACACAGATTCGTTAATGTGAGGGGAGTGGGAAAGGAATCACAGTGTGACCCATCCATTGTGCCACACTAACACGCATGATGAGTTCCTATACCTGAATCTGCAAACATCCCCTCCTATTCATACATGTGATATACACCCCTTGTTTTTCAGCATTTCAGTTTCCTTTGACGGGCTCCAGAATCCCACCCCTCGGCTCCCCTCTGCCTGCCATCAAACCCCTTCCTTCCCATACTCCTTTCAATGCCTCCTGCCCCATGCCACCTATATCGAACCCCTTAACCAGTATCCTCAATACATCCTCCCTACTACACCTGTCGAAATACTGGTCTCTGAGAGCGCAGCCCTCTCCGAGTACCACTGCAAAGTGATGTCTTACGGAACCACCCACTGGGAGCAGACCAACCCTACACATGCCCCGCAGTGTGGCATTCCACTGACATCACAACCTGACTGGTGCAGTCTTGTGGCAGGTGGGCTATGCATATTGCACTCACCTCAAAGTAGTGAGCAAAGTGAGGTCCAGCCACTGTTCACTGTTTACTCCACTTTTTAAACTTGACAGGCATGATTTCCCACTTGCACAGGATGGGAAGGTGGCACATAATTCAGTAAGAAGCATATTTAATAACTATTCATGAGATGCTAATGAATGCAAATGGTACTCTCGTCACTTGTCAGTGGGATATGCAACCCGCCATTTACCTGCCATCAGGGGAACCGCAAACTGTTTTCATGCTGGCAAGAATCCGATTTTTTTTGTTTTCGGCTAGATTCTCTGTTTCTGCCTGCCACAAAACCTGTGTGGGCAGGATGGGAAGATTCTACCCTCTATGTCAGTGCAAGTCTGATCCCTTCTTAGTAGGTTTGATACTTTATTTGGAGTGAAACTATTTTAGAAGCAAAAACTTTTTATGAATCTGAAGCCTCTTGTAGCCAGGAGATTAATTGTTGGGAGGACTTGCAAGCTGAAGCAAGCTTGGATTGGAAGACTTTTAGCTATGGTTCAACTGTTTCAGATGTTTCAGATTTTTTTTCTGCCAGATTTGATTGTATGAGTAGTGTTGTACTGCAGTCCCTGAAAGTTCCAGTCAAATGACTGTGGGGTTAACACTTCTAAGGCCCAGACCACCACAATACAATGGCCGTTCACTCTTATATCTGCCCAAACTTGAAGTCGAATATTTCAAATATTTGTTCAATATGACACTTAGGAAAATAGTATAGAAATTCCATAGTCCTCAAATGTTGGTTCGTCTTAAATAATGAGCTTTGTAAACTTCACAGATCTTTGACGTATCCCAAGTATCGAGGTCTATGTTTAATTAAATATCGGTCACAGATTCGAATATTGTCTACAGTCACAAGATTATGACCATTTTAACAGCTTTTGTTGGTCACTTTAATCTTATAGCCTGTAATATCTAATATCCTCATGGTTACCTAGAGCTTTCAATTCCAGATTTACTAAATAATTGAATTTGTTAATTGAATCTAAATTTCACCAGCTGCTTTTGTGGAATTTGCATTAGCCTAGGCCTCTGGATTACTTGTCTAGTGGGCTGACCACGATGCTACTATCTCCCCATCTGCCACGTATCTGCCAATTCATCACTCTACGTCCTTTCAGGTCCACTGCCATTTCCTTCACTGCTTACTCCATTTCCAAGTTTAGTGTCATCTGCAACTTTTATGCCCATTACCCAAGTTCAGATTTTCAATTTGTAACCTAGTATTGCCTTGGTGGACACGTCCACTCTGTCTGAAAAATAGCTGAGCAACAATATTTCCTGTTTATTTTTCTCCCTGCTCTTCAGTAAATCTGCTTCTCCCCAAGAACATGAGTTCATTTAGAGAAACGTCCAACAGAACAGAAAATCAGTTCCCAAATAATCTCAGAAAACAACAAGTCTGACATATTCCTACACAGTGAACCTGCTTGGGAGCTTTGAAGAGATTGCATTGGTGAGCAACATTACAGGGAATCAGCCAGTAAATAAAAAAGAGCAATTTAAGAGCAATTACTATCAAAAGCAATTATATAGTTCTGTTCCTTCGGTTTTTTTTATCGTTTTCTTTAATACTGTGTTATTAGCCTTAGCATTCATGCAACATGCCCACAAATGGAACATAAGTATGGTTATGACATTGAAACAACTGAACACCATGTCTTTTGAATTTCTATTGAATCTTTTTTATGTTTTAACCTAGAAATCACAGGCTTCTCATTGGTGTGGTGATATTTTTCACTCCATGTGATCTGGTATCATTAACTTATAATAAGTAATCAGCGGTTAATGAATTTTGGCCAACTGTTTTCAAGATTATGTTACAATGATCTATCATAGCTCTTCTGAGATTGTTCAGAAAGTAAAACTGAAATCAATTTGTACTAAACCAGCCAGTAGATTACTTGACTGTGTTTGAACCAAGAATTATCACAGATGCATGTGAACTTCAGAAAACTAAAATCAGCATTGACCCCTTTGTCTTAGAAAAGTAAGAATGTATTGTTTTATTTAATTGTTGAAGTGGAGTTGGAGTACATATTTTTAGACCATAAGACCAAAGGAAATAGGAACAGGAGTAGGCCGTTTGGCCCTTTGAGCCTGCTCCGCCATTCAATAGGATCATGGCTGATCCCACATTCCTCATGTCCACTTTCCTATCCTTTCCCCATTATCCTTGCTCCCCTTAGGGATCAAAAATCTATCCAGGTGGAAGAGGAGAAAGTTTGGTCTCAAACCAGTGTCCTCTGTTTGAACAGAGGGAAATATGATAGGATGAGGGATGAATTGGCTAAGGTAGACTGGGAGAGCAGGCTGGCAGGTAGGATAGCTGAGGAACAGTGGAGGATTTTTAAGGAGATCCTTTTCAGTTCTCAGCAAAAATATATTCCAGCAAAAAACAAGGATTGTAAGAAAAGGGAGAACCAGCCGTGGATAACGAAGGAAATAAAGGAGAGTATTAAAATAAAAACAGCTGCGTACAGAGTGGCCAAAAATAGTGGAGAAACAAGTGATTGGGAAAAATTTAAGAAACAACAAAGAGAGACTAAGAAAGCGATAAAGAAAGGAAGGATAGACTATGAAGCTTGGCTAGCAGTTAATATAAAAAATGATAGTAAAAGTTTTTATCAATATATAAAAAGGAATAGAATGGCTAGAGTGAATGTTGGACCCTTGGAGGACGAGAGGGGGGAGTTAATAGTGGGAAATGAGGATATGGCTGAGTCTTTAAATAAGTTTTTTGTGTCGGTCTTCACGGTGGAGGACACAAATAGTTTGCCAAATATTAACGATAGAGGGTTGGCAGCAGGAGAAATACTTAATACGATTAATGTTACCAGAGAGGCAGTGCTGGGTAGACTAATGGGACTGAAGGTGGACAAGTCCCCGGATGGAATGCATCCCAGGGTATTGAAAGAAATGTCAGAGGTAATAGTGGATGCGTTAGTGATTATTTATCAAAACTGGTTGCATTCTGGGGTAGTGCCGGTTGATTGGAAAACGGCTAATGTTACGCCGCTGTTTAAAAAAGGAAGGAGACAAAAGGCGGGTAACTATAGGCCGGTCAGCTTAACGTCTGTAGTAGGGAAAATGCTGGAATCCATTATTAAAGAGGAGATAGCAGGGCATCTGGATAGAAATGGTTCGATCAATCAGACGCAGCATGGATTCATGAGGGGAAAGTCGTGCTTGACGAACATGTTGGATTTTTATGAAGATGTGACTAGGGCGGTTGATGGAGGAGAACCGGTGGATGCGGTGTTTTTGGATTTCCAAAAGGCGTTTGATAAGGTGCCCCATAAAAGGCTGCTGAAGAAGATTAGGGCACACGGAGTTGGGGGTAGTGTGTTAAAGTGGATTGGGGACTGGCTATCCGACAGGAAGCAAAGAGTCGGAATAAATGGGTGTTTTTCCGGTTGGAGGAAGGTAACTAGTGGCGTGCCGCAGGGATCGGTACTCGGGCCGCAACTGTTTACCATTTATATAGATGATCTGGAGGAGGGGACGGAGTGTAGGGTAACGAAGTTTGCAGACGACACAAAGATAAGTGGAAAAGTGAATCGTGTGGAGGACGGAGAAGATCTGCAGAGAGATTTGGACAGGCTGAGTGAGTGGGCGAGGATATGGCAAATGGAGTATAACGTTGAGAAATGCGAGGTTATACACTTTGGAGGAAATAATAACAAATGGGATTACTATCTCAATGGAAACAAATTAAAACATGCTACCGTGCAAAGGGACCTGGGGGTCCTTGTGCATGAGACGCAAAAGCCCAGTCTGCAGGTACAACAGGTGATCAAGAAGGCAAATGGGATGTTGGCCTATATTGCCAGGGGGATAGAATATAAAAGCAGGGATGTCTTGATGCACCTGTACAGGGCATTGGTGAGGCCGCAGCTGGAATACCGTGTGCAGTATTGGTCCCCTTATATGAGGAAGGATATATTGGCATTGGAGGGAGTGCAGAGAAGGTTCACCAGGTTGATACCGGAGATGAGGGGTTTGGATTATGAGGAGAGGCTGAGGAGATTGGGTTTGTACTCGTTGGAGTTTAGAAGGATGAGGGGGGATCTTATGGACACTTATAAGATAATGCGGGGGCTGGATAGGGTGGAGGCGGAGAGATTCTTTCCACTTAGTAAGGAAGTTAAAACTAGAGGACACAGCCTCAAAATAAAGGGGGGTCGGTTTAAGACAGAGTTGAGGAGGAACTTCTTCTCCCAGAGGGTGGTGAATCTCTGGAATTCTCTGCCCACTGAGGTGGTGGAGGCTACCTCGCTGAATATGTTTAAAGCGCGGATGGATGGATTCCTGATCGGTAAGGGAATTAAGGGTTATGGGGATCAGGCGGGTAAGTGGTACTGATCCACGTCAGATCAGCCATGATCTTATTGAATGGCGGGGCAGGCTCGAGGGGCTAGATGGCCTACTCCTGCTCCTATTTCTTATGTTCTTATCTCAGCCTTAAATATACACAAGGACTCTACCCCCACAGCTCTCTTTGGCAAGGAGTTCCAAAGACACTCAACGCTCTGAGAGAAGAAATTCCTTCTCAACTCAGTCTTAAATTGGCACCACTTTATTCTGAGACTATGCCCTCTGGTCCGAGTCTCTCCCATGAGGGGAAACATATGGGAGAGTCTAAGACTAGCATTTACTCTGTAAAGCCTCTCAAGAATCCTATATATTTCAATGAGATCACCTCTCATTCTTCTAAATTCCAATGAGTAGTGTCCCAACCTGTCCACACCAGGGGGCATCTAGTGAACCTTCTCTGAACTGCCTCCAATGAAAAAATCTTTCCTTAAATAAGAGGACCAAAGCTGTTCACAGTACTACAGATGCAGCAGGGTAGCACAGTGGTTAGCACTGCTGCTTCACAGCTCTAGGGACCTGGGTTTGATTCCTGGCTTGGGCCACTGTATGTGTGGAGTTTGCACATTCTCCTCGTGTCTGCGTGGATTTCCTCCGGGTGCTCCGGTTTCCTCCCACGGTCCAAAGATGTGCAGGTTAGGTTGATTGGCCAGGTTTAAAAAGAAAATTGCCCCTTAGAGTCCTGAGATGCGTAGGTTAGAGGAATTAGCAGGTAAATATGTGGGGGTAGGGCCTGGGTGGGATTGTGGTCGGTGCAGACTTGATGGGCCGAATGGCCTCCTTCTGCACTGTAGGGTTTCTATGACTTCTATGATTTCTATGTGGTCTCACCAGTACCAGCAAGACTTCCCTACTCTTATACTCCAACCCCCTTGAAATAAGGGCCAACATTCCATTAGCTTTTCTGATTATCTCTGCACCTGTGTGCTAGTTTTCTGTGTTTCGTGCACCATTACCCCTCGAGTCCTTTTGTGTTGCAGGTTTTTGCAGTTTGTCTCCATTTAAATAAAACTGTTCTTTTGTTCTCCCTTCCAAAATGAGCAACTTCACTTTTCCCACATTATACTCCATTTGTTTGTAGATTAATTTTTGAACAGTAAAGGAATTAAGGGTTATGGTGAGCGGGCGGGTAAGTGGAGCAGAGTCCACAAAAAGATTAGCCATGATCTTACTGAATGGCGGAGCAGGCTCGAGGGGCCAGATGGCCTACTCCTGCTCCTAGTTCTTATGTTCTCGTAATTTTCCTTTCCTGCTAATTTTGTGTCATCTGCAAATTTGGCCACAGTACATTCACTTCTTTTCTCTAAGCCATTAATATATTTTGTAAACTGATGCAGTCCCAGCTATGGAACCACACTGATTATAGGTTACCAACCTGAAAAAGAACCCATGATCTCCACTTGCTGTTTCCTGCCAATTCTCTATCCATGCCAATATGCTACCTCCAACATCATGGGCTCTTATCTTATGAAACCTTTTGTGAAGTATCTTGCCAAACTTCTGGAAGTCCAAATACAACACATCTGCTGGTTACCCTCTATCCATTCTGGCTGAGATTTTCTAGAAAAACTCTAAATTAGTCAGACATGATTTTCCATTCATGAAGCCACGCTGATTCTGCTTGATTAGATTATGATTTTCCAAATGTGCTGCTATTAATTTTCTGCAATACCCAGTAGGAATTTTGGACACCAAAATTGTCAATGCTATTTTTTGGTATTTTGAAACAAGATTATATTCACCAATGTCTCTGCCCACAAAAAATAATTGTTTGCAAATTTGATAAGTCTATAAACTTGTTTACAGAAAAAAATATTATTTTGTATATTATTTTCAATTCAGGATGAATTACACAGGGCAGTTGCTAGAAGTGTGGCAAAGCAATCTACCGTGGAAGAAAATTACTTCAGCGATTTTGACTATGGTGAGAACACACATCATTGTAATAATTTAGTTATTTTCAATTTTGTCTTGTATCTTTAAACAAATGAAATTGAAGTTATTTTGTAAATCTCTATTATCTCGTTCCTTTAGGTTTAATCAAACCTAAAGTACTTAACGTGCATCTTAGAAAAAAGTTACAAAATGGGAACATGGTTTTAAAAAAATGAATGCCTGTAATCTTTTACTTCCTCAGCCAAGGCATATTTCGTGGCCCAGGACATGCAGCCAAACCTGTTGGTTCTAATCTGATGGTCATACATATCCTGACGGGCAAGGCAGATTAACTCAGGGCATGGATGGTTACTTGTGACTGGGATATTTTAGCAATTACTGAAACATGGCTAAGGGAGGGACAGGACTGGCAACTCAATGTTTCAGGGTGCAGATGCTATAGAAAAGATAGAACAGGAGATAAGAGAAGAGGGGGAGTTGTGTTTTTGTTTAAGGAGAGCATCACGGCAGTACTGAGAAGAGATACTTCTGAGGGTTCACCTACTGAGTCTATATGGGTAAAGCTGAGAATTAAGAAAGGGGAGATCACATTGACAGGACAATCTCCCACATCGTCAGTGGGAAATTGAGGAACAAATATATAAGGAGGTTACTGATAACGCCAAGAAAAGTAGGATGGTAATTATAGGGGACTTAAACTTTCCTAATATTGACTGGGACAGCTATCGCATTAGGGGCTTGGATAGAGAGAAATTTGTTGAGTGTATTCAGGAGGAATTTCTCATTTAGTATGCAGTTGGCCTGACTAGAGAGAGGGCAAAACTTGACCTCCTCTTGGGAAATAAGGAAGGGCAGGTGACAGAAATGTTCGTGAGGGATCACTTTGGGACCAGTGACCATAATTCCATTAGTTTTAAGATAAGAACATAAGAACTAGGAGCAGGAGGAGGCCATCAGGCTTCTCAAGCCTGCTCCGCCATTCAATAAGATCATGGGCAGCGGAGTGAGCTGGGAGTTGAGTGAGAGCTGTAAGGGCTTTGGCTCGAAGGGCTTAGGCGGCAAGGGCGAAACGGGGTAACTTTAATTCTTAAGTATGTTTCTCAGTGTTCCTTGAAATAAGAAGGGAAATTATGATTGTGAAGCCAGTCTGTTGTTCCCAATGTAGGATGTGGGAGGTCCTGGAGGCTCCTGGCCTCCCGGACGTCCATATCTGTGATGGGTGTGTCGAGCTGCGGTTCCTAAGGGACTGCGTTAGAGAACTGGAATTGCAGCTCAAGGATCTTCGTCTGGTTAGGGAAAATGAAGAGGTGATAGACAGGAACTATCATCAGGTGGTCACACCAGGGCCACGGGAGGCAGGCAAGTGGGTAACGGCCAGGAGGAGGAAAGCTCGGGTGATAGAGAGCACCCCGGTGGATGTGCCCCTTCACAATAAGTACTCCTGTCTGAGTACTGCTGGGGGGGACAGCCCACCTGGGGGAAGCAACAGTGGCCGTGTCTCTGGAGCAGAGTCCGGCCCTGTAACTCGGGGCTAAAGAAAGGAGGGGGAAGGCAGTATTAATCGGGGACTCAACAGTAAGGGGGTCGGACAGGCGTTTTTGTGGAGGCAGACGGGAGTCTCGGATGGTGGTCTGCCTCCCTGCTTCCGGGATCCAGGATGTCTCTGGTTGTGTCCCAGAAATCCTGAGGGGAAAGTGAGAGGCGCCAGAGGTCATGGTACATATTGGTACTGCTGACATGGGTAGGAAGAGGGAAGGGGTCATGAAAAGAGAATATAGGGAGTTAGGTAGACAGTTGAGAAGGAGGAACGCAAAGGTAATAATCTCAGGAATGCTGCCTGTGCCACGGGAAAGTGAGAGCAGGAATGGAGTGAGGTGGAGGATGAATGCGTGGCTGAGGGACTGGAGCAGGGGGCAGGGATTCGGGTTCCTGGGTCACTGGGACCTCTTTAGGGGCAGGTGTGACCTGTATATAAAAAAGACAGGTGGCACTTGAATCCCAGGGGGACCAATATCCTGGCAGGAAGGTTGGCTAAGGCTACCGGAGAGACTTTAAACTAGAAAAGTTGGGGGGAGGGGATCGTGATGAGGTGACTGGGGGCGAGGAGGGTAGCCCACAAATAGAGAGGGATTGTAGACAGCGTAAGAGGGAGAATAGACGGGTGGTGGAGAAGGGGAGAGCTCGGACCAATGGTTTGAGATGTGTCTATTTTAATGCCAGGAGTGTAGTAAATAAAGTGGATGAGCTTAGAGTGTGGATCGATGTTTGGAAGTGTGATATGGTGGCCATTACGGAGACTTGGGGACAGGACTGGATACTTCAGGTGCCGGGTTTCAGATGTTTCAGAAAGGACAGAGGGAGGCAGAAGAGGGGGGGAGTGGCACTGTTGATCAGGGTTAGTGTCACAGCTGTAGAGAAGGTGGACGCCGTGGAGGGGTTGTCAACGGAGTTTCTGTGGGTGGAAGTTCGGAGCAGGAAGGGGTCGATAACTTTGCTGTGTGTTTTCTATAGACCGCCCAATAGTAGCAGGGCTGTTGAGGAGCAGATAGGGAAACAGATCCTGGAGAGATGTAGTAATAACAGGGTTGTCGTGATGGGAGACTTTAATTTCCCAAACATCGATTGGAATATCCCTAGGGTAAGGGGTTTGGATGGGGAGGAGTTTGTGAGGTGTGTTCAGGAGGGTTTCCTGACACAGCATGTGGATAAACCTACAAGAGGAGAGGCTGTACTCGATCTGGTACTGGCTAATGAACCTGGACAGGTGTCGGATCTCTCAGTGGGGGAGCATCTTGGGGATAGTGATCATAACTCTACCTCCTTCACACTAACATTGGAAAGAGATAGGATCAGGCAAGCTAGGAAAGTGTTTATGTGGAGTAAGGGGAAATATGAAGCCATCAGGCAGGAGATTAGAGGCGTAAATTGGAAGGAGGTATTCTCGAGGGAAAGTACCGAAGTAAGGTGGGAGATTTTCAAGGACTGTTTGTCTGGAGCTCTACATGACAACGTTCCGATGAGACAGGGAGGTTTTGGTAGGTAACGGGAACCGTGGTCCACGAAAGCTGTGCTGAGCCTAGTCAAAAGGAAAAGGAAAGCATACAATAGGTTCAGAAAGCTAGGCGATGATGGGGATCTAGATGAGTATACGGCTTGTAGGAAGGGACTTAAGAAGGAAATTAGGAGAGCCAGAAGGGGTCACGAGAAGGCCTTGGCAGGTAAGATTAAGGAGAACCCAAAGGCGTTCTATAAATATGTGAAGAGTAAAAGGACTTCAATGCAAGGAGCGTAGCAGGTAAGACAGATGAACTTAGGGCCTTAATGCTTACGAGGAATTTGGATGTGGTTGCGGTGACAGAGACTTGGTTGAAAGAGGGACAGGACTGGCAGCTGAATATTCCGGGGTACAAGTGTTTTAGGCGAGACAGAAGAGGGGCCAAAAGAGGTGGGGAATAGCAGTATTAGTTAGGGAGCATATTACAGCGGTGCAGAGGGAGGACAATTCAGAGGGGTCGTGTAACGAGTTACTGTGGGTGGAGCTCAGAAACAGGAAGGGCGCAGTCACTATGTTGGGGGTATACTACAGGCCCCCCAACAGCCCAAGGGAAGTGGAAGAACAGATATGTCAGGAGATACTGGATAGGTGCAGGGAAAATTGGGTTGTTGTAGTGGGAAACTTCAATTTCCCTGGTATAGACTGGAAATCGCTTAGAGCTGGGACTCTGAATGGGGAGGAATTTGTAAAATGCGTACAGGAAGGTGCTTTGGAACAATATGTAGATAGCCCGACTAGAGAGGGGGCTATACTGGACCTAGTACTAGGGAATGAGCCCGGTCAGGTCTTCAAAGTTTCAGTAGGGGAACATGTGGCAAATAGTGACCACAATTCTGTTAGCTTTAGGATAGTGATGGAAAAGGATGAGTGGTGTCCCAAGGGTAAGATGTTGGATTGGGGGAAGGCTAACTTTAGTGGGATTGGACAGAAATTGGCAGCTGTTGATTGGGAGAGGCTGTTTGAGGGTAAATCCACATCTGGCATGTGGGAGTCTTTTAAGGAACAGTTGTTCGGGCTGCAGGACAGGCATGTGCCTGTAAAAAAGTAGGATAGAAAGGGTAGGATTCGAGAACCGTGGATAACCAGGGAAATTGAGGGACTGGTCAAAAAGAAAAGGGAGGCGTACGTTAGGTCCAGGCAGCCAAAAACGGAGGGAGCTCTGGAGGAATACAAAGAAAGTAGGAAAGAACTCAAACGAGGAATTAGAAGGGCAAAAACGGATCACGAAATGTCCTTGGCGGACAGGATTAAGGAGAATCCCAAGGCATTTTATTCATACGTTAGGAACAAAAGGGTTGTCAGGGAAAAAAATCTGACCTCTCGGGGACAAAAGTGGGGAATTATGCTTAGAGCCCAAAGAAGTAGGGGAGATCCTAAATGAATACTTTGCGTCGGTATTCACTAAGGAGAGGGATGTGTTGACTGGGAGTGTCTCGGAGGGGACATGTCTGTTCTTCCACTTCCCTTGGGCTGTTGGGGGGCCTGTAGTATACCCCCAACATCGTGACTGCGCCCTTCCTGTTTCTGAGCTCCACCCACAGTAACTCGTTAGAGAAAATCTCCATTACAAGGGAGGAAGTGTTAGGTTTTTTAGAGAATATAAAGACTGACAAATCCCCAGAGCCTGATGGAATCAATCCAAGGCTGCTCAGGGAGACGAGAGATGAAATCGCTGGGCCTCTGACGCAAATCTTTGTCTCGTCACTGGACACGGGTGAGGTCCCAGAGGATTGGAAGATAGCTAATGTGGTCCCGTTATTTAAGAAGGGTAGGAAGGATAACCCGGGAAATTATAGGCCGGTGAGCTTGATGTCCATGGTAGGGAAGTTGTTGGAGAGGATTCTTAGAGATAGGATGTATGCGCATTTAGAAAGGAATAAACTCATTAACGATAGTCAGCATGGTTTTGTGAGAGGGAGGTCATGCCTCACTAACCTGGTGGAGTTTTTTGAAGAAGTGACTAGAATGGTTGACGAGGGAAGGGCCGTGGATGTCGTCTATATGGACTTTAGTAAAGCGTTTGACAAAGTACCTCATGGTAGGTTGGTACAAAAGGTTGGATTTCATGGGATAAAGGGGGAGGTGGCTAGATGGGTGGAGAACTGGCTTGGTCACAGAAGACAGAGGGTGGTCGTGGAAGGGTCTTTTTCCGGCTGGATGCCTATGACTAGTGGTGTTCCGCAGGGCTCTGTATTGGGACCTCTGCTGTTTGTGATTTATATAAATGATCTGGAAGAAGGTGTAACTGGGGTGATCAGTAAGTTTGCGGACGACACGAAATTGGCTGGACTTGCAGATAGTGAGGAACATTGTCAGAGGCTACAGAAGGATATAGATAGGCTGGAAATTTGAGCAAAGAAATGGCAGATGGAGTTCAATCGAGATAAATGCGAAGTGATGCATTTTGGTAGAGCTAATGTAGGGGGGAGCTATATGATCAATGGCAGAACCATAAAGGGTATAGATACGCAGAGGGACCTGGATGTGCAAGTCCACAGATCCTTGAAGGTGACGTCACAGGTGGAGAAGGTGGTGAAGAAGGCATATGGCATGCTTGCCTTTATAGGACAGGGCATAGAGTATAAAAGTTGGGGTCTGATGTTGCAGATGTATAGAACGTTGGTTCGGCCGCATTTGGAATACTACGTCCAGTTCTGGTCGCCACACTACCAGAAGGACGTGGAGGCTTTAGAGAGGGAGTGCAGAGGAGGTTTACCAGGATGTTGCCTGGTATGGAGGGGCTTAGTTATGAGGAGAGATTGGGTAAACTGGGGTTGTTCTCACTGGAAAGACGGAGGCTGAGGGGAGACCTAATAGAGGTGTATAAAATTATGAAAGGCATAGATAGGGTGAATGGTGGGAAGCTTTTTCCCAGGTTGGTGGTGACGTTCACGAGGGGTCATAGGTTCAAGGTGAGGGAGGGGAGGTTTAACACGGATATCAGAAGGACATATTTTACACAGAGGCTGGTGGGGGCCTGGAATGTGCTGCCGGGCAAGGTGGTGGAGGCGGGCACACTTAGAACGTTTAAGACTTATCTAGATAGCCACATGAATGGAGGGGTACAAAAGAATGGTCTAGTTTGGACCAGGGAGCGGCGCGGGCTTGGAGGGCCGAAGGGCCTGTTCCTGTGCTGTATTGTTCTTTGAAGGAATAGGACCTATAAAATGTGAAGGTGAGAAAGTCTGTACGGAACCAGAAGAAATAGCAGTGGTGCTTAATGAATACTTTACCTCGGTATTCACGGTGGAAAAAGACCTGTGTGGTTGTACTACAGGATTGCAGCGGATTGAGAAGATTGAGTTTGTCGACATTAAGAAAGAGGATGTGTTGGAAATTTTGAATAGCATCAAAATAGATAAGTCACTGGGACCGGATGGGATTTACCCCAGGTTACTGTGGGAGGCGAGGGAAAAGATTGCAGAGCCTCTGGCGATGATCTTTGCGTCGTCGATGGAGACGGGAGAGGTTCTGGAGGATTGCGGATGTGGTTCCTATATTCAAGAAAGGGAATAGGGATAGCCCAGGAAATTACCGACCGGTGAGTCTAACCTCAGTGGTTAAGTTGATGGAGAAGATCCTGAGGGACAGGATTTATGAACATTTAGAGAAGGTTAGTATGCTCAAAAGTAGTCAGCACGGCTTTGTCAAAGGCAAATCGTGCCTTACGAGCCTGGTGGAGTTCTTTGAAAATGTGACTAAACACGTTGACGAAGGAAAAGCGGTAGATGTGGTTTACATGGACTTCAGCAAGGCGTTCGACAAGACTTCTCGAGAAAATGAGAGGGCATGGGATCCAAGGGGCTGTTGCCTTGTGGATCCAGAACTGGCTTGCCTGCAGAAGGCAGAGGGTGGTTGTAGATGGGTCTTTTTCTGAATGGAGGTCGGTCACCAGTGGAGTGCCCCAGGGATCTGTTCTGGGACCCTTGCTGTTTGTCATTTTCATAAATGACGTGGATGAGGAAGTGGAGGGATGGGTTGGTAAGTTTGCCGACGACACGAAGGTTGGTGGTGTTGTGGATAGTTTGGAGGGATGTCAGAAGCTGCAGCGTGACATAGATGGGATGCAAGACTGGGCGGAAAAGTGGCAGATGGACTTCAACCCGGATAAATGTGTAGTGGTCCATTTTGGCAGGTCAAATGGGATGAAGGAGTATAATATCAAGGGTAAGACTCTTAGCAGTGTAGAGGATCAGAAGGACCTTGGGGTCCAGGTCCATAGGACTCTTAAATTGGCCTCGCAGGTAGAAGAGGTGGTTAAGAAAGCATATGATGTGCTGGCCTTCATCAATCGAGGGATTGAGTTTAGGAGTCGGGAGATAATGATGCAGCTTTATAAGACCCTCATCAGACCCCACTTGGAGTACTGTGCTCAGTTCTGGTCGCCTCATTACAGGAAGGATGTAGAAAATTATTGAAAGGGTGCAGAGAAGATTTACAAGGATGTTGCCTGGATTGGGTGCCATGCCTTACGAGGATAGGTTGAGGGAGCTCGGTCTTTTCTCCTTGGAGAGAGGAAGGATGAGAGGTGACCTGATAGAGGTGTACAAGATGCTGAGAGGTATAGATCGGGTGGATTCTCAGAGGCTTTTTCCCAGGGCTGAAATGGCTGCTCCGAGAGGACACAGGTTTAAAATGCTGGGGAGTAGGTACAGAGGAGATGTCAGGTAAGTTTTTCACTGAGCGTGGTGGCAAACTCGATTGGGTCTTTTAAGAGACTTCTGGATGAGTACATAGGACTTAATAGGATCGAGGGTTATAGGTAAGCCTACATCTCGGTCTCGGTAGGTAGGGACATGACCGGCGCAACTTGTGGACCGAAGGGCCTGTTTGTGCTGTAGTTTTTCTATGTTTTATGTCTGATCTTTTCGTGGACTCAGCTCCACTTACCCGCCTGCTCACCATAACTCTTTATTCCTTTACTGTTCAAAAATTTATCTATCCTTGCCTTAAAAACATTCAATGTGGTGGCCTCAACTGCTTCACTGGGCAGGGAATTCCACAGATTCACAACCCTTTAAGTGAACAAGTTCCTCCTCAACTCGGTCCTAAATCTGCTCCCCCTTATTTTGAGGTCATGCTCCCTAGTTCTAGTTTCACCTGCCAGTGGAAACAACTTCCCAGCTTCTATCTTATCTATTCCCTTCATAATCTTATATGTTTCTATGAGATCTCCCCTCATTCTTCTGAATTCCAAGATCCCGGTTGAGGCCGTCCTCATGTGTGCGGCCTCATGTGCGGCTCCAATATACACCACAACCTCTGGCTGTTCACCCACTCCCTTCAAAATGCTTTCTGCCCGTTCAGAGACATCCTGAACCCTGGCACCAGGGAGGCAACATGCCATCCTGGAGTCTCTTTCATGTCCACAGAAGCACCTATCTGCACCCTTAACAATAGAGTCTCCTATAGCTATTGCTCTAGTGCTCTTTGTCCCTCCCTGCTTAACAACAGAGACAGCTGTGGTGCCACTGCTCTGGCTGCCTTTGCTGTTATCCCCCGATAGGCCATCCCCACAACAGTATCCAAAATGGTATACTTATTAGAGAGGGGGACGACCACAGGGGATTTCTGCTCTTCTAGCGGTCACCCATCTATCTGCCTGCACCTTGGGTGTGAACATGTCTCTAAATCTCCTATCAATGATGCTTTCCGCCTCCTTCATGCTCCTAAGTGCATCCAACTGCTGCTCCAACCTATCCATGCAGTCTGTAAGGAGCTGCAATTTGATGCACTTTCTGCAGATGTAGTCGTCTGAGACGCTGGAAGCATCATGGATCTCCCACATCTCACAAGTGCAGCACTTAACCCCACATGCCGCACATGAGGCCGCACACATGAGGACGGCCTCAACCGAGATCTTGGGTTCATGTCACACTATCTGTAACTCCCACAACTTGCCTGGACTTGCAAAGTCTCTCTGGCTGTGCTGCCTGGAGACAAGACACATCTCTTTCACCTGTGCTAATGCTCTCTCCACTCACATTGTCCGTACCTTTAAGACTTGATTAGCTGTAAAGACTCGCATTCCAATCATTATTCATTATTCTATAAATTGAGTTTGTGTCTTTATATGCCCTGTTTGTGAACAGAACTCCCACTCACCTGACGAAGGAGCAGCGCTCCGAAAGCTAGTGGCGTTTGCTACCAAATAAACCTGTTGGACTTTAACCTGGTGTTGATGACAGAAGACAGAGGTGGTTGTAGAGGGTTGTTTTTCAAACTGGAGGCTTGTGACCAACTGTGTACCTCAGGGATCGATGCTGGGTCGAGTGTTATTTGTCATTTATATTAATGATTTGGATGGGAATTTAGGAGACATGGTCAGTAAGTTTGCAGATGGGACCAAGATTGGTGGCATAGTGGACAGTGAAAAAGGTTATGTAGGATTGTGACAAAATCTTAATCAATTGGGCCAGTGGGCTGATGAATGGAAGCTGGAGTTTAATTTAGATAAATGCAAGGTGATGCATTTTGGTAAATCGAACCAAGGCAGGACTTGCTCAGTTAATGGTAGGGCATTCGGAAGAGTTGCAGACCAAAGAGATCTGGGGTACAGGTTTATAGCTGCTTGAAAGTAGAGTGATGTGGAGATGCTGGCGTTGGACTGGGGTGATCACAGTAAGAGTTTCAACAGCACCAGGTTAAAGTCCAACAGGTTTATTTGGTAGCAAATACCATTAGCTTTTGGAGCACTGCTCCTTTGTCAGATGGAGTGGAAATGTGCTCTCAAACAGTGCACAGAGACACAAAATCAAGTTACAGAATACTGATTAGACTGCGAATCCCTACAGCCAGCCAGGTCTTAAAGATACAGACAATGTGGGTGGAGGGAGCATTAAGCACAGGTTAAAGAGAACTGTTGATCGATGAGTCGAGCGCCATATCCTGTTCTTATGAGGGCATCTTTCAGCGTCTGGGGTACACGGAGTTAGGGGTAAGGTGGTGGCGTGGATTGGGGATTGCTATCTAACAGGAAGCAGAGAGTTGGGATAAATGGGTGCTTTTCTGGTTGGCAGTTGGTGACCAGTGGCGTGCCGCAGGGATCGGTGCTGGGGCCTCAATTGTTTACCATTTACATAGATGATCTGGAGGAGGGGACTGAATGTAGGGTATTCAAGTTTGCTGATGACACGAAGGTGAGTGGGAAAGCGAATTGCGTGGAGGACGCGGAAAGTCTGCAGAGAGATTTGGATAGGCTGAGCGAGTGGGCGAGGATCTGGCAGATGGAATATAACGTTAGCAAATGTGAGGTTATCCACTTTGGAAGAAATAATAGTAAATTGGAATATTATTTAAATGGAGAAAAATTACATCGTGCGCCTGTGCAGAAATCTTTGTCGCTTCTTTGGACACGGGTGAGGTCCCTGAGGATTGGAGGATAGCAAATGTGGTCCCGTTGTTTAAGAAAGGTAGCAGGGATAACCCAGGAAATTATAGGCCGGTGAGCTTGACATCCGTGGTAGGGAAGTTGTTGGAGAGGATTCTTAGAGACAGGATGTATGTGCATTTAGAACGGAACAATCTCATTAGTGACAGACAGCATGGTTTTGTAAGAGGGAGGTCGTGCCTTACAAATTTGGTGGAGTTTTTTGAGGAAGTGACAAAAACGGTTGATGCAGGAAGGGCCGTGGATGTCGTCGATATGGATTTCAGTAAGGCATTTGACAAAGTCCCACATGGCAGGTTGGTTAAGAAGGTTAAGGCTCATGGGATACAAGGAGAAGTGGCTAGATGGGTGGAGAACTGGCTTGGCCATAGGAGACAGAGGGTAGTGGTCGAAGGGTCTTTTTCCGGCTGAGGGTCTTTTTCCGGCTGGAGGTCTGTGACCAGTGGTGTTCCGCAGGGCTCTGTACTGGGACCTCTGCTATTTGTGATATATATAAATGATTTGGAAGAAGGTGTAACTGGTGTAATCAGCAAGTTTGCGGATGACACGAAGATGGCTGGACTTGCGGATAGCAAAGAGCATTGTCGGGCAATACAGCAGGATATAAATAGGCTGGAAAATTGGGCGGAGAGGTGGCAGATGGAGTTTAATCCGGATAAATGCGAAGTGATGGATTTTGGAAGAAATAATGTAGGGAGGAGTTATACAATAAATGGCAGAGTCATCAGGAGTATAGAAACACAGAGGGACCTAGGTGTGCAAGTCCACAAATCCTTGAAGGTGGCAACACAGGTGGAGAAGGTGGTGAAGAAGGCATATGGTATGCTTGCCTTTATAGGACGGGGTATAGAGTATAAAAACTGGAGTCTGATGATGCAGCTGTATAGAACGCTGGTTAGGCCACATTTGGAGTACTGCGTCCAGTTCTGGTCGCCGCACTACCAGAAGGACGTGGAGGCGTTAGAGAGAGTGCAGAGAAGGTCTACCAGGATGTTGCCTGGTATGGAGGGTCTTAGCTATGAGGAGAGATTGGGTAAACTGGGGTTGTTCTCCTTGGAAAGACGGAGAATGAGGGGAGATCTAATAGAGGTGTACAAGATTATGAAGGGTATAGATAGGGTGAACAGTGGGAAGCTTTTTCCCAGGTCGGAGGTGACGATCACGAGGGGTCACGGGCTCAAGGTGAGAGGGGCGAAGTATAACTCAGATATCAGAGGGATTTTTTTTACACAGAGGGTGGTGGGGGCCTGGAATGCGCTGCCAAGTAGGGTGGTGGAGGCAGGCACGCTGACATCGTTTAAGACTTACCTGGATAGTCACATGAGCAGCCTGGGAATGGAGGGATACAAACAATTGGTCTAGTTGGACCAAGGAGCGGCACAGGCTTGGAGGGCCGAAGGGCCTGTTTCCTGTGCTGTACTGTTCTTTGTTCTTTGTTCAGAGGGACCTGGGGGTCCTTGTGCACGAATCGCAAAAACTCAGTCTGCAGGTGCAGCAGGTGATCAAGAAAGCGAATGGAATGATGGCCTTTATCGCGAGGGGGATAGAATATAAAAGCAGGGAGGTCTTGCTGCATCTGTACAAGGCACTGGTGAGGCCGCAACTAGAGTACTATGTGCAGTTTTGGTCCCCTTATTTGCGAAAGGATATATTGGCCTTGGAGGGAGTGCAGAGAAGGTTCACCAGGTTGATACCGGAGATGAGGGGTGTGGCTTATGAGGAGAGATTAAACAGATTGGGTCTGTACTCGTTGGAGTTTAGAAGGATGAGGGGTGATCTTATGGAGACATATAAGATAATGAAGGGGCTGGATAGGGTAGAGGTGGAGAGATTCTTTCCACTTAGAAGGGAAACCAGAACTAGAGGGCACAGCCTCAAAATAAGGGGGGGCCGGTTCAGAACAGAGTTGAGGGGGAACTTCTTCTCTCAGAGGGTAGTGAATCTCTGGAATTCTCTGCCCATTGAAGTGGTGGAGGCTTCCTCGTTGAATATGTTTAAATCACGGGTAGATAGTTTTCTGATCGATAAGGGAATTAGGGGTTATGGGGAGCAGGCGGGTAAGTGGAACTGATTCGCTTCAGATCAGCCATGATCTTGTTGAATGGCGGGGCCTACTCCTGCTCCTATTTCTTATGTTCTTATGTCTGGAGGTGTCTGTTGCGATCCTCCTCATCCGAACAGATCCTGTGTATTCGGAGGGCTTGTCTGTAGGGGATGGCTTCTTTAACGTGTTTAGGGTGGAAGCTGGAGAAGTGGAGCATCATGAGGTTATCCGTGGTACACGGTACCTATTCTTGCAACTTGGCCAACGTTGTCTACCTGATACGCTGCAGGAAAGGATGTCCCAAGGCATGGTACATTGGGGAAACCATGCAGACGCTACGACAACGGATGAGTGAACACCGCTCGACAATCACCAGGCAAAACTGTTCTCTTCCTGTGGGGGAGCACTTCAGCAGTCACGGGCATTCAGCCTCTGATATTCGGGTAAGCGTTTTCCAAGGCGGCCTTCACGACACACGACAGCGCAGAGTCGCTGAGCAGAAACTGATAGCCAGGTTCCGCATTCATGAGGACGGCCTAAACCGGGATGTTGGATTTATGTCACAT
Source organism: Mustelus asterias (assembly GCF_964213995.1). Classification (NCBI taxonomy): domain Eukaryota; kingdom Metazoa; phylum Chordata; class Chondrichthyes; order Carcharhiniformes; family Triakidae; genus Mustelus; species Mustelus asterias. The sequence continues at coordinate 45,632,818 of NC_135801.1, forward strand.
TATCAGTAACCCCCACAGCTTGCCTCCTGGACTTGCAGGCTGTCCTGTCTGGAGACAATACACATCTCTTTAACCTGTGCTTAATGCTCCCTCCACTCACATTGTCTGTATCTTTAAGACCTGGCTGGTTGTAGGGATTCGCATTCTAATCAGTATTCTGTAACTTGATTTTGTGTCTCTGTGCACTGTTTGAGAGCACATTTCCACTCCATCTGACGAAGGAGCAGCGCTCCGAAAGCTTATGGTATTTGCTACCAAATAAACCTGTTGGACTTTAACCTGGTGTTGTGAGACTTCTTACTGTGAAAGTAGAGTCACAGGTGGACAGAATGATGAAGAAGGCATTCAACATAGAACAGTACAGCACCGAACAGGCCCTTCGGCCCACGATGTTGTGCTGAGCTTTATCTGAAACCAAGATCAAGCTATCCCACTTCTTAGCATGCTTAGTTTCATTGATCAGAACATTGAATACAGGAGTTGGGATGTCTTGTTGAAGTTGTACAAGGCATTGGTAAGGCCTCACTTGGAATACTGTGTATAGTTCTGGTCACCCTATTATAGAAAGGATATTATTAAACTAGAAAGAGTGCAGAAAAGATTTACTGGGATGGTACCGGGACTTGATGGTTTGAGTTATAAGGAGAGGCTGGATAGACTGGGACTTTTTTCCCTGGAGCGTTGAAATTTAGGGGTGAGCTTATTGAGGTCTATAAAATAATGATGCTGTCAAACAATAATAATGATAAGGTAGATAGTCAATATCTTTTCCCAATGGTAGGGGTGTCTAAAACTAGATGACACAAGTTTAAGGTGAGAGGGGAGAGATGCAAAAGTGTCCAGGGGGGCATTTTTTTCACACGAGGGTTGAGAGTGTCTGGAATGAGCTGTGAGACTACTACAAGAGGTAGTAGTAGAAGTGAGTACAATTTTATTTTTAAAAAGCATTTAGACAGTTACATGGATAAGATTGGTATAGAGCGATGGGGGCCAAATGAGAGCAATTGGAACTGGCTTAATAGTAAAATTGGGCGGCATAGATAAGTTGGGCGAAGGGCCTGTTTCCATGCTGTAAACCTCTATAACACTATCCACTCTTAGTAAGGCTCACTGGATTACAATGATGAGTGTTTGACTATTTATTCTGGGAATAATTTGAGCCTAATTGGATTGGAAAGTCAATCCACCTCTCAAACTCATACGCACTCCCAGAGAGAGAGACACACACTTAAGTGTCACAGGAGTGTGTGCGAGTGCGTAAGGTAGGCTGAGTGGGCGGCACGGTAGCACAGTGGTTAGCACTGCTGCTTCACAGCTCCAGGGACCTGGGTTCGAATCCCGGCTCAGGTCACTGTGTGGAGTTTGCACATTCTCCTCGTGTCTGTGTGGGTTTCCTCCAGGTGCTCCGGTTTCCTCCCACAGTCCAAAGATGTGCGGGTTAGGTTGATTGGCCATGCTAAAAATTGCCCCTTAGTGTCCTGGGATGCGTAGATTAGAGGGATTAGCGGGTAAAATATGTAGGGATATGGGGGTAGGGCCTGGGTGGGATTGTGGTCGGTGCAGACTCGATGGGCCGAATGGCCTCTTTCTGTACTGTAGGGTTTCTATGATTTCTATGAACTTGCATGCTATTTTCTGAACATGATTTTCTAGCACAGGTTTGTCTAAAATATGGCTTGCGGATCATAATCTAGCCAGCCAAACCACTGTGTCTGGTCTGTGGACTCACTATTCAAACTGCCAGTAGATTTGGTTGAAGCTCTGCCAGGAACTCCTCCAATCACAGGCAATATCACAGGCTGTTTCTCTTCTGCACCAGCAGCAAATTTTGGAGAGAAACTCTCTGAATAGAGAAGTAACGAACAGTGAGAAGGTTTGCTCTCTTTTGTTTTCACCATGTGCCTTTAGCTACAATCTCTGTCTCTCTCTCGCCCTTCTGCGCAGGCTCTAACCCCCCTAAAAGAAGCACAGGGGTCAGTATGGCAGAGTGAGCCAGGGAAACCACAAGGAACAGCAGAGTTGCAGCAACAGTGCCCACTGGCCCGGGGCAGCTGGAGACTCGGGCAGGGAACCTCATCTTGGCATCATCCTTTTGATCTGATTTATTATTGTCACATGTATTAACATAAAGTGAAAAGTACTGTTTCTTGCACACTGTGCAGGCAAAACATAGCATTCATAGAGGAGGAAACGAGAGAGTGCAGAATGTACTATTACAGTCATAGCTAGGGTGTAGAGAAAAATCAATTTAATGTAAGGTAAGTCCATTCAAAAGTCTGACAGCAGCAGGGAAAAAGCTGTTCTTGAGTCAGTTGGTGTGTGAGCTCAGACTTTTGTATCTTTTTCCCGAAGGAAGAAGGTGGAAGAGAGAATGTCTGGGGTCTGTGGGGTCTTTAATTATGCTGGCTGCTTTGCCGAGGCAGCGGGAAGTGTAGACAGAGTCAATGGATGGAAGGCTGGTTTGCGTGATGGATTGGGCTACATTCACAACCTTTTGTAGTTTCTTGCAGTCTTGGGCAGAGCAGGAGCCATACCAAGCTGTGATACAACCAGAAAGAATGCTTTCTATGGTGCATCTGTAAAAGTTGGTGAGAGTCGTAGCTGACATGCCAAATTTCCTTAGTCTTCTGGGAAAGTAGAGGTGTTGGTGGGCTTTCTTAACTATAGTGTCAGCATGGGGGGACCAAGACAGGTTGTTGGTGATCTGGATACCTAGAAACTTGAAGCTCTCGACCCTTTCTACTTCGCCCCCATTGATATAGACAGGGGCATGTTCTCCTTCACGTTTCCTGAAGTCGATGACAATCTACTTTGTTTTGTTGACATTGAGAGAGAGATTATTGTTGCCGCACCAGTTTACCAGATTCTCTATCTCATTCCTGTACTCTGTCTTGTCATTGTTTGAGATCCGACCCAGATCCTATATTCCTCCTTGGCGGTAAAAGCCCAAGCTTCGCAGATCTGGGAAATAAATGAGTTTGTGAGCCTGTGCGAGTTTCTGAGAGCCTGTGTGAGCGGGAGTGTGCGCAGGTGCAAGGGAGTATAATGTGAGTGAGGGAGTGTGTGCAACTGAGGGATAATGCATGTGAAGGGCTGAGAGAGAGAGTCTGTGTGCGTAAGTGAGTCAGTCCTCGGCAGTAAATGATCCAAACATTACAGACCCAGGTGGGGAGTAAGTAAGTCTGAGTGAGGGAGTCTGTGAAAATGTGTCAATCTTTGTGTGAGTGTATGGGTGGAATTTTACGAGATTTTGTTTCTAAGTGTCCAGCTGGCTTGAAAATGGGAATGTTCCTGATCTGTTTTTCGAACGAGGTTCCACGCCAAATCCTGTGCACTCAGTCTTTGAAAAAGTGGGCTCGACCATTTCTAGCCACGAGAGGCAGTTGGCGGGGCTTAATTCATCAGATAGCCAGCAGCTCAGATCAGAGCACAAAGTGTACTAGCGCAGAAAAAACTAAGAAAAAAGCAGCTCCCCTGACAGAAGAGCCCCCCGGGGCCAGATACAGCCTCCCTCTCCCCTTCCCACCCCTCCCCAGGGACATCAGGGACCACCCTCCCAACATTACTGTTCACGAGGAGGTCCTCCGCCTTTCCCGCCCCACTCCACACCGGTGAAACAATGTGTCCCAAATCCGAATGCCTGCAGAGTCCCAAGTAGACATTCGTGATCCACCCTGTCGAACGTCTTCTGATCAAGGGACAGGAAGGTGCTTTACTGACCAGCCCTCTGAAAATACTGGATTAGGTCCTGGACCAGATGGAAATTGTCGCATATTGAGCAGCCTGGGACTGTGTAGTACAGGTCAGGGTGAATCATGTGGCCTAGCACGGCGCCAAGGCATGAAGAAAGTGTTCTGGCAAAGATTTTATAGTCCATGCTGAGGAGGGAGACCTGTCTTTAAGTTAGTGGAGATCTCCCTTCTTGGGCAGCAGGGCAATGACTGCCCTGCGCCACAAAAGGGGCATCTCCCCCGTCACAGTACTCTCCCCCAGGACCGCCGCATAATCGCTCCCCAAGAAGTTCCAGAATGCCCTGAAAAACTCCACTGTCGGCCTGTCCAGCCCAGGGCTTTCCCCTTTGAGAGGCTGTCGAGGGAGCCGGTCAGCTTCTCCAGGCTTATAGGAGTGTCAAGCCGACTGGCACCCTCCAGGCCGACCTGTGGCAGGTCATCCCGCAAAACTTTACGGGCATCTTCGCTGGACAGATCTGGAGAGAAAAGGGCAGTGTAGTAATTCCGGTCAATGGCCGTTATGCTCTCTGGATCTGGGACAAGGGATCCGTCATTGACCAGCAGTGTAAGGAGCTGCTGACGGGTCCCAAATCTTTTTTCCAATGAGTAGAAGAAGGAGGAGCCATGGTCCAGGTCCGTATGGATCTGAATCCGTGACTTCACGTATGCGCCATGAGACCCAACAAGTTGCAGGTCCCGCAGTGCGCCTCCTTCTCTCTGTACGTCAGCCTCAGGGCCCGGTCCTCATTGGGCTGACCAAGGCGTGACCCCAGGTTAAAAACCTCCTCCTCCAACTCCCAAATCCTGGATTTCTGCCTCTTTGTCGACCCCCTTGTATACTCCTGACAAAAGGTATGGATGTGAGTCTTGCCCACATCCCACCATAGCCTCAAGAAGGGGAGGCCTCCACGCTTCCTTCTCCAGCCAGCCCAGAAAAGACGAAACGAGTCCAGGAACCGCTTGTCCTCCAGCAGCAGATTGTTAAAGTTCCAGTATACAGGCCCCACCCGGACGCAAGATGGAACAAAATCTGTCCACGCCAGCTGATGGTCTGAGCACAGCACCTGCTGCACAGGTCGCCCTCAAAATGTAAAGTCTGGACTCTCCGGCTCTAAGTCCCACATAAGTGAAGGCTTTAGAGCCAGGATGGAGATGTCTCCAGATGTCCCCCAGGTGGAAGGGCTCAACCAGGTCCTGCAACCTCGCTATCGCCAGCGTATGGTGCAAGTGACCGGTGCAGTTCCGGGCCTCGAGGGTGCAGTTGTAATTCCACATACGCGCACGACGATGCATGCATGCGCGTGCACAACGATGCGTGCGCGCGTGTTGCTGATGCCAAGATAAGTGCACACTTTCTTGCAGAAAGTCGCTTGCTGCAGTCCACCAAGTGGAGCGTAAGCGTTTACAAAGTGAAACACTGAGCCCCTCTTGCGAAACAGTAAGTGCAGCAATTGGCCTGGTCCTTGACCCCCAAGATCTCCAGCTGATAATGCGGGGCCAAAAAGATAGCTACCCCACGGGAATTGGGGGTGAGGTGGTACATGTAGACCACCCCCCCCCCCCCCACCCCACTCCAGGAGCCATGTAGCTTGCCTCCCTCCCAGTGCGGTGTGGGTTTCTTGCAGGAGGTGCACTGCATACTTCACGTCCCGGAAGATTGAGAAGTTTTGGAACCTGCAATGTGTCTCCCTGCCACCATTGATGTTCAGGCTGGCTTATGTCAGAAGCTTAGTGCTCCAATCACCAACACCTCCGAGTGTTTGGAGGGAGTGGGGTGCAAGACTCACCCATCCACTTCCTCATGAGCCCAGAGAGGAAACCTTGCAACCAGTGCTGTTCATTCCGGTCTGAGTCCAGTGCCACCTTTGAATAGGCACACCCAGACTGGACCAGCAATGCCAGATCCGACCAGTGGTCAATGACTAACTGTACTCTATCCCAGCAACTGCGATGCTCCAGCAAAAAGTTCCAGAGTTCCCCAAGGGGAATGAGGGGCGACTCGGTGGGGGGCACAAGGGAGTCCACAGCCTCGCTGGTAATGGACTCCAAATTGTCCCTGATGCCCACCACCAAGCAGCCGTCCTCCTCTAGGCAGTCGCCATCTGGATCTGAGTGACCTGGCCCAGTGAGTGCGGCAGACGGCATGGACCGCCAACTAGCCCTAGCTCCACCTCTATTCCACCCTCCGGATCGATGGAGGAGAGGTTCTCTTCTGGCCCCTCTTGGGCTCCTGGTTTCTGGGTCAGAGGATGGCGGCGGGTCAGAGGATGGCGGCGGCTCAGACCCCCGCTCTGCCTCAGACGCCTGGACACACCGGGAGTCTGGAAAAAACTCTGGTTCCGGGACTGGGGTGCCCTAGGAGGCCCTCCTTGCCACCACCACCTAGAGACCCAAACAACGGGGTGCCGGCGCAGCTCCTGGCATTCTAAAAATGAACTTCTCCGGGGTACAAAATTGCACCGGGTAGAACAAAGCCTCGGAGGTCCCACTCAGGGGACTGCAGCAGCAGCTGTTTCATTTTCTTCTTTTTCTTCTTGCCTCACTCTGGGGGCAACATACAAAAACAGGCTGGGGCAGGGGGGGGCATGGCACAAAAGTAAAGAGTCATAGAGGTTTACAGCATGGAAACCGGCCCTTCGGCCCAACTTGTCCATGCCACCCTTTTTTTTTTAAAACCTCTAAACTAATCCCAATTGCCCGCATTTGGCCCATATCCAGGAAAGGAGAGGTCATCCTGTTGGGAGTTTTTTATAGACCTCCGAAAAGTTCCAGAGATGTAGAGGAAAAGATTGCAAAGATGATTCTGGATAGGAGCGAAAGTAACAGGGTAGTTGTACTGGAGGACTTTAACTTTACAAATATTGACTGGAAAAGCTATAGTTCGAGTACTTTAGAGGGGTCGGTTTTTGTCCAATGTGTGCAGGAAGGCTACCTGACACAGTATGTAGATAGAACAACAAGAGGCGAAGCCACATTGGATTTGGTACTGGGTAATGAACCAGGCCAGGTGTTAGATTTGGAGGTAAGTGAGCACTTTGGTGACAGTGACCACAATTCGATTACGTTTACCTTAGCAATGGAAAAGGATAGGTATATACCAAAGGGCAAGAGTTATAGCTGGGGGAAAGGAAATTATGATGTGATTAGGCGAGATTTAGCTGGCATAGGTTGGGGAAGGAAACTGCAGGGGATGGGCACAATTGTAATGTGGAACTTGTTCAAGGAACAGCTACTATGCGTCCTTGATAAATATGTACCTGTGAGGCAGGGAGGAAGCAGTCGTGTGAGGGAACCGTGGTTTACTAAGGAGGTTGAATCTCTTGTGAAGAGGAAGAAGGAGACTTATGTAAAGATGGGACGTGAAGGCTCAGTTAGGACACTTGAGTATTACAAGTTAGCCAGGAAGGACCTAAAGAAAGAGTTAAGAAGAGCCAGGAGGGGACATGAGAAGTCTTTGGCAGGTAGGAACAAGGAAAACCCTAAAGCTTTCTATAGGTATGTCAGGAGTAAAAGAATGACTAGGGTAAGATTAGGGCCAGTCAAAGACAATAGTGGGAAGTTGTGCGTGGAGTCTGAAGAGATAGGAGAGGCACTAAATGAATATTTTTCGTCGGTATTCACACTGGAGAGGGACAGTGTTGTCGAGGGGAGTACTGAGATGCAGGCTGTTGGACTGGATGGGACTGATGTTCATAAGGAGGAGATGTTAGCAATTCTGGAAAGGGTAAAAATAGATAAGTCCCCTGGGCCAGATGGGATTTATCCTAGGATTCTCTGGGAGGCTCGGGAGGAGATTGCAGAGCCTTTGGCTTTGATCTTTGTGTCGTCATTGTCTACAGAAACAGTCATGATGTGGAGATGCCGGCGTTGGACTGGGGTGAACACAGTAAGAGTTTTAACAAAACCAGGTTAAAGTCCAACAGGTTTATTTGGTAGCAAATACTGAGCACATTTCCACTCCATCTGACGAAGGAGCAGCGCTCCGAAAGCTTATGGTATTTGCTACCAAATAAACCTGTTGGACTTTAACCTGGTGTTGTTAAAACTCTTACAGAAACAGTGCCAGAAGACTGGAGGATAGCAAATGTTGTCCCCTTGTTCAAGAAGGGGAGTAGGGACAACCCTGGTAATTATAGACCGGTGAGCCTTACTTCTGTTGTGGGCAAAGTATTGGAAAGGATTAGAAGAGATAGGATTTATAATCACTTAGAAATGAATAATTTGATTAGGGATAGTCAGCATGGTTTTGTGAAGGGTAGGTCGTGCCTCACAAACCTTATTGAGTTCTTTGAGAAGGTGACCAAAGAGGTGGATGAGGGTAAAGCGGTTGATGTGGTGTATATGGATTTCAGCAAAGCGTCTGATAGGGTTCCCCATGGTAAGCTTTTGCAGAAAATACGGACACATGGGATTGAGGGTGATTTAGTGGTTTGGATCAGGAATTGGCTAGCTGTAAGAAAACAGAGGATGGTGGTTGATGGGAAATATTCATCCTGGAGTTCAGTTACTAGTGGTGTACCGCAAGGATCTGTTTTGGGGCCACTGCTGTTTGTCATTTTTATTAATGACCTGGATGAGGGTGTGGAAGGATGGATTAGTAAATTTGCGGATGACACTAAAGTCGGTGGAGTTGTGGACAGTGCGGAGGGAAGTGGCAGGTTACAGAGGGACATAGATAAGCTGCAGAGCTGGGCTGAGAGGTGGCAAATGGAGTTTAATGCGGAAAAGTGTGAGGTGATTCACTTTGGAAGGAGTAACAGGAATACAGAGTACTGGGCTAATGGTAAGATGCTTGGTAGTGTGGATGAACAGAGGGATCTGGGTGTCCATGTGCATAGATCCCTGAAAATTGGCACCCAGGTTGATAAGGTTGTTAAGAAGGCGTACGGTGTGTTAGCTTTTGGTAGAGGGATTGAGTTTCGGAGCCAGGAGGTCATGCTGCAACTGTACAAAATTCTGGTGCGGCCACACTTGGAGTATTGCGTACAGTTCTGGCCGCCGTATTATAGGAAAGATGTGGAAGTATTGGAAAGGGTGCAGAGGAGATTTACCAGGATGTTGCCTGGTATGGTGGGAAAATCGTATGAGGAAAGGCTGAGGGGCTTGAGGTTGTTTTCGTTAGAGAGAAGAAGGTTAAGAGGTGACTTAATAGAGTCATACAAGATGATCAGAGGATTAGATAGGGTGGATAGTGAGAACCATTTTCCTCGGATGGTGATGGCTAGCACGAGGGGACATAGCTTTAAATTGAGGGGTGAGAGATATAGGAGAGATGTTAGAGGTAGGTTCTTTACTCAGAGAGTAGTAAGGGCGTGGAATGCCCTGCCTGCAGCAGTAGTGGACTCGTCAACATTAAGAGCATTCAAATGGTTATTGGATAAACATATGGATGATATTGGAATAGTGTAGATTAGAGGGGCTTTAGATTGGTTCCACTGGTCGGCGCAACATCGAGGGCCGAAGGGCCTGTACTGCGCTGTAATGTTCTACGTTCTATATCCCTCTATACCCATCGTACCCATGCAACTATAAATGCTTTTTAAAAGACAAAATTGCACCCGCCTCTACTACTACCTCTGGCAGCTTGTTCCAGACACTCACCACCCTGAGTGTGAAAAATCTGCCCCTCTGGACCCTTTTGTATCTCTCCCCTCTCACCTAAAACCTATGCCTTCTAGTTTTAGACACCTCTACCTTTGGGAAAAGATATTGACTATCTAGCTGATCTGTGCCCCTCATTATTTTATAGACCTCTATAAGATTAGCCCTCCGTCTCCTACGCTCCAGAGGAATAAGTCCCAGTCTATCCAGCCTCTCCTTATAACTCAATCCATCAAGTCCCCGTTGCATCCTAGTAAATATCTTCTGCACTCTTTTTAGTTTAATAATATCCTTTTTATAATAGGGTGACCAGAACTGCACACTATTCCAAGTGTGGCCTTACAACAGTCTTGTACAACTTCAACATGACATTCCACCTCCTGTATTCAATGTTCTGACCGATGAAACCAAGCATGCCGAATGCCTCCTTCACCACTCTCCACCTGTGACTCCACTTTCAAGGAGTTATGAACATGTACCCCTAGATCTCTTTGTTCTGTAACTCTCCCCAACGCCCAACCATTAACTGAGTAAGTCCTGCCCTGGTTCAATCTACCAAAATGTATCACCTCGCATTTATCTAAATTAACTCCATCTGCCATTCGTTGGTCCACTGGCCCAATTGATCAAGATCCCGTTGCAATTGGAGATAACTTTCTTCACTGTCCACCATGCCACCAATCTTAGTGTCATCTGCAAACTTACTAACCATGCCTCCTATATTCTCATTCAAATCCCAGCACTGATCCCTGAGGCACACCGGAGGGAGGTCAGGGATCAGTAAATCAGTATCAGGGATTTGCCTCCTCTAAAGGGAGGCAAAGGTGCCATTCCATTTTCACTGGGGGGGGGCGGTTGGGGGTGTGTGGAGCCTCATGGGTCTTGAGATCTCCACTCCCTCCAAGGTGTAGCGTTATCTTTAGAGGTACCCGGGCATGGGAAACCGCCGCTCCAGATGCCTTTCTTGCCTTGCCCCCTCCCCTCCCCAAGCTGCCCCGTATTGTGAAGTTGATGTTTGTAAAAAAAAAGCATTGCATGGTCCTGTTAAAAGGTAGTGTTTTTTCTGTACTTAGAAAGTTAAATAAAATGCAGGTGCATATGGTGTCAGCCCACAGACTGAAACATTGTATCAAAGGCCAAATAGCAGTGTTGCCTTGGTAACAGGCTTCAGGTATTTGAATGTTTGAATTTTGCCCAATGAGTTTAAATTAGCTACCAGCAACCTATTAGATTTGAAATTGCTGTTTTGGTAACCTGAGAACTAATCCTATTGTAGCAAACATTGATATGTCATCAAGGGTATAAGAGACGGGGGGGGGGGGGCAGTGAGACAAACGGGGAGAGCACCTGCCACCTATCACCGCTAACAGCTCTGAGAGAGAGAGAGAACTGCTGACTCTCATGTCCTCATTTGTGTCTTAAAAGAAAGCCTCATCTCGCTTATCTGGTTGTAATTTAGAGAGTGACTAAAAGTTATTTTTTTGTTAATAAGTGGGAATTGTATTTATCTAAACAGCATTCCATTAAAATAGTGTTTTATTTGGTTTGTTAATAGTTTAGTTCACCTGTTCACTGTTAATTAGATAAATAAATTGTTACTTGTTGATTTTAGAGAGTCTTCGGTAGTTGTTTTGATTTAACCACAGAAGGTTGCTGAAGAGCAAATCGTACTACTTCTCACACACTTTTAACAGATTATGAGGTGAGGTACTCCTCTTTGAGTGGTTAGGTGTTAGTTCTCAGAGAGGGGATCAACCTCCACTTCATAACACCTGCCTCTTGAGCATCCCTACCCCAGGAGGTGTTTCTGCCGACTTGGGATCGCGTTCCCCCCCCCCCCCCCCCCATCCGGACCTGGGCAGCAGCATAGGGATGACACTGAGCACGGCGCCAATGGGCCCAGATGGTAGAGTGACTGTGAGCCCAGAGGTGTTCTTTGTCCCTGAGCTGGCGGTCAGGGTAACTGGGGTCTTTGGTTTACATGTTATGAGTCCCCGCACGGATGCTCCCTCCCCCCCACCCATGCTGGCAGCTAATGTGGAGGCCGCTGCTGGCATGGCATCCCCTTGTGGGGAAGCAGTTGGAACATCAGTGGGAGGGGGAAGAGGGGGTTACAGTGCCAGCTACAGCCGCCTTGGTGTTAGTTTCGGCAGCCTTGGAGGCAAGGCAATTCTTCCAAACATGCCCTACCTCTTTACACCACACGCCATGCACTCTTCCTGTGCCAGGTGAATAAAAACCTGGTGCTGGAAGGCGTAAACGTGCCGGAGGGAGACATCCAGGAGGCCAAGCAGGATGAGGACCACCCAGTAGATGGAGGTGGGGGAGGAGGAGCCCCAGGGTGGGCCTGATCCAGGTCAAATTTAACATACATGCCAGACCGAGCATAGAGTGCATCTGTAATCTCCTTCACACACTTGTGGATGGATGATTGGGTAATGTCACAAAGGTGTCCACCTGGCGGTCTGCAAGGACCCGATGGCGTAAACGCTTAAGATGGTCATCACTTTCACAGCCACCAGGAGTGGGGTGCCCCCGTGCCCTGAGGTGCCAGGTCCTGCAACAAATGGCACAGGTGTTGCATTGTCTCCTTTTGGAGCCAGACCATCGGCAACACGCGATGTCTGACAGTTGCTTAAAGGACACTTGCATGTGGAACTGCCAGGTCTTCGCTGCTGCTTCTCCTCTTGGGTGAATGGCAGCCATCTCCCTCTGGCGGCCGTCTCCCTCTATTCCTGCGAGTGGTAAAATGGGAATGGGCGCGAAAATGGGTGCCATTCCCGCGAGTCGCATCACACCCGATGTTACGACATTTTCCCACTGTAAAATGGGTGCGATGAGGTCGTAAAATTCCACCCTATCAGTCTGTGCGAGTGAGCTTAATTTGTGTGCCCCCGCACGGCATGTTTTCATAAAATAGTTTGGGTTGTCCCCTTTCCTACCTACCCGCAACCTTATGCCCAAACTCTCCCTGCCCAATGTGCATACACACATGTGTGGCTGAGTCTGAGGGTGTGTGTGTGTTAGTGTCTCTGTGCTCAATTGGGATTGTGAGTATGAGAGAAGGAGTGAACATGTGGGTGGGAGTGGAGGGAATTTGTGTTTGAGGAAGTCTGTGTAAGGGCATGTCAGTGAAATTAAGCTTGTGTGAGTGTGCGAGATTGAAAGTCTGTGTATGTGTGTGTGTCTGTGTCAGTGAATGGGTGAGTCTAAGTGGGTGAGTGAGAGCAAGAATCCTGAGAATGGAAGTGAGCTGCATATACTCTTTTCCCTCCTAGAAAAGGCACCATGGTGGCACAGTAGTTAGCACTGCCAGGGATCCAAGTTCAATTCCAGCCTTGGGGGAACTGTCATAGGATCATAGGAAACCTACAGTACAGAAAGAGACCATTCGGCCCATCGAGTCTGCACCGATCACAATCCCACCCAGGCCCTACCCCCATATCCCTACATATTTTACCCACTAATCCCTCTAACCTACGCATCTCAGGACACTAAGGGCAATTTGTAGCATGGCCAATCAACCTAACCCGCACATCTTTGGACTGTGGGAGGAAACCGGAGCACCTGGAGGAAACCCACGCAGACACGAGGAGAATGTGCAAACTCCACACAGACAGTGACCCAAGCCGGGAATCGAACCCAGGTCCCTGGAGCTGTGAAGCAGCAGTGCTAACCACTGTGCTACCGTGCCATCCCTGTCTGTGTGGAGTTTGCATGTTCTCCCTGTGTCTCCGTGAGTTTCCTCCAGGTGCTCTGGTTTCCTCCTCCAGTCCAAAAATGCTCAGGTTAGGTGGATTGTCCATGCTAAAATGCCCCTTAGTGTCCAGTATGTGAGTGTTTCGGTGGATTAGCCATGATATATGCACAGGGTTGCAGGAATAGGGAACTGGTGTGGGCCTTTGGATGTTCTTTCGGACAGTTGGTGCAGACGTTGATGGGCCAAATAGTTTCCTTCTGCACTGTGGAGATTCTATGGAGATGAAGATAGAGCTGGTTAAAGTGAACTGGTAAATTAGATTAAGGTGTATGTCAATAGAGATGTGGGTGCAGACATTAAGGAGTTAATTCATAACACTTCTTCAACACCAACTAAGACACCAACCACATACCAGAAAAGTGGAATACCAAGCGATTAATGAGAATGAGGAAAAGTAGTGGAGAAATGAATGGGAGGGAAAACTAACAAATCTGCAGGATCTCATGGTCAACCTCATGGTCTACATCTTCGTGTTCTATAAAAGGAACCATAGAGGGTGAACTGGTTCTGATTTTCCTAAATTCCCTAAGCTCTTCAAGAACGGAAAGAGAGAAAAAACAGAATTGCAGGCCTATAGCCCTGACATCTGATTTAGGAAAATTGCATAAGAAGAGCATAAATTAGCCTGTGATGAAGTAGGGAGCACATCTCGACACCATCCTACATACTTCGGTTGGTGGATGCAGGCGTGGATTGGCAACACACCCGCCAACAATTATGGAGCCATTTGAAGGGATCATCTGCCTTATTGCCTAGAATGTTATAGTCATAGAGGTTTACAGCATGGAAACAGCCCTTCGGCCCAACTTGTCCATTCCACCCTTTTTGTTTAAACCCCTAAGCTAATCCCAATTGCCCATATTTGGCCCATATCCCTCTATACCCATCTTACCCATGTAACTGTCTAAATGCTTTTTAAAAGACAAAATTGTACCCGCCTCTACTACTACCTCTGGCAGCTTGTTCCAGACACTCACCACCCTCTGTGAAAGAAATTGCCCCTCTGGACACTTTTGTATCTCTCCCCTCTCACCTTAAACCTATGCCCTCTAGTTTTAGACTCCCCTACCTTTGGGAAAAGATATTGACTATCTACCTTGTCTATGCCCTTCATTATTTTATAGACGTCTATAAGATCACCCCTCAGCCTTCTACGCTCCAGAGACAAAAGTCCCAGTCTATCCAGCCTCTCCTTATAACGCAAACCATCAAGTCCCGGTAACATCCTAGTAAATCTCTTCTGCACTCTTTCTAGTTTAATAATATCCTTTCTATGATAGGGTGACCAGAACTGTACACACATTATATTGCCTGTGTGATTTTTAGATAGTTGCGTGGTCAGACAGGCAATCCGTTTTTCAACTTTTCTCAATCATGGGCAGGAAAGTTCCCTTCAGGTTTGAAGTGCCCTTCCCTCCGTGACTTGAGAGCTCTGTCACCTTCTCCCCTTAGCATAGCTCCTTACACTGTGATTGTCCCTCTCCCAACCCCAGGACATATCCACCCATACCTTCCCCAGCACCGCCAGGACATTCCATAGGAAAGGTCCCAGGAATTTGTTCCAGGCACAGCGCTGCACTACCTCTTCTGGCCACAGCAGCACTCTGCCTGGAGGGGTTGGAGAGTTGTCGGCCAACCAGATTAGCTGACAGCTCTCCAAGGGGGACTTCATTCCAAGGACATATAGAAGTCCCGCCCACTGCCAATGAATACTCAAATGATTGTTAAATGGCAGAGAGCTTCTGAAAGTTGGAGGGTATTACATGTTGATCCTTGGTGCTCGCTATCCTCAAAATTCTATCCTGGAATCCATTATAAGACAATATTATTATTAGTATAAATCAAAATGCTTTTGTGGCAAATCATGTTTAACAGTTTTTTTTGAGAACATGTTGAGTGGAAATTATACATTTGAATTTTCAAAAGGTATTTGATGTGCGGGTTAGGTTGATTGTCCAGGTTAAAAATTGCCCCTTAGAGTCCTGGGATGCGTAGGTTAGAGGGATTAGTGGGTAAATATGTGGGGGTAGGGCCTGGGTGGGATTGTGGTCGGTGCAGACTCGATGGGCCGAATGGCCTCCTTCTGCACTGTAGGGTTTCTATGATTCTATGAAAGGGCATTGCAAAAGTTAAGGAATCCGGAGGCTGGGGCTAAAACATTGGGATGATCAGAGAGGATTGATTAAAGGACAGAAAACTGAAAGCAGGAGTAAACAAGACACTTTCAGGCTGACAGAGGTGGAGTACCTCAAAGGTCAGTGTTGGGGCCTCAGTTATTTATACTCTCCCATTTTCCACTCTCTTTTTCTGCTTTCCCAATCTGTCCCCCTCTCTTTTCTGCCCATTCTGTCTCTCCCTCCTTTCCCACTTTTTGTTTCTGCTTTCTAGCTCTGTCTAGCAAGAAGCTACTTAAGAGGGAAATCAGGAGGGCTAAAAGAAGACATGAGGTTGCTTTGGCAGACAGAGTGAAGGAAAATCCAAAGAGCTTCTATAGGTATGTTAGGAGCAAAAGGATAGTGAGGGATAAAATTGGTCCTCTTGAAGACCAGAGTGGTAGACTGTGTATGGAACCAAAAGAGATGGGGGAGATACTAAATGGTTTTTTTGCATCCGTATTTATTGAGGAAACGGGCATGGAGTCTACGGAAATAGGGCAAACAGGTAGGGAGATCATGGAACCTTTACCGATTAAAGGGGAGGAGGTGCTTGCAGTCTTGAGGCAAATCAGAGTGGATAAATCCCCAGGACCAGACAGGGTATTCCCACGGACCTTGAGGAAAGCTAGTGTTGAACTTGCAGGGGCCCTGGCAGACATATTTAAAATGTCAGTATTCACCGAGGGAGGTGCCGGATGATTGGAGGGTGGCTCATGTTGTTCCGTTGTTTAAAAAAGGTTCCAAAAGAAATCCGGGAAATTATAGGCCAGTAAGTTTGACGTCGGTGGTGGGCAAGTTATTGGAAGGTGTGATAATGGATAGGATCTACAAATATTTGGATAGACAGGGACTTATTAGGGAGAGTCAACATGGCTTTGTGCGTGGTAGGTCATGTTTGACCAATCTATTAGAGTTTTTCGAGGAGGTTACCAGGAAAGTGGATGAAGGGAAAGGCGGTGGATGTTGTCTACCTGGATTTCAGCAAGGCCTTTGACAAGTTAGGAAGGTTCAGTCGCTAGGTATACATGGGGAGGTAGTAAATTGGATAAGACACTGGCTCAATGGAAGAAGCCAGAGAGTGGTTGTGGAGGATTGCTTCTCTGAGTGGAGGCCTGTGACTAGTGGTGTGCCGCAGGGATCGGTGTTGGGTCCATTGTTGTTTGTCATCTATATCAATGATCTGGATGATAATGTGGTCAATTGGATCAGCAAGTTTGCTGATGATACAAAGATTGGAGGTGTAGTGGACAGTGAGGAAGGTTTTCAAAGCTTGCAGAGGGATTTGGACCAACTAGAAAAATGGGCTGAAAAATGGCAAATGGAATTTAACGCAGACAAGTGTGAGATATTGCACATTGGAAGGACAAAGCAAAGTAGAACGTACAGGGTAAATGGTAGGACTCTGAAGAGTGCAGTTGAACAGAGGGATCTGGGAATACAGGTACAGAATTCCCTAAAAGTGACGTCACAGGTGGATAGGGTCGTAAAGAGTGCCTTTGGTACATTGGCCTTTATAAATCGGAGTATCGAGTATAAAAGTTGGAGTGTTATGGTAAGGTTATATAAGGCATTGGTGAGGCTGAATTTGGAGTATTGTGTACAGTTTTGGTCACCTAGTTACAGGAAGGATGTAAATAAGGTTGAAAGAGTGCAGAGAAGGTTCACAAGGATGTTGCCGGGACTTGAGAAGCTGAGTTACAGAGAGAGATTGAATAGGTTGGGACTTTATTCCCTGGAGCGTAGAAGATTGAGGGGAGATTTGATAGAGGTGTATAAGATTTTGATGGGTATAGATAGAGTGAATGCAAGGAGGTTTTTTCCGCTGAGGCTAGGGGAGAAAAAAACCAGAGGGCATGGGTTAAGGGTGAAAGGAGAAAAGTTTAAAGGGGATATTAGGGGGGGGGGCTTCTTCACGCAGAGAGTGGTGGGAGTGTGGAATGAGCTGCCGGGTAAAGTGGTGAAGTTTTAACATTCAAGAAAAACTTGGACAGGTTCATGGATGAGAGGGGTGTGAAGGGATATGGTCCAAGTGCAGGTCAGTGGGACTCGGCAAAAAATGGTTCGGCACAGACAAGAAGGGCCAAAAGGCCTGTTTCTGAGCTGTAATTTTCTATGGTTCTATGGTCTATTTGTGTCTCCTTCCCAACCTCTTTCTCCCTCCTTTGGCACTCTGTCTGCCTTTCTCTCTTTTGCTCTGGGGCCTCGATTCTTTCTGACAATCTGCAGTGACCTGGACTGCAGTTTGAGCTGTGGGGAGGGATTGCAGAAGAATCATAAAAGGTACTGGGAGGGTCATGAATGGTGCTGGCTGGGCCGGGTGGAGCCAGGTGGGTAGCCAGCGGCCCCATACAACCCCCCAGCCACCACAAGTTTATTCACATTTCATTACCAGATTTGCAACCAGCAGCTTTCCATCCCATCTCTGTGCTTGTGCTCTTGGATCTTGCTCTCTCCCGCAACCTCGACCTCTGGTGATGGTGGCAGTGGCTCTGGCATCAGAACGTGGTGGTGGCTAGAGCAGAATGTAGACAACGCAAAACTGAAAAGGGCAATGTAAATTGGAACAGGCCTGAAAGTGAGGACTCACTTTAGAAAGCAAAGAGGAAAACAAAAAACTTAGGATCAGGAGTAGGTCATTTGGCCCTCTGAGTCTGCTCTGCCTGCTGAACTTCCGCTGCTCTCCATCTATGGCAAGTGCATCCTTTTTTAGGTAGGGAGAACGAATCAATCTGCATGCAATACTCCATGTGTAGTCTCAACAAGGCCCTGTATAAATGCAGTAAGACATCTCTACTTCTGATCTCAAATCATAGAATCACAGAATACTACAGTACAGAAGGGGCCCTTCGGCCCATCGAGCCTGCACCAACGCATGAAATTCTCTGACCTGCCCACCTAATCCCACTTGCCAACACTTGGCCTTGAATGCTATGGTGTACCAAGTACTCATCCAGGTACTTTTTAAAGGATGTGAGGCATCTCACCTCCACCACCCTCCCAGGCAGCGCACTCCAGACCGTCACCACCCTCTGAGTAAAAAGGTTTTTCCTCAAACCTCCCACCCCTCATTTTTAACTTGTATCCCCTCATAACTGACCCTTCAACCAAGGGAAACAGCTGCTCCCCATCCACACTATCCATGCCTCTCATAATCTTGAACACCTCAATCAGGTTGCTCCTCAGTTTTCTCTGCTCCAATGAAAACACCCCAAGTCTATCCAACCTCTCTTCATAACTTAAATGTTCCATCCCAGGCAGCATCCTGGTAAATCTTCTCTGCAACCCCTCCAGCACATTCACGTCCTTCCTATAATGTGGCAACCAGAACTGCACACAGTACTCCAGCTGTGGCCTCATCAAAGTTCTATGCAACTCCATCATGACCTCTCTCTGCTTTTGTAATCTATACTCCGATTGATAAAGGCGAGTGTGCCATATGCCTTTTTCACCACCCTATTACCTGCCTTTCTGCCTCCAGAGAGCTATGGACAAACACGTCAAGGTCCCTTTGTTCTTCGGAACTTCCCATTATCAGACCTTTCATAGTATACTTCCTTGTCAAATTACTCCTTCCAAAGTGCATCACCTCACACTTTTCAGGGTGAAATTCCATCTGCCACTTAGCTGCCCATTTGACCATCTCATCTATATCTTCCTGTAACCCAAGACGCTGTTAACTGCCCGGCCAATCTTTGTGTCATCGACAAACTTACTAATCCTACCGGCCACATAGTCATCTATGTCATTTATAAAAATAATGAACAATAAGGGGCCCAGCACGGATCCCTGTGGTATGTCACTGGTCTCTGATTTCCAGTCACTAAAGCAGCCGTCTGTTACCACCCTCTGTCTCCTACCGCTAAGTCAATTATGAATCCACCTTGTGGGATCATCCTGTATCCCATGTGAATTTGCCGCCTTAATAAGTCTCCCGTGTGGGACTTTGTCAAAGGCTTTGCTGAAATCCATGTAAACTATATCAGCCGCACTACCCTCGTCCACACACTTCATTGCGTGCTCAAAAAATTCAATTAAATTTGTTAGACATGACCTCCCACTGAAAAAACCATGTTGACTATCCCTGATCAAACCTTTCCTTTCCAAATGGAGATTCTGTTTTTCAGAATCTTCTCCAGTAGTTTCCCAATCACAGACGTGAGATTCAATGGTCTGTAGTTCCCTGGAACTCTGCAACCTTTCTTAAATAGTGGGACCACATCAGCTGTTCTCCAGTCCTCTGGCACCATGACCTTCCCGGTTGCCAGGGTGGAATTAAAAATTTGGGTCAGAGCCCCTGCAATTTCCTCCCTTGCCTCCCACACCAGCCTGGGACACAATTCATCTGGACCTGGAGATTTTCTACTTTTAAGCCTGCCAATACCTCCAATACCTTGTCACTGTTGTTCTGTTTGTGATTTATATAAACGATCTGGAAGAAGGTGCAACTGGGGTGATCAGTAAGTTTGCGGACGACACAAAAATGGCTGGACTTGCAGATAGTGAGGAACATTGTCAGAGGCTACAGAAGGATATAGATAAGCTGGAAATTTGGGCAAAGAAATGGCAGATGGAGTTCAATCCAGATGAATGCGAAATGATGGGTGGAGTGATGGCTAGATGGGTGGAGAACTGGCTTGCCCATAGGAGACAGAGGGTAGTGGTCGAAGGGTCTTTTTCCGGCTGGAGGTCTGTGACCAGTGGTGTTCCGCAGGGCTCTGTACTGGGGCCTCTGCTATTTGTGATATATATAAATGATTTGGAAGAAGGTGTAACTGGTGTAATCAGCAAGTTTGCGGATGACACGAAGATGGCTGGACTTGCGGATAGCGAAGAGCGTTGTCGGGCAATACAGCAGGATATAGATAGGCTGGAAAATTGGGCGGAGAGGTGGCAGATGGAGTTTAATCTGGATAAATGCGAAGTGATGCATTTTGGACGAAATAATGTAGGGAGGAGTTATACAATAAATGGCAGAGTCATCAGGAGTATAGAAACACAGAGGGACCTAGGTGTGCAAGTCCACAAATCCTTGAAGGTGGCAACACAGGTGGAGAAGGTGGTGAAGAAGGCATATGGTATGCTTGCCTTTATAGGACGGGGTATAGAGTATAAAAGCTGGAGTCTGATGATGCAGCTGTATAGAACGCTGGTTAGGCCACATTTGGAGTACTGCGTCCAGTCCTGGTCGCCGCACTACCAGAAGGACGTAGAGGCGTTAGAGAGAGTGCAGAGAAGGTTTACCAGGATGTTGCCTGGTATGGAGGGTCTTAGCTATGAGGAGAGATTGGGTAGACTGGGGTTGTTCTCCTTGGAAAGACGGAGAATGAGGGGAGATCTAATAGAGGTGTACAAGATTATGAAGGGTATAGATAGGGTGAACAGTGGGAAGCTTTTTCCCAGGTCGGTGGTGACGTTCATGAGGGGTCATAAGTTCAAGGTGAGGGGGGGGGAGGTTTAACACTGATATCAGAAGGACGTATTTTATGCAGAGGGTGGTGGGGGCCTGGAATGCGCTGCCGGGCAAGGTGGTGGAGGCGGGCACACTGGGAACGTTTAAGACTTATCTAGATAGCCACATGAAAGGAGTGGGAATGGAGGGATACAAAAGAATGGTCTAGTTTGGACCAGGGAGCGGCGCGGGCTTGGAGGGCCGAAGGGCCTGTTCCTGTGCTGCATTGTTCTTTGTTCTTTTGTTCACTCCCTATGATTTTCTCGAGAGGCTCACAGTCTCTCTCTCTCTGAGTTCCATAACTACCTCCACATTCTCACGGATGAAGCCAGATGTGAAATATTCATTTAACACCCTACCAATGTCCTCTGCCTCCACCCACAGATTTCCCCCTCGGTCCCTACTGGGCACTACTCTTTCCCTGATTATCCTCTTCCCAATGATATACTTATAGAATATCTTAGGATTTTCTTTACTTTTACCAGCCAGAGCTTTCTCATATCCCCTCTTTGCTCATAGGAACCCTACAGTACAGAAAGAGGCCATTCGGCCCATCGAGTCTGGACCGACCACAGTCCCACACACGCCCTACCCCCATATCCCTACATATTTTGCCCACTAATTCCTCTAACCTACGCATTTCAGGACACTAAGAGGCAATTTAGCATGGCCAATCAACCTAACCAGCACATCTTTGGACTGTGGGAGGAAACCGGAGCACCCAGAGGAAACCCACACCAACACGAGGAGGATGTGCAAACTCCACACAGACAGAGACCCAAGCCGGGAATCGAACCCGGGTCCCTGGAGCTGTGAAGCAGCAGTGCTAACCACTGTGCTATCGTGCCGCCTCTAATTGATTCCTTAAGCTCCATCCTGCACTTTCTGAACTCCACTAATGCCTCTGCAAATTTATTCCCCTTATACTTGTTAAAAGCCTCTCTTTTCCTTCTCATTGTACCCTGAATGTCTCTGGTCATCCATGGTTCTCTGGGTTTGTTACACCTTCCTATTAGCCTAGAGGGAATATGTTGGGTCTGTACCCTCCCCATTTCATCTTTGAACACCCCCCAATGTTGTTCTGTAGATTTCCGCACAAGTAACTCGTTCCAGTCTACCTTGGCCAGATCCTGCCTAATTTTGTTAAAATCTACTCTTTCCCCCAATCCAAAACCTTTTTCTGCAACTTGTCAATTTCTTTGTCCATAACAAATTTGAATTGAATCACATATCACCAAATATTCCCCCACCAACACATCAACCACCTGTCTGGCTTCATTCCCCAGAATTGGGTCCAGCACAGCTCCCTTGTTGGATCTTCCACATATTGACCTAAGAAGTTTTTCTGTATACATTTTAAGAACTCTATTCCATCTAAGCCCTTAACATGATGCCATCCCAATTAATATTGGGAAAGTTGAAATCACCTAATATACCCTCATTATTTTTACACTTCTGCGAAATGCACACATATTTGCTCTTCAATTTCCCGCTGACTCTCTGGGGGTCGATAATAAACACCAATATAGCAGTCCCTTTTTTATTCCTAAGCTCTACCCGCAAAGCTTCTTTTGATGCCCTCTCCAAAATATAGAAACGTCGAAGATAGGATCAGGAGGAGGCCATTTGGCTCTTCGAGCCTGCTCCGCCATTCATTACGATCATGGCTGATCTTCCAACTCAATAGCCTAATCCTGCTTTTTCCCCATAACCTTTGATCCCATTCGCCCCAAGTGCTATATCCAGTCACATCTTGAATACATTCAATGTTTTGGCATCAACTATTTCCTGCGGCAATGAATTCCACAGGCTCACCACTCTTTGGATGAAGAAATGTCATCTCACATCCATTCTAAATGGTCTACCCTGAATCCTCAGCGGCACTCCTACAGTGTTGACCCTCTGACAGTGCAGCACTCCCTCAGTATTGACTCTCTGACAGTGCGGAACTCACTCAGTACTGACCCTCTAACAGTGCCTTCTTGACTACCTTCTCCACCTGCATTGCCACTTTCAGTGACCTGTGTACCTGTACACCCAGATCCCTTTGCCTATCAATACTCTTGCAGGGAGCAGGGAGGTCCTGCGAGAGCAATTCAGGGAGTTGGGTAGTAGGCTAAAAAGCAGGGCCTCTAGGGTAGCGATCTCTGGACTACTCCTAGTGCCACAAGCTAGTGAGGCTAGGAACAGGGAGACTGCACAGCTGAACGCGTGGCTAAAGGACTGGTGCAGGAGGGAGGGTTTCAAATTCGTGGATCACTGGGAAGTCTTCAAGAGAGGATGGCACCTGTACAAGAAGGGCGGGTTGCACCTAAACTGGAGGGGTACGAATATCCTAGCTGGGAGTTTTGCTAGTGTGGTTCGGGTGGGTTTAAACTAATGTGGCGGGGGTGGGGTGGTGGGGGGGGGGGGGGGGGGGGGGGTCAGAACAATAGGTCAATAAGCATAGAGGCTGGGGACGAGGTTGGGGCCAAGACAAGGCTATCTAAGAGGAAGAGCATTCTGGGGGAGGATGACCTCAGTGGGCCTGGAGGTCTGGAGTGCATCTGCTTCAATGCAAGGAGCGTCACGGGCAAGACAGACGAGCTTAGAGCCTTAATGCTTGTGCAGAACTTGGATGTGGTTGCAGTGATGGAGACTTGGTTAAAAGAAGGGCAGGACTGGCAGCTGAATATTCCTAAGTGTTTTAGACGAGACATAGGAGGGGCGAGGAGAGGTGGGGGAGTAGCAATGCTGGTTAGGGAGCATATTACAGCGGTACAGAGGGTGGACAATATGGAAGGGTCAGGTAACGAGTCACTGTGGGTGGAGCTCAGAAACAGGAAGGGCGCAGTCACTATACTGGGGTATACTACAGGCCTCCCAACAGCCCACGGGAAGTTGAGGAACGGATATGTAAGGAGATTCTGGACAGGTGCAGAAAAAATAGGGTTGTTGTAGTGGGAGACTTTAATTTCCCTTGTTTAGACTGGAAATCGCTTGGGGCTGGGGGCCTGGACGGGGAAGAATTTATAAAATGCATACAGGAAGGTTCTTTGGAACAATATGTTGACAGTCCAACTAGAGAGGGGGCTATACTGGACCCAGTACTGGAGAATGAGCCCGGTCAGGTCATCAAAGTTGCAGTAGGGGAACATGTGGCAAATAGTGACCACAATTCTGTAAACTTTAGGATAGTAATGGAAAAAGATGAGTGTTGTCCTATGGGTAAGGTACTGAATTGGGGGAAGGCTAACTACAGCAGGATTAGGCAGGATTTGGTGGCTGTTGATTGGGAGAGGCTGTTCGAGGGTAAATCCACATCTGGCATGTGGGAGTCTTTTAAGGAGCAGTTGATAGGACTGCAGGACAGGCATGTGCCTGTAAAGAGGAAGGATAGGAAAGGTAGGATTTGAGAGCCGTGGATAACCAGTGAAATTGTGGGTCTAATCAAAAAGAAAAAAGAGGCATACATGAGGTCCAGGCAGCTAAAAACAGATGGAGTACTGGAGGAATACAGAGAAAGTAGAAAAGAACTCAAACAGGGACTTAGAAAGGCAAAAAGGGTCACGAAATGTCCTTGGCAGACAGGATTAAGGAGAATCCCAAGGCATTTTATACATGCGTTAGGAACAAGAGGGTTGTTAGGGAAAGAATCGGACCTCTCAGGGACAAAGGAGGGGAATTATGCTTGGAACCAAAGGAAGTAGGTGAGATCCTAAACGAATACTTTGCATCTGTATTCACAAAGGAGAGGGACATGTTGACTGGTTTTGTCACAGAGGGATGTGTTGACCCGTTAGAAAAAATCTCAATTACAAGGGAGGAAGTGTTAGGTTTTTTAGGAAACATTAAGACAGACAAATCCCCAGGGCCAGATGGCATCTATCCTAGACTCCTCAGGGAGGCGAGAGATGCAATTGCTGGGCCTCTAACAGAAATATTTGTCTCTTCACTGGACACAGGTGAGGTCCCAGAGGATTGGAGATCGCAAATGTGGTCCCGTTATTTAAGAAGGGTAGCAAGGATAACCCGGGTAATTATAGGCCGGTGAGCTTGACGTCCGTGATAGGGAAGTTGTTGGAGAAGATTCTTAGAAATAGGATATATGCGCATTTAGAACTGAATAATCTCATTAACGATAGCATGGTTTTGTACGAGGGATGTCATGCCTCACAAATTTGAGTTTTTTGAGGAGGTGACAAAAACGATTGACGAGAGAAGGGCCGTGGATGTCGTCTATATGGATTTTAGTAAAGCGTTTGACAAGGTCCCTCATGGCAGGCTGGTGCAAAAGGTTAAATCTCACGGGATAAAAGGTGAGCTAGCTAGATGGGTGGAGAACTGGCTTAGCCATAGAAGACAGAGGGTAGCAGTGGTGGGATCTTTTTCCGGTTGGAAGTCTGTGACTAGTGGTGTTCCGCAGGGCTCTGTACTGGGACCTCTGCTGTTTGTGATATATATAAATGATTTGAAGGAAGCTGTAGCTGGTGTGATCAGTAAGTTTGCGGACGACACGAAGATTGCTGGAGTTGCGGATAGTGATGAACATTGTCAGATAATACAGCAGGATATCGATAGTCTGGAACATTGGGCGGAGAAATGGCAGATGGAATTTAATCCAGATAAATGCGAAGTGATGCATTTCGGTAGATCTAATGTAAGGGGGAGCTATACAATAAATGGCAGAACCATCAGGAGTATAGACACACAGAGGGACCTGGGTGTACAAGTCCACAGATCCTTCAAGGTGGCAGCATAGGTGGAGAGGGTGGTGAAGAAGGCATATGGCATGCTTGCCTTTATTGGACGGGGCATAGAATATAAAACTTGGCATATGATGTTGCAGCGGTATAGAACGATGGTTGGGCCACATTTGGAAGACTGCGTCCGGTTCTGGTCATCACACTACCAGAAGGACATGGAGGCTTTGGAGAGAGTACAGAGAAGGTTTACCAGGATGTTGCCTGGTATGGAGGGTCTTAGCTATGAGGAGAGATTGGGTAAATTGGAGTTGTTCTCCCTGGAAAGACGGAGGATGAGGGGTGATCTAATAGAGGTGTATAAAATTATGAAGGGCATAGATAGGGTGAACAGTGGGAAGCTTTTTCCCAGGTCGGAGGTGACGAACACAAGGGGTCACAGGTTCAAGGTGAGGGGGGCAAGGTTCAACACAGATGTCAGGGGGGCGTATTTTACACAGAGGGTGGTGGGGGCCTGGAAGGCACTGCCAAGCAAGGTGATTGAGGCGGACACGCTGGGATCGTTTAAGACTTATCTAGATAGCCACATGAACAGACTGGGAATAGAGGGATACAAAAGAATGGTCGAGTTGGCACATGAGCGGCGCAGGCTTGGAGGGCCGAAGGGCCTGTTCCTGTGCTGTATTGTTCTTTGTTCTTGAGGGTTCTGCCATTTACTCCAAAATGCATTACCTCACATTTGTCCGGATTAAACTCCATCTGCCATCTCTCTGCCAAGTCTCCAACTGATCTACATCCTGCTGTATCCTCTGATCGTCCTCATCGCTATCCGCAAATCCTTTGTGTCGTCCGCAAACTTACTAATCAAACCAGTTACATTTTCCTCCAAATCATTTATATATATATATATATATTACAAACAGCAAAGGTCCCAGCACTGATCCCTGAGGAACGCCATTTGTCACAACCCTCCATTCAGAAACGTACCCTTCCACTGCTACCCTCTGTCTTCTTTGACTGAGCCAGTTTTGTATCCACCTTGCCAGCTCATCTCCGATCCCATGCAACTTCACCTTTTGCACCAGTCTGCCATGAGGGACCTTGTCAAAGGCCTTACTGAAGTCCATGTAGACAACATCCACTGCCCTACCCTCTTCAATCATCATCGTTACTTCCTCGAAAAACTCGATCAAGTTCATGAGACACGACCTCCCCTTCACAAAACCATGTTGCCCCTCACTAATATGTCCACTTATTTCCAAGTGGGAATAAATCCTGTCTTGAAGAATCCTCTTCAATAATTTCCCGACCACTGATATAAGGCTCACCGGCCTGTAATTACCTGGATTATTCTTGCTACCCTTCTTAACAAAGGAACAACATTGGCTATTCTCCAATCCTCTGGGACCTCCCCTGTTGTGGAGATGCCGGCGTTGGACTGGGGTAAGCACAGTAAAAAGTCTCACAACACCAGGACTTTAACCTGGTGCTGTGAGACTTCTTACTGTACCTCACCTGTAGCTAGTGAGGATACAAAGATTTCTCTCAAGGCCCCAGCAATTTCCTCCTTTGCCTCTCCCAGTATTCTGGGATATATCCTATCAGGCCCTGGGGACTTGTCTGCCTTAAATGTTCCTCAAGAACCCCAATACCTCCTTTTTGATCTCAACATGGCTCAAACTGTCTACACATCCTTTCCCAGACTCATCATCCACCAAGTCCTTCTCTTTGGTGAATACTGACGCAAAGTACTCACTTAATACCTCGCCCATTTCCTCTGGCTCCACGCATAGATTCCTTCCCTTGTCCTTGAGTAGGCCAACCCTCTCCCTGGCTACCCTCTTGCCCTTTATATATGTATAAAAAGCCTTGGGATTTTCCTTAATCCTGCTGGCCAATGCTTTTTCGTGACCCCTTTTAGCCCTCCTTACTCCTTGCTTAAGTTTCTTTTTACTTTCCTTGTATTCTACACTTTTTGCAAAATGTTTTATTTGAAAATAAACAACAGGTCTATTTGAAATCACAAGCTTTCAGAGTGCTGCTCTTTTGTCAAGTGAAGTGGAGAGAGGTGCACAGAATATATAGGCGAAGTGACGATTGCCCGGCACTCTCAGGTATTCAAGAGTGTCACCAGATAAGTACAGACAGTGTAGTGCAGTGTGGACTGGCTGAAAAGCAAGTCTTTACAGGTAATCACGAGAGCTAATAGGTAAGTGCAAGCAGTTACGTAAAATCAGCATGTGTAACGTGTTGACAGGCTGTAAAATCAATGAAGGGATGACCTAAAAACCAATAATTTAAGGCAGAGAGATGAATACAAATATTCAAAGAATAAGATGGTGCTAAACACTACGCGAACTAATTCAGGCAGAATTCTGGGTAAGATGCTCTTTAGGAGAGTTAGTGATGGCCTCCTACACTGTAGGGTTTCTATGAATGTGCTGTCCATGGCAATCTCAGCATTGTGGATGTTCCCCAGTGATTCCACCCACTTCTCCAGCTCGGAAATGTGGTTAGGCAGTAGCTGCAGTTGAACACACCTAATGCACAAGAAATGCACTGGAATTGTGTCTGTGACTTAGAAACATAGAAAATAGAAACAGGAGTAGGACATTCGGCCCTTTGAGCTACTCCACCATTCAGTACAATCATGGCTGATTATTAAACTCAATAGCCTGATCCTGCTTTCCCCCCTCGCCGCCCCCCCCCCAATCCTTTGATCTCTTTTGCCCCAAGAGCTATATCTAATCCCTTGAAAACATAAAGTAGTTCAGCCTCAACTGCTTTTTCTGGTAGCAAATTCTACAGACTTACCACTCTCTGAGTGAAGAAATGTCTCCTCGCTTCAACCTAAAAGATTTACCTCTTATCTTTAGACTATGACCTCTGGTTCTGGACTCCCCCACATTGGGAACATCCTTCCTGCTTCTACCGTCTATTTTATAAGTTTATCTGAGATTCTCCTCTTCCCCCTGACCCCCCCCCCCCACCCCCACTGTCCCCCCCCCCCCATCATTCTTCTGAACTCCAGCAAATATAATTCTAACTGACTCCATCTCTCCTCGTATGTCAGTCTCGCCATCCCAAGAATCAGACTTCCCATATAGCACAGAAGGAGCAAATCATCAGTGCGATCTCTGCTGCCATGACTTCCCTTTAGATTTAGCTTGTTAGTTACTCACCGCAAAGAGTACTAATTTTGTTATGGAGCTTATTTCACTCCAAAAACACTTCCTTGCGATGCAAAGACTTTGCCTTAGGTGTTTAGAGACTTTACTTTATATCTTAACTTTTATTTTCCTTGTGCTACTTTTGTCACCTTATTGTAATGTATTCCACTTTGAAGAAATCTATCTAGTATTTCCTGCAAAGAATATAAATCGATTGATTTTAATTTTAACATTTATATTGATTAATGCATTTACAGGGATCTGAAGTTGCAATTATTTGCGCTTAAATAGTCTTGAAAGCTTCAAAATGCAAGTAGTTTCATAAATGCGCATTTAAATCTTGACAGGTAATGCATTTGATAGGTGCGCATTCAATGGGCCCTAATTTTTAGTTACTGAATTTGAACAAAGAATACTCTAATTTGAAAACTCTAGTTTGCTACCTTGAATTTTCAAGGATATGAGCAATTTCATACATTACAAAGGTGCTATTAGAAACAAACATCAATTACACCAGCTTCATATAATGTTTCTAAAGTTATGTTAAAAACTGAACATGTACTGCAAGGAAGTGACAAAACAAATCTTCTACCAATACCTATTTGATATATTTATTCAACTTTTGGGTAATTTTATCATTATTTTATTTGATGCAGATCCCTCAGACAGTGGCACCAACAGTAAAAGCAGTGAAAAGAAATTGCCAACATTGAAGGAGCTAGTTCAAGATAACAATGAAGAGAACACAATGGATGAAATGAACACAAAACGAAAGGGGCAATCATCACAGGAAGGAGCTGATGCAAATAGTTGGCAGTCTTCAAATCTTAAACTCAACCAATGCATGGTGCAGTGTGCCACTGATCATGTCATAAAGCATTTACAGAAGAATTATTTAAAACCCAAGGTAATTATTTTCAGATTCAATGTCCTTAAATTTGCAATGATACTTTATAGAACAAAAAGAACAAAGAAAAGTACAGCATAGAAATAGGCCCATTGGCCCTCCAAGCTTGTGCCGAGCATGATGCCCCAACGAAACTTTAAAAAAAAACCTTCTGCCCTTACTTGGTCTGTATCCCTCTGTTCCCTCCCTATTTATGTACCCATCCTAAAGCCTATTAAATGTTGCTAATGTGGTAATGTGCCTGCTTCCACCACCACCACTGGCAGCACGTTCCAGGCACCACCACTCTCCTATTTTACCATTTTGATTCTAAGTGATGGGCGGACTTGAAACTGGGAGTGTTTCAAATTCGACTTTTAGACCCGTTCTCAGGCACCACCATACGCACTTTGCCTGAAAAAATATCAGCGATTCCGAATCGTGCTGCACAAGTCTGTGGGCGGGGCTTAACGCTCACAAAATCCTGCAGCTCCAATCAGTGCCG